>NW_021938789.1:45376980-46111208 GCF_001715985.3 Manacus vitellinus | reverse complement strand
AGAAAGAGAGAGAATCAGAGAATATTAGAGTGTGTGTGAGAGAGAGAGAGAGGGAGAAGGAGAGAGACCTGCATTACGTTAGTATGCTGTGGCATAAGTTTTTTGTGATATGGTCAAAATGACTCCATGGCAAGGACTGTAACTAAATCTTTTCTCCCTGCTCTAATAAATTGCTCCAATGTACACAAAAGAACAATGGCATCAGAACTTCTAGGTTCAACTCAGAGCACGACTTCTTGCTAAAATGGAAATGAACTTCACAATATCACTTCTCCATCACAGGCTTTAAAGTAGGAGTTTATCTATGTCTGGTAGACCTGAAAAAATACTCATTCCTGCTTTGCATTGTAAAATGTTATTTTACCAATAATTTTTGGGGGGAAAAAGTGCAAAAAAGAAAAGCAAATACTATCATCAATACATTTTTAGTTTCCATCTTGTTTGTTGAATGTGTATTTTATAAATCTGATAGATTGTGGGGAATGTCAATATTGGAGAAGGTATACACTGCCTTATTACATAAAAGTAGTTTTAAGAAGGGGACTTGGTTTCTTGTTAATTAAACATAGCCAAGCAGAGATTTGTTCCTTAACTGGAAAAGGAAATCAAAATATCAAGCAGAACTCTCATGAGAAACATATATTTAATTGAATTGCAAGTCTTCAGAGAAAGAGACCATTTTGTTCGTGTTTGAAACCTGTTCTTAGCCCACCTGGATCATAAACAAAGATCCTACTTTGCTACTGCAATACCTTTCATGATGCATTTTGTCATAAATGAAGTATTTCTGTCCATGTGTGTGCAAGTGTCCCAAATGTCTGAAACTGGGAAGAACAGAGGGCAGCAATACCTATTTTTCAGTGTCTTTGTAGAAACCAAAACCTCATTCTGACTGCCCAGTTTGTCATTTAACTCCATTTAACTTCTGCTCTGAATGTAATTGCAAGCGTGGACAGGCTTAAAGGTGTGTAAGTGAGGATATAAATATGGACATATATACATTGGAGCACTGCTTCATTGCTATGACAGATGACTTCTCAGAATCAAACAGGACTTTCTAGTCTCCTTGTTAGAAAAACACATTTTGGTTTTGCTGCAGTAGGCTGGTTACTGGTCCATGTCCCCCTCCCAAAGGGGTAGGAGAAGGGCATCTTCTTAGTCTTCCCCTCTAACTGAGAGGCAGAGTGTCTTCAACATCACTTGCTTTGAGCATTAGACTATTATTGCAGCCACTTTGAAAGGACTGTGTCCCTGTGCTGAAATAGGTGGGTTTAGCATCAGATCTGCAGCAGTTTTACACAAGAACGTCTGGCCAAAATGCTGCCTTGCTGAAAGGTATTTTTTCTCCTTATGAGGTTATTCCCTCTCTCTCCGAACCACATCACCTTTTTATACCCGAAATATTTCACACCAAAATCCTGCTCGTGATCCTGTGGCTGTGTTGCACCATGTCAACATGTTTTTTGACGGAAAGCATTCTGTACACTAATGAGGAAAGGTCTTTGAATTTATATTCTTCCGAAGAATTGATAGTAAATTAAAGGCAGGTAGCTTAACCAATTCTTTACGTAATTTAAAGTAAGAAAACATTCTCCTTTCCATGGCCTTGTTGTGAGTGTTTAGTTCTATACTTCAGAGTTTATTGAATTTTCAGAGATATATTGAAAAATATAAATAATTGATATTTGAAATTATTACTCTTTTTCAAGTGAAGTTGTTTTTACCATGACTTTTCACAATCCGAAAAGAAATAAGTTATATTTTTTATATAGCACTTCTAAAATGGATTTTCCTATGCCAAATGCATTTTAGAAGTTTAAGCCAGAATGTCACCTTATCTAGTCTTCTGTGATCCTCTGACATGTGCTAATTTGAATTTATTTCTGTGATCTCATGATTTTCCTAGTCTATAAAAGCAAATTATTATCACTGTACACATTCAGAATAATAGCATTTAGTCTTATATAATGATTTATCATTTATTTTTCTCCACCTTACACATGGTAATTCACAAGGTCTCAGTGTGTGCAAAAGAACAGTGTTATTAAAACCCAATTTATAGTTAGGTAAACTGGGGCACACAGTTTGAGGACTTTGCCAGCCAGCTGACAGCAAGTCAGCTTTAATGAGGGATAGATAGGCTCAGACTGTCTGGCTTACTTATATTATCCCATCAGCTGAATGTAGTTCACATGAATTTGAAGTCATGTAGCTAAACAAAACTCTTCCATGCTGCTCTGTGTGTGTGAAAAAATCATTTCTTCCAGAAATAGAAAGTTTTTTCACTGTGGTAAAGAAAGTCAGGGCTTACCTGTGTGAGGTACTCCATTGAAAATTTGGAAAGTTTTACTCAGATTTGTTGCGAGACTAATCTGTGTTATAGACGTAACCCACTATTCAGTACTCTTTGGTCCTAATGGTAGTGAGTTTCCTGTCTTCTCAGTTAAGGCAAGTAATCTTTCACTAATCTTGGTCATGCTCCATTTAGAGCATTGCTGGTATACTGGTAAATTGTGTTGGCTTGCTTTTTATAAAGGTGTCCCTCGTCATCTCCACACAACCCAATTTTCTAGGTCACTGGAATTTTCTTGTGAAAAAATAATTAATTCAAAACTTGTAAATGCATAATATTTTAGAGCAACACAGGTGCTTACAGTCTTACTGGAAGTCTTGACAACAGGTTTCTGGTTTGCTGCTGTTGACAAGTAAGAACAGCTCTGAGTAACGCTGCAAACTTTTCCCCTATTATCTGCCAATCCCACTTTGTTCACTGTCTCAAAATCAACAACTATAAAGCAGCAATTTAAAACAGTTTTTGCTCATGATGAATTGTTATGTACCCCTAGTTCCCTGAATACCAGTGTTGTAGCTCTGCTGTACCCAAGATCTACTGTAGTAAAGTCGGGCAGGCGCATTAGAAATTGAGACAGGTGAAATATTTCATTTATGGTATCATATATTGCACAGTTCCCTGCATACTGCATTTTGTCCTCAATTACCATTTCCCCTGCCAATATCCACTACTAAAAGTGATAATTATGGGTGAGAGAAGAGAAGGAATACACTCCAATTCTAACAGCTGAATTTAGCTACAGCTAAAGCAACTGTCAGTTAAATTTGTTCTTTGCTCTGCTACAGAAAAGGAAACAGATTAATTTGAGCTTTCTGAGGACAGCATTTGACCAGTAGGTGTATTGGACTAACTATGTACTGAATTTACTAAAGGAGAAATATTTGTCAAGTGGACTATTATTTTTGGAGGATTTTAAAAGACATTAAAGTATCATATGCAGCAGACTTCTAATATGCTTTTGTTTAAAAAAATAGAATTGCAGGATGAGATGCAAGTTTTAGCTCCAATCTTCCATAAAGTATAACAGTTTTTAGCACAGTTTCTTAGGGAAAGAAACATATTGCACTCTTTTCCTCTGAGAATGATGCTAAGGAACAACACTGTTTGGCCATTAAGTAGAAATGCTTCTGAGCTTTGTAAAAGGAGTATACTAATCACTTCTCTACTATAAAATATCTGAGTGTCTGTTCTTGAACGATTTGTAGTTTGAAACAGTCGACAAAACACTGTCCAGGTTTCCTTGGTGTACTGTCCATAGGTCAAAAGCCAAAGGAAATGCCTGTTGTTAATGTTAGTGGGTTTTTTCAATAAGATATTTTATGGTCAATTCCCTAACACCTGTGATTTGCCTTAGGTGCCTTGAACTGACCTCTTCAACCAAAAACCTGATTCTTGCTGCAGTAACTATTACAGAAGCGAAGCAGATAATGTTTACATTCCTCTGGGTCAATGAATGCCACCTCAGGTCTGCCTCACTTGGAGCTGGTGCTGCAATCAAGGGCTATTCAGAAATTCTGTTTTCATCTGCCTGAAATTTATTTAGAATTTGACAGACGTATTATGAATGTTAATTGTTCAAGGCTCCTTAAAAAAGTATTTCTGGAGAAAGAGCTCCATCTTTGCCTAGAGATACTCTCTTTATTCATTTGGCTGTGTGATTCCAGGATGCTTTTTCTAACACCTCTGAGTTGAGAAAAATATATTTATAATAGACCTCTCTTATGACTTGCACATTTCTACCAGGAAACTCAGTGCTTGTGAAAGGCATTATGTATGGCGCTTTGCTCTTGCCTTTGGAGAATATTGTCTTTGCTACTTATGTTTTTGGTTTTTGTTGTTTGATTTGGGTTTTTTACTGTTGTTTTGGGGTTTTTCTGGAGGGATGGTTTATTTCTGTGGGAGGCTTTTTTCCTTATTTTTTGGGGGTTTTCTTTGTGGGGTTTTTTTCCCCTACTCATTTCCTATGTCAGTTATAGCCTCCCTTTTTCTTAGCTCAGTCATTAACCATGATTTCTGGACTAACTTTCAGTCAGAATCAGTTGTATGTCCCTTTAACTTCTAAAAATGTTGTGTTCCTCCTTTCTGATGGCAAAATCAAACTGTGAGGGTTTTTTAGTAATATCTCTTATCCAGGATTTCCCTCTTCTACTACCTCTGAACCCCACCATGGTTATGCATTTCTGTAGTGCATTATTTTTATTTTGAATCTTCACTGAGTTTAAGAATCATTTCCCAGAATCCTCTTTTTGGATTAAGGTAAATGGGGAGGCAAGTATTACATCTCTCTCCTTTTCATTGTTTGAATTAATGATTAATGACTGACCTGCAACTATCCATCTTTATTTTCAGTATTCTGACTCCAGTGAAGCATTCTTTTTTTTTTCCTTTTTTCTTCTTTTTCCTCCCATGTTGGTGTGTTATCCAAGTGTTTTCCTTTCTTCCTAGTGAGAAAGAATGTATGACCATTCAAATTTCTGACAAAAGAATAACTGTTGAAATGGACCTCAAACTGTGGCTGAATCCTAGAGGAAGTTAAAGGTTTGGAGTGGACAGTTTTGTATATTGTATATTGTATGAAAAACACATGAACCATATTGGCCAGCATCAGCTGGAATACACCATTTTTCAAGAAAGAGTTAGCTAACTAGCTACTACCTGGTTTTTTTTTCTATGGAAAGGAACTAAGTTCTCATTTTCTTATGGTGCATTCTCCGTATCATAGAATCAACCGGGTTGGAAAAGACCTCGGAGATCATCAAGTCCAACCCTTGATCCAACACCACTGTGGTTACTAGACTATGGCACTGAGTGCCACATTCAGTCTCATCTTAAAAACCTCCAGGGATGGTGAATCTACCACCTCCCTGGGCAGTCCATTCCAATGTCCAATTACTTTATCTGTAAAGAATTTCTTCCTAACATCCAACCTAAACCTCCCCTGGAACAACTTCATGGGACAACTTCATGCCCATGCCCTCTTGTCTTGCTGATAGTTGCCTGGGAAAAGAGACCAACCCCCACCTGGCTACAACCTCCTTTCAGGGAGTTGTAGACAGCAATGAGGTCTCCCCTGAGCCTCCTCTTTTCCAGGCTGAACAACCCCAGCTCCCTCAGCCTCTCCTCATAGGACTTGTGCTCGAGTCCCTTCACCACACTAGTCCCTTGTGCTCTTCTCTGGACCTGCTCCAGCACCTCAATATCCTTCCTGAACTGAGGGGCCCAGAACTGGACACAGCACTCCAGGTGTGGCTTCACCAGCGCTGAGTACAGGGGAAGAATCACTGCCCTGGTCCTGCTGGCCACACTGTTCCTGATCCAGACCAGGATGCCATTGGCCTTCTTGGCCACCTGGGCACACTGCTGGTGTGTTCATGTTCAGCCTCCTGTCAATCAGCACTCCCAGGTCCCTTTCTGCCTGGCTACTCTCCAGCCACTCTGTCCCCAGCCTGTAGCACTGCAGGGGGTTGTTGTGACCAAAGTGCAGAACCTGGCACTTGGCCTCGTTGAACCTCATCCTGTTGGAATCAGTTTGTTCAGGTCCCTCTGAAGAGCCTTCCTGCCTTCCAGCAGATTTGTGTCTTTTCTCTTCACCTCTTAATTACAGGGTCATCCTGTAAACTAAATTCAGATAGATAAGGTCCTTCTGACCTTGAAGTTATCATTCATACAGTTCAATTCCTGTGGTTAATTCACTTACCTGTAGGTCTGCCATGAGAGCACAGAGAAAGCAGGTCTATGAGCTTTCCCTCTGCAGATGCATTCTGCATCTTTTTGGTGATACAGAGAAGAAAAAAAAAAACCTTGGAATTAAATTATGGGTGTGCAAATCTGAAGAAAGTTTTGTATGCCCTCCATGCCCCTAAATTTGTAGATGGTGATAACTGTGATGGAGGTGCTGTTGTTCTAATTGGTATTTCTACTACTGTCCATCAAGGTAGACAAAGTACATTATTTTTGTGCTGCTGACACACAAAGGTCATTTGCAAGGGTCACTGTCTCAAGAAGTAGTGTCATTACTAATGGAAAGAATAAAGAAGCTGATACTTGGGCATATTTTTAATAGCTTTCCTCAAATTCTGTAGGCAGCTGCAATTTCATTACTTATTCTAGACTTCTGAATCTCCAATATTGTTTATAGAGGCAGACAAGGATTTTTGAAAACAAAGCTTGAGGCAGGGTAGGCACATTTGCAGATGCTGATTTCTCTGACAAAGTGCCATTTGAACTCTTCAGGCAAGTTTCAGTATTTGGTAATAGTAAGACCCTATAAAGAACAAAACACGAGTTAATGAGGTCTGTGTTTCATTTCTCTGTCTTTATATGGCACCCCACGAATCTAAACATTTTGATATATTATTAAACATATAAAATTGATGGTAGAATTCAAGCTTAGTAATTATAAAACACTCCCTTATCTCCACACAGCTCTGTCTGTAGTAGGATAAACACTTAAGAGAATGTTTCATCTTTACCAGAACAGACAATTTAATTTTAGTCTTGTATGATATATTTTACTACCCATGGACTACCAAAATGTGTTACAAAACAGTCAAGTGAATAGCAAAGTGAATGTATGAACAAACAACCATTTGTATCGTGCTCAGCAAAGCTAAATCACAGTTTCACTCCAAAAAGTGGGTGAAATCCTTCTTGCTCAGTGAAGACTTCAGTTCTGTTTGGTTGACTTTGAGCTATTTCTTCTTACTACAGCACAGAACAATCTGGGGTTTTTTGCATAGAGTTTGAAACAAAGATGCAGGGAACATAAATCAAAATGCTAATAGCTTGATAGCTGGCTATGTTGCAATACAGTGCTAGACTTATTTACAGCATTTATAAGTGTAGCAGTTTAAAATATAGAATAAATGAAATAATAGGAACCTTTGCCACATTTACCAATTAAAGAAAAAAATTGCCTTTATGAAGCATAGTGTCCACTGTTATTTACTCTCAGTTCTTTCTTCAGAAGCTGGGAGGGTGTAAGTTTTAATGCCTTTAAAGCATAAATGGATATTCACTTTCCTTCTAATCAGCTGCAAAGAGAAAGGAAAAGAGAAGCGTGGTACTTGAAACAGTACAAGTAGGAGTACTGTTGACTGAGATGCTGGTATGATCATGAACCCTCATGATTAGAAAAGAGACTGGTAATACTGAAATACACTGGAAAGGAGGTGAGACCAACCTCCAATGTATTTGTGCCATTAGTTGGAGGGAAAGTCATAAATTTCTAAAATCTACAGCCTCTAGATTTGCTTAACACGAGTGTAACTTCAGAAGCTTGTTACCTTTATATAAGAATGTGCCAGAAGGAAACTGTACCAGAAGGAAAAAACCTGCTTCTAGCAGATTATTTCATTGGACATTGAGAACTCACAAATGCAGCTCTGCAAATGGATCACTTGCAGATAGGCAGCACAGTGCAGTCTGTGGGTTGTGTTATTGCTGTGGTGCAGTTGCTGCTATGAAATACAAGATACATAAGCCTATCTTCAAAACTAAGACTCTGCAAATGACCTGGCATGAGAATCCTTAATTAAAAAAAATGTTATTCTCAGTGTGCCATTCTCAGGGGAAAATATTCTATTTGTTAAATTAACAGAACAATCAAATTGGCATACTTACCACATAAATATTTTTTACCAATATTTTTTGCAAGGCTCTGTGGTCTGAAGGGACTCAGATCAGTTAAGAACCTAGTTCACTGTGACTTTCAGGTTCAGGTGGCACCCAAAATAGAGAGCTTGATTATTACTCAACTGTTATACCTATGTAACTAATGAAATGGATTTTTTGGTAGCTTAGTTAAGCCAAGCCTTACATTGAAGTTATTGAATTTCATATTGTTTTTCTTTGAAACCACACAAATCACAACACTGTTTTATTTGGTTGTGTTGTGAAATCTTAAACTACCTCCTCTGTTGGCCAGGCATGAGCAGCATGCCATAGGAAAGAAAAAAGAAAAAAAAAAAGGAAAAAACAAACAGAGTATATTGCTGATTTGTGATTTGTATCTGTATTTCAAATACAGATTGCCACTCTCCTTTTGAAATACAGCACACATGTGAAATAAGAAACTGCTAACACTATTTTGCTTTGTTTTGGCACTGACCTTAGTGTAACACCCCATATACTAGATCTGTAGTCATCTGCACTGTAGTGTTTTCATTGCCATTCAGCATCTGATGGGCAATTGTATAGTAGTCCTAAAACTGAGATGGAAAAATGATATAAGCTTCATATAAAATTACAAATGGTGTCACTCTTCTGTGTCTGAGGCTGCCTGATTTTTTGGTATTATTTGTTTAGAAGCCGTTGTGAACATTTTTACAAAGGCTTACTGGACATGAATAAATAAAAATTGACCTGAGGGATTAAAGATTAAAACTAATGGAAAATTATTAATTAAGTAATTTTATTGGGGAGCTTTTATCCAATCAGTAGTATTTGAAAGTTCTTTTCATATAATGAGCAAATTGCATGCACTTTTAAAACAGATAAAAGGGAAAAGTTGGAGCCTTTACAAGGAAACATAGTATCTCACCTGGTAACTCAGAAATGTGCCATGTCATGCTCCTAACTTCATCAAGTAGAATTGCTTACTCTGCTTGTCATTTTTTTAAAAGCTACTACTGTTCACACAGAGAATAGGGGTATGAAAATATAGTTAATTATGAACCACGATTTGATCCATGCTGGCACCAGGAAAAGTGCCCTGCTTCTAGGACAGGTCTTGTAAATTTATATAGCTTGGCTTTAAATTTCAAGATCTCAATTTATGATTTTAGATGTCCAGCTAAGATACCCAGAGATGGATGCTGAGGTGTCTCATGTCTTTCACAATGCCCACTCTGTTATTCTGTAACATCACCACTCATTTTGACATCTTAAACCCTACTGAGTCAATAAAAACTGTACTCCACTGTCCAGTGCTATAAATATTTGTAACAACTTTCTCTCTTCCAGAGATGTTTTTCTCCTATACAGAATTTCTAAGCTGATATATGCTTTTATGATTCCTGTGAATGCCTACAGTGACATAAACTGTGGTCACATTACCTGTTTCTATTTCATGCTAAATTGTATGTGTACACAAACTGTTGTTTAAGGCAAAACAGAAATTGATTCATTCATTTTAGTAACTAAACTTGTATTATTTCTTTGGACACTGCTTGCTGTCAATACTGAGAGTTTTCTAACAAATTCTCAGTGTCCACAGATTGACTTTTCCTAGTGGGCATCAGCTAGACAGCATTGCACAGTATGAGGAACTAAACAGCAACTTGAAGTTGTAGGAATAAAATATGAGGTAACATGCAATCATGTCAGTGATATACTGAATGATGGTGCTGACAGAATGTGCCATTTTTTAACCACTCTTCGAGGAAGAAAAAGCTGCATTTTTTTTTTTCCTCTTTACACTACATCCCATGTTCGTGGTAATATGAACTTCTCTGCAGGATAAATTACCAGAAACCCAGTTTCACTACATTAATTTTTAAAATGTTTATTGTTCCTTTTTGAAATGAAATATATGTCTTAGGTTACATCTCAGCCTTTCTGTACTGGCATTCAGATCCTGACATATAGCTTTTATAGCATTACTGTTGAATCTATTAATCAATGATGTATTTTTAAAAGCATTTAATACATTAATTCTTTATTTCTCATCAAGATCTCCTTCAGTAATTTCCTGGAGTGGTAATTGTGTAAGCACCTCAGCAATAACAGTAACACTAAACAGTAATTAATACTGCATAAGAGGCCAGATTAGCTGGTATTATTTCTTCTTGATTCTGAGTTTTCTAAATATTTTATGATTTACAACTTTACAATGTTTGAATTAATCTCTCTCCAATATTCTATATTGCATCCTGTGTGAAACTGTACTTTTCTTCCAAGAAGTTCAGTGATTTTTAAGTAGGTAGGAAATATATTGTTTTCATCTATTAAATTAAGGTTGAGAGAAAAGTTTGTGCTGGTTTTGTGTTGCAGTTGTTTTAAATCCTAAAAATAAGATAAATCAGCATTTTTTAAATATATGGATTTAGGATGAAAAGTCCTGAATTATTGAACGTGACCCTTCCTGACATCCCTAGATTTGTACATGGAGCCATGCCACCCTTGGCTTTTGTGGAGTCTCTCAATAATGTGTTTTCTAATAAAAGCAAGTATAGAAGTTAGAAGGGAACTTCCTGTTGTCTTATCAAAGGAGCAAAGCTGGTGGCAGATAAAATCTGTGCAAATGCAAGCCCTCCCCTTCAATAATTAAATAGGAGGAGTAGTTTAAAAACAGCTTCACAAGAAATAGGATCCCTGCAGAGTTTCTACCTGTTCCTACTTTGAATTTTGTTTAGGAAAGTTGTTTCCAGTATAATGTAGGAGTGACTTTTCAGCACAACCAGTACTGTAATTTGAAGTGAAACAATCACTAAAATATAGGAGAAGACATACATATTTAAAGCTTCTAGCCAGTATGAGGGGCAGCGTATGTCAATAGGAATTGAAAATGGATGCTAACTAGCAAACATAGCAATAAAAAATATGCTACAAAAGCCAAGGGTTGAGATTGGGTTTTTTTTAGTACAGAAAGAAATCACATTGGTTCAAAATCAATACTTATTGCTGCTGGATTCAAATGACTGATTTCTTGCAATGAACTGTACGTTCTTAATCATGAGTCTAAATGCCCCTCTGCCAAAAGTATACACATGATGGGCACTGTGCAGCTTGACAGGAGTTGCATTTTAAGATTTGCAAATGACTGTACATTTAAGAGAAAAGGTGACCTCTTGCAATTATTCTAATTACTCTTCCTGATTATAAAAGCACTGTCTGCCAGGTAGAGACCAGAATTTTGCTTCTACTTGCTGGCCTGTTATTTCCATAAACTATTCACTGCTTGCCATTATATTGACATGGGTTTAGGGTTCAATGGAGTCAAAGAAGGGTGCCACTTTAATCTGATTTTTTTAGTTTATGCCCTGTCACCTGGGTTAGAAAGCAAGTGCATATTCTGTTTTAAAAGTTCCTGTTAGAATACACAAATATGACAGTCTCAAATTACTGGCCTTAACTCATGACGTTCTCATTAGTTTTTTTGTGTATGTAACTCATGACATCACTGGGGAATATGTTTGTTGAGTGGTATCTCTTATCTAACTTTTTAAAATGGATTAGTTTGGTGATTGTATTTTTTCCCCCAAATTTATAGAATTAATAAAAAACTGAGCTAGCTATTTAATGTTCTAATTAAGTTCTCTGAATATTCAATTTTAAAAAGTTGTATCCTGGTAAGGTTTCCTATTAAATTCTCAAGTGATTCCTGTTATCTGTGAAGTAATTCTTACCGTGGTAAGGAAAGCACAGAAGACATGTGGTCTTCAGTTAGTATTCACAACTGTGCCTTGTTATTCGAAGAAGGGTGGTAGTTTACCAGAGCTGCAGATGTGCTCTAGTGTCATACAAAATGCTTTGCACTAAACTGCCACTGCCTTGCAGGGAGCAAAGTAAAGCCATCAAAATATTCAGACAAGTATTGGCAACTGGCTGCATAAACTGTCACTATAAGTAAAACCTTATACTGTTTCCTGACAGAATTTTTTTAACCTCATACACATGATGCTACCTGCTCAACTGCTTATTGCTTTTTCTGGGTAGCTGTGAGGAGTGAAGGGGACTGGAGCTCTTTAACTCATTTTTTCCCTCTCAGATATGTAGTAGGATACATGTACATATATTTACATATACATGCATGCCTAAACCAACAGCATTACCACAAGGATCTAATGCTTTTTGTTGAAAGCAAACCATAAATCAAATAATTTTACCAGTTTATGTTTTTGGATGATACTATTTGCAGCATATCATCCTGCAGACTTTTAGCCCACCAACTCACAGAAGTTTTGACCAAGGCAGTTTCTTTTCCACCTGGTATTTTTGCCAATGTGAAGGCTTTTAAATCTCTTCTAAATTACTTGTATGTTCGTAGTTATGAATAAGATGCTGTAAGACAAAGGGAACGTGAAAGGCAAAAGCTAAAATAAAAAATCAGGACCAGCAGAAATCTTGACTCTGTTGTTAGCAGTCTGCAAACACTTTGGTTGAGCATAATTATGCTACTGAAAAACTGTTCTACTATAGTTCATAGGTCACAAGACAATTACCGAGAAAACTCAGTCAAAAAAAAATGAGTTGAATTTTTTTTTTCAGTTATCTAATCTGTTTGTGGATTGTGCTTATACTTTTGGATGCTTTACACTTACAAGAGCTGAAAGATCATTGTATTCAAATGTCACATGATGCATTTCCAAGAGCAATATAGCAGTGGCAAAATGCTGGTGTGCAACGTGCTAAAGCAATGCATCATACCCCCTTCTATTGGGTAAAATGCCAGGCATGTTTCGTTAAATTGCTTACTCTTTGTGCTGTAGTGGGGATCTCAAAACTGGACAACAATGTAGTCTTATGACAGGAGCTCTGAGATGATGAAATAATTTCTTTTGATCTGCTCTCTTTCCTGTGTGCTTCTACTGTAGCCTTTACTCTGTTTCTCAAACCTTTTTGCTGGAGTTTTTTTCAGAAAGTAAACAGTACTTCTCCCTCCTAATGTAGTGCTTTGGGTAGAATAGCCAAAATTATTCTCTGATCTATCATTATGCAATTCAAATATATAGACCATTAAAGACTTGCTGCTAATGAAACAGTCTTGTTACTCTCTTTTCATGAGTCTAGGGTCAGCTTTTGCTGCATGTGCAAGAGCCAAGGTTTCTACATCCTCTAGCATAGTCCTCTGAAAATGATATTTATTAGCATTTTGCTCTGGCTCTACAGACTCCCTATTGTTATTTCTTTGTGCATGTGTCCAGACGCTGTGGCATTCTGTGCCATCACCTGCCCTCCAATTGTATGCCCTTTCTGTGCACCAGCACAGCCCATACTCATGTCTCCAGCAACTCACAGTATCTTTTGTCCTTCAGCTTTCATTTTGTTGCACCTACACCCATGCTTTGATCTTTTATGATTTTTTTCGCATTTGTCACCCTAGGAACCTAACTGTCAAATGTCCACTTCCTTCCTGCTGCATGATTCTGGCTCCACATCCCACCAGCCCTCCATGTCTGCTGGCCTGTGTGCAAGTCCTTGCTCTAACTCAGGTGCCCAACAAGTGATGGTTCGACTGGGGCCATGCCAATCTGGGAAACACTTGCTTTAGTGAGGGGAGGACACAACTTGGGCCAATTTATCACAGGACAGCAAGTTGCTAAGCATCCCTTCTGCCATGGTGATCACCCCAGGGCAGGCTTCTGCTGCTCTTTGTAGTAAGTGCTAAGTAGCCAGTGATTGTCAATTTGATTCTTATTTCATAGAGGTAAGAGGGAGTGACAAACAGTTAACAGGAGGCAGCTGAGGAGTGGCGGGTCATTGAAAGGCTGCCCATTCAGGCTGTCTTCTGCACTCAATGGCTCAGGCAGCTACACCTGCTGTAGGCAGGAGGCATCTGAACTGCACTGCTCCTCTGCTGCAGGAAAAACCATCGTTTGAGCAGTGACTGAACTGGTACCAGCCTGCTGGGCCTCTGCTCCTGACTCCTGTCCTTGGCCTGACAGGTGACTTTGGCTAAATCTCTTAATCTTGTTGCTTTCCCTCTCTGTGAAATATGGGTAATATTATCAAATTGCTTGGAAAGCACTCTTAAGATCTAGTCATAAGTAGACAATATAAGAGTTGAGTCTTATTACTTCATCATTAATTTCCTTTCTTGTCAGTCATTACATCTGACTTTGGGGCTCACTTTCTTTGCTGTTACTCTGAATGAATTGCTTTACTGGTGTCTTGCGTTTGCGTAGCAATAACTTTGGATGTTAGTGCATACCCAGTGTCTAAATGTAAAGTTGTGCCTACTGCCTTTGACTTTTAGAATAATCTTTCTTCAAGAATTTGTTATCTGCCTAAGGACTTTTTTTAGTTACTAGAGTTGCTAATTTTCTTTATGAAATAGAGCAAGAGAACACAGAAATATTTTGTTGTTGAGTGTCTGCATGAATCTTAGAGTCTTTATTTTGTCTTTATTTTGTTTTCTTCTCAGCTTGCCCTGCAAGGTGATGAGCAATCTTGTCTTGATGGTTTCAAATTAACTGTTCATGTATTTAGGTGGTAATGAGATAAATATGTGCTTATTGGATTGGCTTCTGCTGGACAAAACCCATTAAAATTTAGATCTTTTGCTGCATTGAGATGAAATTCATTTCATATTGAAGATAATGACTGAAGTCACCGGGGCAGTATTTAAACACCTACAAAAGCATTTAACTTGTATCTATCCAACTTTTTGTAACATTGGTGATATTGTATCAGGGTTTTTTTGGGTTTTTTTTTTGGTGAGGTGTAGGGTGTGGTTTTGGGATTTTTTTGAAAGTCTGTTATATCTGCAATTACCAAAGGACATGCCTAGGATTTTTTTTTTTTTCTGAGAACTGATATGAATCTAGGCACCTAGCTTATATGCATAATTTTAGCCTAAAAGTAGTTTTCACATCTCATGGAAAAATAGAGGTCTGTAGCACGGCTGCTGACACATCCTTAACTATAGCATTGCTACCAGGCACTGCTATAATACAGTACATATTTCTTTGTGAAAGAACTGAAAGCTGCAATAATAAAGCTTAACTTTATGGTATCGAAATTCGCTGTGTTTGTACCTCCAGGGAGAAAAACAATTAGAGAAGACAATCTACCTAAATAGGCTGGGAAACAGAATTGCTCTGTCTATGCTTCATTACCCTCCCTCTTTCTCATCTCACACTTTCCACAAATAGCATGATTATGTTTACCTGACATCTTCATGCTTCCCTGCTGAGCAGGCTGTGGAAGCCTTGCAGCTGAGATCAGCAGCACTTTCTATGGGGAACGACTTAGATTTTTTATTTAAAGGATCCAATTCTTGAGCCATTTCAGCAAAGAACTTCAGAGCGTCCCTGAACTCTGGTAGGGAGCAGAATATATGAATTAAAAAAATTACCCTTGGCAATAACAAGTACTATCTTGACAGACTTTATGTTGATACATCCTTAGTTGCTCGATAGAAAGGCATGGTCTGAGATGCTAAATGTGAACTTGATGACCTTCATAAGTGGCAGAAAGCCTGACAAATTTTTCTTGAAGATGCCTCTGAACACCAAAACAAGAGTCAACCCTAAGGGTGGCACTGAAATAAAATGTCCTTTTATGGATAAAAGCCTTAATACAAAGGACAAAGATCTGGAATAAGGCGTGCTGTGAATGTTACCAAAGGGCTTTTCATTGTCTCCTTTCATGATCTGAATCATAAAAGCAGAACAGCAAAAAGACTTGGGAAATGTACAGGTTGTAAGGAACAGATTATAAGGAACAGGTATTTTATTCTTCAGACTTCTCAGGTAATGGAGATGAATTCAGCGCTTTCTTGTTCTGAGTTGCCAAGCTATAAATCTGAATAACTAAACTACAGATAATTGGACACAATTCCTCAAATTAGAAACCAATATTACATGTGAGAATTAATGACATTTCATTATGCATTACTGTCTACATTAATAAACTATGACTATATTAGTCTTAGTAGCAGCATACAAGTCTCTTTTTCTTGTAGCCTCTGGGATCTTTCTCTAAATCTAACTTTAATCTAATGTTGTATGAGCTGCAGAATAACTGAACTTGAATTCATTTGCTTTTTAGTTTGAAGCGCTCGAGTACTCAGTCAAAACAGTATTGTGAAATATCTAAATACCTGAGTATCTAGATTTTAACATGTCTATATAATACAGGCTTAGTATCAGTAGCCTAAACTCCTGCTACTACACATGATTTCCAAACATTTGGAAAGACGCTGACTGGAACAAGGTTTTGGTGTTTCTGCTTTTCTGTCCTTCCGTTTTATGATGCACATGAAATGAACCTGCTCTTCAGGTGCCAAAATCTTCTTCTGGTCTCAGAGTCCCAAATAACTAGAATTAAAGCTTTGTTCCACATTTTACAAAATGTCATCAAGTCGAAAGTGGGGAATTAATAGGCACCCTGGCTTTTCTGCCCTTTCACTTGTACTGCTCTTGCTTATTGCAGTAAAATGACTAGGCAGCTGTCCTGAACTTTCCTTAAAACATGGACTGTTAAATTTTTCTTTTTTTTTGGTTGTGAAGTTTTTTTTTGACAAGCAGTAATGTCATGTATCCCACCGTCACAGTAGGGAAAAAACTATGCCAGACTAGTTCGGGTCAGAATTATTAACTTAGATTAAAGCAGGATTCCCTTTCTGACTGCCTCTGAACTCATACTCCCTCATCTTAAAGCTAAAACCTTCTGCAAAGTCACAATACATTGCTGATATTACTGACCAATAAACCTGGATATGTTAGCAGTCCCGCATTAATCATTTTAGGAAAAGTGTGCATAGACAGGCAGATACCTTAAAAATTCATATCTTAAAGAACCCTGGAATTGATGTTCCTTGTTTGTTTTAGGATAAATGCTGCAGGACCTAGGCAGCAGTCGTGGTCTTTTTTGACCTCAGACAACAGTGGTTCCCACCTCCAAAAACTCATAAGGAAAGATGTCTCAATGGACCTGGAAATATCAGCAAGATAGTTATGATTCATTTCATGTGCAATGACCAAAGTCAGGCTATTGACCCGCTGTGTGTGTTACAGCGAGGGAGTGAAGGGTAACTATGGCAATACAATAAACTAATGTCACACAACTTGATCTCATTCAGTAAAAATACCTGGAGGTCTGTGCCTTTTATATTACACTGATCTAGGCTCAGATCCTTCAGTCTCTAATTCAAGTAAAGGATTTAACAGAAAAGAGTATTATTGCGTGTGTAACTTATACAAATAGTCTATAATACATTTCTATAAACAACACAGAGCAATTTAAGAGACCAGACTGTCAGCTGTGATTTGTATGTCTGTGGCTTCTCTATTCTTAGTGCTGCTAAAAACAATAATAGCCTGTTATTTCAAGGGTTTTTCATGCCAGCTAGCATTACCTGGAACACAGTGACTCTTTGGACTTATGCCCTGTCTCCTGTCTACAGATTTTGCCTCTTAGTGCCAGGGAAGTATTGATAGGAGCCGGCATTGCCTTTCACAGATTACCCTAGACCTTCGGAACAAGCCACTTAAATAGTTGTTAGCCTTTCCCCTGGTTCATTTCCTGTGCAGTGCAGGTTTACAGGGGGGAGTGTGGACTTACATTTTTTGTTTTCTGGTGGGGGTTATTTCAAAGACATCACTATCATGGGATTTGACAGTATTGAAGCTTCTCATTATCCAGTGAAAAATATGATTGCAAAGATGTTTTTATGTAAATGGAGTCAACTTGTGAGACTTAACTCTCAACTATACCTGGAGAGCTGAGGATCTAGACCTTAAGGTGGGAGGGTGAGCACTGTGCAGAGGTATGACCTAGCTCTGAAACAACGACCTCTAGAACTAGAAACCACATGGCCACCTTCGGGGAGTGCTTTGCTGACCCAGTTAGTCCTGGCAGAAGGCAGCACTGATGTAACTTCACTGATTTTAGAAACCACACTTCTGTGTAGTGAAGTGCTCTGCCAAGTGGCTATATCAGGTCATTCAGAAGTAGCTTGAAGATTTCTATGTTCCAGCACTTTTCACAGTGCTTGGTCTACCTGAAGAATCATTCCCAAAGGCAGGTACTGTGTGTTAAGCTAGGAATTGGTTAGATGCACTGAACATTTTTTTGTTTTTTAAATGCTATTAAAAAGAAATGAGAGGGTAAGAAAAGAAGGGGGGAGGAGAGGGAAGAAGTACACCTTGCCAACCCTGTTGTTTGAGAAATAGTAATAATAGTCCATTATTAATAACCCAGTAAAAAACTTCTGCACTAAATATATTGGGTCAGCTTTGTGATGGGTGTCAGTTTACCTAGTTCCACTGACTAAAGTAAAAGTGCAGTGATTTACACCTATGTTGACTCAGCACACTTGCCCTTGTAAGTAGCCTGTGATAAAATAGACAAATAAATAAAATGAAAGCACAAATCCTGTACTCTATAGATATTTCTTAAATAATTCATTCTAGCTGCAGGGATAGAAGTAAATACAAAGAAAACTGCTTGTCTTTTGAAATACTAGCTAGAGAAAAGTTTTAGGGTTTTTTTTTCAGGTTGTGGTAGCTCATATTTTCTTGCTATATATTCTTCAAGAACTTATAGAAGTGCAAAACTCTTTAGGGTCTCACTTATTTATGCAGTAAAGCTGACATAATCCCATAGACCTAAACACTGTTCGCATCTTGGAGCACTGAAACAAACGTGGCCCTGCACTATGTTAAACTGCAGTTCATTCATTAAGTCAGACAACAGCTCTGTGCAGTTAAACCCCTGTCTGGCTTTTTAATGATGGCTCACTGTTATCAGGTTGCTCAGCTTGCTTTAGTGCTGTGATTGAACTGCACTTCAGCTGCATCACAAACGTGGCCCTTGCACCTGAATTATGCCATGTGGCTGTTCAGTGCTATGTAGAGTTACTGTTAAATGGTTAGTGTTAATTGAATAGTGAAATAGAGAGGGGGCTTAGATAAAAAAATTACCAGACTGTGTTTACGTGCACCCCATTTTTTAGAGACAAATAACTAAGCTAAATAGAAACTGATCATCTGCATGGTGCTGCGAGGTGAGAAAAGCCATCCGCTGAGAAAACACATATTAATTTACGTCTTTGTAAAAACAGTGGGAAAGATTTGTATAATATCACTTCAGCAATTTGAGGTTCTGGGGTGTGGGTTTTTTGTTTGTTTTTTTTTTTTTTGCATCCTTTGCATGCCTGAAACGTTGGGTTAATTTATTTGTAGTGGTTTTTTTTTTCATGAAATGCCTATTTTCGTGTTGAAATCTACAGTACTTGATATATTATTGCTGTAGAACTGAGAAAAAAAAATCACTCTAAGATCCCACTCTGAATAAGCCAACTCATTGGTCCTACAATGTAAAGCAAAGTGAGAAAAAAAAAGAGCAAAAAACCTTTATTGATGGTATGCTCAAATTATTTTTGAGGTATTTAGAAGGACTCTGCTTAAGTTTATGGATCTCATTGATTACTCTATGGTTCTACAAGAGTCAAGCATAGACAACATCAGATTGTACTAAAGTCATTAGAAATAAATGTACAGTAGGATTTTTGGTTATATCATCTTCGAAACCATATGCAGCTTTGGACCTGAACAAGTGAATTGGGACACTGATGTTGACCAAGAGCCTTTTTTTCTGCTTTGCATTGAAGGGAAAGAATTCAGATGCTGTGAGTTCTAATGGATGAATAGATCCTGCCACACCCTTTCAAACAGTTACAGAAGTGATGGGATAAAAGACACCTTAGTCCTGCCAATAAGGGCAGAAAAGATGCTATGTGTCAGTAACATCACACATTACCAGAAATTAAGTTCATGGCAAGATGTTGTCATTTCTTTGTATTTGTTTACGATTGTATTTTCTGCCAACAGTTCTTGTATAGGTGTGTGCTTTTTAAGAAATAAAAGGTTTAAAATGGAAATTTAAGCCTGTATTTAAAGGTTTAAGTATGTGCAGAATAGCAATGTGTAAAGAAGTTCAAACTGGTAAAATTTATTTATCAAAGTATAAAAAAGAGGATGTGAAAATGTGTAGTTTAAGAGCTGCCACGTTGTTTTAGACCAACATTTTGTCTCTTAAAGTGTCAGAAGTAGATGCTTAGAGAAGTAGATGCTTAGTAGCATGGAGGAGGTAATGGAGCTTCCCTTGTGTGTTTTCTGAGTTCCTGAGCCAGAGGTTACATTTGAAAGACCATGACTGAAGAACACTAATCTGTTTATAATAACTACTAATCTATTTGCCATCATGAATTTTTCTCATGGCTTTTTGGCCGCTGAAATATGCTGTGGCAGTGGAGTCTACAGTTCAACTATGGACTGTGTGAGAAAACGTTGCTTTAAATTTGTGTGAACATCCTCTGCTTGTCACATCATGAACAAACGAAGACCCCCTCTATCTATTATTCACAAATCTGCAGAGTTCTGTCATCCTGGTCCTGGTTGAAATGTTTTGGTCTGGTTTGATTTCTTTCTCTGGAGATGGGTGAATACTTCTGATCATCTGTATGGTCTTTCTTGTGCCTTTTCTGACTAAAGAATTTAAAATGTGCAAATTAAGTAAGGCAGGGGTACCTTCACAGCGTGATTGTACTCTGCCAAATTTCCAAGGTGAGCAAAAGCAATGCAGCCAGGGTGCTGAGCTGAGCTTGGCTAAGCAGCTGAGTCTTAGTTCCTTGCTAACATCATCACACAGCCATTGGGTCTGGGGTCGGTTTTAATGACTGGGTGGCATGTTGTCAGAACTGCTCTCACCTTTGTAGCTGCCTGCAGTACCCTTTGTTGCTGTAGGTTGATGTTATCTGCCATCAGATAAGTTATGAGGACACAATGCAGGGGCAGTATCCTATGTGAAAGTGGTTTAAATGCAGTGAGATAAGAGTCCTTAAACTCAGGAAGCTATTAGGCCTCTGAACCAGGACTGTTGAGTCTGATAGGAAAGTATTCCAAGCACCATCTTTTCATCTCCCTCCTTTTCTTTCTTTACTGTTGTAAGGGCAGTACACTTAAATAATGGATGTGAAATCTCACTCATGTTTGAATAAAAGAAAGAGTATCTCACAGACTTGACTTTGGCTTGGACTTACCTTTATTAACTTTTGCCATATTCCCATTTATAAAAGAACAGCATTATACTGCACAACAAGGTCGCAGTAGCTGCAAGATGTATATTTTTCCTAAATCAAATACATGTTACCTGGAAATAATTACAGAAAATTTGCATCTTGTTCTAGGATATCTGCCCTTTCCTCCTCAGGTAGTGTTGCTGCCAGCATCTTCATTTTTGTTTCTCTAACTTGCTCTCTAATAGGATTGCACTAAAGCAGCTGGGGAAAGTGGTCCCGGTTAGCTGGTCTGGTAACCACTGGAGGAATGAAGATTTGGATGCAGGAGTCCTATAGTCTTCACTGTAAACATTGTTTCATTTTAAAATGGTGCACTATCCACAACATAGAACACATTTTCTTCCTGCCAGGTGGCAGTGATATTTCCATGTGCATAACATTCAGTAGAAGCCTTCCAGTCCTCAGAAAAGGAAGGCAAAGGCCAGGCATGACAACAAAGACGAACAGATGGCTCAAGGATAAATGCTGTGAGGAAAGTCTGAGGATGGCTGACCATCAGGAAGCATTTATGGAACAAGAGTTCCTCCAGACTGATGGACTCCAGTGGAGTAGCTGGGCTAAAAGCCTTCTGGGGATGAGCTGAGCATGCCTGTTAAAAATACTTCTTAAATAAACAGAGGTGACAAAATAAAAAGGACATAACTAAGAGTGAAAGATACTGGAGAGTAAAAGCATGAGCTTCAGGGAAAAAACAGTAGTTCTTGTGTGTCATGACACAGTGAAGGAAAAAATTAAGAGCTGTTTCCTTACTGAGTTTCAAAAACAACTGAAATACTTTTTTAATATTGCAAGAAGAATGGGCAAGAAAGTGGAAGAAAGAGAATTGCTGGTGGAAAATGTGAAATTCACTGTCACAGAGTAACAGAAATACAGTACATGTACTGGGGGATACAATTTTTAAGAGAGAAAAATAAAGTTAGAGGTCTTGGTGTATCTTAATACAGGAATAGATTGTTAGCAACACCACCCACCTGGGCCAAAATCACTTGCAGCAGGAAGGAGATGAGGGCATTAAGGAAGTTTGACTCTAGCAATTGTAGATACATAAGTGATGTAGGTGACAAAGACAAATCAACTGAATTTAGTGTGACTTTGAGAAGAGTTGATATTTCCTGAAGTCTGTAAAGTCTGTTGCAAACAAAGAGGCTCTAGTCTTCATGACAACTTATAGAGATATTAAATGAAAACAGAAAGCTTACAAAAAGCAAATAATAGAAAAGAAGTCTATGGTTTGTTTAAGTGTGCAGATCTAATGAGATCTTCTCTAGATGTAACTTGTGGAGGAAATTAAAACAGGCAGTGAAAGACACCCATGTGGAAAAGAAGGGCTGATGACAGGAGGTAAAAGTTTGATATGACTCCAAAACTAAGTGAACTAGTTGCCTAGGATATCTATGAGATTTATTAATGAGAATGTTGCAGCACATGAATGGATGGATTGGGAAATTCACCCTACTAAGTCAAAAGCAAAATTGCAAAAGCTGACTCCATCTAGTTGGTGGGAAACCTACATAATCTTCATTCTAGGACCAGGGATGGAAGGATTACATGAAACCACAAACATTGTTCCATTTCTTCCCAGCCTTCCTCTTTGGATTTGCTTCTGTGTAACACTTTGCCACTGGGGTTTTCACTGGAGTTTTCTTTCACCAGTTGATCTATTTTCCTTTAACTGAAAAGGAGAAAAACTTGTGGGTTATGCCTTTCTTCTTAGCACCCCGTGGATTACACCTCAAGAAAACCAACACAAAAAATAGCCAACTTTCCTGAAGTTTTCCTTGAAACCATATCTGATTTTGAAACACCATCTAACAGCAGGATTTGTAGAATTTAAGAGAAACTTTATAAACACAATGCCTGTTTCAATATAATTTTGTCATTAGAGATACTATTTTAACATAAATTCAGAGTTATGCAGCTATTATCTCTCCTCTCTCATTCTCAGTAATATCCTGATCAATCTAAGCAAGGCTGACTTATTTAAATCTCTGGTCTGTCCTTTCTCCAAGGTCTGTAATGATACATTGTGATTTGCTGTTCCCAAATGACTGCAGTCATACCAGTAGCAAACATTTCCTTACCAAAAGTATCCCCTTTCTCAGAGTTAACAAGACCACCCTCAGGCCAGTGGAGTGGCAGAAGTACTATTTTATGAGAGTCACTCATTTGGACTGAAATCTATTCTTCTACAAAAGGCAAGCTTAAGCCTCTGGGCTTATGTAACCTACTTGCAATGTGTTAGTTTTGGGCTGGCCCTCTGGAATATTTCTCTCTCTCAAATAGTGACTGTATTTTTTTTCTGCATATGTACTGCAGGTTTCATACATATCTCCCGGTACTGGTTGCTGTTACTGGAATATAAAATATCACAGTGTCCTGGTTCCAGCCAGGACAGGGTTAATTTTTGCAGTAGCCAGCAGGGGCAAGGCTAGGATGAGGAGGTTATTCTATACCCCCTGACCTCATTGCCAGGGGGCGAGGTAAGGGAGGGGGTCCCTTCTAGTCATATAGTGTGGTGAAGGAGGCAGTCAGGTAGTGCTCTCCTGTGAATCCTTCGCCTCACTTGTATCCTTTGTTATCAATACAGTAGCTGTTACTGTTCATTTTCTTATTCCATTGCTGTTTCCAGTAAATTGTTCTTATCTTAACCTGTAATCTTTACCCTTTTTGCCTCCAGTTCTTCTCCCCAGCCTGCTGCAGGGGAGTGGGGTGAGGGGCAGGGGAGTGAGTGAGCAGCTCATGGCTTTGAGAGTTTCAGTGGGAACGCTAAATTGGAGAACATAATATTGCAGCACTTCATGCGTAGTGGATCTTCTCAGTCTTTGGGGAAGTGGACCACATTTTGGCGAAAAAAGACCTCTGAGACTTCAAAGATGTGGGTCTACAAAATGAAAGTATCAACTTTGCTCATGCCGACAAGACTATGACATAGTCAGGTCGTGGAGTAAGCTAGGTTAGTGTCTCTCATGGTAGTGCATATGTGTTCCTGGATTTAGTTTAGTAAATATTTTCTTGCACTCTGTCAGCTTCCTCATGTTCTGGTGCACTCTTGTAAACCTTTGTCAAAAAATTTTCATTTTGTGGTTGAAGAATTCAAAGTTACACAATAGTTTTTACAATTTGTGGTGTCATTTGCATAGTGAGCTACATAAAAGTTCATCAGCAGTTTATGTCACTTAACTGGAGATAACTGGTGGTGTGGTACTTGTAAAAAAATACTAAGGTATGCTTGGCTGATGCCATGATACAGAGTTGTCAGGCTGTTCTACAGCCTCTACCTCTTCTCAGACAATAGCATGTGCACGTATGTCTGCATACAAGTGGGAGAAAGAGATACTTTCTTTGTATTTTGACTGAAATCCAATGTCTTATCCCCAAATAATGTAGACTAGAAAAAAAGAGTTTTTCCCAACAGCTAAAAGACAAAATATGAATTTTTATTTTCAATTTTTTAGTCTAAAAATAAATCTCTTTCTGGGCCCTATAGACTGTGCACATTTTCTCACATTCATCCCCACCTCTCACTGATCTGTTTTCAGAATTGTGTTTTGTAGAAATGATGTGGAAATGCCTGAGAGCTCTGCTGGGTCAGGAGCTGTCACAGCTATGGAGGGAGGGAATCAAGCAGGCAAATTTATGACAGTTTGACATTTCAGATAATAGAGGTCAGTCCTTCAAGTCGCAGTCCCCCTGAGATGAGTGAGTTTCTGCTGGTGAACGTGGGAAGAGCTGGTACCGTTAAATTGTCCCTTTGCTGCAAGCGAAGCATGTGGCGATAGGCTGGAAGAAAAGAATTCTTTTCATTATTGCGAGGCAAATTCTGCTCCCTTTCTGATGTGGATGAATGATGAATGATCCCATTCATTTCAGTCACCTTACCTGCTGCTGGAAGAGGAATAGGATTTGAATATCTAGAATAAAGCTTTAAGTTGTGAATGAGCTGGAATGTGATGTATTAGTGCATCGATATGCAAGACTTCTCTTGCTTTTGCTCTCGCAACTAGGATCTTGAAGGACTGTTTATTGTGAATACTTTTTATGACATCTGAGACCAAATAAATTTAGTCCACTTAATAGCTGGTTTTATGCACTTTTCAAACGATTCAATACTAGTAAGTCTTCAGCAGTACTGATGAGCCCTGTCCCACTAAGTTGTTGCATCTCTGCTTCAGGCACTTTTCCTAGCGGTTGCAGGAGCTAATGGTATGCAGCGTGATAACAGTATTGGTGTGAGGTTTGTAGTGTAATATTTGCTAAGTGTTTTGAAACTGGGATTTGGGAAATGCTCTGGAAGAGGAAATAAATTAGTATTTGTGTAGTCATTTTCATTAAATGTTATGAGAACCTTTTTATACCAAATATTTTTATATAACCTTTTTATGACAAATAAACTATATTGGCTTTTTTCAGAATTGGGGATAAAGCCCCCAAATAAACAAACTAATCACAGTTCCCAAATTAGAAATATGGCTTTATTTTTTGTTTGCTTTTAATTAAATGTAGATTTTTTTTTTCAGTTCAGTTTGTTCTTGGAACTTCTTCCACTAAAAGTATTCTAATTAAAATGTCAACAGCTACTCAACTTACTGCTGTTTAAGTGTGAACTGCCATATTTCTTAAATATCTGGTTTTGAATTAACAGTGGAGAAAGTGAAAAATTAAAAGTCTAACTTCTGTAGAAAAAAAAGTGAAAGTAAAGTCTATATTCACTTTACCTTTTTGATATCTGGACTGAAATCTTTTTTCCACAGAGAGTTAAGAAACAATTTAACATAAAAGCTTGACTGTGATGTAACCCAGTGGTAACTTGCTATAAAGAAGCAAGAAACCAAGGGGGGAAAATATGATTTATGTTAAGCTCAACTGTAGCATCAGCTGCAATAGCTTCTGCAAAAATATGGGGTAACTGATTGCCATGGTCTTTGAATTTCTACAGAGGGTAATCAGAAGATTTAAACAGGTCAGGATTGAATCTGGAGGAAATGATCAACCTCTTTTCTAATTGAAGACAAAATGTTTAATAAATCTTGTAAGCTTTTCTTCCTAAAAGTGAAACTTCCATGTACAAGCCTCAGTTTCATGTGCCACTTCCTTTATGTTTCCTTATGAGAAGCAGTCTTGTGCTTAGCTAGATTATATGCCTGGGAGCCAAGAATGTGCCAGTAGCTAAAAAATGTGCCTGCAAGCTAAAAGTGAGAGACTCTACTCTTGCCTAATTTCTTCTGGGGAGAAGTGGTACGTGAAAAGCAGCAGCATGTGTGTGTGCAGTAAATATACAATACTTACCTTGTATGTGTGTTTATACATCGTATATTGCTGTGCAGCAACTCATTCTTGAAGGGTAAATTAAAGTCTCCAAACATGTTTGCAAACATAGTGATTATACTGGTGGAAAAAGGATAGCGAGTTGTCTTTCCACAGCTGAACAGTGAATCCTCAAGGTCAGATAGCCAAATCAAAATTCTGCAATTTTCTAAGTCTTTAGACATCCTCACTTACTTAGGGCAAAATTGACTCTTACCGAGGTGTGGATTTCTCTCCGAGATGGAAGGAAAAGTATAGAGTTGCTCTCTGAACCCCCAAATCTCATATGTATTTTTATTTTGTAGATTAGTTTGTTAGGTTACAACCTACTTGTACATGCACTTTTTTACTTGTGGGATCTCTCTAAAAATTATTTTCTTTCTCCTTTTAGACTTGAAAAAAGGGAAAGAAGAACTCTGATATTCAGGTGATAAAATTGAAGAGGTAGGGAAGGAATAGCATTCATTTCAAAGAGCTCCCTTCTTTCCCTATCATCCTCTGGGACCAGCATCCCAGTTGAGAGTCTTGCACAACAGCCTTGTCACCCAGCCCTCACAGCCAGGCCAGCTCCTGAAGAATGCAGTTCCTTTGAACAATGGGATACCATGAACAACATTCATGTCAGTGTTTCACTCAGTTATTTTGTTGGATCATTATTGTCTTCAAGACAAATTAAAATTTTCAGGAGTTCTCGGCATTTTCTAGAAGGAAGAGGCAAGGGCAGAAAAAGTAAAGTAAAGCCAGGAATTAGGGAAACTAGAGTTCTTGCATTTTGTAAAGACCTTCAGATGACATACCACACTATAACTACATGTGTCAGGAATATCCTATGGGGTTAACTGTGGCAAAATTATAAACTCTTCAAAATTCAGAAAGTGTTGAAAAATTAGGAAACTACTTAGGATGAGAAAGAGCAAAGATTAAAAGAACATAATGTTTCTTATGGAAGGCTGTGTTCTTCCAAAGTAAATCTACAAAAATCCCTTTAGATTAGCTGCCATCTATGGGTTGCTGATGTCTGTCCATCTGTCTAACATTCGTTGTCTTTTATCCAGTTCAGTGTAGGGTTGAGGTTTGTTTTTCTTATTGTACCCTCACAGCAATTATTCATTGAAGGTATTCTTTACTATAAATATTGTTCTCAGAGCTTTACTGCTTTTATAGGCAAGTTTTTGTGATGTACAATCAGAATTACTGTGCTGGACTCTTTTTCTTTTGAATTTCTTGAGAATTCTTTTTCTTGTTACTTGTCTGTGACTGATCTTTTCTGTAATTTATACCCATTCTTGTTAAAAGTTTATTAGCAGAATACTCTCATATATTACAGACACAGTTGTGTTCTGTTGCATAGTCCTTCAATTTCCTTTTATTTTTTAAAATGGGACATAGAAGACATTCTTTGTGTGCTTACTCTGAAAAAAGATTTCAACAAGAAGAGAGAAAAAATCTTTGCTTTGATTCGTTACAGTGGAACTACAATTAAAAAAGTGAACGAATAAGTGTAACTTTGTATATGAATTTTGTTAAATCTCAGAAAAACATTGCTATATCATCTGTGTGTTTGCACAGTAGGGAATTAAATTAATCTGACATAAATTTCTTTTGCTCAAAGAATCCACTACTCTTGAGGTCAAAAGTTTAAAATTCAGGCCTGAACCACAGCCCAGCTGAGTTTTCCTAGTGGCCATAGTACTGGCTGGATTAGGCTCAATCAGGCATTTTTTTTATTGTAATTGATTTCTACCTTTTTCAGCCAAAAAAAGGGAACTTAATTGTTTTTGTAAATAAATATTACCTTATTGATTTGAATCAGTAAACTGTGTCTGCAGGAAATTGATATTCTAGAAATCTGTATAATTAATCTGGGGAACTGGAAGTGAGAGCTGCTCTGTAGTTCAAAACACCAGGCTCTGATGCCGTACTATGCAACATCAAAGGCTGATGATTAGCATCTCCTGTTCTGTGATAATACTGATTACACTAACAGATTCCTTTATTCATTAAATATTTTTATTTATTTTCTTTAACCCAACTACAAATTCTCACATAGTCATATAACCTTTGTACTTGTTGCTGTCAAGTACATCTCCTTGCTGTCCCGGCTCTCTGTTGCCATATTGCCATCATTTTATGATTGTTATTTAATATTTGGATTTAGTGCACACAGACTACATCTATTTCTAAGATGAGACTGGATGTGGCACTTAATGCATGGCAGTGCTGGATCAAGGGTTGGACTTGATGATCTCAGAGGTCTTTTCCAACCCGGCTGATTCTATGATTCTATTCTATGATGCTATGATTTTAGCACATACTGCAGCCTGTATGAGCAGATTTGATTAGCAGAAAGGTGCTTAGGGTACTTATTTCAAGGGATTTACTTTGCACTGCTTCTAGCCCCAGTCCCACAGTGCCCTTTGGAGACTGGAGCATATCAAATGAAGCCCTGGGGCAAATAGTCTAGTTTAGCTGGAATCAGAATAAATCCAGTTTGTGCTGAGGCCACCCTGTGATATGAACTGAAACAGGAACAGTTGACAGAGGTGCTTCAAAATGTCCTGCTGAATGCTGAGCAGTAATGTAGATATGCCCAGAGATGAGTGAAATGGGAAGAGCTTGCCATAAAGAGATGCACAGAGACCTTGTTCAATTTTTACCTGGTACATTATTGGTTTTATTCAGTTCATTATTCAGTTCATTGGCATGAGATGTGAGGTGTAGAATTTTTTTGGTAGGACAGCAAATGCAAAGGTATTTCAGCACCATTTCCTCAGTATACTTGGTTTCCCATAAGGCCAGATTTAATATAAATATGTAAATATTTATATATATTTATATATATTTATGGTATAAATTAGCAAAAGCCTTATAATTCAAATAGGTAGAATTATTTACATTAACTGACAATCTGGTTGTTAATTTCAAAATATTATGTTGTCCATAATATTTAGTGTGGTTTCCTGCTTAGGAAACCATCGTAAAAAGAAGATCCCTTATCCAGTGTCTATTTAGGTATGGATTGCACTGGTTTAGTGTCACTATTCACTTCAAAAAAGTAGTAATAGTCAAACTGATTGAAAACAACAGGTTTCAAAGCAGTTCAAGGTATGGGAATGACAGGTTGTATCTTAGATATGTTGTTCTGACTTTAGTGTGTATGAGAAATCTTGAGATTCCCATGTGAAGTTCATGAAAAAGATCTTCAGTGAAATATGGCAATTAGAGTATGTAAAAAGATACAATGGAGATAAAAATATAACAGCAGGTGCTTAATTTAGCCATCTGAAATCTCGAATAACTCATTTCCTATCTTTTGGCTGGGCTACTAAATGAGGCATGCTCAGTAATTACTGAATTATCCCTTTCAGCAGGGGGAGAGCAACATGGGTGTTAGGCTTTTGTTATTTTACATTCACCCCCAGTAGTGTTACTTGCTGCACCTAATAGGCTGATAAATGGGGTATTGCTACTGTCAGTGACTAAATGGCACTTAATATTCCATTTTGAAGTTCAGCAAATCAGAAGTAGGAGGAGAGGCTTTTGATGGCCGTTTGCTCAGTGACACAGACTTATAATCAAGTAAATTGATGTTGAAGGTTCAATTACGTGGATCTTACCACAAAATGGAGCTGTAAAATTGTACAGTTGATGCAATGGACTTTGACAATATAACCCTTCACCTTATTAGGAATGCCTCCAAAAATAATATTAAAAATTAGAAGTAGACCCCAGTCTCTCATTCCTGTAACATCACTTCAGTATAGGTAATGAAAAGAAGAGCATTTGGAGCAGAGTGCTGCATTTTACTGCAGAATATAACAGGCCACTGAAGAAGGTTTAAGGTGACAATTCCTGCCTTGAGGTGCTCAAAGGCTGTGAGCAGGCACCTTAGCTCAGGAGAGGGCTAGGATAGCATCTTAAAACATTCACACCTGTGGGTTCTGTGGACTGCACTTGGACAACTAATCTGCAGTTGCTGAAGCTAATATATATTTGATAAATCCTTTGCAATGTAGCAATTGTTATCCCTAGGCATAGTTTTCTCCTTGTGGCAGTCTAGAGAACACACTAGACCACATTACCCTATGTGTATTGTTTACATTTAAACACATATGTAGTTCTGCCAGCACAGAACAAGAAACAGCACAAGTCTGGGAAATTTGCCGTTTGGCAAGAAGAAAAAGCCACTCTGAAGAAAAGGGATTCAGATCCAGGCAAGGAGAGCTTGCACAGCTGGATCTGGATGCAAGCCTCAGTTTTAAATGTTCCCATTATTCAGAGTTGTATTTGGAGAGCTGGCCTTTTCTGATTCTCCCACACAGGGAGATATTGCCCATTGATTCATGAGGAAAAAGTGGTATAGCAAGCAGCTTGCCCATAGACAGAGACTGACTAGTGTAATGTATATGCTGAGAGAAGCAGCTTGGCCTCTGCCAAGTTGCTGAAGTTCTCCTCTTGGGCTGTGACCTCTTTTCTGGCCCAAACATTATCACAGGATTAGGCAGATTCAAAATCTCCATGCCCTCCTTGCCACTGGACCCCTCTCTTGGTCTGAATTTCTCAAGTGTTTTGAGAGCTGCTTTCTTCGCAGCCTCTACCATCTGGAATAGCTTCACTGTGGCTCTCTGCCTCATTGACTCTCTTCTTCATTTCAAATCTCAGTTGACCATTTATCTTTTCTACCTTGCCAATTTCTTTTAATTTCCCTGTCCATCTGCTTCTTCTATTTAACTCCGTGAAAGCTTTTAGATTACATATTTTATAGCAGATGCACGGGGAAATGGTACTGTGTTATATATGAACAACTTCCCTAGCTTGAGCAAGCATGCTGTTAGCATCCACTGAAAACTCCTACATCTCCCCTATGTGCTCAGTGTTACACTGCACAAAGTTAGAGGAGAATGTTGAGATTGTGTTGACAGCCAAAAAAATATACCTACTTTCCTAGAGCTGCAGCAAGTAGAGCAGATGGTATTTCCCCCCACTTCACATCACTCTCTGTCCTGTCCTTCCTCATGCCCCATTGTTCATTTTTCACACTTCTCTGTTGGCTTGGTTCGAATTCAACACCCGCTGAAGTCAATGGAGTATCTCCCACTGACTTTATTTGGCTTTGCATCATGCTTCCTGTGATCTCTCCTCCCTTCAGCTATGCTTGGACCCAAATTCCTGCCCTGACCTCTCAGCAGTTTGGATCCTGTCTGTGCACCATCTCTCTTCTCACTTTCTGCACTTTGCCAAGAGCCTCAGCAGAGCAGTGACAGGGAAAGCTGTGTGGAATGGATACTGCTTGGGTCAGTAGCTTAAAAGAAAACCTATAAAATTTTTTGGTTTGGATTACTCTGAAACAACATTTTCTCTAACTTTTTCCATCACTGAACCACAGAAGGGAAACAGGAACATAATCTTGATTTAAATATTATGGGAATGAAAGTTAAATGTTTTGTTTCACTTGGGTTTTTATTTTTAATTAAATTGAAAAATCATGTCAAACCAGAAATTAAACCTGTCTGGTTTGGAAATGTCACAGTGAAATATTTTGCCTTCATGAAATAATGCAGACAGTTTTCATAAATCATTTTTTCCCCAAATAATTGGTTATATTATTAACCTCAAAAAAAATTTTTCTTTTGCGGAGAATTAGTTACTCCATTACTTGATGCTATTTCTTCTCATGGTTTTTCTCTGTATTCCAAAACACTAGTTATCCCTTTCTTGCTGAGATCCTTCCCAAACATCCATTTCTTTCATTGGCGTAGAAACGGAAGATAAAAAAAAAAAGACAAACAAACAAAAAAAAAAGACAGGGTTACTGTTGCTCTACTAAAGACCTTTGTTTTATTTTTTAGGCCAGATATTGATTCCCTTGATATTTCAGTATAGTACAAGACTGGAATAATTGTTATTGCATTCTTCAAATAATGCTGCCTGCAGCCCCATCAAGCTTGAGAACACCATCTTTTGATCTCCTATACAGTGTCACACTTTAGTAATGACTTTCACTAGAGTTTCTGTGATTTTCTTCCATAACAAGAAAGCCAAAGGCTTTACTCTTTTTCTGAGTATTCAGTTTCTAAGGACAAAATCATCACCCTCTTGAAGTCAAATTAAAATTTCCATCAACTTCATATAGTCACAACAGCTTCTCGTACATCCAACAACCTCTGTGTTACTTGACACTTGAGTCACTCCAGAAACAAAAGATTCTTTTTGTAGTAACATTATAGTTGTCATAAGCAGTACCTCAGAAGCAACTCTCTGTACTTTTCTTGACCTGGGAAATGGTGTGGGTTTTAATTGACAACCTTAGGAGTTGTGAGAATTCTCAGCAACTTGCAGGATTTAGCCCTAATAGTATTTACAGTAATTAAGCGCTCTAATTAAATAACAAAACAAGTAATGACAAATTGATTCAATGCCAAATAAAGGAGTCAAATAGATGTTTAATTAAAGATGCTAATAAAATGCTCCTCAGCCTTTACAGTCCACTCCCTAGGGCTAAAGATGACTTTCTACCTCAAAAATCTTTACAGCCCTTTGAAACCCTGTCTCTAGGGTTGCTGCCTTTTTTAACCTCTGGATTAAATGCTTGTTAGCTAAGCACTGTATAAACCCATTTAAAACACCATCAAAATAATTAAGTTGGATCCAGAATGCTCTGTGTCCTTCAGATATGGTACACTGTGATATTCCCATGTGCATGGATGTTTCCTTTCACTAGAGTATGCAAGGTTGTGTCAACTGAGCACCTGGGCAGAAGGACTTATGCCTAATCATCAGACCTCCTAAGCCAATGGCACAAATCATGTGCTTAAATTTAGGCTAAGTACCTTGTAGAATTGAAGCCAAAACGAGAAAGAGCATAGCCATAAAGCAGTCCAGTTTAAGTAGAGTGAGACAGCTGTTTTGTAATTCATTATTGATCCCTTTAAGCTTTCTTATTTATCACCTAAGTAGAACCTAGCAATAAAAATATATTTTTTAAAATAAATATGTTGGAGAATGGAGTTGCCATAAAAAAATGCCTATTAAGCAGCACTTGGAGAGAAGAAAGTTTTTTAGGTTACTGTTCAATATTTCTTTCTGTGCCAGGAAGAATCTCTCTCTTGCCCTGGCAGATAACCTCATTAGATATTTTTCTCCTTATCTGGACATATAGCTTTTTACATTTTGTGTCAATAATGATAAAACAAATGCTTATAAAGGTATAAAATAAAGAGTAATTTCCCAGCCTTTCATAGAAGGTTTGCAGAAGAACATTCGAGCAGGCAGGCTGCTGTGATCACCAGGTACACAATATACAGTTCACAGCAGCTCTTTCCACTTTTATCTGTAATGTTGTTTTGTGGTGGGGTTGTTGTCTTTGGGGTTGTCAGCAGGTAGTCGATCTCAAAATTTTCCTTTCTGCCTCTGATGTGTTACATCATTTCCCATTATCTCATCTAACAAGCCAGTGTGATTTCAGATAACACTGTATGTATTTAACTTCAGAAGAAGCTCTGAGTTCAGCTTGGGTATCTCTTATCAGCTTTGGTACTATCCAGCTCTGAATCAGCTCTGAAGATAGAACTAAATGAGATGTCAGTGAGAAGGAACGAATTCCTTACGCTTGTATAAGATTCCTCTATCTCTGTGCTATTTGCTTATAAAAGAAAGCAGGTTCTGCAGCCTATTGGGAAATTATTACACTGATCTGAGTCATGTAATTTGGATTCTGTTGGAAATATTAACAAAATGTATCCAATATGCCACCTTTAGTTGTGGGGAGGGTGAGGAGTGGAAATGAAGAACGTTAATTCGCATGAAGATGCTGCTTGCAGTGTGCTAAATTACCTGTTGGATACCTGAGTACTTGCAAATATTGCAGATAACTTGTACTTATCCCTCTGGAAACTCAGGAGAAAGAGATTACGCAGCTAGCAAGTGAAGAAGTATGAAAACAAATGAACATGAAAGAGGCTTAAGGAAAAAAAGCCCCAAAACAAAACACAAAGCCCTGGTGTGTGAAAAGAATAGAATGAGAATTAACAGCCTTAACAGAAACAGTTGCTCCAACCACTGATCTTTCTAAACTGCACCGCTCTACATCTTCCAATTATGTCCGCATGCTGCTTTCCATCAAGAATAAAGAAAAAATCCAATCCTCCAGGCAATGGTATTTTAAATGATTCATCACATCATGTAACTATGTATTATAGTGTCAAATAAGTGTTATGCTAAGTCACGTTCTGACGCATCAAGGATTCTTCTATTTTCTCCTTCTCATTTGCTCACGGCCTTTAAAATATCCACTCTTACTTTGTTTATATCTTCAGTAACTTTAATTAGCTCTTACTTTTTGTCATATTGGCATTTGTGTTTCCCACTGTTATCCTTCAGCACATATTACAGGGTTTGGATTGAGGTTTTTTTTAGTCACTGTAGTGTATTTTTCAGCTTTAAGAAGGGCCCAAAATCTTCTCCAGTGTTTTTTAAACTCTTAGCAACTGTTCAGAGAAAATAGACTACTTATACCTATAGCCTTTTGTTGTTTATGTCCTTAGACCGTCATGACTAGAGCAGTAGCACTGTAGAGCATTTTAAACCCCTGCTACTATAGTTAAAGCCCCTGTGAAAGATGGAGAACAAAAATAGAGCTCTAGGTCATGGCTTGTATCTGTTAGAAAAAGTATTTAACTTAATTTCCCTCAGAGATTGTAAAGCAAAAGAACAACAGCAGCACATCTCTGCTACGAATTTGTTTTGCCAGAGAAGAAACAGGAGGGGATCATTGAAAAGCTCAAAAGCAAGGGATTCTTCTGGAGTGCTGTGTTCATATCTGTAGGAGTTTAGTCCTTGGTTGTTTGAGATACTATTCTGCAAAGTGAAAAGGAGAGTTCAAAGAAAAGCAGAGACAAAGCTGATGAAGACAAAGGATCTCCAAGCCTTCCTTATGATACTTCCTAATATTTGTCTGTGTCTCTCACTCTGTGTCCTTTGTTATTGCTGTTGATGAAAATAGTCATGTCTCTTGAGGTAAATGTATACGAGCATCTTCACATCCCTGGAGTGAAGGGGACTTCTATTCTTTACCTAGCCTCGGGAGAAGTTGAAATACAATTCCAAATCCTAAGTCTTTGAGCAATTATTTGAATTGTTCTCAATATCATGCAGTATTTCCACAGCTAACTTAAAAAACTGTTCTGTTATCACCCTGGGAAGTAGCCTAGAAGGGAAATGCTACTCTGTAATAAGCAAGATGCTGTCTGGCATGACTGTACTGAGATGAAGAAGGGAAAAAAAAATCACCATACAGTTCAGCAGTACTTAAAAGAAGCAAAATGATTCCAATCTGAGCAAAATGTCACAGTTGTTCCCAAAAGTGTCACAACACAGTAACATGGGAGTACAAGATAAAGCTCTGCTGAAAATTGTTATGTCTCTTGATAGCTTTAGTCAGCTGTGGCAGGGAAAACAAAGGCGTTTCTTGCTGTGTTGCAGAAATGTACACTGGGCAGTAATAAAGGAATAAAATTAGGAAGTCACACTGACATAATAATGCAATGCAAATTTCATTTGTTTCAGTAAAAGCATAACAAATTCTTTCTATCCTACAATAATTTCAGTTATTCTTTTAATGGCAGTAATTCAAGATACTTCCATTGAGGAGCAAGTTGCAGTAGTTTGAAAGGTGCAAATTTCATCATTGCCGCATAAGAATATGAAGATTAACTTAAGCTCTGTCAATAAAAGAAAAAAAAGGAATGTCTTTAGTTTCAAACCCCTTGATTTTAATTAATGACATAGAATAGCTAAATATTTTACTGGAAAAAAAGGAGAAATAAGAGGTTGAGAAGGACATATTTTACAAAAGTGGTTGTGCAGCAATTATTTTCATAATGGAAGTAATTTTGATTTCCAAAATGCAGAACATCTGTGAGGTCTCACCTGTTCAAATTATGTGGAACAATTAAGACTTGGAAAACACTACTTAAACCAGAGCAGATATGGATTACTGCTAATAATCTAAATTGAATACATCTACAAATAAAATGGTTAAAATGACAAGAAATCCTGCTGTAGGGGGCCAGGGAAAAATCATAACAGTGGAGTTCCAGATTATCCTTCTAACAAAAGATGAGAAAGAAGCACAATTAAAATTGTTAAGGTGAAGCTCCAATAGTTTATAAATGGGTTAGAACCAGCAGCAGGGTGCTTGTCCTGGATGGAAATTGAGGGTGCATCGATTGTAACATTTTAGTTAGCATCAGAAGTGCACTTTTTGAAGCTGTCTCCACAGCTGTGCTTTGTTTCGCAGTGGAGAGGTCTCACACTGCGCTGTTTCCTTTCAGCTGAAGCTGATCTGGAAGATGCAGTCCAAAAGCAGGATTGGTGCTGCATCTGCTGATGGCTTCTCAGTTGACAGGACCAGGCTAGAGCTGCTAGGAATTAAAATCCTGAGAAATGCATATGCTATGGATGTCAGGCTTTTAGCACAACTCTGTCACTGTCCCTGTCTGCTACTGTTCCTGTAACCTGATTGAAAAGGAAAAATACTCAATCTATTAAATTTCTGTTAGATTTCTTACTCATAGCTTAGAAAGCTAAAAAAAGCTATCTTAATGCCAAAGAAAGGCATTTGGCATTTATATATGTGTGTGTGTGTGCGCGTGGTTTTACTGGTGTTCAAAAAGTGGAAGGAATTTAATGCTTTCTAGGAAGAACCATCTTTATACATATTTATGCACACACACTGCACATACATATATGTATCCATCTATGTGCAGTATCCTGCAAAGCAGAGTCCTATATCACATTGCAAATGCCATAGAAGAACGGACCATTCATATGGTCTTATTTATAACTCTTTGTTTAGCTTACAGTGTTTATTGCATGTACTATATTAATTACAAGGACTTAGTCCTCATTTGTTACATTAAAAGATCACAATTAGTACAGTCTCAGAGCCCAGCTAGCTTACTGACTTCCAGAATAAAATAATTTGTCTGATGTTGTAAGATAATTAGTGCAAAATTTAGCTGTCTGTGGCTTGTTGTGGAGCTAGATAAAAAAAGAAGATCACCTTACCCATATGTACAGCAGGAATGGTTGGTGTTTAGAGAGTGGCTGGTCACGAGATCTGCACTTAAACATCTCACAGCTTTAATTTTCAAATATACACTCAGTAGCTGTAAAAATAGTGATTTATTTAGCTAGTTAAGTACGGGAAAAAAAGAAGCCTACTGTCAGAACCTTTTAAAAAACCATCTGAGTTATTTTCTAGAGAGAGTGTGTGCATGTCTCGTGTGCACAGGGTACATTTGCTATGAGGTTACTAATGTTCAGTAAGTGTTTTACTGTTCATTCACAGGAATGCTGGGCAGCTGCAAAATATGAGGGGCAGGTATATATGTCCAGTAAAACTTCACTCTTCCAGAATTTAACTGCCATGTCATACTTCTTCAACCATTTGTAAATGAGGAGCACGGTGCAAGCATTCCCACTCTTAGGTCGGTGCCATTAGCAGTGGGCTGGTACAACAGGGGTGCCCAGAGCACAGGGAGAACAGTTGTGGGCCTCTGCTTTGGGCCAAGCCATTAAAGAGCTTCTGCTCCTCCAGCTCTCACCCTGAGCTCACTTTTTGCAAATTCCCCAGGCTGACTGGATCCCCAAACCAGGGGTCATCTTCGTTTCCATTGAACAAACAGCTTCTTGCAACTGAGATCTTGCTGGATAATGTAGCTGAATACACAAGTGATTTTGGTGGCCCAAAATGTTTCTGATGAGGTTTTGTTCAATACAGGTAGACGAGTAAATCGAAGCACTTGGGCAGCTAGGCAATTTATACCTTAAAATGTCTATAATTCCTTCTAAGAGGAACCTTGTGTTTCTGTCAACAATTGATTTTAGGCATTATTTTTGTCTCGAAGAGAAATTATCAAACTCCACCCTTCTTCTGGGAAAAGGTCAGTAACACAGACAACCACAGATGACTGATTTTTCGTAAAAGTTTCCTGGCTCATCCAGGTACTGCTCAGTTGTGTTAATTTTTTTGTTATTGTTGCTTTTGGTTTTTTTTTCAAAGAGTTAAGAGTGCATTTCATTCCCTCACTTTCAACTCTGATGCGTTAGAAGTGCTCTGGGTTTGACAGTGATGTGTTGTGCTATTTCTAATTCTTCTGTTTCTATTTAGTCTTTTTTACATTTTACAAGTAGGAAGCTTTGAGTCCAAAATCATCCCTCACCTACCTTTGACTTAGAAATAGAGTGACAGGTCTATACTGCCAGGATCCTCCTGGTGGTTGTTAACTCCAGGGTCTAATGTTTCTCTTTCCTGCATTGATGCTGTTCATAGTTGCTGAAGTATGTAGATGGATGTAGAGAAGTGCTGAAGATCTTAGGTCATCCTCTGTATTCATCCTGAATATCAGATTAAGCCTCTTTTAGACAGCTTGTCTTTGAACAAAGAATCAGTAGTGGGAGGAATATTGCTCTTCCTTACCTCCCAGCAGTATGGACATGTCCTCCTATCGTCAGAGATCTGAGCACATTTTCTCCTTGTCCAGTTCGAGAACAATTTGAACCAGTAAACCACCTCCCAATCTAATCTTCATTGACTTTAGAAGTTTCACAATACTTTATTTTAATTTGGTGGATTCCACTAAATCACTTCAAGTGCACTAATTTTAGAACATCTAAAGACTACACCTAAAAAGTGACATGTACTGTTATGATTGTGCTTATAATTTCTGAGAATAATTAAAACCAAACATGTGCGTTTCAAATGCTACTCAAGCACATTTTGTAACTGCTGAGATTTACTGAAACAGTAAGAAATAAGTCTTTTCATATCTGTATTTCCAACACACTCTTGAAAAAGCTTCTATACAACATAAAATAGAGCTCTGTCTATATTATGTCTGTAGGAGGCAGGCTAGAATTGTTTTAGTTCTTTGTTGCTTGAACAGCCTTCCCCCAAGCCTAGTCCCTGTGCAAACCTGCAAGAGAGCATCCCTAACATGGTAAACTTCAAGTGTAAATGCACAACCTCAACTTGTGCATACAGAAAGGAGACTTCTCCAGGTATGAGAAGAACTTTAACAGAGAGGCCAAGGGAAATCAGGAAGGTAAAGCCTGGAAACAGGGAAAGAGGTTGAGCCATTTTATTTATTTACTTACTTGCTTACAGGGATAGAGATTTGCGTAAAATAGCCTGGTGCTGGGAGAGCTAAAACTGCACTTGAAGCACTGCTGAGGTAACAGAGATACAGAAGCACTTACAACCTTCAAACTTTCAATGAGTCCTCTAACTGCATAGCATAGGTGTACTGGATTTTTTTCTTCTAACCAGTGACACAACTGACTGTGTCAGTGAAAACATTTTGGTCCATTTCTGTTAAGATAACACAATAATAGGTTTCTGGTTTATTGCTTGATATTCTTTCATCTGTTATATAAACAAGTAGTCAAAGACAAAGCAAGCTGTGACATCCTCTCTTACAAGGATAAACAAGGATAAATATTTTCTGACATTTTGCCTAATAAAAAAACTGCAAACAAGTCAGAGAAAGAAAGCAAAGAAAAATTTTTTCAAAGAGAGAAAATGAAAAACAGGGAACTACTGTCTTGAAAGATATATGCTCCTCATAAAAACAAACACAGCAAACAAAAAAAATGCAAACAACAAAAAAATTGGCTGAAACTGACAGTTCTGTTTGACAGATATTAAAAATATTTATTTTCTTGTGAATTTCAACATATATTGTCCTAATTTTCACCCCCTCTGTTTAGTTGCCTGCTTCTGAAACCAAAAATCATCTCAGTACCAGCATTGTTAATTAAAGCAGATGAATTCACAGATGACTCTTTTTTTAAGTGAAAAAGAGCTGAAAAAGTTAGCACTTCTTTCTCAAGTGTTTTAAAATCAGCTTTTCATTTCCTAGGTTTTTTTATATATCTTGATAAATGTATGTTGAAATAGGACTAAAAATAACTTGTGAATATTAATTGTAGAATTAAATTCCCATTCTGAAAAACTTTTAAAATTTGGGAGAAAATGGTTATTTGATTTAAAACTACCCTAGGTACTTTTGTGAATGTCTAACAAGAACTCATTTCATGAATTAGTTTGACCTTGTGAGAATTAAAATAATGTAGGTAATAATCTTTTATAAAAGCATTGCTCAGTAAATGTTGAAATTAATCTGTCTGCATAGTACTCCTCATTCTCCTGTTTTTCTCTGTTAATATTCTCTTTCCTTTTGCTTGTGAATAGCTCATTTTCTACCTATTCTTGGGTCGTGTCCCAGTGATGAACTCATTTTTAAAAAGTTAAGTAGTACTACACTGCATTATTAAAATTATCATCCTTTTGAGGTAATCACCTAACATATTTAATCAGTAAAGGTACTGCATTCCATAATGGGAATTATGCAAACTAATATTTCATGTGGCAAACACTGAAGCACGTTCATGGTTTTTTCTCACCTAAGTAAATATATGTACATATTTGAGGGTTTGCAAAACCTGCCACTGCATCATGGATCATATCTTGGATTTCTGCAGATCTTGGAGGAGTTAGAATATAGGAATCCACATACAGGTTTAATGGCTGTTCCTTTTAGAGCATAATCAAAGCATTGCTAATTTGACTAAGCTTGGGAGATGGGTAGTGATACCCAACCCAGGACAAAGAAGGAATTAAATAAATTCTGTCATATATGGTTGCCAAGGTTTCCACTGGAATGATTATTGTAGTACTGGTGAAATTTAATTTTATAATGAAGCTTCTAAAGCAGCATTTTTTTCTGTTTGTTTTTGTACTTTTTTTTTAAATTTAAATTTTAATAAATAAATTAGAAAGGGATGAATTCTGGAGAACTTTTCCTATCTGCTTTTGTCAGTTGTTGTTATAATGAGTATTACTTTCTTACAAAAAATAATTTTAGCATCATAAAATTCCAAACTGGGAAGATATTTTTGTCAATTTCCACTTTTAAAATGAGAAAAGTATCTTTTGAGAAGTCCATGAAAATAAAACCTCATCATATCATGAAAGATACTGTCTTGATTCGTTATAAAAGACCTACCTAATTCTCAAAAGGGCCTAGAATGCCATTGAATTTGGAGATAAAAGGTAAAATAATGATAAAAGAAAGTAATATTGACTCTAGATAAACATACTGACTCCTTTGAACCAGAATTTAATGCAAATTTATCTTGATCTTGATCTCCAAGTTACACAACAAATAAATTTGCCAAGTATGCTTTTTTCCATATTTCATGTAACAAGTTTATATTTTAGCTAGATTTTTCAATAGAACATAGAAAAAGGACTCTGTCATGGAATGGGATGAAATAAAGCTTTAGTTATTGAAACATATAAAATTGGAAGATTGTACAAGGTCCTTTTCCTAAATTTTGTACTGGGCAATTCAGTTATATTTTGTGTCTTGGAGTTGAACATTAGCCCTTTAGTAGTATGGAAAGACTATGCAAATACAGATTCTCAATTAATGTAGTGCTTAAGCGAATACTAAACTTTGTATACGTGAATAATGCCATTGAACATATGAATATATATTAATGAGTATGTGGAAGACAGCTGCAAGCTGTTGCCTTCTTTTTGAACCACAAATTAGACAAAACCCAATCACATATGTATGAGTCTGCATTGTATCCTTGGTTTCCCATCCTGGAGCAGGAAATTCCAGAAGAGAAAAGGAAACCCATTCTTATTCTCGTCCAGTTCCTAAATCCAGAAGTTTTAGAACAATTAGTGTGATACATGATGACAAGAAGTAGTTTTATGTTACCTTATTCCATTTTCTTCAGAAACACCAATAAGTTAAGAGAAAGTGTGTTAATTATGCTCTAAAAGGAATTCAGTCAAAACCCTATGACAAAATATGTAGCAAGCACTAGAAGAAAGAGGGAAGAACTAGATTTCGTGCACAGTCTACACTTAAAACTGTCATTACTGAGATAATGATGTCAAGATTATTTAAAAGAACCTTTCAAAGGAAAAAGATGCCTGAAGTCTGTGAGCTTTTAATAGGAACTGGACAACTAACTCTTCTTTCTGACTTGGAGAAATTCTTGCAATTAAAAAATGCTATGAAGCATTTTTCAAGTATATCTTTGAGATTTCTCTACTGTATTTTTATTCATATCTGTGTAGTAGTTTTAAGCTACCATAAAATATTTTTAAAATGTCTGGTTAATAGGAAATGACATTACTGCCACAAGCAGCATCTGAATTGGGAAGTCTCTGAACACCATTACTGCTGTAAGCAAATCAATAAAGGTAGTATTTACTGTATAAACTTTATATGATCTCTACTCTGGCAGTGTTTTAAGCTACAGTATTGGTTTAAGATTTTTAAAAGCCCTCTGATTTCACTAATGTATTTGCAAATTCATAACTAAACTAATTACAGGTTGCAGCAGTGCAACTGTGGTCTCATTTCACAACTGGTGTGTAGTGAAAATGAGTCAATGACTTTACCCTTTCTTCTTCGGGAATAAAGTGTTACAATCCTAATGTGTTCAAGTCAAAGGAAGTAGGTGATAATTTCTCTAGCTTGTTATTACAGATGTGATCTTTAGTAAAGTGAAGCAGTTAAGTAGGGAGTGTCTTACAAAGGTTGTGCACTGGCTAAATAGAGCATGACAAATGGCACACACATTTGACTGTAGTCAGCTTTCCCAGCTAGGAAGACATCTGAAGATTTGTTTGGTTGCCTGATCTGTCCTTAAAGCTTCGAGCTATGTTTTCTCTCTTCAGAAATTGTATTTGGGAAGTATGCAGGAAAAAAAAGATTCTTTAGTAGTTGGGGACCCACTGAGTTTTCCTTTCCCTAGTTGAGTTGAGACTTTCAAGAATCAAATTCCTGTTTAAGATGAGGTGTGCAAGAGGTAGAGGAAGAACAAATGTCCCTTTGTACAAGCATTAGTCAAAATTTCATGTCTGTCAAGTCCCCTGAAAGTTGTATCTGCCCCCTCTGTCCAGTATTGCTGCTCAGATGTTTTTGATTATGTCTAGTCTCTGTTGAAAATTTGTAATGATCTGAAGGCATAATTTCCCTGTTTCTATGAACTGCACTTTGTATGGTTGGAGATAGTATGTTTTTTTTCACAGCAGAGAGTTTCAGTCTCATATTTCAGCCAGTTAGCTGGGTTGTCTACTCATTTACCTCTTAATGGGGACACAAAAAACCAGTCCTTTATGGTTGTACCCTTGGACTCAAGCGAACTCAGTAGTGAATTTTCCTTTATTTCTGAATGGTAGACAATTTTATCTATCCAAATTCGAGGAATATCAGTGGATCTAATATTGGGGAAAATCAGAATTAAAAATGGAAAGAAAATAAGTGTCTTGGGAGAAGCATTACAACTTGATATTTTGATTAAGTTTCAAGTTCGCAAGTCAGAGAAAATCCTGGAAGAATGAGTGAAATAAGGTTCTGACTTTAATCTCAGGCAGAAATTGGCACATGCTATACCCAAGTAGAAAAAGCATCACCCAGGGTGTCTTGCATGAAGACTGCATTCCATTTATAATGTCTGGTAACTTTGTATTTGGAAGACACAGAGAAATCCCATGGAGATGAATTAATATTTAGTTGCCTGTAAGTGGCATTTTTCTTTGCATGTCTTTACATCTCTTTCTAAGAATAGCAGTAGTAGTCTTTCTATTTTAATTTAAGTAAAGTAGTTATCTGCATTTGCCTGGTGTGAAGAGGAATTACCTGCTAGGTGATCCATCCCAGATATGCCCTCTTCAAGCCAGGGATATATAGAAGTACTTGATCTTGTCTTCCCTTGCTCAAACACAGGTTCAGGACATTTTTTGTTGCTAAAGCGTTTTGTGTAGTGTTTGAAAGTGAGAATGCTGACTTAAGAGTGTTGTATTTCAGGGATCAGTATTACTTAAACTTGTTATGAAGCTGGACAATGAAAGTACCAAAATCTGGAGCTTTCTGGTGAGTTTGTGGCCATATTATTTTAAACATTTGTGAGAATAACATTTGTGAGAATATTTTTGCATATATTCCCTGTAGAATTGTTGTTTTTCTAAACTACCTCTTTAATTACATTACACATGAAATATCCTGGATGAAATCCTGGTTCCAATAAAAGCATTTATGTTCTTGATAACAAAATAACCCAGCCAATTTCTATGCGACCTGAAAGCCTAAAGCTAGAAATTGATCTTAAGTAACACAGTGTGATGGAGAAGGCAAAATATGAAAGAATTTGAGCATCAAATTGGAGACTAACTTTAATGTTCTTTGGGGACAGCATCCAAAATTCTGTTCTCATGGAATATTTTTCACTAGCTGCTTGGCACACTGTTTCTAGCATAAAATGCTGTTATAGATGGCCTTCCTAGACTTGCATCTTTAGAAAATTGCATCTGTAGGATAATTGTGCTGTGTTTCCTAGTCAAAACTAGAATGAAAATTTATAATTTACAGGGTTTTTTTAATTTTAGAAAATTAACATTTTTTTGCAAAATACTTTAGCTTCCATGAAATCCAGCAAGGAACACTGTGTACTTCAGATCCGTGCTTTAAAGAAAGATAATGGTATTGTTATTGGTAACTGGTATTGATAGATGCTATATGTATTCTTTTGCATTACGCAAACTTAAATCTATACTATCAAAAGGAAGGTAATTAATAAGTTGCTTAGATCATGCAAAAACAGGCAGTGGAAGAGGAAAATGTAAGTTTCCAGCTTGTGTTTCCATTATTCATTTGGTATTTGGTGTTAATAATACATTGCAATGCAGAACAAGGTAACACAACTCATACAGTGCCTTATTATCAAGTATCCTCAAGGCACTTCAAAATAACATCAAAAAGAAGACCAAAAGACAATAGCTCACCTGTAAGAGAGGCTTAAAGCTTTTATTTAAAATGTAATGAGTTGGGGTCCCATCAACTTCAAAAGAATTTTGTTTAGGCCTGTATCTCTTCCTTTCTTTTTTTGGTTTGTGTTTGCATTGTTTACTGTACTTCACAGGAGGAATATTTTCAGAAATGGGGGGGAAATAGCTCTTCTAGTGGTAATCTGCCTGGCAGTGTTTGCAGACTTGTGGGACAAGATGTTTAGTGGGAGTTCCTTGGCACTGCACTGCTGCCTTCATGTTTGGTGTGGAAAGGAGGCCTAGGCTGTCAATTACTACACGTATTTTGTAGATAGTACATTCCAGAGCTGCAATAGATGGTATAAAACTTCATGAGCGGATACAGTTTTAGGGAGTTGCCAAATACAGCAATTCTCTGATAGAGGCAAGGCAGTCACAGGTTAGTGCTCCAGGTCCAAGCAGTAGTGAGGCTGAGCGTGTAATCCCGACAAGTTCCTGTGCCAAGACAAGTGTAAGATACCCATACACACAGTGGACCACACAGATGAACACAGGCAGAAGCATGCAGTAACCACAGAGAACTGAACTCTCCTAACTCTCCTCCCATTCCCCATTCTGGCCGATCAGGATGAAGAGCTGTTAGTGAGAAATCCACACATATTTAACACATGGAGCTCTCCAGAAGCTGAGCTTATAAACACATGTATCCTACTTGCTGGCTAGTCTAACTTGGTCTTCACTAGCAGTTACACACTGAACTTTAGTGGCTGCCAGCTCAGACACAGGGTCCTCCGTCCAGCTGCTGGGACTTAGACCTCCATGCACATGCATGTTCATAGATTAGAGATGTTCTTCACCCCAGAAAATGAAGTTTATTAAGAAGACAGGACTGACTGTGCTGATCAGGTGCAAGGCATGGCCAAACAAATATGCTGACCAGCACCCTACTTATAAGTAACTGCCCCCTTTTATCCCCTTATCCCTCATTTCCTGCACTTATTCTGTAATAAGTGCAATCCCCAAATGGTCTTTCCTGCATCCCGTAATGTGCACCATACCCCTCAGATCATGAGCTGCCCCAGGCAGCCCCTCCCACAGACCCATGGTGCTGGGGCACCCCTGGGGTTGCTTGGGCAGGGGTTCATTCCTCTACCTGTCCTACTGAGGTTTCCACAACATATCTGCCAGTGTGCCTCATTGTATGGGCTGATGCTCTCCTGTGATGGGCCTGGGTGGTGCTAGGGCAGGGTGATATATGGGTTCCACATGTCCTGTTGTGCCTCTACTCCTTTCCACTTCTGCAGATGAGCTATTTATTGCACAGCCTAACATTAAGGAACTTGTATTTTAGAGATTTATTGGCCCTGAATAGGAACACAAATAAGGAGGCAGGAGAGCAGACTCAAGGTGCCACCCTATTTCATACCTCTATATTAGCTCTACACAGTACAAAATTGCAGTCAAAGCTATTCTGCATGTTAAAGCTCCAGGATTAATGATGATGAGTCAGTCTATGCTGCAACTGCTGTCATCACTGCAGCTCAGTTAAAATACACATAAGCCCTGTTTAAATTAGCTGCGATCTTGCAAAAGTTGCTCATGACGGTGGATAAATTCATAACTACTTAACTAATGCTGCTGGTGACCTTGAGTAGAGATGCCATACAGACATAGCAAGGCTGCTAAAATTATCTTTGAAGATCGTGCTGTTTTGTGACATCTCCACTGAGTCAACTGGGAACAACTTCACTAGCTAGTGCAATCATTTAGACACAAATGACATGAAGTGATTTGTGGGTTACCAAGGGCTTAGACCTCGTTTTTCATCACTCAGGAAAGCTAATATAGAGGCTTTGGCCAACTAATATTGCAGAAAGGAAACATCACTGGAATAATTTTAAACATATTTTCACGGAACAGAAAGCGTGGATAGATTTTCAATAGACTTAGGTCCAGATTGCCAGTGTAATAAATTCTTTACAGTTAACCAAAGCACAGTGAGGATATAAACCACCTTTTACTAGACACAGGCATATTTAGTTAAAGTATTGTTTACAGGGGTATTGTAGTGATTGGATGAATGAGATCAAATGTATAACCACTTTCTATTTAATTAATGTCCACAAGAAGACAGAAGATTTTGCACCCCTTATATCAATCTTAATTACTCTGTTTTAGACAGAATATTAAGCTGGACACTGCATTAGATGTCTCATAGAAATCTAATGATAAATGTGGAGGCTGACACTGTCATATGGTTTGGACAGGGGTAAAATGCCTGACTGCTTTGTATGCTATTTATTAGCAGAATTTCAAGTGCCAATGAGATCAACTGAGGGTACACAGCATAAGTGAGTGTAAAATGTACCAATGAATTAGTTAGAATGCACAGACCAGAGAATTTTGCTAATGCCTTTAGCTAAGAGCCTGTCAGAAATTTTTTATTGCAAATTCCATTCCAGAGCCTTATTATGTAAAAGAAAATCTCTTGGGTAATTTTTAAAATTTGATATAATCTTCTTGACAATATACTTTACATGAGTACAAAAATAAAAGAAAAATTTTGAGGTCACTTTGGTGCATGTGCAAACTTAAGTTTACTTCATTATGTTTTCCGTGACCAGCAGACAACAGTGTGGATGAGACATGTCTGAAACTTAATGAAAAAGCTGCTTTGATTTGCTCTGGGACATAAGGGACAGACCACATTTTGTCAGTTGAAGCCAAGGGATGAAAGTGAATATGACTCAGTTTTACAGTCATAGCTTCTCTGTCCTTCAATTTACCCACCCATAAAATGGAAATAATGGAGAGTGGCAAAAATATTGGTTTGTGAAGATATAAGCAGTGTTTAAATAACTGTACTTTTAAAGTTTGTTGGAATGAAAATGGCAAGGATTTCCATTAATGCAGAAGTACTGCCAGTAGTGGTGCTTGCTAAGAACTTCAGTGGCAGTCGACAATATTGTGTTCCCATAGGAGGGCTAGAGAAAAGGTATCTTTTTGAAAGTCCGTAAATCAGCTCAGAGCGGCCTATTTAGTCCTGAGTTTATCTATGCATTTACTGGTCCCATCTTATCTTTAACAAATTTCAACACCATTTCTAAAAATAGGTATGGAGCCCATTAAGAAATCTCTCATAAACCTAGATACTTATGATGGGTATCTCATCAGATGTGACTACTAATGCATACTTTACTGTGAAACTCGTGATGTCATTTTGCATTAAGGTACTGTATCACTTGGACATTCGGTTTCCAAGGTTTTCCTCTAATTAGTATATTCAGACAGACCTCTCGTAAGCTCATAATGAAGCTGAATTAGCTGAAGATAATAATGACTTTGTGTGCAGTTTTGTAAAATATTACTTGGGAAATACTTTTGAATTTAACTAGATTATGCAAGACTGAAACAGGCCAGTACCACGAAGCAAAACGCAATGCTTTGATAAGGTAACATTATGAATCAGCTGTCACCTTGTTTAGGAGATAGATGGGCAGTAGAGAAAGCAAAGAATGAATTGTATTTATAAGGCATACTGCAGGGCAATTTCCTCAAATAATGCAGGACTTGATACATGTTCTCAGAGTCAACATTAAAAATAAGAGAAAAATTCAGTTCTGAGCATTGCTGGTAATATGCCCAAACTCTAATCAAATCTTTATTCTCTTCTATCAGTCCTTTTCATAATGTCCAATTAAAGGAGTCTCTTTGTAACCATCTCTTATTTTCCACCTTTCTTGCCAATTAAGGAATTTTCCAATAAAGCCTGCTTTTATTTTGGACAAGCTGAATGAAGGTTTTCTGGAGCCTGCAGGGTAGAACGCATTGTTCTTAGATAAGAAAGAAGCTGTTCTCTTGCCTTGACATTATCTGATTCAGGTACAAAGTAATAATCTCAATAAAGCAAAGGGTAGTGTTTACTCTCCAATACAAAAAAAATACCTTGGAAGAGACCAACTTGAGAACAGATGTGCTCAAATGACATGGAGGATTTTAGATTAATGTCAGTGAAATTTATCTTCTTGTTACTTAAAAATGTGTTTTCTTCTGAAGATGAGAGTGACTGATGTGTGGTGCCTAATGAAGAATATTGTTCAATATTTACATCTGCATCTAACCTTTCCCAGGCAGTGCTAGAAAGATGAGTTATATGAATACCTCTGTATTCTCAATAGAAAAAGCAACGTTATGTGTGAATGTGAACATTTAAAATTTTCATTTAGTTTCTATATTTATTTTTTTGACTTTGTGCTTAAACAGGAGAGTTTTCTATTGAGGAAAGAGCCAGTTATTGCTACTCAAAATGGTGGTGCTTTTCTTCTGTAACCCTATGTTAGATACACTTAACTCCATAGTTAGGTTGATGGAGGACTGACAAATATTTTAGAATTCTTTGTAACTAATGCACATCCTAGCCTTGCTCAGGTTAGTTTCTATTTATAAACCTCAGATTTTCAAACTTTATCAGAGTTATCAGTCCCCTGAAGGGCGAGAAATTGTCCCTGTCAGCTCCTTTCATGAATTCAAGCCATCCCCTTCTCCTGACTCACACATCTCCTTCTGCTGTGTTCAGGTGGGGTTCTCCTTTGAAGTGTTTATTTTTGCACCACATTTTCAATTCTTTTAGGCCCCAAGGTTCATGTTTTGGATCAGTCAAAAATAAAAACCTTTATATTATCACTTCACTGTAGGTGTGTTTTATAGCTCACTGTGCCACAAGCAAAAATTAAAACCCTTGCTCAACTTTAACTTCACAGCATTATGGATTCTACAAATATAAAGTTACTCAAATCCCCAAAGCGCACTGTGAACTAAATTAGTTCTCCCATTTAATGCTAAGTATCTTTTGAATTTTGAAGGTGCCAGCTGAATGCACTCAGTAATAGCTTTTTGAGCCCTGTTCTTAATTTCTGCATATTATGAAGTTTTCACCACATTTTTATCAATTGCTCCTTTTCTTTAGCTCAGCAATATAATAGAGTAATTGAAATAATTCACTAGCATGTAACCACTTTGCATTAAAAGATACTAATGATAACACTTCTGACTTATTAAGGAACCTTTTTTTTCCCCCTTCATAGTCACAGGGTTGCACATATCAGATTTAGAGCCTGTTCCAAGTGGGCAGTTGTTTCACTTTGAGTCCTTAAGTTGCAGAACTTAATATGAATAACTTTACATGCAATTTCTCAATATAACTCCATTTAAATGATTGTGTAATTCAGTGTAACTACATAAAAATGACAATATAGCTGCTTCCCAATTACATAATAGTTACCAAGTAGTCAGTGTTTCAGTGTAAAATGTAATTGATTCTTAATTGTTCTATCTTGGAAGAAAGGACACTGATTATAATTTCATTAGGGTGGTACAAGTGACTCTGCAAAGGGAAAGAATCAGCCACATGAATACATGGTTATTTTCTGTTTGCCAAAAGTACTGCTGATTTATCTGTTTTCCAGGTGATGTTTGTAGAACCGTACTGTTAAGAACAGAAGTACAGAAAAGAAGTTTCAGGGATATTTCCTTGTGGTTTTGTTTGGTTGGTTGGTTGGTTTTGTTTGGTTTTGGTTTTTTGTGTTTTTTTTTTTTTTTAATTTGATGTGTACTGGTTTGCTATTGAGAATGAAACTGAAGATAAAGTAGCTTGTTAGGCAAGTTATTTCAGGACAAATGACAATGCATGGTACCAACGAATAGGCAGCTTTTCTAGACAGAGTTGAACCTTATCAATTAGAAACTCATTCAGCAAGCAGAAGTGGGCCACCCATACTCCTGCAAATCAAATAGTTAGGTTTTCTTCTTGGCCTCCAAGGCTCTTCCTCTTCTCTGTCCAGTGAGGCCTTGTGCAGCCCTCTTGTTTCCATCTCCCACGGGACCACGCAGGGCACACAGAGCAGCTGTGGCCCCAAGGGCACAGCTACAGCCGCAGTGTTGGGGTGGTTTGGCCACTGCACAAGTCAGGGATTTTGCATTATTTGGCTTTTCATAGAAGTGAAGAGTCAAGCATTGCATAACTGGCCTGTCTGGTACTAGATGGAGAGCTCCCTGCAGAAAGGTAGTTTTCCCATGATCTTCACCATCACTCTGGGGGTGTTTCATTCCACTGACATGGTAAATGGGAGCCTTTCGCCCAAGGAGTACAATTATTCTCCATGGTGGAAGTTAGGTAAAGTGTCAGGATATCTTTTACGGTGGTTAGGGTGGCATAAAAAATATTTTCTCTGTTATTGGTCTACACTTCCTGTGACAATATGGCCATGCTGCACACCTTAACTGTAATCAATAGGATTATTCAGCTATGTACATTGTTCAGATTACAGGGCATTTATTCAAATGGAAAATTTCATTCTGACTGTGCAGTCAGGTTTCTGTCTTTTTCTTACTTCCATATCAGCAAAAAATTCTAAAGACCACCATCAGGAGGCTAACAAAAGAGAGTTGTCAGGTGAAACAACAATCAGCTCTTCCAAGGAATACGTTTAAACAATAAGTGAACATCCTCAAGGAGAAATGGCCTTTATGGATGGTTGCCTAGTGATGAGATCATCCAGTGCAAGGCTGACTGACTGGCAGCTCAGATGTAGAAGACTGTAAAAAGTCAAGGTTTTTTTTCCAATTTGGAACAGGGAGCTGCACAGGGAGTGCTTTCATTAGCTCAGAGCGAGAGAAAACTTTTGAGTGGTATGGGAACCCATCCCATTACTTCTGTAAGAACTCAATGAAGCTGGCCAAGGCAACAGTGGAGGGGACCACTACACCTAGAACAGTTTGTCCTCATTTTTCTAGCTTTTTGATTTACATAAATTCAGAGATTTACTGCAAAATTAGTTCCAGGCCATAGTTAAGCCCTCATTGTAGCTTATGTATAAATTGTGCTGCTGCTGCTTAAACATATGATTTCCGATTGTCACCCCACACACAAACACGTGCATGAAAAAGAGAGCAAGATTAAGTAGAAGGGAGAGGTTTGAAGTTATTTTTATTGGAGAAGGGCAGGATTTGGAGTTGGAGGGCCTATTGTAGGTGGAAGTGACTGTGTAATTAAGGTTGTGCTCACATGTATATTGTTACCTCAAAAAGGAAAAGCATAAACCCCTGTACAGCCAGGTGAGTCATGTTCAGAGAAATGTATGTGTGTATGTGTTTTGTAGGGAATGGGAATTTGGCTATGGTCTCAGATCATAAAATAAACTAGAAGGTCTTCTGCATCTACTGATCCTGGTGGTCACCAGTGTTTAAACTACTCGGAGGGAAAATGCTTTTATTTTCCCTTGAAGGAGCTTCAAAGTCAAACAAAAAGAAGTTAAAACACCTGGAAGTTATTACATGATATTTTATTGTTGGTTGAACAAAATTTTTTAGGTTGACCATAGGCTAACATTTTTTTCTTTTTTTTTTTTTCTCCTAAAAATAGAACAGCCTTACTCCCATATCTAAGCATGCCTTTCGAAATAGGGTCTACAACTATATTTTGATGATCTGGAATTATACTTACTACGATATTCAGCATTGTAGAATCACAGAATGGTTTGGGTTGGAAAGGACCTTAAATACCATCTAGTTCCAACACTGTGCCATGGGCAGGAACACCTTCCACTAGACCAGGTTACTCAAAGCCCCATCCAGCCTGACAGTGAACACCGATGATGAGGCATCCATGATTTCTCTGGGCAACCCTCATTGTGGAAAACAAATTTTTCCTTATATCTAATCTAAATCTAAGCTTTTAAATTTAAAACCATTACCTCTTGTTCTGTCATTACAGACCCTAGCAAAAATCCTCTGTCCATCTTTCTTATAGACCCACTTTATATATCAGAAGGCCACAATAAGGTCTCCTTGGAGTCTTCTTCTTCTTTCTGAACAACTCCAGCCCTCTCAGCCTATCTTCTTAGGAAAGGTGTTCCACTGTCTGATCATTGTCATGGTCCTCCTCTGAGCCCACTGTAACACATCCACGTCCTTGTGCTCTTTAGCCTCAGAGCTGCATGTAGAACGCTGGGTGATGTACTGGGGGAGTTTGATAAAATATTTTAAGAACAAAGGTGCACCTGCCTTGCTTTGTTATTATAGGTATTAAGTGTTCCTTTGGCAGAGCAATCTTCGAAAACTGGCAGTGACTCTGTATTTCAGTCAAATAAGTGCAGACTGTTAGACAAGTTTCACGGATGCTTTGTTATCTCATGTACATTTCCTTTTTTACTCATTGATACTTTAGCACCTTGAGTCAAAAAGCTTTCACTTATTCAGAACGTATCTGTGCTTTCTTTGCATGTAATAAGAATCACAGAATTAAGCAAAAACAGCTGTTCCACATGTCCATGAAATTTTTTTGGTTGCACAAAAGCTTTATAAATTGTACTGCCAGATTTAAAAAAAAAAAAAAAAAGAAAAACACAAAAAACCCCCCAAACCGAAACAAAAAACAAACAAACAAACTCAAAGAGGGAGGGAAAATGCCTCCATTCACCTGAGATGTAAAAATCTGATGTGTTGGCATGTGAGATATGACTTTATTACTCTATTAACCCATGTGAAATCTGGTGGAGTTGTAGAATCTGAATATCCAATGAAATTTCTGCTTAGCATCTTATAGAAGAAAACTACACTGGTAAACTTACTTTCATCCTGCAATGACTTAGCTTGCCCTCTTTCCTGTCCCAGTTCAGTCTTCAGATAAGGGTTGTTGCCCTCACATCATGTCTACTCCTCTCCTGAGTCTTTTATCATGTTTTTGATTCCTGATGAAGAATTCTTCAAGATACCTTGAGTCACTTCTAGATCTGATCTGACCTGTCTGCAGATACGTGATGCTATTAAGTAGAATGCCTGACATGTAGTTGCTGATAACACATATTTATTATTGCTACTTCACCGACATGCCTAAGGCTGGCAGAAGTTTTCCAGGGAGTAGGCAAATCATGCTGTCTCGCCACACCAAGTTGCAAGTCACTCACTAGAGTGACAAATCCTGCCAATAAGCATCCCCTGCCAGCAGCTCTCAAAAGAAGGGTGGGTCTCTAGAGGGAAATGAGCTGAGGACATTGTTTGACACAGAATATCCACAGATACAATAAGTCTGTAGTGATTTGTGTTTATCATTCCTGTTGCATTAGCTTTAGATCTGGAGAAAAAAAGCTCTGGCTATCCTGAGGTATAAAGTTCTGTTACTTTGAGGGCCAGTATATTTTTAAATTGTTGTCTAAAGAATAGAAGGACAAGAGTTTTTTGTAGTTTCAAATTTCTTATGCAATTTCTTCCTGACAGTGCAACTAAGCCAGCTGATAGACAGCAGCGTGCTGAGTTAGGCTTTTTGCCACATACTGCTTGATATCCCTGAGTGGCAGATATCCCTGTGTAAGGCAGAAAATGGGCTTAGAGCAACTCAGAGGTGGGACTATTGATGGACAGGTGTTAAAACCACCATTACTGCAATTAGAACTAACTGTGGCTGTTTTCATTGGCAAACTGAGCAGGGGATCAAGAACTGTGGTAGGTCTTGTGCCTGCATTACTGGTGGCACCCCAAGGGCAGTGCTACCATGTTATACCTGCACTGTGAGGAGAGGTGGAGGAGGAATTGGGTTTTTGTTCTGTTTTGTTAACATGGAAGTTGTCAGTTGTCAGACAAACTGAAGGAATAAATGTCCCTTCATCCCAGAAAACTTGAAAAGGTATAAACACTATAAAATCTTGTCTTAGAAGAGTCATGATTTTTCAAACACAAATTCAAGAGCAGTCCTTTTGTTTAGGGTGTGTGCATGTGTTCATTTTTGGGTAGGTGTCCAGGTGACTTAAAATAATTTTGTCCTTTATTGGCATTTTTGTACAATTTATTTCTTTTCAAAACATTTTCTTATTCAGCTAAAAACAGAGGATAAAAATCTGCACCTAAAATGAAGGAAGTCATACTTGGTGACTGTAATTGTATTTTCTGGTTTAAGCATTTATGAATCATACATAATAATTTATCCAGGACATAATCAGTGCAGAGCAGATATCTATCACAACCTTTCAGATTCAATAATTTTTTACAGCTGCTTTGCACTCATGATCACATATTTCAGTGCTTGTCTACTCCATACACCATGCCAAATGAGCACATAGGCAAACAAATCAGTGTTTGGATATTAAAATGCAGATGAGTTTACTTGAAAATTGTTCATGAATTTCAGGCCCATGTTTCTTTTAAAAATAACCCTGTTAAAGTACCTTGTGTAGTGAGGAACTTGTGCAGTCTAAAGGAGTAATGAGCTTTTCTTACTCACTGTCTGCTGCTGCACAACCCAAGTTCCCATCTGGGTGACAGCTAAAAGCCACCTGAGAAACCCTTGCACATAAGGTACACATAGTGCTATGTGAGTGTCAGGTACCACATAAGATGCAGAGCAGTCAGCAAGTGGGTTTAAGTGTTTTTACATTCACTTCTTCCTCAGGTGAGACTGGAAGGGTTTTGTGAGCTCTTGGCACAGGGGAGAGAGGTCTTGCTGCAAAGCATTGCTCCTGTGCACGGAAGGAGGAAGCTGGTGGGGTTCAGTCAGCTGTCTGAAAAGCCCAAACAGTTTATTGCCAATCATTTCAGCTGCCGTGTAGGGAAAGGGTGACCACAAAGCAAGATGAGTGCTGTGCAATGGAAATAGTTTTAATTGTTATGATTATATTAGTTTCTTAAGTCATTGTGTTTAACCCCAGCTGGCAACTAAGTACCACCCACCAACTGCTTGCTCACTTTTCCCTCACTGCTAAGGAGAAGAATCAAAAAGGAAAGGTAAACCTTATGGGTTGACATAAGAGTTTAATTATTGAAACAAAATAAAAAGATAATAATAAGATACTAATAATACTAATAATATTCATATTACAACTACTACTAGTAATGAAAAGGAGAGAGAGAGAGAACTAAAACCCAGGAGAAACAAGTGATACACAATACTATTACTCACCAGCCATAATATCCATCTCATACCACAGCAGCGATAGGTCGCCTTCCAGGTACCTCCCCCAGTTTATATTCAGAGCATGACACTCTGTGGTAGGCAATATCCCTTTAGCCAGTTCAGTTCAGCTGCCCTGGCCATACTCCCTCCCAGCTTCTGTACCTGCTCACTGCCAGAGCACAGGAAACTGAGAAGTCCTTGACTTACCATAAGCTCTACTCAGCAACAACCAAAATATTGGTGTGTTATCAACATTATTCCCACACTGAATCCAAACCCAAGCACTGTGCCATCTACTAGAAAGAACTAGCTGAAACCAAGAGAGTCATATAACTTTGTATAGTAGAAGTTAGTTCAGAGAGGGTAAGGACAGTTCAGAAGGAAATCTTTGAGTTGTGCTGCTTTTTGCTCTGTTCTGTTGTGGATGCTATTTATTTCCCTTTTTTAAATATATTTTAGCAGGAGAAATTCAAACATGTCAGCAAGTCTACAAGAGCAAGCAGAGACTCTGTCCTCTGATGGTATTTGTATAAGTTTAACTAATTCAGCTGTAGCATACTGTACATATCTGTAAGATAAACAGGGACTTCACTATCACAAGCTGCCAATTCTGGCTGTCATGTAATTCACAGTTTTTGTGCTTTATCTCAATTACATTCCATCTCTAGGGCACACTGCTGCATATTACTGCTCTGCTAATGAAGCGAGAGCTATATGGCATTTCTTTCTGATTCCAGCAAACACAGAATAAGCACAAGTCAAACATTCCCTTGACAAATTGTGTGAGCTAGGCTCTCACTTCTATCCAAAAAAGAACTTGTTTAGCTAAGATGAGAGAATATCTGAGTTACTATACATCTAAGCTCTGAGACTCTTGGTCTTGGCTGGTTTGGTGGTGGAATTATTCCAAATGCCAAAGGAACAGAGGATCTCTTCTGGCAGGTGGGACCCTCTAGAACCCATGAGAGACCAGAAGGTCTAGGGATGGTACCTGCCAGGACAGCTCTTCCCAGGCCCTATGGAGAGCCAGAGTGTGGCTTCCTGCAGGTAGTGCAGCTGTTGTCCAGAGCAAGGAGGAAGGTGAGAAGAACGGTGATCTGCTGGTAGTACACACTCTGGCATTGGACGTTGAGCTTAGGTCTGGTTGGAAGAAAGGTGATAGCATTAGAAATTAAGTTTCTAATAGAGTTTTCCTTTTTCTGTTCTCTGCTTCCAGCTCCTGATTCAAGTCAATATTGTTCTCCTTCACTCTAGTCTCTTCCAATGGTGCTGAATGCTGATGAGCTAATACTTGGCTCAACACCAGCAAGTAATTTCTTGGTAATTAATTTGCATTCTCTATACCTGACCTGAATTTTTTTCAGGTAATTTGCAGGTTGGGTAACCCATCAGAATCAAACAATTTTAGGGGGTACCCAGGAGTACAATGAGTAACGATTATTTTGAGTCTGTCTTCTCTCAGACTCTTTCTCTTTCAGCATTAGGGTTTCATTGCTATTATAGCACTTTGCATATAATTACCAACAGCTTTAGGTTATAATTATATTGTCATTTAGTACATTTGTAATGGGGAAAGAATGAACAAAGCAGTGAATTAAATATGTGATGACTGTTGATGTTGTGTGCCTTTTGCTTTCTTAACAACTTCATTAATATTTTGCAATGTTTATGAGGAGCTACCTGGAAAAACAGCCATTGCATGCATTTGAACATGTCACAACTCTAGGACCTGAAAGGAAAAATAAACAGGATGAGCGGATACCCTTTAGGATTTAGTTTTTTTAATATGGACTTAAAAAATTACTGCAATCATTTGCATATTTATTGCACACAGTGTTTTCAAAAGACAGCAGCAGTGGGCTAATGCTGCAATAAGTGGTAGAACTGTTGACCTCAGTAAGAGCAGATGCAAGTAGGTACCATTCACTCAAGAAAATGCTACAGAGTGGTTACTGTTTGTAAAAAAAATTCAAAAGTTAAAGCCTAACAAGTCTCTGCTTTTGGTCTTGAGATATCGTCCATACACACTGTCTGTTTGGTATTTTCTCTACAGGTGAACAACATGAAATATAGTTGAACAAGTACATTTTACCACCATATATGTGGAATAAACTTACAGTTGTCTCTAGGAAATCTATAATGGCTCCAGTTTACAAACACATATGAGTCAAAGCATTATATACGCTTGATTATGTCTGCGTGTATATGGACATAAAAGAGTACTCAGTTGTACGTGTATGCATAAATATAAATACACAGTTACAAATTGAAGAGTCTAAATTACATGGCACACTAATGACAGAGAGAGCAATGGGGCCCAGCTGCCTGACTCAAGCAGGTGATCATGGGCTTTGAGGATGTCAAAGGGTGTTTCATACCCTTGTCCTTCCTCCAGTTATACCACCTTACGTCTGCAATGCTGACAGTGGTTGCAGCACAGATCATGAAGATGAATTAACACAGCTACAAGTTTAGCAGCAGGCTGGGGTGGAATTTATTAGAGTTGATGTCTGCATGGGTAGCACTACTGCCTCACTCACAGCCTGATTTGGGTCCTCTTCAGGAACTTAGTACTGCAGATTTCTGGTTACTGTGGGTGAGTAACTTTAGACAACACAGCTAGTTTTCAAATGTTGTTGGTTCTTTTTGTTTGGTTGGTTTTTTTGGGTTTTTTTTGTGGTTTTTGTTTGTTTTTTTTTAATATCACCTGAATATGTTAATGCCATTTGTGCAGGGCACAAAATCACTGTTCAATATGCTGGTTAGTTTTTACATTCCTATGAACTCTAGAAAAGTAAGTGTGAAAGAAACAATGTCTTGGAATATCTAAACAATTCCGTGTTACTGTGTGGTCTCAAGAGAGCTATCAAATTTAAATCCTTTAGACACAGGTAACTGCACAAATCTAAAATAAGGCAAACATAATGGATATGTTTTTTTAATTAATAATGCCACACTACCAGACTTATCTGTCTCTCTCTCTGGTCTCAAGCTAAAGAATGCTGGCCATAAAATATTGCTGAATATATGAGATAGGATCATAAAGCATAAAATATACCAGAGCCATTGAGAACATCTGCTATAAACTCTCAATGCCACATAAGCTTGGGTAAAACACAGTTTTCCTGATTAAACTCATTGAACTTGTAGTTATCAATAAAGATGATAGGTATTTAGTAAAATGACTGGTGCTTGTAACATATGTCGAGTCGGTATAAGAGGTTAGGATCTGACAGCATGGATGAAGATATTTCTAAAGATTGATCTTTCTAGTGATTTTATTTCTAGACAGGATCTCTGTATAGTGCAAACAGGGGTTTTACAGGTGAAATTTGAATGTTGATCCGTAAACAAAAAACAATTTACAGAGAAGGAGAGTTTGTTTAGTTTAGAATTTCTTTCATTTAGAGAATTTGTTTAGTTTAGAAAAAAGATAAGTGAATCAACTAAAAATAATTGGTGATTGAGAGATATTCTTCATATTCAAATGATTACTATTAAATACTTCACAATGTAACTCTTCATATCTTTGCGTAGTGCAAAAGAAATGTGAAGGTCACAGCAGTAAAACAAGTGGAAACACTTCTTAACATTTCTCAAATGCAAAATATTAATGAGTTTCTTCTCAAATGCTTCACATGTTAAAAGGAAAATATATCTTCTGTTTTTTCCTGGTCAGCTAGAGAAACTAGGAGTCAAGATCAGTATGGCTACATAGGAATCATACTACTTTGTTCTATGTAGAAGTCATAATACTGTGTTGGAAAAAAGTATACTTGCAAAAAGTTGGAATAAAACCATATTTGAATTGATACAGTAAAAGCTAAGGAAGCAGCCTGCAAATCATAGAGACAATTTCAGGTCAGTACATTGCAATTTGTCAAAGTCCTAGGTGCAAATGAAATTCCGTAATAAGAGGATCTTGCTCCTTTTGTAGTGCTTACCTGTCTTAAAGGATCTGGCCCAGGGACTTTGGCCTTAAATTTCTAAAGTTATATAGTCGTCAGTAAAATTACAGTGGTACTTGTCCCTGAGGTAGCAAACATCCTGCATAAGCACTGGTAAATGCCAGACTGCTCAGTGCTGGCCCCGATGCCTTAACCCTAGCAGGATTTCAACACTGAGATTGCTCTATGAATCTTTTCCGTGAAACCTGATGAAGAAGGGTTTTCTGAGTGAAGGATATCCCTGTGAATGCTAATGAGCCACCAAGTAACGTATTGTTTAGGATGGTAATAGTGTGATGGTCTCCAATTCAAAACTTTCTATCTCTACCCAAATTTGAAAGCTGGCTCTAGGTGTGAATCTGAATACAAAATTAGCACCTAGAGCAAGGCTGAAAAATGGACCCATCAGTTTCTTCTGCTGACAATCAAGTTTTAAAATTGTTCACACTCTTTGTCCTCTTTTTGGATCAATGAATATTTTAATGCAACAAAAGTTATTCTAAGTTTCAATATTAGTGTTATTAATTAGCTAATCAAAGCTTTGTTGGCTGGGATTTTTTTTAAAACAGGAAGGGGAATAAATCCAGAGTTTGTGAACTATGTTCTTCTCATGAACTGAGATTAGAAAAGCTATTAGCTTATGACCATTGTGTACCAACTAAGAGGCACATGATATGAGTTTTCATTTCTCAAATTTTATGTATAAGGCATAAAATTCATTGAGAGCAGCAATATTCTGTATGATCTCAGTAAACAAGCTTTCAGAAAAACTGTGATAAATAAAGTATGTTTGATAGGTAAATGAATGCCATGAAAGCTAATGCTCTGCTTAATGGATGAACAATTTCACCAGCATCCATTAATTTGTATATGAATAACCTGTAAGCATAGGTGGTCTTCAAGTCAATTATACTTCAGCTAACCATGACAATGAAGAGCATACAATGAAATGGCCTCCTTGAAGATGCGGTAATGGTGAACAACAGAACAGATAACAATGAAGGATTATTTTACTGACTCATAAATCCAGACCAATGCTGACAAAGCTCAGCTCTGGGGATGACAAACTTCCTCTTTCTCTTGTGATGTTGACTTGAAGATGCCAGGCTAACGATCTTATTCCATTAAGGTTTTCCTAGTGCCATCATTTGATGATGTCTTCTTTGAATGTATATATTCATCTTCTTTTAAGTTACCAGATGACTTTTTAGGCCTTGGTACATCTGACAGAAGTAATTCTGCAAACTTTTTTTTCTAGTGAGAAATTTTAATCCAAGCATTTACTTCTGTTTCCAACATATTGTGCTAATCAATGGATAGTCATTCCACTCTCTTCAGAGGCAAAACTTGTGTATTTAATTAAGAATATTTAAAATACAATAACAAATCAAAATGGAACCCCCCTCCCAAATGTTACTGAAATTTCAGAAAGTTAGTGAATATTTTATTTAATTCATCTGCCTGATCACTTTTTAGATTGGTAGGAGTTCAAAATTAAACTACTAAGAGCTGTTTTTCTTGTGCTTTCCTTTTGATGGATTATTAACAGAAGTTTGGTCTAATAATCAGATAATTGTAAAATATTTCAGAAGAGATTTTCAGTCTTTCTATGCATAAAATCTATATCTCTGATCATTCCATGTCCTTCTCTTACTGATCCATGCATATTGCATCTGTTTAAAGAGACAGTGTTATTAAACATAGTATTCAAGATAGAGGAACACTGCCATGTCTTGTTATGAATAAATTTACAGATCCTTCATATCATATTAAAGTGACTAGATTGTCTGCATTTTCTCACTTATTCTCTGCTACCCTTCAGTTTCTCAACAGTGGATTTAATTTGTCCTTGTGCTGCCCAGCTGCCTATCTTTGATAGGTCCTTCAGCAGTACCTTCCTGACATCTGTTTTGCCTACATATTCAACTTTATAATATGTACTAGTCTGTTGATCAACAAACTAATAACAGGAAGGTTTTCTGTAGTCCCTTTTCTTCTAAACTGGCTTCTTTTTTGGAGCTGTATATGTACATAAATAACACCTAACTGGTGTTATACAGATATTGTATTACTGTTCACTGTAAGTCAGTGGATATTTGTGACTGATCCAGTGGCTAAAAGCTTCGCTAATGTAGCTAATAGTTAAGTGTCTACCTTCTAGAAACAAATCAATATGACATTAGGGACCCATTTTTTTTCCTCCCTCAGTTTTACCTGCCCTCATCTATTTACATTGCCTGCCTCCATTATGTCTATATTAATACAAGGTCTCAGGAGTGAAACTGAGTTATAAATGAGTCCTTGTGTCCTGTGTTTTAAAAAAATCATATGAATCACAGAATTATATGAACCTTCTGTCAAGAATTAAATCCTGAAGTATTGTGCTGGTTTGGCTGTGATAGCTTTAATTTTCTTCACAGTAGCTAATATGGGTTATGTTTTGGATGTATGCTGGTAACAGTGTTGGTAATACAGAGATGTTTTTGTTATTGCTGAGCAAAGCCTTTTCTGCTCCTCTGCCCACCCCACTCCACCAGCGAGGAGACTGGGGTTTCACATGGAGCTGGGAGGAGACAAAGCCAGGACAGCTGACCCCAACTGACCCAAGGGATATCCCACACCAGATATTGTCATGGTCAGCATATAAAGCTGGGGGAAGAAGGAAAAAGGGGGAGACATTCGAAGTGATGGTGTTTGTGTTCCCAGAACACCATTACATGTGTTGGAGCCCTGCTTCCCTGGGGCTGACTGACTACCTGCCTGCCCATTTGAAGTGGTGAATGAATTCTGTGGTTTGCTTTGCTTGCACATGCAGCTTTTGCTTTACCTCTTAAACTGTCTATCTCAAGCCATGAGTTTTCCCACTTTTCTGATTCTCTCCCCCATTCCAAAATGAGGGGACTGAGAGAGCAGCTGTGTGGGGCTTAGTTGCTGGCTGGGGTTAAACCATGACAATGGTCTTACTGATGTCTGTATATCTTCATTTTATTTATTTGCATGCTATTTGAAAGTAACAGTGAAAATAATACATTCCAGGAAAAGGGACATTTTTCTATTGTCGTTATAAAATGTAACAGGACGAGTTCTGAATTTTTAAATCTTCTGTTATTAATTACGCAAACATTGGCTTCTTCTGCAGTGTGAGATTTGGTTCAAATTGGATAGTGAATTAGCAAAAATGGGGTTTGACCTTTTGATTTACATAATTGAAAAATATGATCAAAAAAACTTGCTTACTTGTTCCACTGACTGTATTATTTTAGTTTTCCCTTTGTAGTTTTCAAGTTTCTGAAAAGAAGAACAGCCTACACACTGCCAAGGGCAGACTATTTGTGAAAAGTCTTGGACAAGTCTGGCTTAGAAAGCTGCTGTGAGACTAGCATGTGAAGTATTCTGTTCTGGGATCTTGAGAAACTGACAGTTGAAAGAGGGCACATTTCTTCTTCTGCCCATTCATTACTCAGTTTTGCCTGCAGGAAGATGAAATGAGGTAAGGAAGAGTCTAGAAAGGTGGATAGCTTGTGCTTACAGCACAATTCCTTTTCTGTTAAATTTGCATGCAAATTGATCTAGAAATCCATCAGCTGACTCTGTTAATGAGGTCAAGAAAAACATGCAGAGTTAATCAAACCCAGATATAGTTTTTATTGGTTAACTATCTCCAGGGATGGAAACTCAGGACCACAATTTTTCTTCTGTGCTTTCAGAAACATCTTACCATAAGTGGTATTGGAATTTAATTTCATTGAAGAGCTGCCTCTCTTTTCCCTTTTGCACAAAAGTTACCCATGCATGTCAGTCTTGTCATTTTAATTGAACTTATAGGCATGAATGGCATGTGGTGGAATTTAATCTGTCAGTATAACAATAATAAATTATTGCAGTAGTTTTGATAAAGAAACCTGGGACTTTGTGGAGAATAGTAAAGAATTGGGGGTTGGAAGGAAGAAGTTTCATACACCTTTGCCTGACAGTCAAGTTCTCTGTTTTATCCATTTCTTCTTGTCATTTACTGCCTGTTGTTGCCTAATTATTCCAGACACTACACCCATCATATTCTGCATTACAGCTATTAGTCAAATGGTTCAATCTTTTTGAGTCTACCTTACAGACAGGATAATGTTTCTAGTTACTTTTACAACCTGTCTTCTTTTTCATCCATTTTGCTTGTACTTTGAAATGAATTGTAGAAATAAGATTTATCTTCTTGAATCCACGAAGCATATTAGGAGGAAATTAATTTTAGCTTTGAATCTGATTGCCCCTAAAAGATTATAAAACATTAGTAGTTGTGATCATGTGGCCTGAATAAAAAATATCATGGGAAATGCTTGGATTCATAAGTATTTGTGAGAACTGTATCCATAGAGGCCTCTGAGCTTTCAGTAACAGATAGGGGAACACAGTAGGGTGCTCATTAAAACACTTGTGTAACTGAAATTGGTACCAAGAATTTATGACTTATATGATGGGATTGCACAATGAGAGGCCATGCAACTAAGCAGATAATGCCTGATGTGTTGGAGAAGAAAGAGTTGGAATGTCTGGAAGAATAACACTGTTTAACAACTGTTGGCCATCTTATGTAGTTTTATAGTTTAAGCACTAAGGCCCCTGTCCTGGCCCCAGACTGTGATATAATAGGACATGGTAGTTATTTTTTTCAAAAGTGTATATACCTGTTCTAAAAATTGAGTATCAAAAATAATCTAAAAATACTTAATTCTAAATAAAAAATAAAAAGATATATGAATGTCACTCCACTAGCAACTGTCAGAACCTATAGAAGCCTAAATGGAGGTTTCCACGTGTATGTAGAAACATCTTAAGCACTTTAGATGCCCCTTTGCTGCATGCCAGGTGTGAAGCAAAACAGCACCAAAAAAGCAGGCACTTGAGAAACCTGGCTTTATCTGCTAGGTGTGTCCAGAGCAAATCTACTCCACAGCAACAACTCCCTGAGCAAATCCCAGCATCGCCCCTCATTGTACTTTTCAGTAGAGCCACTGGATGGAATGGTGATAGTGAATTCTGCCTCAACAGTTTGTGCATTTTCTGTTATACAAAAAGAGGCATGAAATGGATTTGGCCTCAGCAGAGACCAGACTAACAGGTTGTCCCTCCCAAAGGTGAATATTCTAACTGCTTGGATACTAAGCCATACTTCTTGATTACTGTTGTGAATTTTGTCAAGTTTAAAAGTATTATTTAGGTATTTCAGTGAGTAAATGACTTCACGGGGGGGTTCTCCAATTGTAGAGGTATCACCAAGAATGCACAAGGACACCAGCTTGAGTAAGTGAGCTGCTGAGATTAGCCTGAGTTAATAGGCAAGTGAAGGTCTCAGAGATTAGCAGAGTATGAAGAATGAGAGATAGCGGGATTATTTGGATTAAAGTGGCACTCAAGATAGACATTGGGCAGTGAGGACTGCATTTCTGCTGGAGTGATTGGTAGTTCAGTACTCAAGACACAAAACCTAAAGTTCTCAGGAAATAATTTTCTCTGCATGAATGTGTAAGGGAGGCACAACTTTAGCAATATTACTCATAAAGAATGTACAAATTTAGGGAAAGGTCCAGACCAAAAATGACATCCATACAAGTGTGATAGTAATAGGCATTGCACTGTTCACTCTGACGGAGGGTATAAATGCAAATCTTGAAAGGCAGAACAGTATTTCTCTTTTAACCATAGTGCCTAAATTAACAGCTGCACGGCTGCCAGAGATGTCAGAGACTGAGTGTGATTTTAGTTTAGGTGGAGAGAGAAAGTTTTGGAATAGCAAAATAGATCCATGAATTTTCAGAATAGAGAAGGTACTTAAATATGTGCTTCATGACGAGAAATTGAAGTCTTTAAGGTCTGGGTCTGCCACATTCGTTGAATAGATTTTGAAAAAGCTGTATTTTAAACATAAATTGAGTAATAAGATATAATTTAAGGTCCCTGTAGTTATTAGGAAGAATAGGAAAGGCTGTGTTTTCCTCTCACGGAGTTATAAAGCAAAAATAGTTCCTCTTTCATCATTAACCTTGGTGTTAATTTTTTGCATAAAGAAATAATCAGTCTCTCAGAATCCTTCTAACAGGTATATATTTGAGTGATACACATGCAAAGCTAAGGTTTTTGTTTCATATTTCATAATTAGAAACTAAAGCCTTTGATAATGTGATAAGTGGTCCAAATGGGGGCTGCAAATAATCATGTCTAACTAATTATCTACTATATAATCAAAAAACACAAGAGAAACAGACACCTGCATAATGCAAGCCTTTGGAACAGATGTGCCCTTATTAATAGACATGAGTTGCCTATTAAAACTCTGCGGTGACAAAGAATGTTTTCCACCTTATGAAGGATCCCTGCCTAACCTTCAATTTCTGTGTAATTATAAGCACAAAAAAAATGTAGAAGTAGTGAGGCTTTCCTCTTTTCCCTATTATGTTACAACATGAACTCTTAGCCCTTCAAGGTTTCAAAGGTACTGTACTACTTATCCGGTTGTCTTTGGGTAATTTTGAGGGCTATGTATTGTCTGAAGACATGAAAAGAAATATCATTCAATGGGAATATTTTACCACTAAAGAAATTCAAAGTCCATTGCAAACATCTGACTGATGTGTTGCGTGGATGATTATGGAGGTAACAAACAATGTAGTGTGTGACAGTTTTCCTAAAGATACTAAAATAACAGCTTCAGAACTGTCTGACAAAAAAGAAAAGGTTGAGCTACTTAAAAATATACTACAGGGAACTGAAAACTCATACATTTATTCGTTAGGATAATATTTTAGATATTAATAACTGTTTCCTGGCCCTAACAGATTTCAGTGGAGATGAGTTTGAGTTTTGCTCTCTGTAGGTGCAGGTATACATATAACATTATACATGTGGCTTGTCCTACAGATTTCAATGGTATTATTTAAATGTTTAAGACTATGTACGTGCATATGCATTTACAAAATAGAGGTTTTAATTATTAGAGATGTTGTCCATTAAATCCCCTGATACAAGCAGCTAAAATTAACCAGATGTAAAATTTTTTTTTTGATGCTAGTGGTCATGAGCTAATCTGATTTGAAATATTACTCAGAGAATTATTTGAAAAATCTCAAAAATTAAAATAATTTTTTGAAGAATAGGCAAGGTGGGGGACATTAAGCACAGGAATCTGGTATGTGGTCACTTTTTTTTTTTTTGGTGGTGCTCATGAACAATAAAACTAAGATGTTATGAAAAAGCATCAAACCATTGCCATTCAGGCTACCTAATTCTTCATATTTACACCTTTTTCCTTTTTGTATTTTCTAGAAATAGGTGCTTTGAGAGAGAGAATACTTTAGAATAATCTCCTAGTTTTTGTATTTCAGACTCAAAAACACTAGTATCAGAGAGCAATTATCTGAAGTGAAAGTTATCCTTTTTTCACAACCTTGCAGGTGGGAGAGAAGTGTAGTATTGGGACATTTGCACCCATGGTCTCTCTTTTGGATTCAGCTCTAATGAGCTGAAGAAATAAATGAAGGCAAAGGATTTCAATATCCTTTTTTTTACAACCCATTTCAGAGAGCTGACTGAATCCTGTGAACCACACAGTGTTCAGTGTACCTGGACACTGTAAATGTGTGTGAAGATTTTAGGTGCTTCCCAGCAGAGGACCAAGTATGCTGCTCCCCTACTTTGTAATTCCCATTTTTCCAGAGCAGGGTTAGAGCAGAGGGACTGAACTCCTGGCAGAGGGCCCCAACACCTATGGTCATGAAATATTAGTTGATTTTTTTTTTAAGAGTAAATATTTCATATTCACGGGTGGAATAAAAAGCTCTGAACTGTGACTAGTACTGAGATAATCTGCCTGAGTTTGCAGAGAGAGGGAAGCAAAAGCTGTGATGAATGTGAGTTGTCCCCTATGTCCTGAAGCAGAGCTATCTGAGCTGTGGGGGTTTTCCCCATCCCTGTCCAGAACAGGACTGGGCTGACTGCTGGAAAGTGTGCAGATTCCAGCTTGCACCTCTATTACCACCTTCAAGGTTTCTCTGCTGCTGGTTTATTGGGAATACAGGAGACAAAGAGTGGTTTCTTGTGCTGAGAGAGAAAATCCTGATTAGAGAAGCACGGAGAAGCCTGGATTGTACTGGCCCAAGATTATGTGATTAATATGTTGTTTACCTTACAGCCCCGTAGGTATTACCCATCCTTTCCCTCTTCTTAAACACCATGTGAAACTTCTAACAGTCAGTAAAGCAAACCCCTTGCAAAGTTTTCTTTTTAAAAAATATTTTACTTTTTTCTCTCTAAAATTTAGGGTAAGCTGATTTCAGTTACAGGACACAATGATCAGTTTAGAATACATAAGTGGAAAATCTTGGCCACAGATGTATCCATTCAGGATAACAGAAGCCTTCCTTTTGAAATGATGTGTTATGACTTCCTAAATTATGTTTGACAGCACCAGGGCACTATAGTGAAGCCAAAAGACAGCCGAGATTTAGATATTTTCTGTGTCTATCCTTTTTTTTGACGAGTAAAGATTAGCTTGAAAGGTCAAACTGAATGTTATATCACGTACTGTAGTAAGAGTAGAAGGACATTAAAAATATATTCATAGAGAAAAAGAGCATGTGTACATTCATTCAGTGAGAACAAATATATTCAAATATATACAGGAAATCTACTCCATCCATCTAAGTCTCAAAACTGAAGTACTCACCATTAAAAAGTCAGCAGTTGTTAATGTTTATCACATGGTGGGAATGAGATTACCTCAGTTTTCTTTCCATTTAGGATAAAAGATATTCTGTAATAACTGTAATTTTATATATCTTTTAATGGATTCATGGACTTAGCAGCTCTCACAAGTTGCTGTAGCTACTTGCACTTTGGGATTTTAAAGGCTGGTAGTGTTGAATTGTGTCTGTATGAAGCTAATGTGGTAGCCATTGCTTAGGGATCAGAGAACCATTCCTCTCCTTCTTACTGTTCATTCTGGTAGTAGCTTTGCTGCTGACCTACACCATATTTGACGTTTTTCGGGCTGAATTCACTGCTCCACATAAGGCATCTAATGATTTTTGAGATCCCCCTAGTGTATCAGGAACAATCATACGGAGCTGACAGATAAAGAAATAGGATGTGCAAGAGACCTGTGTCTTCTGAAGTGACAGCCAGAATCCAGGTGAAGTATCTTACAGCAGCACCAGTGGCACTATGTCAAAGTGGCGCTTTGGTATCTACTCAAGTGAGCATCAACTGAGCCCTTAGTGACATTTTTTTGTGTAGTGAGAGGTAGCTAAGTCTCTGCCTGCTTTCTTTGTTTCCCCTCTCCCTGCTTTTGTAGACAGAAATAGCCTGCTTATGTTCAGGTCAGCATAACCCATAGCACAGGAATATTTCCAGCTGGATATATTTTTGTGGGGGTTATTGGCAGCAGTCTTAACTCCTAGCATTCAGAAACATGCATTTATGTATTTTCTTTTCTGTGGCCTGTTCACTCTGTTCATTGTTACCTCCAGGGAAACATTCACTCACAAAGATTTGTCATCTGTCACCCAGAATTCATCATAATTTTGTTGCACATTAGATTTGACACAACTATGATGAATACTCAGGGTACTGCTTTCCCATTCTGTGAGTGCCACTTAAATTTGTACAGTCTGTGTTATCCTGGTGACTCATTTCACTTTGATACCATTTTTTAATCTAGAAGGCTGAACAGCATGTCCTGCCTTTGGTCTTTTGCCAGCTGCAGTGAGCTTTGCTTTCTTGCATCAGAGAAGATCCTTGCCAAAAAGCAAATATATGCAGCTAAGAACTCAACTGATCAGAGCAGCCCTGTCCTTTCCCATAGAGGTGGGAATAGGCCATTGAACACTGGAGAAGGGCATTTAATTAATTCATATTAGCCTTTCTTCTTCAGCCTTCTCGAAGAATTTCTTTCATCCAAATAATTTCTAGTTGTATTTTGCTTAAATCAATATGTGAAGGAGATAGAACCTTCTTTTTTAAGTTTTCTCCTGGTCCACCATGAGTGATTTCAGAGAGTTAATTCACTTCCCTGTGATTCTGTTTCCTTATCTGTAAATGGGAACGACTTCCGCTGTAAGGTGTGTCAAGACCTTCAGAAAAAAATGAGCACCTTTCTGATACTAAGATACTGTGATGTTCTTTGGCATACCACATATTCTCCACATAGTTACATGAACAAAAAGGTTTTGTATGCCACCAGAACCAGTTATTTATCTTCACAGCATGTGACAGCCTGCCTGAGTTGCTTTTATACAAACCAAAATGATTTCTGAATTAGCGACGCTATGCTCCAAGGTGCCAGCAATTGCCAAATAGGTATACTATTTAACCACAATTGCCCATATGATGCACAAAACAGAAGGTGAATCCACATTATGCCAACTGCAGAGTGATCCCACGGGCTTGGTGCTTCCATGATCGTGAGGGAATATACATTGACACTGTTGACTGTCAAGTCATCCACACTCACAGCCAAAACTGGGGGTGGTCTTCTCTTTAAATAATGTGCATATCAGGTAGCCAGCCTGTGAACGTAAGGAGGATGGGAACTCCTCAGTAAGCCTTCTAGAGAAGGAGGGGAATATCCCAGTTTCTGCAGAGATGATGAAGAAGTTTTTATTTGGGATGATATTTTCTTTCCCTCTTCTCCTCATCCATTACACAGACAAGAAACAGAAGCGGGACCAAGTGTGGGTTCAAGCTTAATTTATATCCCACCCATACAGAGCAGTCTCGTGTGCATTTACTGCAGTCATCTACACAGAAAAAACCTTCATTCATCCTGGGACACTGAGCACTTTGTCACAGCCCAGTTTGTCCATGCTTATACAAAACCATGAAAACAGTTTCAAACTTGTAATTTCTATGGTGAGCTCACGCTACTGTTTTTGTTATTATTCATTTATAATAACAAAAGAAAAGCCTAAGGAATTTGGAGAGCAGGACTGCAGGTCTGTGTTCACATTAGGAAGATTTGTGACAGTGCTGTTTGAACCCAGTGACTCAAAATACTCAGGGGCTTGCTATTTTCTGTGACAAAATAGCATCAGAAGCTCTCTAGCTGCAAACATGCAGAAACGCTCCAGTCTGAGACTTCTGTTCCTTAGTAAGTGTAGACTGAAATGATACACAAAAGATAAACAGCATGTAACAAAAGCTTTAAAGGACAGAAGAGCACATATCAAAGTTGATATGTGAGAGCCAGAAATGAGCCCATCTTTAAAACACACAAAAATTGGTATAAAAAGAAAGTTGGAACAGATTGGTATGGCAGAGGAAGTTGAATGAATTAATGAAATACACGTTTTATATGCTCTGACTCATGACATATATGCAAGTATAAAATAAATTATGGACAAACATGCATCCAGTGCACCAAGTTTACATTACTATGAATGTCTGTCACATTGTCACCTTCCGTAGGTAATAAGAGCTAAGTGTTGCATATTTTTGAAATCAAGATTAGAACCACTCCTGACATTTGTTGAGCACATTTATTAATTCGTTTTTATTTGTTATAATCTAAATAGATATTTCATTCTTACAGTATGTTTTTTGAACTATGGAGTGCAGTACAAAATTGTTCTTACCTGTGTCTAGTATAAGGAATGTGTTATTAGTTGCAAATCTTCCTCTGTTTGTAAAGATGATTTGTAAAAATGCAAGATTAAGCATTGCCATAGTTGATTACACTGAAGACATTGGTCAAAATCAAAGCAACAGAGTGAAAAGGCTGCTTTCTGCTTGAGGGCACCATTGTTTGTACTGAATATATAGCTCTAACATCTTACCCTTAGGGTCAAAGCAATTAAGGCAATTCTCCATGGCACTATTGCTTTTCTGTGTTTTATATTTTTCAGTACAAGGTGTTAAAAACTCTGCAGTATCATCACCTGAATACACAAAAAGCGCTTTTCTCCCTGAAGGTTTAAAATTAATTTATTGCATGCATTTTTTATGATATTGTTAATGTTAACATTCTGACATGTATTTTTAGACCTTCAGAGTCATCATCAGATACACCTTATGATCTCTTATCTTTAAAGAAAGGTAGAACATAAGAGCCAAACCTAATGCTAAATCCTGTGTTTTACAGCAATAATAGGCTGGTTATACTGGTAATAGCCGTTCCAACCAAATGGGAGGATAATGTCTACTGACATGTCATCATAATGAATTAATATGAAATCTACTTAATTAGATATCTGTATCCAGATGATATTCCAAATGAAAGCCATTCTATATTTTGTATGACTTGCATTCTGTAACTGAAAACTGGATACATCGCTGTTGCATAACAGATATGTGATTAAATATCATTGGAACAGGAATTTTGCAACTAATAAGCCTGATCCTTTACTCACATCTCAGAAAAAAATTGCAGTTGAGTTGGTGGGCAGTGTAGTTTTTTATATTTTTCAGTGGTAAAAAGAAGATAGTTGACATTTCACTTACAGAAGAAAATCACACAGTGAAATGATGGATGTTTCAACAGAACCTGTAAATTTGGTGGAATGAATAGATGTGGTTTTCCTTGTCAATATTCTGCCCCCATTAAAATAGTCTGAGAGTACTATAGAAGCAATAAAAATTTGCAAATCAAATGTAGTACCATTTAACCCATTGTGAACTGAAGGTGTGATATAAATTGTGCCTTAGTATTTCACTGGAGTCCTGATTTCCCTGTTCTGTAACAGAACAATAGGTTCTATTTTATTTTTGAAGCCAGTCTTTCTAAGCAGTGACCACAGCATAGGCACATATTTGACATGTGGAAAAGTGATGCCTGCTGTATGAAGGAATAATAAACTCGATAGTCTCACCTTAAAGGCCAGATTGTCAACCCTGTGCACTCTCCAGCTAGGCATGCTGAGCCCCGAAGGTACGATGTGGGAGAAGGGAGGAAGACTTCTCTCCAATACTTAGCAAAACACTGGCAGGTCGGGGCTGTGACCTCTGCACCCTGGGGGCAGCAATAACTCCTGTTGCTTAAGAGACCCTGATTCAGTGTCAGAACTGACTGCTACTTTAGCAGCAGGGTAACAATAAGTCCTGTGGCACTTGAGACCCCAAATCCCATGAAAGATGAATGGGTTGTTGTAGCCATAGGCAGCCATTCAGAAAACATGCCCTTCCACCTGTCTGCACTCTCAAGACAGAACTCTTGCTGCTGGGCCCTCAGCATCAGTGCCTTAAATCCTGCCCCTGTGCCATGTGCAAGTGTAATCAGACATTGTGCACTTGTGTGTGACTGTGTCTGTGAATGCGTACACATATGAGAAATCATCTAAAAGGAGTGTTGATAAAGACAGAATTTAAATACAGCATCACTAGCTACAGAGGGTTTACTAGCTTGAATTTTAATTTTACCATTAACTACTTGGAAAGCTACTTGGACAGGATTCCTCACCACTGAAACAATTCAGCAGCCAGACACTCAGTTAAGACTCCCTTAACTAAATCCTGGTGTCCAAGGTAGAAAGGAATTCAGCCCAACCCTCAAGGGTGTGGCCAGCAGGATGAAATGCAGAGTGTGGTTTTTTATTTTTAGGATTTAACAATATGGCTTCAGGAAGGCATAGACTTGAATTGCAAACAGCTTATTGAGTAATAAAGGGGAATTTTAGATAATAAGTTTTAAAACCATAAGCCAAATTAATTTTAATGTAGGGCTTCTGATGCAGAAGTGCCCTTTGTAGCTGTCTTGTAACATTGCATGTTGGATGAGTAACAGAAAAAAGTAGGTGGTGGATATGAGAGCCACAGTGGAAGTCACTGCCATGCATCTTTGACTGAGAGGCTCTGAAAAACATATCTCTTCCCCATACCAAAATCCTGAAAAAAGATAACACTGTTACTCCCTCCTATTATGCAAGAATCCCATAATAAACAAGACTCACTGAGATGTAGTAATCTGTACTTTTTTATAATGGAAAGATTCAATCTCTTCCTCTAATAAGAAGTTCATTCAGACAGTCTTTCTAGCAATATTAAACCTCCATTCTCTCTCATACACTGGTGCTTTTTTTGATCTTCTTTATGTCAGACAAATATGTCTTGGTTCATTGTGGAGATTGTGTTGTGGGATATCACATTTACAGGCTCCGTCCAAAAAAACCTCTTTAAACTAATGAGTAGCAAATCACATTGCTGCATAGATACTTGAGTATTTGCAACAATCTTGCAGACAAACTCAATTCCTCTACTAGAAATGTTGTCAGCAAAATCTGTGGTGCTGCAGTTTGCTTTGTTTTTAAATATTTCAGACTTTCAAAACCAAGAACCTTTCTGCTCTGCCTAAGGCAGCATTAGTATGAGCTTGCCTCCTCAGCAGAAATGTTTCCCTTTCCTAGTTGCAAAAGTTGTGATATTTAATTGATTCTACTTGAATATCTGTACTTAGCTGGTGTAAATCAGCACCGCTACTCTGTTTTTGATAAAGCAGTGCCAGTTTACATCTGACACTAAACGTTGGTGAAAGAAGGCAGGTCTTTCAGGGAAGAATTATACATGTGAATCATTGTGAAGAAGTTACGTTGTTCTGCATTTGATTTTTGAGTAAAAAATATCATGGATAATAAAGTGCTTAGCACATCCAGAATTACAATAAGTTACAGTACTTGGTAAAAAAAAAAGTATTGTACCTTTGTACCTCCTACAATTTGCTCTAACTTTAAATATATATTTATATTCTTACAACTTATATACAAGTTCTAGCACGGAACTCTTTCCCTTGTCAAAGACCATTAAGGCACTGTTTTATCATTGTGGCCTCTAGTTAGAGAGCAGTATTCAATTTGGCTTTCCTTCATCTTTATTTTTGTTGTGGAATATATTTAGAACTGACTGGAGAGGGGAAAGGATAAATGTCATAAAACTGGCCAACATCACAGGATATTCTACATCGAGATACTTTCCTGGATGATTTGTACTGCTAGAGAAGAGTAATGTAATTACTAAGGTTGTCCACCTACATGGCCTGGTGTCACATCATGGTCTAGTGAGCGTCTGACAATGCGTTGTTGCCATTGTATGTAGCTTCCTGTGTAGTTTTTACTTAATTTAGTGGAAGTATATTGAATACCAGCTAAATCACAGGCTGATACATAGTTTCAGAAGGCAAGTGAAACGAGTTCAGGTTACTGAAAGAGTGAATAACCCAAAGTTTTACATTTGAAGCAGTATAAGCAGGTGTCCTGTATCAAGCACAGTGCCTATTGCAGTGTAATTTTGCATTGCATTCCAGCTGATGCTTGGAATTCTATAGGAAAAGTAACACTGCAACATATTTTCTCTGTTTGTGTTTATGTTCTGGTGTGACATCTCCTTTTGTAATTCATCAGATTTGTAGCAAAACTGAAATCTATATCTGTGTAACTTTCATGAAATATGAACTTAGTAATGTGAGCTATGAGCTTTAAGATGCTGCTAGACCAGAACTATCTTACCTCCAAAATATGAAATTATTGGATTGTTTCTAAATCTGGCAACATGCCACATATTGCTGGATATATATTCCCAGTGTTTCTGAATTTCTTAACAGTACAGTTTTAGTGAGAATGTACTAAAATATAATTTGTCTGTAAATCTCCCCTGTCATACGCAAACACTGTAAGATCTTCAAGGGAATTGCTTTTTCTTTTAACTACAAAAAGACACACTTTGCATAGATTGTGAGTGCAAAACCCTGTGTGTAAAATACAAAGTAGAGAAAGCATGCCCCAAAATAATTGAAATAACTTTGTCTATTAGCAGTGTAAGAATCATAATGTAAGTATTGATAACAGAAGGCACAGGGCCATCAGATAACAGAAGGCACAGACTCAGGGTCTTCCATCAGTGGTTCCACTGACATCAGCGATGCAAGTAGGTAGAGCCAGATAATTGTCACCATAAGTGAGGGTCTGACAAAATCTGGATAGCAGTGGGCAAGCACTCATCACTGAGCACTTTGTGTGAAGTTGCAAATAAGGGTTTTCAGTGCTAAATGGCAGCTTAGCAGAAGGGAAGACAAGTCCCTTTCCCTATCTAGTACCTTGCTCCTGTGAAAGGCAGTTTCTTACTTGTTCTCTGCTGTTACAACCCACCCCTGAAGGCAAGGGTGACTGATGTTCTTGTTAATAATAGATCCCTTTGTGTGGAATAGAGTGAAATGACACTGACTGACTGGTGTTTATATATATAGGGTTTATTTTAGAACAATTTGGTTGCAAAGGAAAGCAGGTATGTGGCCGTTTTTGTTATTATCTATAGTAATATGGCAATATAAAAGCATAAAAATAACACTTAAGAAAATGTATAAGGAAAAGAAAGAAGAAAAAAATGGTAAGAGTAGAAAAATATCACCACCCATGGATCCAGCAATGAGACTTGATTGTTGCAATTTCCATGTCCCTTGGTCGAAGTGATGGTTGCCGTCTTGATCCATCAGGGGTGGGGTAAGCCATGAAACACAAAGCTCTGTGGGTTAATATACACTTAGCTTTATGTGGGAATGCCCAGGTACCTCCCCTGGAAGGGTGAAGCAATTTTACACTGTCTGTTGCACCACTATGGATCTGGTGGAGTCCTCTGGTGGGAGGCCCCAGAAATGAGTCTGTGAGCACTTTGGGGGTCTTCGATGGTTTATGACAGCTGCCTCTCACATCAATGTAGATGAGCCAGTTATGCCCCATCAGAAAGGATGAGTACCTTCAGGACTATGTGCTAATGTCCCAATATCTCCCATGGGGAGAAGGAGGAAGTTTTACTATTGAGTCAGTTCTGTAAGGAAGGACATTGGCATGATAAACACTATCCCACCTCCGCAGGGCCTGCTTCTTATCAGCCTTCTCCCCTATCTGGTTCAAAACCCACCTTGTAGCCTCTGGTGGTGGGTGCACACCCCTCTGCACCTGGTCTGTTACTTTTCATATTGTCAGCAAAGTGCCCACTGCTTTTGCAAATGGCTGCTTGTTTGAGTCATTAACCCTTAAAATTTCAGTCTCTCACATCTGCAGAGTTCTGAAGGAGGAGAAGTTATGCAGGTTTTTACCAGTATTTAGTTTCAGTGATATAACTGTATTCACTGCAGTACATTTCTTGATTTTTAAACATGGCTGATTGGATATTTTAATGAAACGGAACTCGAATCTCTTTTCTGAACAACACATTTGAGAAGGAAAAGCACAGATATATTCCTGTTAAGAACTTGTTATTCCCTGTATTAACATGCGGCGAGTCAGATTTATGGGCTCAGGCATCCTCTGTCTGTATATTTGTATGCATGTGCACTTGTTTAAACCTGAGAGAATATGAATAATTGAGAACAGCAGTTTTTAAGGAGAAGGTACATGGAGTAACTGCTGTTGGCTCCCCTAGGAGTCCATTTGGGAACATGGTGTTCCATTTGCAACTCCAGGAGGAAACCATTGGTAAAAGCTATCCAGAGGACATTTTCAAAAGCTGGGGGAACAGTGACTGCTAGGGACACACAGTCTGGACTTCAGGGTCTTGCATAAGCCCTGCTAAAGGGGTATGATCTGATAATGACTTGAGAGAGAGATGGAACTGCTTAATGTTCAGGTATGACAGTGCTTTGGAGTGAGTATATGAGTGCCTGGCATTCAAAACTACTCACATTCATGTCTTGCAGAGGTTCTTCCTTAGAGTATCTCTGGTAACATGCAGAAAAACAAACCTGCAAGTCATGATGCAGAGACAACAGGTTGCCCTGTTCATTGGCTTCCCCTGCACATTGCACTCCTCTGGAAGAGACTGATCCCTGTTAAAAGGTTTGTCATTCACCTCTGACCAACTCTGCTCTGTTGAGTAGACTTAAGAGGGAAATGTTCCAGCAAAACAAGAACCAGCTTGTAATCAGGAAAAACAACCATGCAACTCTGCCCTCTTTCAGTCACTTTTCATTTCTCTCCTGTCTGGGCTTTCACACCAGGCCAGATGGGTCACACCTCCTTTTCACACTAAGGTCTCAGAAGCAGGGAAGCATGTTTTTGTCAGTGACATTTCTGTCCATTTGAGAGATCACTTCTGTCCCTTGGGATGCTGTCCCAGGTGGAGTCACCTCCATGGCTTGCCAAGGGAGGAAGGAAGCTGACCTCAAGGCTTGTCAGTGGCAGCTGCTGCATTTCCAAAAGAGGAGCTCTGTGTCTCAGAGCTGATGATTTTGGGTGTCATTGCATTATTCTGGTATTCCCCCAGTTTTCACCTGAGACTTGAAGGGGTTGGGATTTGGCTGAGGAGATGTGACAGATATCATGTTAGCCAAGACTTTTAAGAAGTACATGCACAGATAGATTTAAATTTAGTTGTTGCAATCATATTGGTTCACTTTGTACTTACCTTTTTTCTATTATCTGTAGTTGTAGTTTAAGGAAGGATTATTTGAAATTCAAATGGGTCATTGCAACCAGACCTGTCTATCTATCTCGTATTGGCCCTTTTAACCACCAACACGCTTGCAACAAACGTGGATAGTGCCCTTCCCAAATCTTCGTTCACGAAGCCCAGCCATGATGATGATGATTTGAAATTCAAATGGGTCAAAATAACAAGAAAACAGACATGACAGATCTCACAACAGAAGTAATAAAAGCTGATCTATGGCCAAGGACACTCTATGTGAAAAAACAAGTGACCTCCAGCCATTCTTACTGAGGTCACAGGCCAGCACAGTGAGAAGAAACTGAGGACTTGCTGGGTAGTACCACACTGTCCATCCCTTGAAACTTCAGAGAAGGCAGCAAGCTGAGAGGTGGTGTGGTGTGGTGTCGGCCAGCTGGGCTAAATGGAACCGGACTGCTCTGTACAACTGTGCCTGTGATGCCTGGCTCCACATATGTGCTGCTGCTGGGAGCACTCTTCCACAGATCATAAATAATAGCTACATGGCTGTTGACAAATTTCTGCATATTCTTTTCACCATCCATCTAAACTACTTAACCTTGACGTGTGAAGCTAATGGGGAATATACCTTGTAACTCTTTCATTCTAAAGAATTCCTTTTGATGGCTAATTGAGGCTGGGTTATAAATTTCTTAACCTTATTATAAAGTAGAATAGCTTCAGTTCTTAAAAAAAACAACAAACAAAAACCTGCCCATAGTAGTAAGGTCAGTATTTTAAAATCATCAGACTGTTGATATTTTCTGAAAGTGGAACCTATATTTTTGCAAGGACCAAGACTTATAAAAGCCATTCTTTTTGACACAAAAAGTTACTTTGTCAACTGATTTATAATCCTGGCTCCCATTTCCAGCCACTTGCACTGTATTAGTTCATTAAAATAGCTTTTAAAAGCTGGCTATGGAATGATACCTTATCGTGGCTAGGCTTCGCGAACTAAGATTTGAGAATACCTTATAACGATACCTTATAATGGTCACGGAATGGGTCAGTTTGGAAGACACCAAAATCTCAAGGGAATTCTACTAAACTTCTAAAGTAAAATAACAGAGTACAATCATGAGGTGGAGGAGAGTAGCTGCACGTGTCTGTGTCTTAGTCTAGAAACAGAGCATTTGCGTGTGTGTCTTTGCATATTATTAATGAGGTGTAAAAACTTGGATACTGAAGAGGGAAAGGCAGAAAGTTTGGAAACTAAATTTCCCTGATAAATTAAATTATGTGCGTGGGAAGTCTTTTTTTTTCCATTTTAAAACTCAAAGTCATACTGTGTGCATGGTGAAAAATAGGAGCAATTGGAACCAGGATATTAATAAGGTTTGATCTTTAAAAAGAAGAACGAGCAAGCCAGAGAGGGAGAAATATAATAATGTTTTGAATTTGAATAAGATGTTAGCTAACAGCAATGGAAAGAAACATCAATTCAGGGGGAAGGAAAGTGGCCAAAATTGCATTATGGAATATGAATCATAGAGTAGCTAGAAAGCAAAATATGTAAGGAAGCAGCAGCAACAACCAAAAGACTGGACACCTTACAAGGATTCTGCTGTTGAACAAATTATCTATTCCTAGCTTTTTTTTTTACCAACAAAATATAATTCAGATCTTACAGGAAAGAATAATATAAGTATATAGAAACTATTACATTCAAGAAACAAATGATTTTTAAAAGTCATCAACTTTGGCTGCATACTCTGATGCTAACTTGTACTGTGCTTCCCTTTCCTGGAAGATCATCTATCATGTCAAAAAAGGTGTCAGATTAGTATGAGACTACCTTTAGTAAATACATATTCTATTTAACTACTTTTCAGTTTTTCCCTCATAAGTGGTTCTTCAGCTTTGCAAAATTTTGAAAAGTTAACTTTGGCCAACAAAGTTGGTTATTTTCTTTCTTTCTTTTCTGAAATAATGGCTCTTTCTTTGTTATCTAAGCAAGGTAATATTATCCTTGTTTTGGCAGGGCTTCACAATTCAGAGTCACCCTGAATTGGCTCCAGTAGACTGTGTCACTGTCATTTTAGAAAACTGAGGTGAGATGTTTAAGTCTGTTTTTTTTTCATTCATGGCTGCACTATCCTTAATTTCTACTCTATATCTCATTACACAAGAACCCACTTTTCCTCCCTAATTTTTAGCATGTGTCTGAAGGACATTTTGAGGGTAGTTTTAATCTACTTGATTACTTCAGTTCAGCCTGCATTTTTGTAATTCTCACTAAATTCTTCAGCATTTTGTCCCTAAAGAAGCAGTTTCTTTTTGCCAATCACTTCTTTTTTTTTTTTTTTCATTCTCATCTTTAGATACTCTGTTGACTCCCAGTGTCTTATTTCATGTAATTATTCATCCAGTTATGTGTGGAGCCTTTCCCTGCAAATTCTTTCCTTCCTTTTAGCAACAGATTCTAGCCAGTTTTATACCTTTCACGCTGTTTGTTTTCATGGTAAAATCGTAAATTAGTTCTCCCAAACCAACAGCCATGGAAGAATTAAGGCTTAATATTATCACATTATTTCCCTATTCTAAGTCCACTGGCAAAAGGAATTGAAAGTTTTTGCTGGAACTTTCAAAATGTAAATCAGACTGCAGTCAAAAAAGACTGGCTTTTACTAATTTTTTAAGTCCTGGGACTTACCATTTTATTCCAGGCTTTTTATTCACAAGGTTCTCAAGCTGAATACAAATTGTTGTTCATATACCCACCTGAATACAAATTATTATTCATATAGCTATCTGATAAACTTTTAAACCCAAAAACGGCTCTCAAAGACCATCTGCCAGTGGTTACACCAGAGACTCGGGCAAGCTTCTTCGAAAGGAGTCACGTTAAGCCAGGTGGTTGCTAAAGGCATCTCTCCTGTTGAATGCCCCTGTGTACAGGGCAGAGGTTCAGAGCTATCCACCTAATGCTGTCTATCCATGGGAGTGAATTAAGCAGGGCCAGGTAATGTTCTCAGGTGCTGGACCTGAATTATCTGGACTATTGTGTTATTAGAGCCATCTTCAGCATGAGTTTGGACTACACTCAGTAGGCAGTTTGCATGAAGCCACACTGTAATTTTAGTAATAAAATAATAATATAATATAACCATAATGTAATAAGAAATATAATAATTATTATAATGATGACAACAGCAATAATAATGTTAGTAATTGCTGTCCACACTGAGCATCTTCCTCAGGTCTCTCCCAGCACCCTTATAACTTTAAGAGAATTTTGTCAAACGGTTTTTAAATTCACAGTATCTAAAATGATGCAAGTATTGTGCTGTATTACACTAGAGTGATGCCTTTCTGTTATTGCATCAGGTACAGAATTGCATATGCATTTACCTGAAAGATAACTAACTGGTTGGCTCATTTCAAAAGAGAGCTGGGAAGAAAACTAATGTAGATGTGGCATGGCCAGTCAGGGGACTGAGGAGCAAACTGGGGAACCAAATTACCTGTCCAAGCAGCTGTAGACACACACTTTTCAGGCCTTGTGTCCACTCTCTTGCCCACATGGTCATGCCGAACCTTGCTAGCATAAGAAGCTTAATTAACAGGGAGGAAAACCTGCCTTAGTAGAAGGAGCATTTAAGTGACCAGAAACCAGGGCAAGCAGCTCGTCTGTTTATGCTTTCCCTTTGATTTGTTTAGGAAGTCCAGATGGAATGCTCTGAAACTACGTCAGCCTGCATAATGCCTGTGCAAACAATCCAGGTACTTGCACAAGTGTCTAGCGTTAGGTGCATGAACAATCTTGTTGGCTTGAAGGGCACTTCTCATGCATTGGCAATAAGGCACATTCTTGTGCCTGTGGGTGTAGGGAGCCAGAAGCCTACTTCTGCAGTCACGCCATGTTACTTCTGTCTTTGATGCCTACCGTGATTTCCAGAGGAAGAGTTTGCAAACACTGAGCCAAGATCAAATATGTTTGTTTATGCTGAGTATCATTACCTCACTCTGTTGGCATTTCCTTTCACATCTGTGGGGCCCTTTGCAAAGCTGTGCTACTTGACCAGTAAAAACATCGGTCTGGGTAGTGATGTCTGTGTGATGGCACAAACCTCAGACCGAGCCATTCCATTCTGGTGGTGCTAAAACAGACCTAGAATCAATCTCCCTGTCAGTAAGTGCAGTGCCTAATAACACTCATATTACAAGCCACGCAATATTACTTTTCAGCTTCACACTGTTACGAGTAATTAAGGGATAATATTAACCACTTGCTGGTTTATGGGACAATAATCTTGTTCCCAAAGGGACAAGCCACAGAACCAAAAGGAACCAAATTACTGACAGAAAAAACGGGGATGGCATTGTTCTTAGAGCTATGTGAAGAAACACTCATCCCAGGCATTTCTGAGAGCTGCTCTGTAGGTTTTAAGATAACAAACCACCTACTAGGAAGAAATATGTCCATCTTTAGGTTGATTTACTTTTATCCTGCTGCGCTTTCAGGGCTGAATTAATAAATTGTTTACCTCTGAAGCCTAGAATCCTCTTTATTAAGGACTTTATTTTATAAAAAATTGCAGTTGTCTCTGAGTATAGGATGGTGTTTCAGCTTCAGAAACTGGAGCTACTGGAACAAAATCAACAACAAAACTACTTCACGCTGATGTAGGCATGGCTTTTACAACCCACAGACTTCATCCTCAGTTTTCAAATTGCTTTTAGTTACTTTGTTGTAGATAATAACATAATGTGGAAAGTAATGGCTTATAGGTAGTTATGAGGGAATATATCAAAGTGCTTTGATGTTGTTACTACTCACAACTAAGTGCTGTCTATCCAGAAGAGACACAAAAAATCCAGAAACTGGTAGCAGTCCAAAACTTGGACCATTATTTAACACCAAAATTAAAAGGCAAATGAAAGAGGTCCTAAACAGAGGCTAAGCAAAAAATAAATTACTATCTTCCCAAAGCCTATCTTACTGAAATGAGAAAAGTTAAGGTAATGTACAGTGATGGAAATCAGACTCATTCAATAAAAAAGGCGAAGGAACATATTTCCTTACAGATGGGCAAGCCAAAGTGAAAATGAAGGTCACAAACTCAACTGTGCGTTACTAATTAGGTCAGACTCACTCACTGCAATATTCTTTCACCCATCCTAGTAGAACAACCAGTAATCTTAGGCTGACAATTGCAAGGATACATGAAAAAAACAAAAACCCTGCAACAAAATCCCATTAAGAGCTTTGGCCTAAAAAGGCATAGAGAGGTATTAAAAGTAATCCCTGCTTGTGTAGTCAAATGAGTTTGCCTAAGGTCCTGCTGCACATTTTCATCTGTGTGCTCAACAGATTCAGGCATTACTTTCTCTTATATTTGCATGTCGAAATACTCTCTTGGGCATATGAACTCTTGTTCATATGTACACATTGTAAACATTGTATCTACTACCCCTAAGAAATAAGGTGTATGAAACAAAATGGCACCAATAACAAATGCTCAGGTAGGTGTCCAGGACTTGTTTTGATAACCAACAGCATTTTGAGGCATTACCTGTAAACCAGGGAAGAGTCTGCAAACTCAGGGGGAGCTTTTTGTGAGAGAGAAACAGGGTGGTCAGAATGGCTCTTTATGCTGCATCTGCCCCAAGCCATCACCTGCTCTCATACAGTGTTGTTAGAAGGAAAAAGCAGTGGGTTTTGTTTGGGATGGAAGAGGCATGGGGGTGAAACGGACAGAGTTTCTTCCATTTTGGCCTTCTGAGGTGTTCAAACTGAAAGAAGTTTGGGTTCTTAACAGATAAAAAACCTGAAGTGGAAAAACCTCGATTCACATGGCCAGAGCTAACTATGAGAAAAACAGTGTAAAAGCATCAGTGTAGCTACCAATTTATTTGCTTACAATAAATCACTAAACTTTAAACTTCTATAGTCATTAGCCAACATCATTCAAAGCCATATTACCTTGATAGAAAAGTAATCTGCATTCAAAATGATTGGGGAATCCCTTGGGCATCTGTGAGGTGTAACAACTCAGACTCCTTCAATAACATCATCCTAGCACCTGCAGAAGCACTGCAGAATTTAGGCTAAGCAGGTAGCTTCTCAGTGACCCCATTCTGTTTCCCAAAGACAACAAATGTTTCCTATCTTTTTATGTCACACTAATCCATCTGTAAAATTCTGCCTGTGTGCAAGGAACAGGGCTGGGCCCCAGATGTGCAACTCTGGGCACTATTTTCTAACAGGATGTGTGAAGGCAGCTAGGATTTGACTGCCTGTACACTTTAATTGTGAGATCTAACTATTGACAGTCTTCTTACTGATCGTTTTCTAATTGTTGTCTTCTGAATATTTGCAACATCAGGACAGACGGCCATAGAAAATTCAGTTTCATGTAATCTACCCCCTTATTCATTTTGTGCTGTAGTAAATATTCAGACAGAGTCAATTATAGAAGTAGAAGGAGAAGAATTAAAACCTAATGAAAGTTAATCAAAGAGAAGAACTTCTTTCAGACTGGCCATGCGTGTCTGTAGTTTGTCTGTCATTTATAATGCTGCAGCCTCTGGTTCATAGTCAAGCTGTAATTCTGCCAGTTAATGTATCCAATTAACCCCACTAATGAGCTAATCAACAGTGTAAAATCTGTGTAAAATCACTGAGGGTGTATGATGAATGGGAAATGCACTGAACTCTCACAGTATAAAAAGTGCTTTATTGCACTTGTTAAAGTGGCACAGTCTTCTCCCTCTCGGAAGGATAATTTATCACTAGGGTCTGTAACAGTGCCATGCCCTGATAAGGGAGAGGTGGCAATAAACCCATCATAAAATGATTACTCAGGAATGCAGAGCAATTAAAGTGTCTCTGCACATCAGAGTCATAGGATAGAGAGCAAAAATGGTATTTTTTGGTGTAGGGTGCTAATAAAAGGTAGGCAGTTGTTTGAAGGTGATCCACAATTTGGGAAGCAAATACCTATTTAATATAAATATTTGAGTTTAGAAGTAAATAATCTACTGAACCACTGTGGGTTATGATATATGAAAATCATTCAAAACTGGATTCTGCCACCTTTTTCAGTATCAGAATGTTTGCTGCAGTGATAATCCTGCTAATTTCAATGACATTGTGAGAAGAAGAAAATAATAGTCCACGAAAATAAGCATAACAGAATCTGGCTGAGAGAAAAGAATCAGATGAAACTATACTTTCTTTCCTACAGTCATGACTAATGCAAAGCATTGATAACAGTAATTAACTTCAATTATTTTTTTGTTATTTTATTCAGTATCCATGCTCCCTTTCTTTCAGCATCTCTTTTTGTAAGATACAGTTTAGTGAAAAGTAACACATGATAAAAAAGAAAGAGAACAGTGAAATACTGTGGAATACAAAAAAACCCCTATAGTTAAATAAAGGACAATAAAGAGAAGAAAAGAGTTGTCTTCATAACTTTTGAAGTAAAAAAAAAAACCAAAATCAATTTGTGCTGAGTAGAGGGGTGAGGCAAATTATCACAGGACTTTGGGAAAAAGAAAGTTAGATCCAGCTATCAGAAACTCTTATAGATAATTAAATTTGTGTTTACCTGGTGCATTTTAATTATCTATAAGAGCAGGGGGACATGGGTTACATGACCTGTTAGAGATCTAAACCATTCTGTGAGTGAATGTGAAACTATTTTATTTTCCATGTAAAAAGAAAACCTTTAAAAAAAATGCAAAAAGCAAAAATGATTTCAGTAGAAAGAAAAAGAATGTCAAGGGTTGTCTGGGATATTGAGAGATCCATACAACTTTAGCTCTACAGTTCATACTACAGCAAAAAAAAACTAGATTGCAATAGGCACTGCTAAAATATAGCCTCTGCAGTTGGTTTTGGTTTATTTTTTTGAATGCTGAGACAAAATGAGTCATTTTCAAAAGAATTATAGGCAATACATGTTAGACAAGGTTTATAAAAAGCAGCATTTGTCAAAGCATTCTGCAAAGAGATAAACTGCAGGACATTTTTTCTTGTGGTCTGTGTGCTGAGTCTTCCCAAAAGAGTTAGTGTTTTGTCTCTTTTTGATCTTCCTTGCCACTCCTGCACTGACAAAAAATAGGAGGTTTGAAATATTTCGTGTAGAGTGTAGATATTCTTGGTTGATTATATTACAGGATGTGAGTACATGTCCCAGGCTGAGCTCTGTCAGGTTATGTCTTCCTACCACCTTCTCTCTGCACTTTTTCACCTTGAAGTCTTACCATTGGAAGAGGGAAAGACAACTAAGCGAGCAGAAAGGGGATCTGTGAGATCACCCAGGCAGCCTTGGGCACTTTCCATCATCACCTTGATGGAGCAGTGCATTGGGGTGCAATGGGGAAGGAGCTCAGGAGATTAAGAGACAGGAGGATTTAAGAAATTGTAGGGGAAAACACCGATTAACTTTAATTGCTAAAAAAAAAACAAACTAAGAAAAGGAGACAAACTAAAGTTAAGTGACACATTCTGGGGATGGGAGCTCACAGAGGGCCTGCGAGGACCCTGGGAGGAAAGTAGATCGCTATTTAGTGCACAAGCTGCAGGAGGCATAGAAGTGTCTGGAGAACAGGAGGAGGAGGCTGGCTTTGTAGAGGGATTGGCACAGAACAAGTATAAGAGAGTGAAAGGGAGAATTTGAAAGGAGAGCAATCATATTTATCAAGAAAAATCATAGAATCTTTTACTACAGAGACATTTACAGAACAACAGACATCTATACCTTACCTCTACGTTATCTGTGCCCCAAAATTTGCTGGCAGAATTGTCTAATTTTCCTTAATTCTTATAATTTGTGTTAATAATGCTATTGCTGTGTTGTGAATTAGCAGGAAAATCAAGATTGTGATTATATTGTTTGGATTGTCCCTATGTGTGTTCGGCTACCCAACTGACACACAGAATTGGGATAAATGTACAAGTTACTTCTGAACAGGTCTTATAAGCTATCGTTATCATTATTATTGTCTTGTTGGGTTTCAAGCAGTACATCACTATGGTGACTAGAAACAGTTCAGATTTCATCGCTGTTTTCTGCTTTTCAGACTCAAAAAGATCATTACATGTCTTGAATTACTCAGTTCCCCTTTGGAAGTTTTTGATGCAGTCACGAGGGATGGAAATAGAAAGTGGAAATGTCTTCTGCTGATGCTGGGACGAGTCATGGACATGCACTTTGAGTCACCAGACACCAGCACAGTCACTGAACCTGTGTCTGGTGTTGCTCCCCTCTTCCTCTACATGGACAAACTCCTGAGCCTTTGTTGTGAATTAAGCTGAAAAGCTGCTCTGGATTAAGACTATTTTTTGTCATTTTCTGAGTTAGTTTTAACCCAAGCCAACTGCTCACGTTGGTTCTTTGCATGGCACAAGAAATAGGGAGGAAGAGGCAGAGGAGTAATTGGCCCAGGCGAGGTGAAAGCAGGATGCTGCCTTTCAGCATCAGTGCCAGCTTGTGCTGCCATAGCATGCTAATGCCAAACAGCCTATATGCATGCCTGAAGCAAGCTACATCCTTAACATGAAAACATAATGCTAAAAATTGCAGTTTTCTGCTAGTCACATAAGGATCGATTCACAGATACTACAGTATGGTATTCTTAATATCTAAATTAAAAAATATCACTGCATTGCACCTACTCACTTTTCTGGGATAATGTTTGCTTTTTGAAAAGAAACCCTGAAGCAGGGGTTTCATCTCAGGCTAACAAAATAATCCAGAATTACTTTTTTTTTTTCAATGAACTTCATAGGTGGAAGGTGCAGGAAAATTGTGTATCAAAATCATGTATCTAGAGTCTAGTAAAACTGATCAATGATCCAGCCCGAATTTATGTCTATAGTGTAAATAAATCACTTCTTTGCAAAGTTGTCTCAGGCATCAGACAATCATAAACTTAAAAATATTCTCTTCAAGTTCTCTTTTGCCGAAAGTTACAGGCAGAATCACATGCAAATGCCTGAGGATAAGAAATGTCATATTGATGGATCCTTTTCCTGGATTGGGCACTGGGGGCCCAATTCTGCTCTCTGTTCCCCTCTGCTGAATTGAATGGCATTGCATTGACATAAATGAGAGCAGAAAGGCAACTTGGGTGTGCCTTTCACAATCAATAACAATAATTTCATATGAAGATGAATTTTCCAAGCATATCAGAATCAATTAATGTGCTACTGCTACTGAAAGTACATTTGCCTATATACAGAGTCTGTATTCATTCTTCTTTCCAGGAAATTTGAATTTTTGCCAGAACATTAATATGAATTGTGTTCTACTAAGTGGAAATAGAACTCCTATTCACATTTTATGAGGTAGAAGATATTCTGTATTTTCTATGAGTTTTGAGTATATTCTCCTCTATGCATTAAACTCATCTTCTTTATCACCACAAACCTTAGATAATACTTTCCTGTGAGTATTGCTAGTAACAACACAGCAAAATACCTGCTGGACCAATTGTTTCTGTTAGAGCTCATCCACATTTCAGGCTCAGTAAAGATATACACTGACTAGTCTAAATGTTACCTACTGTCCTTTCCTGTATCTTTGTGTCCATCTGCTTTGTATCTGAACAGTAATGTACAGTCAATGCCATCCAAGAGGTCAGAATCTCGGTACTCTTGTCCCACGACAAGGAAAAGCTACACAACTGATAAACTGTTGCCCAGCAGTGCCAGCCCCTTAGCCATACATCTCAACTTTCTGTCCCTGCTAGAGAAAAAAACCCAAAACTGCCATTCCAGCATTTCTAAATTTTAAGGATCAAGACCCAGACCCAACCTAATTTTCTTCAACGTTCAGATTTTTTGAGTCAAGCATTTGGTGGAATTAGTGCAATATGAAACAAGTTTTAGGCAGGAAAGATATTCTGAAAACCTACTTACTACTGCGTTATTTCTGAATGCCATTTAAGGCATATTCTAAAACTGAGTGTACTTTATTGGCAATTCTGACTGGGAATAAAAATTTAACATTCAGCTACTGTCTAACTCCTCCTTTCAAGCCATTTATAATTTGGAGGTAGTAAAACTTAGAGGTGTGGCTTTCCAAAGCAATCCTTAGAGCCTGTAACTAGGAAGTGTATTAAAATAAAAACAAACCAAAATTTGACTATTACACAACTTTATTCCTCTTTAACCATATCCCTGGATTTAGCTCTAAGTGCACAGATGCCTGAGGCTCTTTTTTAATGCAGCCCACTATAGGACTACATTATTTTTTATACAGTCCACTCCAGACCCTACGTTATATTCTAGATGTACCTACATGGTTAAAGTTAAACTTACTTTATACCTCTTGATATTAAAGTGTATTTTTCAGCATAGGGGTCTAATTAGAATATATTCACTCTGTAAACAAGTCGCTGTATATTTGAAGGAAATTTATTTTTCCATTCAATAGTGTAAGGATTTTAGTTAGCAGCTGATATGCAGATCAGCCAACCTTGTAGAAGAGGTAAGCAGTGTGAAATTATATGTGAGTTATTAATAATTCCTAATAGGAGGAAAAGACCTGACAGAAAGGGTGAATTAAAAGACTGTAATAATCACAGAGATGCATTAATTGGGATTCATTTCAGCACATTTTTGATACTCTGTAATGGGAGAGTCAACTTTTAACTCAGCAAGAAAACATGTTCTTCCTCATTAACAATATTTTCTCTTGACTTTAAATTCTTTTGCTTTACATTCGTACAGTGATGCCAGTACTACACTTGTATGATGGCTTTTTATTATAAAAATGCTTGTATTATAAAAATACATCAATTGAACTACAGTTCCCAAAGTACAGAAAAGATTGTTTATGTCTATTCTCAGACCTTTACCTATTTATCTCCTTTTCCACTGAATTCTAAGAAGGCAGTAAAGAACTATTTGTTAAATACTGCATAATAGCTAAAGGGTTGCTGCAAGGGGAAAAAAGAAAAGAAAAGAAAAAAAAGGAAAGGAAAGGAAAGGAAAGGAAAGGAAAGGAAAGGAAAGGAAAGGAAAGGAAAGGAAAGGAAAGGAAAGGAAAGGAAAGGAAAGGAAAGGAAAGGAAAGGAAAGGAAAGGAAAGGAAAGGAAAGGAAAGGAAAGGAAAGGAAAGGAAAGGAAAGGAAAGGAAAGGAAAGGAAAGGACATGCTATACTTCAGGTAAAAAGGTGGGAAACTATTTGGTGATTTTATTATGCTAGCCTTATCTGTCAGAAATTTTAATCCCGCTTTGATCCAGTTGTCTTTCTTACAACTGACTTTCAGATTATAGCATCTCTTTCTATGTGCACATATTTTCAGCACAGGGCTATCTATATGCTGTTAGACAAAACAAGATCATCTGGATAACACTGACAACAGATTGAAATATTTTAAAGAAAACACTTTTATTATATGTCTTTATGTCCCTAACCTTTTCTCAAACCCCTATATATATTTCTAAAAAGGCTGTGTGAGTCAGACAAGCATGTGTGCATACATACACCACCAGACACCCACTGCACACACCCAAACCCAAACTAAAGGAAATACTTTTCTATAATGTGGAGGATGCATAAATATCAACTAGAGGGGTAAATAATGGACATTATTTTGAATAAGGAGATGAGAGCTCAGTGGGAAATCAAGATGAATAGCTGTGGAAGAAGGCTTGATAAAAGAGAATTGAGGAGGAACAATTGAACCAGGCTGAACACGTACATGATTATGGAGAGCCAATGACAGAACCTCCATGAAAGAGGAAGTATGCAATGTATCTGCACTACTGTGTATCAAATTTCATCATAATCCATCTTTGATTTAAATACAAGTATGAAGTACCATACTAGTTTACAAAGAAACTGGGACAAAACATAGAAAACAAGATTCTATCACACAGTGGATGTAGTAGAGTTCTTCTTCTTCTGTTCCATAACTTACACAGAAGATGAGTAGGATGTTCATTGCAAATGTACATACAGTGTTACACAAGTTTTTAAAGTACAAAATTGCTATGTGAAAATTACTCTTCCTGTTTAAATTATAACACCTACTTTCAATGAATTGGAAAATACCAGCATGTGTGTGGGAATTTTGAGGTGGAAGGAAAGGGAGTTAATTATTTACTGATTTTTTGGGGTGTGGATTTTCTTATGTTTGGGTTTTTTATGCTTAAAAATTTTGCACTTAAAAATTTTGCACTGTATAAATTAATATTAGATAATTCCTATTTCTTTATATTCCTTAGCTAGTTAGTATATCCTTCTATTAAATTGACAGTATGTTCTCCTCTTAAGGTTGTGCTTATCTTCTGAGAATTTTTGAGAAGTTTTGATCAAAACACGAACATCACAAGAACATCTTTGCATCCAGTGATTGGTTTTGCTGAGTTTTTAGATCTTCAGAAACTGAAAATAAATTTACCATTCCTATGCATTTGAGAACAGGTTAGTTTTTTCATCTGCCATGATCTACAGATGCTGGTAAGAAAAAAATTAATTTGCATTCTCATCCATTCAGTAGACTATCTCAGGTCTTTAAGGGCTTTTTCTGAGTTGGCAAAAAACCAAAAACAAATCAACAAAAAACCCCAAACAACCCAGTCATTGTTGGATCTTTTCTTTTGGAAAAATTGCATTTTAAACATTGCTTACATGATCTGTTTGGTATGATGAAACAGTAGTTACATATTCCTCTATTGGAATTTCTTTTTATTTCTGTATATTCTCTCTTAATATTAAGAGCTTTTGTCTAGACCAAACCCCATTGGGATTATTGTGCACAATTCATTTCTGTTAGGTTGGCAAACAAAATACCTCCCACCACAAATTCTTAGAGCTCGTGTTCTACTTCAAAGATATTTTCCTCAGTGCAAACAGGAAGGCTGAAAATGCATATGATCTGTTCCTCATCATTTGAGATCAAGCATGTACTCCAAAAATTACATATTTGTAAAGGGAACAGGTCTCATGCTACTCCTTGAGTGGCAGCAGACCATGCACTCTGAAGATATTCCTTGGTTCAGTAATCTCAGTTATTTCAGCAGATTACTAACATTACGGGTTGTACCATTAAACTACGGATTTGCTTTACAGCAAAGACAAGGCTGTTGAATGAACAGAAAAGAGAAGACTTTATAAATTGTGCCTTGTCTTACTAAGTACCACGTGGGGTCTTTTATTTAAGGCTATCCAACATCATGTACTGTAGGATAACATTCTCAGTTGCTCTTAAGTTTTAATTTTTATGCAATATGGAGATTTTTTATGTTGCTTTTATTTCTCTTTGAATATATCGGGCAAAGCACACAATCAGACAAACAGTTCTGTTTCAGAGCCTTCAGTGATATGGTTTAACATGTAGCTTAATGAAGAATTGTGTCAGTACAACTTAGGACATGGAGAACTAAGGTACAGGATGAGCTGCCAAGGTCATAAGCTTTTGAAAGCTTGCATATCAGAAAAATCTGTTCTAACTTCAGGGTGGAGATCTTTTTAAGAACAAAGTAGAAAAAAGGAATCAGCTATTGGATTCAAGGAAAAGGAGGTAGGAAGAGAAACTACTGTAGACTGGGACAGGTGTTTTTTTGATCAAAATTTGATCAAGACAGGAATTAGCTGAATGGGGAAAACGCACATGAGAATACAGGTATGAGAAAATGAACAGGAATCATACAGGGTATCAAGGGCATGCTGAGACTGGGAAAACAGAAAGATGAAAATGAACACAAAAAGAAAAGGAGATGGACAACTAAGCAAAAAGAAAGCCAAAAGCCAGTGGTAAGTGGGCATGGCAATGTCAGCGTGATTGATTTGTGTCTGGCCGTAAGGAAGGTCAGAGTATACTAAGAGCAAGGAAGCAGCAAATGGAAAGAGAACATGAGAAAATGAAGGAGATGAGAAAATGAGACTGGATGCAAGAATCTGAGGGACTGTGAAAGGTTGGGTATAGATTGTAGATTTTCAAGGGATAAATTATGTAAACCTAAAGGAGACAGATCAAAGTCTGGGGGAATGAGCAGAAGTGCCTGTATTCACTAGACTCCCCTCTACTGAGCAGCAGCAATAGAACCAATTCCTGTTTCTCTGCATTCATTTGCTATCATAAAATATTTATGGTTCACATTTCCTAACAGCGTTGATCCACATATAAGATTACAACTGTATTACGGAGTTGTTGGTTGTGGCATTAGCCCAATGGTAAGCACTCATGTGGCAAGTTTCTATCCTCAGAGATATTCAAAGGCTGTCTGGATGTGGTCCTTGGCAGCTGTCTCTAGGTGACCCTGCTTCAGCAGAGGAGTTGGACTGGATGACCTCTAGAGGTCCTTTCCAACCTCAACCTGCCTGTGACCTTGTGAAGTCACAGCCTAGTGTCAGGCAGTGTGAAGGAGGAGCAGATCCAGGGGAATGGCTAGGTTTTTCTGAGTTCTGTGGTAAATGAAATGCCACTTACCCTTCAGTTTCTCTCTCCAGCCCATACACAGCGGTTTCTCAAAATTAAACAGGTGTCAGAATTAAAAATTTCTTCTGGGGCATTATTTCCGCTCCTGTAGATTAATGGTTGGACTCAATGAATTTAAGGTCTTTTCCAACCTTGACAATGCCATAATGTTTTTAGTTGCAAAATTGCATGCTATTTTTTCACTGCCCCTTAAGACCTGGGAAATCATGACTGATTTAACAAAGCCTGATTGCCACAATGCAAGAAAAGGATTTGTAAACACAATGATTCCTGCCAATAAGGAAATACTAGGAAAACTAATCTTCAAACAAACTTGGAAAGAATCCCAAAAATCATACAATATTTATATTATTTTCTTAGGAGCATACTATTTACCCTGACTTATCATCCTTCCTGAGAACTGTTATTTTTGCAGTTTAGGGAGACCCACTGACATTTCTCTGCAGTCCCCAATGAAGACCTTAAAAACCAGATGCTAATAACGCTGCATTTTCTGTATAATGGTGAATATAAAAATGAGCCTTCACAATTTGATCATGTACCTGTTGAGAAATTATGGAGACAAGTGACTTTAATCTGTAGAAGAGCAAGAAACATTTATATATCTATGTGAGAGCTAACAATGCAATGCGAGTTGTACTGACATACAGACAGGGGTTTGGTTTTGCCTGCTTGTTTTTGCCCATGAGCCACCAGCCCTTTGGGTGTAACTTCTTGTTTTGGCACAGCTTCTACTTTCCTCTGTGTTCTCTTTTCTCACAGTCCTGAAGCTGTTTCACAAATGCCCACAGAAGAGAAATACACTGGCCACTACTGGGAATTTTTGGAGGCCTTTCAGTAATTGTCTATAAGAACAGTTCAGTGAGGCAAGGCATCTCCTTACAAGCAATTTAATTCCTAATCACTAGGGCTTTGAGTAGGAAGAAGCTAAATATTATCATGTGAAAATGCCAAAGAAATATGGATTAGTTCTAGGGAGATGTAGGGACTCATTCTCTGTCATCTGTTGTGGTGATTTTCACGTGCAGCACAACAACCTTAAGTAGTGGTATACAGGAGTAAATGATGACAAGTTTCAGCAGAGCTATAGGGTAAAACAACTGTTTGTAGATCTTAACTCCATGAAATGAAAGGTGAAAAAAGGCATGAATTCTATCCATACAGAGTGAGCACAAGCAAAGCAAAATTTTAGATTGGTTTCTTTTTAACTTTCGATAGTTCTTCACTTTTGCATTAGAACTACTTTTTCCTCTGCCGTGCTCTACTTTCCTACTCCCTTTTAAGCCTGAAGCAGAATCTTTTCTCACAAACACTGACTCTGCATTCCTTGAGTTGCATGTGTCCCATGGGCTTGCAAAAAATGTGGTGCTGTGTACTCATGGCTTTGACTCCTGAGTGTATGAACAAGACTCAGTGTGATCTGCCAAGTCAAATTCCTAGGTGCATAACCCCATGTACAGTATGACAGTGATGGTTCTAGAAGCACATGTTGTCTCACATTTTTAAATGTGTAATAGTGTTAGGAAGCCCCAGAATAATTTTTGGTATGTATATTTACAATTCTAAATACATATATATGTATGTAGGTGTGTGTATACTTCTCAAAAAGCCTAAACTATGCACTTGGAATGTTCTTTAAAATTTGCTTTCTGAGAAAATACACTGCAACTGATGGCACTATTGACATAATTCATAAAGGGAATAGTTGATTACCTGTTTTGTAACTGAGCCAGTGAATATTCATAGATCCCTTGGTATGGAGCTGGCATATTTCAGTTAATTAAGTCTTCTGCTTAGTTGTTGCATATGCATACTTTCTATATGAGACCAAAGTATGTTTAATTGAGGTTTGGCAGATAATACCTAAGAGAGTTTGCAAACAAAGCAGACTCTGCTGTCATTTCCATAAATGGAATGATATGATTTTACAGACACATGTACAGAAATGTCACCCCATTTCAGAAGGGTCTAAAACTCACAATCTTAGGGCATGTTTCATTTATAAATTGGCAGGGGAAACACTTCTTTTGAGGTAATGCACTTATTTCAGAAGTATATACAAATTTCTACTCAGAGTGTTTCTAAATGTTGTTGGTATTGACATTATCCTCTTTACTGAATGCATTTGAGAATACTATACAGCCTTTGAATTAAAGTTTGAAGATTTCATTTTTCCTTTGAGAGTCTTGGATGCAACAGAAGGTAAACTAAAGATCAGAAGTTGAGCTGCTATCTCTGTTTCTTTTTTAATTTCCTGCTGTCTTTTGCTAGAAACACACACAGTGGCTGTCAAGGAGCACAGCGTGCCATAGGGTGCTCATCACCACCTTGTCCAAAATAAGTTGCCTAATAAGATGCCCTGAGGCTTGTTTTGGGGTGTGTACCCAGGTACCCTTTCAATGGCTTTGCCACCTAACTGTAGTGGAAGGACAGTCGGATTCATGTCTTGATGGAATGCAGAGTCCAGACACAGTTGAGGTGTGTCCCCAAGCCAGGAACTCAGAGCTTTTGTGCCCTGAGAGCCTAGAGGTACCCCAAAATCCAACCACAAGAAAATGATACAAGTGATGCACTCTGCTACTCTGCTTCCATGGAGCCCTTGCCCTTAGTCCCTCCCACAGCCGAAGGACTAAAACTTCACTTTGGTGCCACAGTGTTCTTGTGTTAACGGGCACATCAATCCAGCCACTGATCTTGACTTATTCTCTTCTACCTATCAAAATGGCAGCTCACTAATTTTTAGTGTTAAATTATATTTCCCTCTTTTACTAGTCTTTCCTGCATTCTATAACCTTTTCCACTCCAATGGCACTTTCCCATTCTTTTCTGTGATATCTGTTATTGAACAGAAGACTTATGTGAGTCCACCATCTGCAACAACATCTTTATGTCTAATTGACTCATGACTCTTTTTGAATCCCATCTTTTTCTCTGACCCATGACTGCTAACACCTTCTGTAATACAAATATCTAATTCTGGAGTGTGGGTGATTAAAGACTTGGTTATGAAACAGAGCTTTTTAATCAGTCATTGCTTCAGACCCAATTCTTGTTACAGGCTGTAGTCCATCTGGAGGAATCATACTGTCACAGGTTTGAGGGAATAAACAGACTCTCTGTAGCTGGTGGGAAAATGTTTGCATGTATACGAGCTCTAAGGCATCCACAGCAATATTTGTATCAGATTAGATGTGTTGCTGAAAAAAAAAAGCAAATCAAGCCACCCTGAAAAAATTTCCCACACTCTGCATCAGCTTAATATACAGTGGCACCAGAGTTAGACTTCATGTTAGGGTACATGGTTCTCTTTTAATGCAAATAAATCTGCTTCCTACCTAACTCAAGTTTACTTAAGCAGTCATCAGAAATTCATCTAGACTTGTCCCTAAGGAAGGTATGGCTTTACTTCTATACCAAATTATGAAATTCTGATACATATTGTATTTCACTTATAAACTCATTCATTAAAATTCTATTCAACTCGATGAAAATCAATTCTACTTTTAATCTTTTGAAATTGTATCATTTCTGTGTATACTCTCTAATCTGCTTGGAAGCACCATAACACTTTTCTGTGTATGAAGCTATAAAAAATGTAATCTCTTATAATCATGACCAGTACAGTTTTCATGTTCTGGATACAATATATCAAAGCAGGAGTAGAAGACAGAACATGATCTTTTTGAAAAGGAAGGTCTGAACTACATTTTCATTATTTTTTTCATGAAACTAGCAACAGGCTGGTTCATGTTCTGCTTCAGTAACTTCTCATGAAGAAAATACATTTAAAAAGTGATGAGTCTTTTTCCTTTTCATATTTGGTTTTTCTGTCTGTGAAGCTTTAAAAAATGAATTCCATAATGAAAATATTTATTCCGTAAAGCTAAGAATTTGAAGCTAATTTTATCTTACTTACATATTTATTTCATCATAAATATCTAGCTATTACGGCCAATCAGATTTAGTATATAAATCTTAATTCAGGATAAACTCTAGTAGATTTTTAGATAGCAGTATGTCAAAAGAATTTGGAAAATAATTATTTTTACAAATGTTAAAGCTATATCAGAGTTGGAGTTTTCTTATAGTTAACTATACTGCAAGGAACAAAAGTAATTTTGCATTCTAAAAAAGGCACATCATTTGGTTTAGTGTGAACTACTTTATTTCCTTTTGGTAGCAAAAGCAGACAGTGGCACCTTGGAGAACCTTATAATGGCTTTTAACATGTGTTAGCATTTTTTCCCCATTTTACCCCAGTGCTAGTGGAAAAAAACATCAGGAGAAAAAAAGAAAACTTTGTTTCTGGGGGGTAAATCAAGTCACACGGTGCCTAAAAATGTTTCAAGTAAGTATTGAAGATCCAAATTGGTCACAGCAAAGTTAGTTGTTTTGAAGTGGTCCACAGGGTTTTACCAGTGACTACCAAGGCAGAGATGGCAGAAATCAAGAAATAGGTGGCTTTTCTAAAGTCTGTCCTTCCCCTGAAAAAGTAAACACCAAATATTTAGTTGTCCATATTTCTGTATTGCCTGGGACACCAACTCCTACAAATATGTTTATACTTGCACCTAGATGACTTTCTGGGTGACTGGGAGGATCTCTGCCCTCAGGCTTATGCTGCCAGCATGACAGCAAGGGTAGTCCTGCTCAGGGAGATGACAGGGAGCGTGCAGCGAGGGGACTGTAATTCATCCCAAAAGCTTTCCATGAGCAGCCTGGAATGCCCAGTTTGGATCTGAGCCTTTGAGCCTCACAAGATGAGTTTCTTCTTTTATATTGCCATAATTTTAATTAGTGTAAGAACTGAAATTATCTGATAGCAGTATTGTAATGACCTCAGCTAATGCACTGGTTTTAGCACTGCATTTTAAAATGGGATGATGAATCTCGATGTGGCATGAAAATATTCCAATAGGCATTTTATAGTATTTCTGTGGAGATGAAATTACAGATTTATAGTGCTTAAAATGTTCTTATAAGCCAGCAACATTTCAGTTTTTCTACCCCTTATAAGACTTACTTGGACTAGTGTTAGCTTTTACCACCATGATTTTTATCCAGACCAGAGCAGGATCCACTTTTGTCTACTTTAATCAGTCTCACAGGAGACCCCCTGACCTGCTTGCCTAGAAAACTGAGAAAACAGAAATTCACTTGATAGTCTTGTGACCTGGAGTCAGAAATCAAATTGCAGTACCTCTCAGGAGCACTAAAATTCACTTTCAAGAAGCCATGTATTTAGAGGCACCATCCTAAGTTCCTATTAGAAGGTGAGACCTGAGACTAGGAACTCGTAAATAAAACAAATAAGGTTACTTGTATGCTGCCACTCCAAATTAATTGGCTTCAACAGATGAAGGTATTTAATGGAGTGGTTTCGATTTTAGGTTTCCCTTATGTAATCTGGCAGCAACTTCACAGAATTTGTTGGAATTGAGGGAAGTGGGCAGAATTGTACAGGCTACTTGTTGAGCACTGTGCTTTCTGTTTGTGTTACAGATGATCTGTGAATAGAGTAGCTAGTTGTAGGTAGGTTGCAATGCTCTCCTTTGATTTTCACATCTCCCGAATAGCAGAAAAGGCATATGACTTTTTTAGCTTGCTAATAAAATATTTCTTTTATCGTAAATTATATATGTTCAAAGATAATTCTTCACTGACAGTGTGTCCACTCATTGAATCAGCTATGTATCTAAAGAGACATATGCTAACCAAAGGAAGAATTAGAAATATTTTGTCTTGTTCCCTGTGGGACAGCAAACATCAATCAGTAGATCTGATCCCGAATAAACTGCAGTGATTTTTTTCCTGCAGATTTTAAACATCAAATACCCATCCTTTTGATTTTATGGAGGCAAAGACACACTACTGTTGAAATTAGTTAAGGTATTTATTGAGTGAGGCAATAATGTCAAAAAGTGTCAGAATCTAACCATTGTACACTAAATAATTAAAAGTGAGATCATAATGTAATACTTCTGCCGTCAGGTGGCTATTTTTTTCTGTAACCTTTTTGTTACATGCTAGGAATAAGATGTAAATAAAACAGGCAAAGGCATTAAGTTGCATTACAACTGCTTTTAACTTTAATGGCATTCCCTGGATCTGAAATAACTACTGTTACTTACAACTTGACCTCTTTGATCTGCTAATAACTTAGCCCCTGAAATTGGAGGGTAACACCGTCAATTATACTTCATCACTCTTCTCACGGGAGACTTGGCCTTCCTAGTGAAATTGGTAATGTTTGCCTTAATTTTGCTTTTGCATATGTAGAGTGGCAAGTGATTTCATTTATGCTTTTTAAATCAAAGATGAAATAAGAATCTGCTTTCTGATCCATTGACTAAACTTCTTGGACATTGTTTCAACTCTTCTTCTCTTATTCCAGTGTTACTTATATGCCTGCTCTCTTTGCTAAATATTACTAGTTTATGTCTCAGTTTTGATTTGGCTCCCTGCCAAGTCCCCAAGACCCGGCACAAAACCTCCAGCAAAGAGTGAAAGAGAAAAAAGCTCTGAAAAAATCCAGAATAGCCAAATTGTATTAAAATATATATGTATATATATTTACCTATAGTACACTTATATACCGTTAAAATACTATCTACATATAAAAAAAAGAACCCCAAACAACCCCTAAAAAGGGAAAGGGAAAGGGGAAGGGAAAAAGGGACAAAAAGGGACAAAACCCAAGACAGATATGCACAATTGAAACCCCAGGAACTAGCAAAATAAAGACCTAGCAAAATGAAATCTCAGTATTTCTCTTGAGAAGACAAAATCACGCCACGCCACCAGATCGCTTCCCGGATCGGAAGGAGAAACAACAGGCCACAGCAGGCCTCAGTCCACACGAGCAAAGACCAGCTGCAGGGAACCTGCAGACCTCACAGAAAGAGAAGAGAGCGTCACTCCCTCCTCCCCTCATATTTATAGGTCTGATTACATAAAGGAATAGGTGGAATACTTCCTTCCTTCCTTTCCGGTTGCCAGGAAGGAAGGCCTAGACTCAAAACCATTACAGTTCAGTATATGATGATACTTAATCTGGGAGTGTTAAAGTCCTTTTTCTAGCATGTTCTAGAAAAAAAAATTGAACATTTGTATGTATTTGTGTTAAATGTCCATTAAGAAAGAATTCTTGATCTTAACTCAGGATCAAAATATTGTTAATTACAGCTTCTAAAATCTGAAATATTTTACTTCCCTTAGAGCAATGTAAAAGTCTGTCCAGCAGATGAGATCAGTACTGAGAAGATCAATCTCTTTTGTGTTTGCTCCTAAATGCCAGGCATTTTAGTGTGTGGATACATGTGAGCAAGAGTAACATCTTAGGAGCAGTTAAAGGTAATTATTAAGCATTAGATCTGAACAAAGGGCTTGAAATGAGCAGATTAATGATGCTTTATTTTTATCACAGATATGCAAGCTACTTCATAATGGGCAGATTGCATTATTTGTGCTCGAAGTATTTTATAGATTTATTCTTGACTAGATTTTTTTAATTATTATTTGCTTAATTTTGATGTTAAAACGGGAAGCATAAGTAATACCCAGCACAGTTCCCTGCATCAAATTCAGTGCTCCACCATCACAGGGTTGAACAAAATGTGGGAATATGAGTTAAAGTCTTTTCTGCACAGCAGCATACCTTTGAAATGGCAGTGGTCTCTCGGACTGCCTCACCCCAGCCTCTGACAGGGAGACTTAGACCTTCTTGTATCCCTTACTGAAAAAGTCCCTTTTGGTGTGGTCACTGAACATCAGGTTTTAAAACTGCAAGGGAAATGCCCAGCAACCAAAATGAACACTGATGCAGAAAGTAAGGACCTTGCAGGTCACTTGATACTCAGAGATTATGTATGGGCGGGCTGGCAGCTGGGAAGACACGGCTCCCTTCTGGGAGCAGAGAGCCATCAGAAAGGATCACTTCTTTCCTAGCAAGAGCCAAAATCAATATCAGCTGTATTCATGCAAAAGTTTACAATAGTATATACAGGCACAGTGTACTGGTATTTACAACATGTTTTGCCTCTCTGTACATGCAAAATATGCAGAAAATAACCTGCACCATGAATTCAAATATTGCCAGGGGCATGTTGAAATGTGTGAGTGGTGCATTTATGTTGCGATAAGTACAGATAAGTCCTTGTGATTTGAGTCCCACAGCAGATTTTTCCTTGCAGCCTGATGTGGTTATTTGAATTATGACAAGAAATCGTCCAGAAACTCAATCTTTCCATCACATTTCCTACCTCTTTTTTCCTGTCTGGGACTTTCCTTTATCTCTCACTTCTCACCAAATGAAGCATGAGATATGATTCCTCTAAGCTAGTGCCTGTAAAAGAGCCAAGAGATCTCCTTCCACTTTCTGTCCTGTATCTCAGCTTCAGGAAAGTTTCTCTCTCAAGACTGTGTAAGCTACCAGGTAGCTATTTCTCAGTTTTCGCTTTGTTAAAAAGCTGTCAAACAGGGCCACCGAGCACCTTCTTTCTCCACACCCTGTTAAAAGTCTGTGTCCCTTGACACAGAGCAGAAGAGGCTTATTATACACATACAAAGTAGTGCTAGAAGATGCCTTTTTTTCATCCACCTTCTACTATGAGAAAACAGGTGTGGATGAAGATCCTCAAAACTGCATGTGGTAGCAAGGGCACCTTAGCAACCTTACCTTTACGAAGTATGATCCTCTAGTTTCTAAGTATCACTGAACAATTTTAGTTGCCTATAGGCTTGATACTGCAGATGGGGACAGGAATGTTCACTCTGCCAGTCCTCTGTGACACACAGATGGAGCCCACAAAATAGGAAGGAAACCCTCCTGTCTTTCAGATCATGTCTAAGGAGGCACAACGTGTGTGGGAAGCATGCAGGGCTCATTAAAGACAGCAAGGTAGTTTGCCGCTAAGAGCAGGAGAGAATTTTCTGGCGGCAGAAGAGAGAATTTTTGTGAGAAAAGGGGAAAAAACTCACTGTGGGAAGAAGGTGAGAGTCCAAGCATGTCTGCTTTTTGCAATTCTTGTTTTAGTTTGTGGAAGACACTAGGCTTCAAATAGAGATTAAAGGAGGGGAAGAACCGGTAGCATCCATAGTTCAAGAAATAACAGAACATTTTCAGAAAGCTGCTTCCTTCAGAAAGATGAAGCAACTATTAGTCTTCAAATATAGAGACTTCTTTTTTTCTAAGGACAGTAATTTTCAATGCTATTAAACACTGGCCAGATCCCAGGACTTCGAAATTAAATAGGGGGGTTTGACACTTTCAAAAGTTGGTTTGTTTATAAAAGGAACCTGTATTTTGTCTGCTACTCTTGAAGAGGATGGAAAGGCTTTGATAAACTATTGTGACCAGCCAAGCTTTAGAAAAAAATGTGCAATCTACCTCAGAGTTGGACTGCTTCTCCATGTCTGTCTTCAGAGTGATTTCAACTGTGATTAAGATTTCCAATTATATTACAGCTGGAAGGATAAAACACATCAATGAAAGCAGAACAAAACTGCAGAACAACCTGAGGACGATAAAATAGACAAGCCACAGGGAATGAGAAAGAGATTCACTAATAAAAATGTAAGCTGTTATGAAATGCCTTTCAGTCCAGCTTCTCAGAGCAAAATGCACATTTCTCTTTTGATTTTAATCTGGAAGGAACTGAGGCACTAAGCGCTGAAATGACATAGAAAAAGGGCAAATGCAGAGAAAAGTGTTGTAAACACGGAACATAAAGAAATGTTATTTGCCATAGGAAACTATCAGAGGCATGTTGGAAGGCAATTTTCAGTGGTCAAGCTATACAATATTTCTTTGTTTTCATTTCTGATTGGAAAAAACCTACATTTTTCTGTATTTCTCTAGGAAGTACAATTCAAGAGGGAAGAATGGTAAATTTGGGTTATTGAAAATATTTAACATTTATTTTGATTTCTGCTTCAGAATGTAGTATAGAAATAGGATAAATAAAAATGTCATTAAAAAAGTGAAATTCTTTATTCAGAGAAGACTCCAATATGGCACTTTGACATTAGAATTCCTCTACTTTATTTTTTCTTTTTACAGTAATATTCACCAAAATCCACACAGTTCACCAAAGTATTTTTAGTTCTGTCAGAACTGTATTTTCTGATGGAAAATGGTTCCCTTAAAATTTTTTCTGACTGGCTCAATTTCAGAGTCATATATCTATACTATCCTTCTGCTAATGCAGAATTGTCCCCTGCAGTATATTTTATCAATTCTTTGTCCAGTGTTGCTATAAATGTCTCAGACAATGAGACTCCCACTGAAAGATTACTCCATAGTCTAATAGATCTGTCAGAAAGATTTTCCTGAAACTCAGACTGTATTTTCCTTGTCTTAATTTGGGATGTTGCAGAGCAGCTCATGAAATGCAAGCCTAGTAAATCACTTGAACCAGATGGTATTCATTGGGGGGGTTCTGAAAGAAATAAAGTGCGAAAGAGGGAAGATACTGGCAATAAATCATTAAAAATAGCAGCTGTTCCTTTTAAAAAGGAAAATCCAGACTGTACTTAGAATAAAAATTATTATTCTTTTTTAACTGAATAAAAGATCAATTTCAAGAATTGCAGCCTGATGAGCTTAATCTCAGCTTCAAGGAAATCTATGAACAATCTAACTACAGGCCAAGTATTAGATGATTGTAATTTTAGACCAAACCGTGGCATCTCCCACAGGGGTAAATAATGGCTCTCTGGTGTGAGAGAAATCTTTGGAAGAAAAACATCCATAATTGTGTAGGAGAGTTCATTCTACAAAAATGTATAACTGAATGGCTCTAACATTCCTGGATTTTTAAAAAAGCTTCTGAAAAAGAATCTCTGGAAAAGTGGCTCATTGGAAAGGCAGTTTGCTATTACTAAGCTGGATGATGTAACTGAGGGCTCCCAATGCTAATAGGACCTAACATCTTGGGAGGCAGCAGGGAAGGAGTATTTATCACACCAGGTGTCCAAACCTGCAGCAATAATGTCTGTCATGATAAGGTATTTATTTAACTTTAAAATGCAGTGTGCTTAAATTAAAATAGACAGAGAGAAGCAAATACACCTAGCAAATGGAGCATGAGTGAGTTAAGATTTGTGATGGCCCCTAGATCTGATGGCAACCTTTTCTTCTCCATGGCTTCTAAAAGAAATCTTTATCCTAGCCGGTAACCATACGAAATTCAATACATCCTGCTCTACCTTGGATAAATATTCGATCAGTTGAATTTAAATAACAAACAAATCTCTCCCTGGGAAGTTTGTGTGAATTATCTCATAGGTAACTCAAAATGTGGCACAGGAAGGGCATATTTCTGTTTTCTTAAGAAGCACGTGTTTGTATTACAAAGCAGGAGCAAGACAAATTGGTATTTCCATATAGAGATGAAGAATTACACTTATTATTATTCAGATTTTATCTCAAATTATGTCAGAAATTTAACAGGTATTCCTGGGGCTTGAACCACCTGTTGAGAAAATCTCCCCGATTAGTGTTGCATGAGCAAGTTACAGGAACAGAATTGTGAGCAGAGATAGCAAGAGCAGTCAAAGAAAGAAGCACACACAAAGAGAAGCACACACAGCAAAAAGCTGCTGGGAGTCATGTAAAAAGCCAAAGAACACTGACAGCTTTAAAAGAATTATTCGTTCATCTGAATGCTTTGGGCAAGGAAAGGTAAATTTGTTTCTTTTTCTGCTGTGTCATTGTGGTGCCTACTTGGTTTGTTTGGATTTCCTCACTTTAGCTCTCATTCATGGTGACTCCATACATTCTGTCCTGCTAGATCCACGTCAGGAAGACCAGCCATCAAGGGTATCTGCAAAACTTCCTACCATTCCTCTTGTCTTCTGTAAGCATCACGCATTCAGTCCTGGCTCTGGCTGCTTACATATCCAATCTGCATTTGCACTAGATAAAGCCCCCAGAGACTATACACAGGAATCCCTGTGTGGAAAGATTGAGCTATAGTCTACAGATGATCCAGGGGGATATAGCTGAAGGCCTGCTTTATTCCTGCTGAAAGGACTTGGGTAAAAAGGGATTCTTGCAAATACTCACCCCACCAAAACTTTTCCTCAAGCAAACCTGGAAGGCTGCTGCAGAGACAGTACTGGCGCTGTTCCTATAGCACAAATTGTAACTGTGGTTATGGTGACTTCAAAACTGTCAGCAGAAGGAGCGGAGGACTCCATCCAAACACATAATGATTGCTACTGAAGACTTTGGAAAAAAATTCATATCTGCTTAACTAGAATTGTATCCACAGGTTTCTCTCACTACAAACTCTATTGTACAAGAGTATTTTTTACTATTCAAAATGCTCATTGAAAGACAGATTCTTACATCTCTCCTCTGGCTGAGGAAGCCCTTATTTCACAAAAACTTTGGCATAGCACTGCAATATTTACAACTCCTGTCCTTCCACAAAGTGACACAGTTGCAAGGTCTCAACGAGAAGCATAGTTGAGACCCTGTCCTTGTATTACTTTGGTTTAGGATTCCTCCACAAAGGAGCAATCTTAGGCAGCTGACTGAGGCACTCTTCCCACTACTAGATGATGCCCAAATGCAAATCTCTTTAATTAAGAAATCCAAATTCTGGGCCGTTTCCCACATAAATGTGAGCATATTCTGCCTGGATGTAGTAGTATTTGCACTGAAAATCCATATGTGAGAACTGGACATAGTAAAGAAGTGAATATGTTCCATTTTTGTGATTTCTCAACAAGATTTTAAACAAAATCTTAAGAACAAACAAAACAAAACAAGCAATGACAGTTTCTTTTGCCAAGTGTAACAATTCATGTGAGTCACCTGAGACAGGTGTGCTCTGTGGTCTCCATGCAGTCCTAGTGCCCTGATTATTGCCGTGATTATCCCAAGTGAGAGATGCACTGGAGTGCTCCTTATGCCACTCACACCTAGCTTTCTCTCCGGTCTGCAAGGGGATGCAGCCCCTACAAGGTCAGGAGGCAGCTGTGGTTTACTCCTGTTGTCAAGACTGAAAAGTGCACTACAAACCAAAGATGCGACCATCGCGATCCAGTTTGATTCTTACATTTTTTGTCATGTTATCCTTCCAGTATTATAATTTTGTGGCCTTCAGCAGAATTTGTTTGATATGTAGTGGGCTCCCAAAGCATCACCAAAGTCTGAAGTAGCCTCTCTGACCGAAAGCTATTTTTGGAAGGCTATTAAGCCACTCACCCAAAAACTTTGAGCTCAACTTAGAAATCATGTTTTCTCAAACTATAAGACGTTACTTTTGCTTTGCATTCCTCTCCCCCTGAGGTTTGCATTTTTACAGAGTAATCCCTATACTGTAAGTGCTGTGGAAGCCTCTCCTAAGTAGGAGCTCAGGTTATAAGAACTGATGTAGATGTTAAGAATTTATTGTAAAATGGCTTTTGTTCCCTCTATGATTTTTGGCAATAATTATGCTCTGCTTTTCAGAGGTGCTATCTGGAATTTCTACCAAGCTATGATATAAAGTGGTAGACATATAATCATTGGGGGGGGCATAAAATGAGTTCTTGGTGTCTAGATCCATTGTAGGCCCATGAAGATGATATACAGTCATGCTGCCAAATTTGATTTAGAACTAAATAGTTCATATTGAGTTGTGTTGCTGCCTTAATAATTAGCATAATTTTAATCTGCTACTTTGCCAGCATTTTACTACCATGATACAAAGCCTTGTTGGTTTGTGAACCTTTGAAGATTGCCCCCAGAGTTGCCCTATCGTTTCCTGCCAGGAAAGGAAGTATTGTCTTGCTATAGCTGGCTTGGAGTACTGTGGCAATGAGGTCCCATCAGGATATGGTTCACCTCCACGTAATTTCAAGCAGGGTCTCAGACCCAAAATTCTCCCGAGTTAAACATAAAATGCACAAATATGGTGAAGACATCACCACTTTCAAAGACACAGAAAAAATCTTTGGTTAGAAAAAAAAGATAAAGACTTCCAATATAGGAATTATATCATGTGAAAGGACAACATTGTGCTTTTTCTCCCCCTTTTTATAGATAAAACATTAGTGGATAAAATAGGGGATCATATTCCTCTTTTGAAAACTTACTACTTAGAGATTTGAAGAAAAATCAATGTGACATTTGAATACACTTTGAAGTTCTTTCACAGCTTGAAACTTCACAACTTTTGTCTCTCCCTCTTTTTATCAACTGTATTCATTACATTGCCATATAAAGCAGCCTCCTTGTTAAATACCATCTCTCTTCCTCTTGCTCTTTTCCTCTTCCTCCGCTCTCTCTTTTCCCATTTTCCCCCTGATGCCACTTTGCTCTCCAGGAGTACTGAACACTTTCTCTCAAAGGTAGCAACACACCATTCAATTAAAGCTCCAGCCTTTGTAAGGACAGATAATAACTTTGATCGCTGCATTTGTATAATTAAGGGACAGGCCTCTGGTTTAAAGGGGCTCCTCTTTTGCCTTTGAAACAGCGAGAGCGTGATGAGTTTTCTGCGGCACCAGCACGGTAGGAAAGTCCCAGTTTCCTTTGGTGTCACATCTATCTGCGTCCCCCAGCCTGCTCGTCCCTGTCCCTGGGACGGCGATTAGGCAGCCCTCCCGCTGGCTGCAGATGGAGTGAAGCAGAGCGATAAGGCAAGCTGCCTTTCTCCCCTGCCTCAGATCGGCGGAGGCAGAGCTCTTCTTCACAGGCAGCCCAAGTGTAAGCCGTTTAAACAAGCGTGCAGGAAATATTGGGGTAATTACCAAGCGCGGGGAGGGGGTCTCCGGCTGTCAGCGGCATTGAGAATGGATTCGAAAACCCGCTCAGCAGATTAATTGATCCTTTTTCTGCAGCCCGTCTTTTGAATAATTCTCGCAGCAGCACACAGCCAAAAGTTGGGAGAGTGCAGTGTGCTGAGGAGAGGCATCCTCACCCACAGACGTGCATATTTACTATTGTCTGCATCAGACTTTCTTCTCTGCCAGAGCATTAAGAATTTTAGCGATAATTCATGCTTGGTAAATTTGTTTTCTGTAATAAGATCAAGCCTACAAAGGGAGAATAAAAAGCAGTGCTGCCTGTGCCTCCGTATCAGTGGTGATGCCAGCTAAGTGCTCTGATCACAGGAAGCTTCTCTGAGGTGCTCTCGCCTGCTACTTAATTCAGTTTATTTAGAAAAGAGTTTGCTGGGATTTTAATTTTCGGTTTCACACCAGCAAAGTGGGCTGCCAGTTCAGTGGAACAATGGTGACCAGCAGGCCCCCATGGAGAGTGGACAGGCTCCTCTCTGTCCCGGCAGGCCACTCAAGCGGAACATCAGCCAAGTGGCAGGCTTGTTGCTGGAGAGATGCAGACCAGCCTCTCAGTCCCGTCTGCCCCTGCCCTCACTCTTCCCAGCTGGTGGAGGAGGGAAACTGGCAGAGAAGACCTTGATGCTGCATCCGCTTCTCACATTTGCCTGGCAGAGGATGCGCCAGCAGGAGGGAAATGGTGTGCGGCACATTTGTAGAGGTGCACGTGCGTCTCCTCTAGAGCTGCATTAGTACATTAGCGTGCATTTTGTGCCTAAAGCAGAGACGTATGGGAGAGGAAGGAGAACTTGCAAGAGCTGTGATGTGTTGCTCTCCTGGGTCACTAATATTAATTGCTCATTTAAGGAAACTAAAATAATGTTCTGTGATTTAGATGCAGTGCTGCAAAGAGGATTTCAAAACTCTTTATTAGCACTGTCCTAGCTGCTTGAGATAAAGCAAGTGTCAAAAATGTCCTGAACTAATTTTGAATACCTATATTTGCACAGAATGATCTAGTACCGTGGCAGTTTCTGTCACGGCACCTTTCAATTCAGACTCCATTTAGTTGGCACACAAAGTAAATTGCTATCCTACTAAAATACAGTGAACAGAGCAATTAAAATTTCTATGATGCTTGTCAGCTCCTTCACACAGGACTAGAAAGATATTGTAGAAGGTCTCTTAAAGCCAAAAACTTAGTAGTCACTGAGTGTTTTCCCTGTCTTCATTTTTTCCGCTTTCACCAATATTATTGGTACATCTGTGACTGTCTTATCCCTCACTCACAAAATACCAAGGGACAGACTTTTGCAATTAAATTGCAAACATTTGTGCAAAGGAAGTTGTGTGCTGACATTATGGGGGTTTGAAAGACCAAAGATTCACGATTCATAGCTAGGCAGATGTCTGATCTCTCACTAATGTGTACACTTCTCTTTTGCAGGCACATGCACAGATATCCACATTGAAAGTCTGCAAGCGCTGGCATACTCAGGGTCACGCTTCAAGGCCCTATATTCTACATAATGTTCTCAGTAACCCTTATGTCTTTTCTGGTGCTAAGAAGTTTTCAAATGGAAAATTCCATTTAGTATAGGCAGATGGATTTAAAAAAATTTCTGGGACTACTGTGACTACGTTCCTGTACACTTCTATCTTTCTATCCTATAAAATGGTGAGAAACATGTCTGGCTGATTTCACAGGGTCTCCCTCAAGTATTCTTACATGTTTTGATCCTCAGGTCTTATATTCCTTCAACCTTGGATGTCATGACAGAGTAGAAAGAATCACAAATCTCATTTGGCACTACTGTGTTTGCACTACAGTGCAGAACAGAGGGGTCCAGCTTCACCCCATTCAACTGCGCCCCATTTTACATCCAGGTTTACCTTATATCTCAGGGACTGAGGTGCCTACAGAACTAGAAACAGCAGGTTATCTTTTTTCCTACCTGTCTTTGGCCGTAGTTTGGTTGGTGATGAATAGTAAAAGTAGTTGTCTGCTTAGGACGTCTCAGCCACTCAAGCTAGCTCAGGGGGTAGTGACAGTCAGAGGACTTGGCTTCCTAAGACTGCCACAGACCAGGAAAGCACAGAGAAGTACCCTCAAATGAACTAACCACTAGTCTTATAGAGACACTTACAACAGGTCAATGGGAAAATTACTTTAGTTGTTCGTTGTTTAAAATCCACTTCTCTGTGTCTGTGCAAATGACTGTTTGCAAGTTCCTACACCCCAAAAGGTGGTGGTGGTATTGGTATGCTGAGTGCTTTGGATGCACCTCTACTGATGGCATTGCACACATGGGAGCCTGTTTTGTTTTGAAAAGAATGATGTATCTGCAGCTTGCACTCTGTCATAACATATGTGAAAATAATATTCTACTGCAAGTGGTATAAAGGAAATCTTTGGTACAGTGCACATTCTTGAAATTAATCTATAGCTCCTGAAATGTACTCGTTCTGTGGAGAAGAAACAAGGTTTGAAAGCACTCCAAAGAACCATGTTGACACCACAGCTGCTGTTTTTAATACCCCACTGTGCAGGGTAGCATCCTGAAAGAGACTAAAAGCCTCTGTCCATCTACTCATGCCAGATCCAAAGCAGGTGGCTCTTAGAGCTGTCTTTTTCCTGTTGCCAGGCTTTCTTTTGGGGATCCATCATAGAGCCAAGGGCAGTCTCCAGTGGGGCTTGCACCAATTGTTTACTCTATTTATATTTAGCTAATTAAGTGATAATCCTAAAGTATCAGGACACATGTGAAATAATAATTATTACAAAGCACAAACTGAGCAAATTATTTGTTTCTTTTGTTTGTGCCCAAAGGCTGTAAAACTGCTGATTGAAAGTTGTTCAGTTCACCTTGAAATGTAATTTTGCTATCAAAACTAGAGTAATAGACAGAATGAGTTTGGTTGACGGAAAAAGACAGAGTTTTAGTCTCAGGGAAGCTAAATATATTGAAATATATATATATATTTGATATATATCATATATCAAAAAATCTGTGGACTGGACTCAGCTGTGATGTCAATAATGTTTTTTAATTCCCTATCAATGTTAAATGCTAGAAGGGCCACACTTGGTCACAGGAGAGGTTCAGAGATTAGTGGTTCAGTTTTAATGACACAGCATCTCTGGAGATATGTGACTGTCTCCTGGTGTGGCTGCTTCAGAGGTAATTTCAGAAAGTAAACCAGGAGGATGTGCTCCACCATGGACTTTTCTCCAAACTATTCTATGATGAGAGAGGAGTACTGAACTGAACTCCTGCACATAAACATGTTATGTTGTGATGGTGTTTGTATTCAGGCCTTTCATATTGTCATAAAATGAGGTTTTTAGTACTCCTTGAGTAAGCAAATAATATAAAAATGTGGTAGGATACACCTAACTTACTTTCTCAAAATTTTTTGTATAATCGGCAAGGTTGTAAAGGTGCTGCTTTTAAATTTTTAGGAACACTTTGATACCTCTCAGGTCCATTCCCAGGGTTAAAGTACAAGATTCTCAACAGTGACAGTAATGGGACCACCAGCTGGAAGTGGCACAAAAGGCTCTTTGAAAGGTGGTCATTTGCAACCTCTTTGCATGGAAATAACATTGCATTTCTTCTTCTTTTTTTCTTCTGTGCTCTCTTCATAGTCTTGGAAGAAGGAGGACCGAGGAAAGATGTCTCAGAGGTTTATTAAATCGTATAGGGTATACAGAGGATAAATAAGGATCAGCTGGTCACTGATCCCTTCCAGTAGAAGACACAAGCCTGTGTGGTCAGAGGGCAAAATCAAAACAAAATTTTAAATCAGTCCAAGGGACAACTGTGCAAGTTCGAGGGGCTAACTGTGCAAGTTCTTTGTAGAGAGATTTGTCAAGGACTATTAAATACAAAGACTCTGACCTGCAGAGAAAGTAGTCTATCACTGCATGTTTCCCTGTCCTTATACTATTCCTTGGACACCTAATGTTGGATGGTACCTGAGATGGGATCCTGTACTAGATAAACTTTGTCTTGGACCCAACAAGGGTTCTCATGTTGAGCCTTTTTGTTTTAATTGCTTTCTTGTGTTTTGCTTTAGAGTACTCTATGATGGGAGTTAGGAAGTTTTGGTTGTATGAGAGTGGTCTTGCAGGAAGACCAGCTTCTGCAGTGATACAAATGTGTTGGGTTTTAGTTTTAAATTATGAATTATGGCAATTTCTTTCATCTATATTATATATTTTTATGTAAAAAAATAAGAAATGTTCTTTCTGTATTTGACCTTGTGTTATAAATTCAAATTAGAGGAGTTATATTTTTTAAAATAGAGGAAATATGACCAAAAAGCCATTTAATTGCATTGTTTTCCATATTTCTTTTCTCTTTTATTTCTAAATAATTTATCAGTTGTGTGAGGACTAGAGGCACCCTTTTCCAAGCCAATGAGAGCAACCATCTATGATTGTTATTGCTTTAGATAAACTGCCATAGAAAATAACCAATCCTATGTGCATGGCAACTGTTTTAGAGACATCTTAATAAAAAGTATATATAGAAGTATATATAAGACAGATGGGTGAACTGAGCAGTCTTTTTACAGGGGATGTTTAGCTCACTGACAGTTCGAGCTATATTGTGAAAATGAGTTTGCAGTATTGAGACCTTGGCTAACAAGATGTGCAGAAATAAAAAATTAGGCTTCATTCTGATACAATCAGATTAAAGAAAAATATGGAACTGAGTTTTAATGGCATCAAGGGTTTCAAAATAAAAAGGGAAAAAAAAGAAAAAGATGAGGGAAGAAAATAGCTGAAGAAAAAAAGCAGAATAAATCAATTTAGCAATAAGAAAAGAAACCCATAATTTAGCAAGGAGATGCTATTTATTTTAAGTTAGCTTAAAAAGACTGATGTATATCTTTCAAATCTGTAGTTGGTAATTTTTTCCATTATCGTAGTCTCTGTCTCTTTAATCATGCAGTGCAAACCTGTTACTTGAGATTCAGTGGCTGATTTAAAAGGACACTCTCGGTTTTGTGGGCTTTTTACAGTGTCTCTGCAAAAACGTTGACTTTTTGACAGGTCCCTGAAACAGAAGGTGTGATTCTTTAGTGTAATGGATAGTCCTTTTGCCCTCGTTTGTGTTTGAATGCTGCTGCCCATCCAGTTCCTCTCTGCCCTCACCCCTGCCTTTCTTGGTTCATCTCCAGTTTCAATTTCAAGTCTCTGTGACAGCTATTTCAGGTAAGCACTGCCTTCCAGTGTACTGCTGGCTCACTGCAGACAAAAATACAGGGGAAAAAAAAGATAAGGGAAAGGGCAAGACTGTTTGAAAGGAGTTTTACCATTACTTTTAGGTGTACTTGCCTTGAGGGTTAATTAGTATATATAACATTTTTAGGACATGTTAAGTCATCAGCAATGTCTTTAAATTTTATCACACAACTCAGTGTGGAAACCCTGTTCATGTGTTTTACATGCTTGTAAACTGCAAACCGTCTTGCTGCAAAAAAAGAGGGATATAGGTAGGACAACCGCCACATAAAAATCTGACAGAGTACCTCTAGTCAAGTCCCAAGTCCTGGCTGGGTACCATTTTACTTTTGGAGAAGTCTCACTGAAGTTTTCTATTGGCAGGAATGGCCAGTAGGTTTCAACATGTTTCCTGCAGGAAGATTTCACAAAGGTGGAATCAGAGACATGACAGCATTTAAATGCTGTTTTATCACTCCAGAAGACCACTTAATTGGAATAGAGATTTTCAGAAACTGGTTGTTGTTTTGTTTTTGCTTTTTTTTTTGCTTGGCTCACAGACACTGAGTTCCTACTTCTACTTGGTTTAAATAACCAAAATAATGAGTGAAAGCTGTTTAGGGACAGGGGACAGCAATGGGGGCAAGCACAGGAAGCTATCCAATTTCATCCTCAAATCTTCTGGTCTTGTATTTGATCGTTATGAAGCTGGACCTTTCAGTCTGTGTCATTATTCCATATCTCACACAAAATAATCCAAAATAAGTAAAAACAAGTCAAGTTTCCTTTACCTGCAGCACTAAAACCTAAAGATGCCTCATCCTAGACATGCCCAGAGACAATATCCCTCTGCTTTATAAAACCTACCTCCCAGTGAATGGTGTTACGAGGAGGCTCTGCAGTCCCTGCACCTCTGCTTTTTATTTAGCAGAGCCAGACATCCCACAATGTCTGCTTTGGGACAAATAGTAGGGGGATCAAGCTTGAAAGGTACGCATTTAGGGCCTAGAAAATTATCTAGGTAAACACTAGCAATCTATCTCCTCATGTAAAAGTAAGATAACGATAATTAGACAGGAGAGTACATCCTTTCCCCTCCACCAGCACCACCAAGTACTTAAATCAGTTGGGGTCTTGACATGCTGCTAAAGAGCTTAGTCTGCCCAGTTTATGCTTTTTATTCATAACTTGCACCTTTATGCAGAGGTGATAATTTCCTAATAAATAGTGAATTCAACCACATTATACCTGTCAGACAGTTGCAAATACCTAGAGACACTATTATATGAGAATGATTGTGTATTCTCTATTTTGGGAAAAAAATAGTGTGTGCCAGATTAATGAGGTTATGAGCAAGTGAGCAGAATAAACCAGTAAAATGTAATTAAGCCATTTAGCACTCCATAAAAACAGGAACACATAAAAAAGTAATGCAAACCACAGGGTGCAGTTACTTAGCAGCCCTAGTATGTCAGTAGGACTTAAAGGGACACTCTTTTTTTTCACTTTCAAGGCAAAAAAAAGTTCAAATCACTTTGAGCTTTTAAAGTTGTCCATCCATGTCCCATCCCCATTCTGTTATGTTTCCCCCCCACACCTATTTCCCCCCTTTAATGTCTTCAGCAGGAAGATGATTTTTTTATAAAATCATTTGAAGTTTTTTCATTCTTTCCAGCTGCTGACACTCTCACTTCTTCAGCAGTTGTTATCACATTCTACCTTAGGTAGCAGGAGATGTAAACTCATCAGGATGGAAACACACCAAGCAAAATTGCTAGTCTGTGATATATTTTGATTTTTGCTTTTGCATAAGTCACTTCAGTAGAAATGCCTGGACAACTGAACCCTAGGAAGCGCAAAACTGCATCTAGAGACTGTGAGAGGGAGTTAGTATGTGTTCATTTTAGGACTGAAATAGACTCTCAGAGATAACCCACAGCAGCTGCAGTTCAGCAAGGATATTTTCATTGCAGAGAACAGACATTTCAAATAGTTGGTGTCTATCAAAGGTGGCAAAAGTAGATTTTCATTATGCATAAAGCCATTCTAAATGCTACTATGTAAGAGGAAAGGGATCAAAGGGAGAGAGCTTAACATGCTTGCAGATTGTTAGATTCCCTCTAGTGGCTGTTCTTTGTGAATTTAATAAATTACTGTTGCCAGGAGCTAATACAAATATAGTCCCTCACTTAGCTGAAGTGGTAGGTGTTCAGATCATGCAGATGATACCTGTGGGGAATCACGGTAAAACACAGGAAGAGAAGGGGTGAGAGGGAACAACTAATGCGTTACCAGAGAACTGCATCCAGAAAGGGAACTTCTGGAAGAGAGAGAGGATATGATGTGCCAGCAGTGGCTTGATGTGGCAGATCAATGCCTCACGTCCTACAGTAGAGTAGATGCAGGGATGGCCTGAGGATTTACATACATCATGATAACACGCAGATAAAGCAGAGAACTTCAGTAAACCCAGAAAAAATTTTGGCAGGTTCTCACAGATAGAAATACAAACATAAGGAGGAGAGTTGGAAGTTTCTAGGGGAGAAAGCACAAAAACCCAACCAGGAAACTATATATTCTGATATGAATAAAATAGAGTGGTTGTAGTAAAACACCAACATGGAACACCAGGAGCTGTTGAATGACCTGAAAATCAAAGAGAAAACATAAGCAGAAACAAGGTTCTGGAGGCTGAGTGTAAAATAATACATGGCCATGCATAGACAAGATCAGAAAAACTAATGAACAAATGGAATTACAACTGGTGATGGACATAAGAACAATATATTTCTGTAAATACAGTTCCTTTATGGGAGACAGAGGAAAATACAATCTCTTGCTTAATGGAGATAGGAGCAGAAACATCCAGGTTTTTTCTTTTTTTTAATCTTAAAACATAATGATATTGTAATTGCATCTCTGATAAGATTAACAGCAGGACCAGAGAGGACCAGAACTCTGGCCCAATAGTCAAAGATCAGGTCAAATAACAGATACAGCTAGTGTGCTGCAGTCATTAGGTTGGCTGAAATGTACCCTTGGAGTATTTAAGGGATTAAGATGAGCCACTTCTGGGTAGTGATTAACATTCTGAAAGGAAGGATGAATTCCAGAAGACTGCAAGAGGATGGACATAATTCTTACTTTTCAAAAAAAGGGAATGAGGAATAATGGAAAAAGGGAATTAGATTTTCTGTGCCTTAAGGGAGTGTAAAGAACTTTCCAGTGCTGAGAGATTGCAGTGATAAGATACAGCAAGTGTGGGTTTATTAAGAATAAATCATATTGAAAAAAGGTCCTGTTGAACAGCATTGCACCTCCAGTGGGTACTGAGATGTGATTTCAAGGCTTTTGGCCCATTCTCACATGTTGTTCGTGTAAGCAGCCTAACAAACTATGGCCCAGGTGAAACTACCATCAGGGTGATGCACAGCTGAAATCAATAACATGGTGTTCAAAGTGAAAAGTGCTGTTTTTAGGACTGAGAACTCCCTGCACAAATGGGAACTGGGGACCAACAGGCTGCTCAAGTACATGGCAGAGGTATGACTTGGAGCTTGCATCCTGCATTCTGGGGAATACACTCTGAATGTGAGTCATAAAGGCAATACTGCTAGGCTCCCAGGAAATTTGTGCTTTCTGTGAGGCTGGCTGTTTTTAAAGTCTTATTGCTCAGTTTTAAAGAAATGTGCGTGTCAGTAGGAGTTGAGAGTCAGTTGTGCAGAGAAAGAGGATAGCAAGGAGCATGGTTGTCCTCTAAAGTTTCAAATCCTTAGTTAAGGAGCAGAAATGTTCCAAATTATAGATTATGATGGCTTTTTGAATGTGTGGTTTCCCTTGGCTTCAACTTCTTACTCATAACTTAGTTTTAGACTGTGATGATTGAAAAGACCATTTTTTAATCAAGTAGCCTGACCTCGTACTTACACAGACCTTTCCTGAGTTAATTCCTGTCTTAGTTAAATAAAGTAACTCTTTTAGAGTAACTTGTAAGCCTATTGCTAACATTTCAAAATTGAGTCTACACAGATCATTTTAAAATTGTTTCAATAATTAATAGAAATGTCAACTTCAATTCTACTCCATTTCTGACTTTTACTTCTGGTTATTGTTATATTATTAATAAAGTTTTCTTTCCTATTGCATGAAGAGTCAGATCAAGTTATCCCTTAACCTCTTTGATGAACTAAATACATGGCCATCCTGGAGTTTAAAGGCTTACTTCCCAATCCTGTAATGATTCTCACTGATTTTCTCTGAACCCTCTCCAATTTATCAACATCCCTGATGAATCACGAACGTCATATTTCAGCATAAACTCACAAACGTGAAGCTCTAGTGCCAAATCCAGACTTAATATAATTCCCTTCTGCTTGCCCGCAGACTGGTTGCCTACAGAAATCCTCCTGTTTATTCTTCCAGGGACTGTATTGACTCTTTTGGATGCAGCATCACACGAAGCACTCATGAACCAGTAGTTATCCACTATCACTCCTAAATGCTTTTAGAGTCTCTGAAGTAAACTACCCTGTTCCTGTAAGTGTGTCCTACATATTTTATTCCTGGATGTATTCCTTTACATGTAGCTGTGTTACACTGCTAAGGGTTTGCTCATTTGTCTAATCCAGTGGGTAATTTTCTGCTGCATCAGCCATTTCTGTGGTTTAGCACTTCTGCATCATCAACAGTAAAGATTATGATTTTCTGTGGTACTCGAGATCATTGTTAAAACTGCTGAACACATAAGGGCCAAAACCTGACCACTGCAGAGCTCTAATAAAAACTTAGTCTATCATTGATGATCCTCTGATTTGAGTCCATTAAAAATGTACTGTACTGGTTTTCAATTGTTCAAAATTATTGATCAAAATCCCATACCAGCTATCAAGTCATCTTGACTAGATTCTGTATATTGTTTGTGGCTTACTGAGAGGGTGAATGCCAGTCTTCAAATTACACTGCTGTGTGACTGAGTGAAATTATGCTAAAGACTTGGGATTCAAAAGCAAAAATTGTACCACACGTGAGAAATGCTGTCTGTTGGGGGAGGGTTCAATAATTGCATTTTAGTGTTGCAGTGCAGCAGCATGTACTTCATCTTTGACTAGTTTCTGTGAAGATCAATGTGAGATTTGAGTGAATTAGTGTGGATAAGTGTTTGCAACTCAATAGCTGTAAAATTATGATGGATACATTAATATTACTATATTGGCTTTCTAGAACATCCTGCAGAGGTTTGGTGGGTTTTGGTTTTTGGTGGTTTGATGGGTTTTTATTTGAGATATTTTTGTTTGTTGGTTTGGGTGAGGTTGTCGGTATTTTTGGTGGGTTTGTTTTGGTTTGATTTTTTGTTTGTTTGTTTTTTGGTTTTGCTTACATTCACAACCCAGTTCTGGGTCAGGGTATGAATTTTCCTGATGTATTTCTTGTGCCTTTTTGTCTGCTGGAACTTCAGACATTATCCTTAATAGTAAATTTATTTAAATAAGGTCATCAAAAACCCACTAATATTTGTGTAGTTTTCTGAAGAAATATTATATTGTTTTCCTTGATCTCTTTTTAGAACTTGAAAATGAAAATATTTAGTTACACTGGATTAGTTTACATACCCTAATTTTTTATTATATATATATAGAATGTCATCATGGACTGATCTAACTGAACTCTGAAAAGGGAAGAATTGCTGATATTCTCACTTTGCAGACTGACTCATTTTTTACTGATATTTGAAGAGTTAAGGGCCACTTAGTTAACACATTTTTTCTACTTGGAGTGTCAAAATGTAGACAATTGCATCTTTACTTGACTTGTGCATTAAGTTCTGAGTTTTGGAAAAGTGCTGAGCATTTTCAGTTTCTTCTGAGTGCTGGCAAGTGCCTACAGAATTGCCTGCTGTCTTCCTAAGACACTGATAGGGACAATAAGGAGAGCATCAGCAGCATTCCTTTTTTATTCTATCATATATAACACGCTTGTCAAACGAAATACAGTATGGTGAGGTAATGACTGCACTGAGCGAGCAAGTTTCCAAGCAGGAGGCAGTGCCCCGGCTGCTCTGTGACTGAAGCAGTTACGCTGTTTCTAGGGCCTGAGCCAGCAGTTCTCTGCAGTTCTGCTTGTGCTGTGCTGTGAGTAGCCGGCGTGGGGTTCTGAAACCACCCCTGCACTCACAGCCCACGGACAACATTTGCAAATTATTCGTGGGCTGCTCGTTCGTTGTTCTGTCTCTCTGCCAAACCAAGGCCCCCTGAGGCCCCATGCAGGATGAGAGTACCTTTATCAGGTGCCATATGAGCAGGGAGACAGGAGTTTGGTACCCCCTGCCTCGCGGCGGTCTGCGTTTGTCTCTGGCCAGGCGCAGGCACATAATGGCACAGTTCATGTTCCGGATGGAGGCGGTGAGAGAGCATGCTGAGAAAAATAATTGAAAACGAAGCTGCATTTAAAAGTAATCAAATTACTCCTTGGGATTAAATTTTTAGAGCCAAATTTTAGCCCTCCTTATTCTACAGGAATGCCTTGCCAGGACTGCATAGCTTGGCCCAGCTCCATGCCTGGGGAGAGTTTACTACTTTTCTGAGTAAATAGAACATAAGAAGCCAGATTCTCATTGCTTTTATGCTTAAGTAAATGTGCCACTTTTTCAATTGAGTTCTCCCTGATTTATACGTATGTCCATGAAAGAAAACAGAAAGAGAATGGCTCCACAGCTGCTAAACCCTTACTGCTGTTCCTGACTCTGCTCCCAGAGAGCTTAGGGAAGGCACTGGTAATGAAAGATAAGAGGGCATGATTACTTGGAGTCTGATTACTTCTTCAGTGATCCTGGTCCAGCTCTGTCAGCTACAAAGTGGCTATTAGGATGAAGAGTGTAATTCCACTGTGACATCTAAGAAATGTAAAATTCCACTGTTCAAGGACTCCACCTTTAAGAGCTCTGGGGGATTTATCCTAGACTATTTGTCTTACTGCCTTTTGACGTCTTATCAATGTTACTGAAACACAAGAGTAGAAGGAAGCTTTATTGTTCCTGTAAAGGAGAAGCAAAAAGAGGATGTTCAGAGGCCATGTCATGTTTCCCGTCTTCCAGACCACTGCAATTCCTAAGAGTCTAGTCATGGAGCTGCCAGGTTTTGTTATTCAGAAAAATTAAATCTGTCGCTGAGTAGCACTGCCTAGGAGCAAAATCAAAAAGAAACAAAATTCTGCAGTTACCAACCACGAATATGATTTTTTGGTGCTTATATCTCTAACAGGCTCTTCACTGTGCCTGGACTCTTTCCTCTCTCCCTGGGGTGTGCACACATATGCAACATGCACAGGTATGTAGAAGTGGGACCTTCCTCCTTTGAGTGAGGGAACCTGATTTCCAGCTAACATCATGAGGAAGCACCTTGATTGTACTCCGTGCACCATAAGCACCCTGGCTTCAGTTTCTAAGCAAGAGCTAATAACATGGTATAGGCTATTGCAATGAGATGTCTCAACGTGGAAGCTTAGATGTCTTACACAGTCTTGGGGAGCTGCTCTTAGAGAAAATGTGCTTTATGTGTATATATATACACATACATGTATAGGTGTATTCCTGTGAATATTTAAGCTAAATTCAAATTAGGACTTTGAGTTAAACAAAGAGAAGGAAAACTGTTGGGGACAGTATATATATATACACACATATATATACATATATATATACATACATATCTGCTATAACTGACTGTGACAAATACTGTTGCACTGAGGTGTTGCATTAAAACATATGTGTCTGTCTTGCCCATTTCTTACGCTGAGCCCATCAGCATGTTATTTGAAGATTTTTGTGTCATATATCCTACGCTGTGCTCTGACAGTATCTAAGGTCTACAGAGTGAGTTAAGAGTGGACTGACGCTTCGAAGACTGTCCCTTGCTGTTAGTTTAGCACGGTTTCATGTGAAAAATATCTTCAGATGGCTGTTTCTTTCTCAAATAACAGACCTGTCTCCACTGCAAGTGACAGCTCCGTCCCTTCCACTTCAGAAAACAGAGGGTATCATTAAAATGTTGACATTCAACAAACATTTGTTAAATTTATCATAGTATTTATCATAGTATATTTCACAAAGAAAACAATAAATGAATATACCAAGATGTGGTATATGTCAAGATTTTAATGGAACCCACACTGTCGAAGATCTCAGAACCAACCATTTACTCAAGAAAAATGTCCTCACTTCTTTACTATTCTGGTCCTTGAAAATTGGTAGACAGGTCTTACTAAAATTAGATTTGTAGTGCCCCAAGGTGAGAGTCATCACATCTGTGGTCTCATTAGAAGACTTTTCTTCCTCCACAAATGCATCTATCAAAAGTAGTATGAAAGAATTCATGTAATGAAATTGGACGTGCTGGCCTCTTAGGAAACTTGGTTCAATATTCACTGAAATCAATGGAATTATTTAATTGGGACCTTCTGTTCATTTTTGGTTTTGCAACCCAGGTTCATAAGTGACAAGGCTAAACTGTTTTTTCAAGTCGTTTCCAGAACACAAAAGAACTTTGAAGTAATAACATGTCACTTTCAGATTGCACTAAATCCATGGGTGATTTATGACTAAATGTAAGCATTTAGGGGCATAAAGATATCAAAATTGCTCAGTTAGATCAGATCCATTCAGACTCAGAAAATGACCACATGAATGAAAAGACATTATAGGAAATCATGTACTAGAAGGGTGTAACCATAGAATAATTTTGTTCCTGTCTTCTTGTTGTATTCAAAGAGCTCTTTACTTGAAGTATACTTGTTTATTTCCTCCTATGTTGTGTTAGTCTTCTAATATAACAGTGAAAGGTCTTATTGTCCACAAAAGAATAAAATACCTGGTGCCAAATGCTGGCTTTTTCCCAAAAAGCAAATACAAAGCCGATACAGGGCTCAACCTTTCTCTCATTAGTCTGATGGCAAAATTCCCATTATGTCTCCTACCATTGGAAGAACTTTTTCTATTGAAACTTAATTCACAAAATATGTCACAGAGTCAACCAAAAGGATTTTTGAAACCCTTATTTAATTTGTAAAATTATATCAGGCAGAAATCAGGAAAATCTATTAAAGTATGGAAAATTAAAAAAAAACTCCATGGTTTTTATTGTCTTTTAAAAAATTGTCTTCCTATATCTTCATTAACTTATTTTTTACACTGTTAAAAATAATCAAAAATCTACTTCATTATGACCTAACTGAAGTATGCTCACTAGAAAACAAATCTCTAACACTTTCTTTTCTTTTGCATTGAGATCGTATTTCTGGTCAATCCAAGTTTTCCTTTATACCAGCTTTTTGTTTTGGCTGATAAAGGAAAATAGCACCCATCCAAGTGTGCCTTTCGTCTTTAGCTGTAAAGGACTGAGATTAAGACTGCAACATCCAAAACACCAAAAATGCTATCACTGATCTCTAATTAAGTAGTCCCTTATCAAAGGACATCCATACACAGACAAAAGAAAAACCCATCATTTAAAGGGCCAGTAGTTATTAAATATATATGAGAAGATAACAGTAAGGCTATGTTCTCTTAGCATGCATCATATCCCACGGTGATTTTTTACTTATAAAACATTGAACTGATTGCATACTGTTTTGCTCTGTATCACTCACAAGGACTACTCTTGGGTAATGAAATGTAATTAAGAGGAATTGCATCTATCTCTTCATTCAAAGCCAATGATTTCCTTTCCCATTAGTTACACTCTGGAAATACAATGCTTTACAGAAGAAATCTTTACCATTGATTTAATTGACTCAGCTGTTTTCAAATGTTAGAACTTAGTACCAATGGCTGTATCGTTTTGGTGCTTCTGCTTATTTCAGAAGTTAAACAAATATAAACAATATTCCTTACCACTCATCAGGACAGATTATTAGACACAATGTAAAGCAGCCATTCCTGCCTTTGAAAAACAAAAGGTATGTGTAGGTTTTTTCTTTTCTTTTTTTTTTTTTTGTTTTGTTTTGTTTTCTTTTGTTTTGTTTTGTTTTGTTTTCCCCTCCCAGGAAGTTTATTTGAATTTGAAATTGCCAAACCAGGTAATTTTCTTTACATTTTTTTTTCTTTCTTGCATTTGCCTATTATACTTTAGAAGATAATGAAATACTAGCAGGAGCTGGGGATATGTAACACCTAAGTGCCTGTTTTCTAACTACTGAAAATCTGCACTACCAGTCTGTGATGTTGAGGTGAAGAGCATAGAGACTGAAGGAAGGTTGGTGCCCCCTCAGAACTGTAGCACCTTACATAGATGTGCTATTCCTTGTGGCTGACTACTGACATTTCACTAAGGGTAATAGTGGCATCCTTTAGATCTCACTGGAAATTCACAGTCATTTACTGAGAAATTCTGAAGCCCAGTAATGATATATAGATGAGACTCAATATAGACATGCTAACAGGAGAATAACTTAAAATTTTTAGAATATGAGCTTATGAAATTGGACATGCTGCGATTTCATAAAATCATAGAACAGCTTGAGTTGGAAGAGACCTTAAAGATAATCTAGTTCCCCTTGCCATGGGCAGGAACAACTTTCCCTAGACCAAGTCTAGGTCTTCCATTTATATTTAACAATCCTTTATCTTGGTCTTCAATTATGGAAGTACCTTTGAGTGAAAGAGTTAATTCAACTAGTCTCAAAAACTAACATGGAGAAAATAAGTGACTGTCTCTAAAATAACTCAATTACTGAACAGCATTGGTTCAGTTTCTTCAATTTTTTACCAACAGTTATTTGCAATGCATTTCATCAGCAATACTGATGCCTGCCTACAAGAAAGCACAAAAGGGATCACAGAGACTAAGAAAACTGTTCTGAATTAGAAGGTGCTCTAGTTTACAAACGGGTGAAATCAGAGATTGTTAGTTGTATAAGTGCTTTCTGGACTACTGCTGGCTTTTCACAATGGATTAAAGCAAGTCATCTACTTTCCTAAATGAATGGATTAGGTTCATGAGATAATTCGTTCTTTTCTCTTTCCAGAGTATCACCTAGTCTGAAATCACCATGTCCTTGCTCCATCTCTGCTCTGATCAACAGAGTGAGGCCAGGTTAGTGATAGAGAAGAGGTGGCATTAAGGGTGCAATTGTCCCACTCTTTGTCCACACACAGTTGTCCAAAGAGAGGTTTCTTCCCATGGAAGGCTGTGTTTTTGCACCACACCATGCTCAGGCTTCAGGCAAGTGCCTTCTTTGGGTCTGGAAGTAAGTCCTGATTGTGTCCTTTGTCTGGGGTAAATGGAGGACTTCACAAAAAAATTAGGTTCAAAGGCTTCCATAATTTCCACTGTGCCAAACCACAGGCTAAACAGCATTTGATCAGTGGGAGTAATAGGGTAAATCTACCTTTTTAATGCTTTTAGCTTCATAGAATAAACCAAGACTACTGCAAACCTCAGGCCTCTAGTTTCCTGCTAGTCAGCAGTGCCACCACTGTGTTAATGGTCACCAAATGTCAAGAATCATTCTCACCTTGGAAAAAAGCCTGGAACAAGAGAATAATGACTAAATAAATCTTGAATCTTAGGGATAAATATGTAATTTATGATACACCACGGAAGGAAGGTTACCTGTATAGCACCTCCTCGGTATGCGTATACATGCATAGAGAGGAGAATCCTTTCTCCTTCAGTCATGGTGCACATTTGTATATGTTAAAGACAGGGAACAGATGACTGTTTAATACAGCAAAGAACTATAAAAACATTTAATATATAAATATATAAAAGTAATGTAAAAAGTTTTTTAATGAAGTATTGCAAACTAGCTTCTGAAGAGTCTTATGGTATTTTAAATACCTACCAATGAAAGAGATTACTTTTAAATATTTTATTTTAGAGTTCATAGGAGACCTCAGACAGTTTGTTATTCATTTCAACCTAATTCAAGCAATAACAAGCTTACTGGATAAGGTGTCTCCTTTCTGAAATGCTTTGACTCTCTAATGTTCATTATTAATTGTTTTAATATATAATTCATTGCAATTTGTAGTACATGTCTGAACATTCTTTAGGAAATCAGGCTAATAGTGTCTCTGGACATTAAAAATGCTCTGGACAATGCATTTTATTACTTCTCTGTTATCGTCTGTTTTGAAAATACAAATTCAAGGAACTCTTAAAAAGGAGAGATTATTAAGAGGGCAAAAAATATCCAAGTGGCAAAACAATAACATTCTTCAGCTGCTAATAATCTCCGAACTGCTAGAAATGCTTCCTGCAGTCTACGTTTTAGAAACAAAGGCTAATGATGTTTTGTATCCTCGGGATCCTCAATGGTGTCATTAGTGCAAACTCATCTCAGGAAAAATTCTCTGTGTAGCTGAAGGAGCAGTTTGGGACCTGGGTTTTGCAGTATCCCCCCACCCTGTGCAGTGTGGGTACTCACTGGGAGCAGCAAGTTGGACACCCCAGTACAAGTACTGAGGGATGGAGCACAGGGCAAGTGTCACAGTAGTGACAAGCCTTACCCTGGCACGTGGCACAGCCTGCTTCATGGCACACCAACCCCAGTGGCGGTAGGTGGGAAGAGTCAAAGTCAGTCTTGTAGCCTAAGTATGCCCACTATTTTACACTGCCAGAGAGGCGGCTTGCTAGCTGCAGTACTTGTAATGCTGGCTAGATTTACCTATTGCATTAAGTAAAGAGCAGCAAATCATTCCAGAGCCATTTTCTGTCCCATTCTGTCCTGTTTGTTCGTACAGTGTCACCTCCTGAAGCTACACAAAGGCCTTACTAGGTGCATCGGGGTTGACCAGGAAACCAGGTCTGTAGAAGATATGAACCATTTTACCTAGGAAATTTCTTCCTAATTGTGGCAAATCAGAAAAGCACTTGATTTTGTTAACCATGGTGTCTTCTTGTGTCCAGGAGCTCTGTTTTTTATTATGTCTTAACAAATCCTAGGGCAGCACAATGGTGGTTCAGCACTTGAGCTCTCACAAGCTTCAGTGGCAGAAGTAGAAATAAATAATAAATGTAGCAGGGCTCACAACTCCCAAAATATTGATGTTTGCTGATTTTGGAAGCTACCGAAAACCCCAATATCTTACATTTCAAGCACAATAAAATATGTAAATTTTGTAAAACTTAGGGAGATGTAAGGTCCCTTTTTGACCTTTGTCCTTCTGGCACTGCTGAATTTAGTAAGCCTAATCTTGAGGCATCTGACTGGCTTAACCCTATCCTGTTTTATTTTTTTTAACACCACTGATTTACATGATAGTTCACCTTAGACAGGGCAGTCAGCCTTTGATATTTGATCTCCATGGGACTGTTGATTAATAGAGGCTGAGAGGAAAAGTTATAACTGCAGAAAATGAGAGCAAATGGGAATCCTTTGTAAATGAGTGTCCTGGGATCAACAATGATTTCAAATTACATTTTTGTGTATATGTGTAGTCAGTGCTTTAGCATGGCAATAGCTTTTAGTGTACTTTAGGAAAAATGCTCTGAACATTAATAATCTGTAGAGCTGAGCTATCTTAGTTCAGATAATTGTATAAAAATAGCACCATCACTGTGTTAGAAATGAAACGAGAAAAAAATTCAACCTGCAAAAGAGGCATCATAAAAGCAGGAGACTAAAGAAACAAAAGTGCTAGATATTATAGCTGAGAACTGTGCAGTTTCCTCCTGAAGGCACAATAGGAAAAAAATAATTCCTTTACAAAGCAAGATCCAAATTTGGGGCATCAAAGAAATATGAGAAGTAAGCTGTAGGCCTGTAGGCTTGACACTAGGCTGGACAGCTGACCTCATTGCTTTGGGCTGTTTGGGAGCAAACAGAAGTTTCTGCATTTTCTATATTCCAATTTTGAAAGGGTGACTGTGTGGTCTAATAGCCCTGGCTACACAAAGCATCTGACACTTTTACATATGACCACACATGACCTTTCCTAATGTGGAAAAAAGCTATGAATCCACCCATTCCCACTGAAAACTAACAATCAGTCGTGTTACATGCATGTAATAAAACCTCCACTAAAATTGGTTGATCAGTGTTTGGGACACATACAATCACATTTTTAAAAAATGTCTTTGGAAAGTGTAATTGCAGTATTCTCAAATTTTGTTGGTGACCTTCACTGAATTGATTGTAATTAGGAAATACGGTGAAATCCATAAAAGCTACATTTTGTAACCAGCCAAATGTTGAATGTGGGTTATGATTTTCAAGGAATGTGAATAACTTAATATTTTTATTTTATTTTACCTGTGATTAGTTGTACATGGAATATTAAAGTTGGCTTTTTACAGTCATATAGCTAGGGGTATTTAAATCAGACCATAGATCTCTCTTCTAAGTACAAATCAGAAGGGCAGAAACCTAACAGTTTTGAAACATATGGTTAATAGGCCTATATTTTTAATTTATAGCTCTATGATTACATTTTATTTTTCAGTTTGTAGTTATTGGGAAATGAATCTTCAGATGGTCCTTAATTATTTTGATTTTAGCTAATGAGATATGTTGCTGCAGTCCAAACTCTAGGTGCATAATAAACAAAAGCTAATAGAAGGAATTACTGTCATTCTTTCATTCTTGTTTTCTTACTGAATGTTATTTAGAAATTATTTTTTTTTTAACTTTCTAACTGCTGAGAGGTTTGTTTGTTTTTTTAATGATTGTTCTACATCTCTAAATTTCATTGCTGCGGTCTGTGTTGGGTTTTTGAGAGACCTCAGCTCTTATTTCCATCAGAGCAATTGGTATAATTTGGGGACAAAAAAACATAAAAGGTGAAATAGATCAGTGTAGTAAGAAAAGGCTGATCAGATGCAAGCAGCTGTCGAGGCCAGTGGGAGCCAGAGCGCTCACACAGCCCCTCTGATCAGACACTCAGCACCTGTGTGGTGTTTCCCCTCACTATCCAGCAAAGCAGGGAAACAGGTCCATCTCATTTTTCAGACTGGGAGCTGAGGGAAGGAGAGGTTGTGCTTCAGATTGAGCACCCATCCTGAACTACACAGTAGGAGCAGCCCCTTTTTCATTAAATAAGCTATGGGTTGGATCTGCAGTGGCCCTGGGACAAGGTGGGATGGAGTGCTACCATGGCAGACTCTAGGAGGAAGATGCAATACATCAGTGCAGCCAGGGTCACCTCCAGTGCCACCACTGTGACTGGGGAACGGGGTATGGGACCATGAGAGACAGATGATTTGGAGGAGAGCAGGGATGATCAGTGTTCCACTCCTGCTCCCAGGAAATGCCTACTCTGCAGATAAACTAAGTATCTTGCCCACTCTGCAGGTGAAGGCTTACAGAAACATAAGGTGACACAATACTATTTAACCTCCCACCACTAGTGCTCCCTGTCCCCAAGCACTCTACTTCTATGTGCATGAGCCCTTTCCTTAATGCCCCAGGACCTTCTGAATCCTTCAGCAGATACAGGTAAGATGCATGATTTTGTTTGTCTAAATGGCAACCATCTACCAGAGTGAGACCTTCAAGTTTTTGGTAACTGGCTCATTTGCTCTTGCACCTGACTTTTACAGGAGTCATCACACTCCCTCTGGGTTGCAAGCATGGGTAGTTCTCATCCAGGCAGGTAATATGAGTAATTCCTGGTGGTGGGCCTATTCAAGGATTTTGAATTAAACTGTGTTTCCTTTCAACCTCCTAAATTATAGAAAAGCAGGGTAATATATTGTTATGTATAAATTATCTTAGAAATACATATTTTTTGACCTTGATTTAAATAAGCTCTACTAGTAATATGGGAATAAGGAGAATGGGGTCTGACATGATTTCCAGTGAGGTATTTATAGAACTGTTTGAACAGATTTTACAATAATTAAAACAGAGTATAGGTTATGTTAAAGTAAATGAAGTCAATTTAATTCATCATCATTTTTACACTGTTGCAAATTAACATAACAATGACAACTGTAGTTGTCACTGACTTGAGCAGCAGTAGTTAATCATTGCAATTAATCATTATTAATACATAATTCACAATAATCAATCATGCTTGACTCTAGGATCATAGTGGGCTTATATTAAATACTATATAAATATATAACAGCATTAATAACTGTCCAAAACCTAGGAAAATCAGGCCCCCATTTCCCATTTTGATGTAGTGTTGTGAGCTATAGCTGCCATGTGTCTGCGTTTGTTAGGACTTGTTTAATTTGAATTCATCTTGACAGGAATTAAGATTGCTGCATGTATATGCAAATTGCATAAATGCCCCATATTTCTCTAAGATAGTTGTTGTATGCCTCACAGATCTGGTAAGTCAATCTGGCAAAACTCTTTTGCTCTGAATTGAACTGGTTTTTGCCTGGCAATTCTCCTCTAACTCTCTACCTGTGGTGAAAAGTAGCCTTTGCTTTTGAGATTAGCTCTCAGTTCCTCCTCAGCTTTTGTGCTCAAAATTTGTTGAGGAAAGGCTGCTTCTGGGGTGGACACTGTGCTGTGGTTTATACCTGTTGCAATACTGATGGCCAGGAGCACAAGAACGTTTGAAAAGTAGTTTTGCAGGCTGCCTAGATGGCTTTACAGGCTGCAAGTCACCTGTATTCTAGAAGTCCATCCTCCAGACCATGTTTTGGTTTGGTTCTTTTTAAAAATTTCTGTTTATGGGCTCATCTACCTCTCTGTGAAGCAGAAGAGCAATGACATAAATTAAATACTTTTTCAGAAAGCTTCAGAGTACTACTTTTCAAGTTCAATCTGCCTAGACATTGTAATGAGTCTTCTTTGCATGAAAATTAACTGGAGTGATGGGGTTTGTCTTCCCAAGTCACCATTATACATGATGAAACCCTACTTTTCTGGGGATGGCTGAACACCTGCCTGCCCATAAGAAGTGATGAGTGAACTCCTTGTTCTGTTTGGCTTGTGTATGTGGCTTTTGCTGTACTTGTCAAGCTGTCTTTATCCCAATCCATGAGTTTTTTCACTTTTTCGATTCTCTCCCCCATCTCACTGTGGAGGGAGTGAGTGAGCTTAGTTGCCAGCTGGGGTTATCACAGAATCATAGAATATCCTGAGTTGGAAGGGACCCACAAACATCATCAAAGTCCAACTCCTAGCCCTGCACAGGATCATCCCCCAAAAGTCACACCATGTGCCTAAGAATGTTGTCCAAACACTTCTTGAGCTCTGGCAGGCTTGGTGCTGTGACAACTTCCTTAGGGAGCCTTTTCCAGGGCCTGACTGCCCTCAAGGTGAAAAACCTTTTCCTAATATTCAACCTAAACCTTCCCTGATGCAGTTTAATGCCACTCCATCAGGTTAAACCATGACACCATGATTCAGACACATATTGCACCACAAAATAAATTAATTTATTGTAAATGGAAGGCTATCATAGAGCTATATTTTTTTCCCTTGAAGAGTGAAAAGAAAATACATATTTCAATTGGAATGAAATATTTTAATTTGCTTTAAAGAAAACAGGAGAGAACACTGTATATATATGTAATGAACTGCAGTAATACTTAGTTCAAAATGACTGTTGTTACAGCATACAACAGTGCTCAGTGTAAGCCAAAAATTCAATACAAACAAAACAAAAACATTAAAGTTTGATAGCTATATGATTTCTGGACAGAGGGTAAAGACCCACTGGAAAAGCTGCTAAGTGTCCTGGTACTGCAAAGCATGTTTAAAAGCAAGTGCTTTTTTCTTAACCAAACAAAATATTTCAAAAGCAGCAAACCCCTTTTAAATTCCTCCGTGAAATGAAAGTCTCTTCAAGGGCAGTTTGGCAGAATTAAACTGTTAATTCATTGGATTTCAGCAATGTCTGATCTCTGAATAGCATGCATACTGTTTGCTGCCTGAAGGACAAGCAGAGCCACGTGACTCTTGCAAGTGGGTAGATGTCATCAGAGCGAGCTTAGAACAGCAGGTGAAACAGTGCTCTATTTGCTTCAAAACAGGCCAGGCCACAGGGCACCATCCACTGTCATGTAATGAATTCAAAATTAGTTCTCTTACCACAGGAATAATTTCAATATTGTTTCCATCTTTTTTTTCGTCTTGCCAATAATTTTTTTCCTGAGTTTAAGGATCCCTCATGAAACTGTTATTTTTATTATGCTGCAGTACCTGTCCTCTGGGAAATCACTCCGTGCCCAGCCAAGGACACAAGTTCGCTTTTCAGCTTCAGTCCAGTCCTTGGACATATGTCTCTCCTGTCTTATCGATGACACTCTTACTTCTGTAACTGCTGCACTCAGGGAAGATGCTACTAGAGCAAATAATTTCTCTGTGTACTGTAACCATGCACAAACTCTGAAATATGAGACTACCAGTAGCATGGAAGACATGGGAACAAGACTCTGATGTTCACCTTGTTTCTGAGCCCTGGCAGGAACTCAAAAATAGGACTTTTATTTTATTAAAATACGACTGTACTGCCTTCTCACCCTGCATGTTCTCACTGTTTAACTGTGATAAAATGATTTATTACCTAAATTAAATCAACAATGGATTCCATCTTTGTCCTTGTATTTTTTGCTCAGAACAACACGTAAAGCTGGATGGAGGTGAGCAGAAAATTCTTGAAAAATAATGTTGCTGTTAAAAAAATATTTTAAGCATCTCTCTTACTAAAAACTAACCATTCCCAAGGTTTTCAGCAAAAAAAAACAGGCTTAAAATGACCTGAGATAAAAGAAGGTCATATTATGAAGAAGATACTAATAAAAAATCTTATTAGAAATTTGGAAATTGCATCCAACATGGGGTTTTGTTTTAAGGATTAAAAAACACCCTTGACTTCAACATTTAAATTTTCAGGTATTGATTCTGAGGGAAGAATCATATGCTGAGTGCCTTGACTTCCTGAAGAAAGTGTGAGAGGAGTGGGGCAACTCAGAGTTGAATCCTAGCCAGCTAAACTGTAAACAGGGAGATCTGCTATGGAGGGGGTGAGGAAAAACCCCATCAGTGGTGGATAAGTACTCTGTTGGTTTGGAGATCCACCTGGGATTGCAGAGGCACCTTTGTCCAGCTGGGGTCCACAGCCTGAAGGATACCACCAAAATCTTTTTTTTGTTTCCTCTTTTGGTAATGAAGGACTGAGCAGGGTTCACTGCTCTGTTTGAGGAGAGCAGCAGCAGCAGCTGCACACTGGTGTGAGCCTCGATGCTTAGGGGATTCAAGGTTAAGGACAGCATAGGGACCTTCAGGTTGAAGTGGTAGCTGGTGCCTGGTTTTGAATTGCAGTTTTGGACTGAGAGACAAGTGCCCTTTGTAACCTGTCCTTGCAATGCTAGATCTTTAGTTGTGTCCAGCTCTCTATCACTCAGTTCTCACAGATTCAAGACTGAGAGAATGGACCCTCTTTTTAGGCACATTTTTTTCTGTCTTATTTATTTATATCAGTCACTCTTCTGTTGATGAACTATTACTACCCAGATAGGAAGTGCAGACTGAAGGACTCATCAAGATTGAGACTCTCAAGAATACTGGATTGTAAATAGTAATAATGTGTTTACCTTGTCTGATGTGGTTGGTTAGAAAACTAGTTGGTTTCTGAAATACAGTGAACCTGTAAATTTTTCAGTAAGGTCTTGTGAAGAAGAGTTAAGTAGAGCTTTAAAAAGACAACCAAATTACTTTCTTCTAAAGAATTTCTTTTTGTGTGACGTCCTGAATATAAATAATCAATTTATTTCTCTTCTGTTGTATTTTCCATTGCAGCCCTGTGAGTCTCATAAGTAGAACAACTGTGATTCTTTTAGTGGCAGACTAAAAATACAAAGTTTAATTTTTTTTTTTAAATTAACATAATAAAACTCTGTAACATATGATGGGAGAGTGTCCTAAAAATAGAGATAATAAAAATAATAAACAAATATACAAATTAAAATTCTAGTTAGATATGAAAGTAGTTAACTTAGGAATATACAAACCAATTACTGTGTATGTGAATGAGTGACATTGTCACATTGACATGTTGTTGCAGGCATGAGAAATGTGTTATGCTATATTCTTCTATTCCTCACACCATTTAGTGCAAAGAAATTATTGTAAATCCAAACAATGGCAAATTAATTTGCATATTACTTGCATAACAAGCTGAAGGCATCTGTGTCAGTAAAATGGATATATCTAAACACACAACAGAATATAAATAATTGGTTTTCAGTCTTTGTTAAAGTTTTGGCAAAAATCCTAACTATTCAAAACTGAGAAGTCTTGACAGCCTAAGTTGTAAATGAGGACTCTGAAAATCTGTACTACTCTGAAAATCTGTGTATTTCCTGTGTGTCCCTTTGCTTGAGTTACCAAAAGATAATTTTTCCCAGATGCCAGTTTGCTGTGGGTTTTTTCATACCTTAGACCTCCTGAGTACCAGGGTACTCTCAACATTCGTTGCTCTTACATGAAGATTGAATGATAGGAAAATGTACTCCAAGGGTTGGTCTTCAAAAATACAAATGCTTTTTAGAGCCACTTATCAGTCAATACTGATAAATATTTGCTTGATAAGGTTCAGGTGCTTGAAGGGAAAACAGAGTGAGCAATATGTGAGTAGCATCAAGAGGAAAACATTATGTTTCAGTATTCATGTTGTATGCAAATTACCTTGGTCCTGAGGACCTCTCTCCCTTCTCTTACCCGCAACTATAATTCAGTTACAACTCTCATGATATCCACTCTCAGACACATCAGTATTGGTTTTTCGGTTGTTTGATTTTTTTTTTTAGGGAGATATAGTGGTAGCCAGCGACCTTCCTTTTGCATCCTATTTTTCATTTTAGTCCTATTTCCAACCCCTGACAGTTTTTGAGCAAGAGGGATTTGCAATGCCTATATGAAATCTGCAGTACAGCTTGATCTAGATTTTATTATTATTGTTATTAATTATGCAAACATCCTTTGTTACTGTTTAGTCTCTGCTTTGACAATGTGAGCTGAAAAACATCCATGGATGTAGAGCAAGAATGCTAAATTTTTCACGTTATTGCAATAAAGGGGAAGGCTGAAGGAAGCATAGATAGCATCCTTATTATTGAACCGAGGTGTAAAAGTCATGGTTTTCTTTGTTGTTATGTTCCTGTCAGGAACCAGCTGCTGGGGTATCCCAGTGTCAGTGTGAATTTGTGTCTGCAGCCACCTGAGAAATGCCACAGCTGTGACCTGGTGAGGCTCAATGAGGGCACCCAGAAAACAGGCAGCAGAACTCCTCAAGAGTTTCCCTCCATACTCCTGCACCCCTATTTGGCTGATACTTGGAGATTGCTGCTTAGACTTTGGATTCAGAGGTATGAACACATTTGTTCCCTATCTATGCCCACAAAGACATCACTGTTGCTGTGCCTGGAGCTCTTTCCGCTCCCAAGCCCAGTTTAAAATTGCCATTTTATGAGGTTATTTGAAGAGCAAGGCACTATCACAGCTCAAGACCTTACAAGTAATTATACCTTGGACACAGTTAGAGATAATCTCAGTTATCAGTCACCTGGATTGATGAGAGTTAGTGAAGAATGATGAATTCTAAATACTTCTTTATTTCAAGGGAGCTGGCTGTTATTTGTTTATAGATGAATAGCAATAATGAAGTTTTTTTGTCATCTGCCATTGCTGCAGCATATGTTTCCAAGAACAACTTGCTATACATATTGTGAGTACAATTTGTTATGACTTGTTATGACAAAATGTATTTCCTCCATTCAAAAGAAATTTGAGGGTACTTTTTAATTTAATTGAATTCTTCTTGCTATAAAAAGTCAAACAACATATAATTTACCCTCGCAAACCACACTCCATTTAAATTCCCTTATGGACTACCAGCATATGAGTCATTTTTCCATTTAAGTCTTGTGATACATTTTTGTTACAGTGAGGAACAGGTTTAAAAACTGAAAGATCAGGTTCACATACTATCCATTAATTGATTCAATGAAGTTTTCAGCAAAATGTCAGGGGTTTAAGGTTGGTTTATTTTACACGCCTAAATTTATGCACATTTATAGTTATATTTTGTCACATAATTTATCGTTCTCCATTACCACATTTTGCTTTTAGCCTAATTTACCATTTCTACTTTTAACACTGGGTGTTACTTCGTGTGAAAGTGGGCTCACCCAGGCCTTACTGAACACTTTTTTCCCTCTGGTTCTCACGCTCCCTGGAGAGTAGGGTTAGACAATTTGGTTCAGAAAATCTTTTACAGATAAAAGAAGTTAAAAACATTTTGCTCAATTTCTGCTCAAGTAGGCTTCTAATTTTTAAAGAATTTTGGACCTGGCAGAGCTTGACAGGGTCTGAGGCTGCAGTCATCACCTACACAAGCAAAGGTGCACAAGGCAGCAGAACAAATTTTGAGTGAAGGTTTGTCAGCTCCTATTTCATCTGAATGTGTCATGCAGTCTTATTAAAAATATAAATATGGGCCAGAATCTGCACCTTTTTTCACACTACTATGACTGTTCTAAGTTATACTCTTTATTCTGATAATTCTCTCTACTTCCAAAATATATGAAGTGCTACCCAGCACAGGAAAGAGTGACAGAGTTTAGTTGCTTCATGCAAAAGACTAGATTTCTTAAATATGTTTATTACCAAAGGATTCAGACCACTAAAACCTAAGGACTTGGGCCTGTTTCTGAGTCCAGATACATTCAAAAAATCTGCCCTAAGGCAGACCCATCACTAGTCTTGCTGAACTGCATGACCACTCCTCTAAGTGTGTTACCCCCCACATTTTTTTTCCTACGATAATCTGAGGATGCAGGCACAGATCTTCAGCTCCCTTTCCTTTTCTAGAACTTTTCAGTGATAGTGAAATGAACTAAATAAATTACAAGGAAAATGATACTGCAAATTCTGTATTCTTCATCCTAAACATATTTATCTTTGTATTTTCTCCTACATGACAATATCTCCCAGAGTAACTATATATAAACAAATTTAAAAAAATAATATTTTTCTTCATGCTGTAGTGAATTTGGTAATGGGAAATTTTTACTATTCTTATCCTTATTCCAAACTTTCGTTTTTCTAATCTCTTGTGTATGTTGCTATACTACAGAAAACATTAAGTAAATTTAAATCATAAAAAACTAATATGATCCATTATGAGTCAAATAGTAGGTTTAGATGTTCTTTTTATGCTCTTCATTGTTCTTTCCAAATTATATTATGAAAAGACAAAGAAGAATACTTGCAACAGAGAGTTCAGTAAGATAGACTAAAAGCACATTTTTTTCCTTTTAGATAATTTATATACATATTCCTTGGCAAAAAATATACATATATTTTAATATATATATGTATCACATTTTAGTATATTACAGCTCAATATTTTTTATATTTGGAGTTTTTTTGGAACCTAATCCCATATACCTGCCATAGACAGACTTAAATGTTAATTGAAAATAATATGAAGAATAGGCCTTATTTTTAGATCCAAAGCAACCAAATCCTGATAGACATCATTTCACATTGCATGCAATTGTAAGACTCTCCAGGCTCACAGGTGCTAAATAACAACTTGACAAGGCTTCACTTCATGCTATAGATACTGAATCATTATGAAAATCAAGTTCTTAGATTTATTCTTCAGTTTTCTTTCTTTTTTTTTTTTTTTTAGTAACATAATTTTGTTGGCTTTGTTTCTAAATGCTCATTCTGGTGTTAGATAGAGCTCATTTTGCATTTCATTGTTTGGAAAGTCATATGCTTTATTTTTTTTCCATAAAGATTGATCTAAGAGGAGAAAATGCTACTCTCTCCAGTACCCTATACATGTTAACAGATTATATAGTTGAACTCTATGACCTATTTATCTTCCTGAAAGAAACAGAAATGACTTTGTCACAAGCTGCAGAATATATGCAGGACTGCAGAATGCTCAGTCCCTACTGCATTCTGAACAGTGATATATTTTAGCATCTAATATTTATGTTCATTTCAACTTGTATTCTCATTTTTCATCTGCAGTGCCCTTGGTGATGATAGAAATTAGTTTTATTACAGCTTCCTTTAAAGGACATACATGCTTGGAGGAAAAACAGGGAGGGAAAAAGTCATCTGGAGGCATTGGTTCCAAATTGATATGTCAGGAAAGTATATCCATGAATTTCCTGTTGAAGTATGGTGATCCATAATCCTCTCTTGTATTACACACTTATAAATTACCTTCTTTTATGGTGTGTCATTTAACTATACAGGTCTTTGTATCAAAACTATGGTTTCAAGCCTAGGCTGGAACCATCTGTGCTGTGGAGGTCACCCTGGAAAAACAAAATGGATAGCAGGCTTGATAAGCAAAAACTTCCATCAGACATGGGCATGGCTGTGGCTGCTGCAAGTCCATGGAAAGTCCTCGTGGCAATATTTGTTCCTGTTATGTGGGACTAGGCTGACAATGCTATCTGTCACTCACTGCCTTGCACAGGTTTTGTGTTTGTGCTGTGTCTCACTTTTTTCCCTGAGATGGCCTCTCTCTGGGCTGCTGCAGCCTAAATCTTAGCAGTCAGGTGCTATTTTTCCTGTGTCTAGCTTGTCAGCCTGGATCTTTATAAAACCTCCAGCAGACCCTTTTCTCCTCCCCACTTCTAGAAGAGAGACATTTTAAGTAAGTCAAGGTTCAGTATGTGACAGGAAACAGATGAAATAATAAAGCATCCTTCTAATGCCATATAAAGTTGTGATAAAGCTGTAGTGAAGGAAAGGGTAATTACAGGGAAAAAAATGTTCTACATTGCCTAATCTTCTACATTCAACTTGCTAAAAAAATCACCAACATTCTTCTATAGCTGCAACATTTTTTGTATCACTGGTCCTAATTATCTGACACTTGGTCAAATTGCCAAAATCTATTAAGTATATATGAAAACATTTTGCAATATACTGATAACAGGCTTGCCCTTGAGACCTCTGTTTCCAGAGAGAATGATTTGGCACTTGCTAAACATTTCACAAATGTTTCAAATTTCTGCAAGCTGTTTTTCTTATGAGAAGGAGCTTGAAAGTTTCAGTAGTGTCTCTATATCTCATTACAGAGCAGGAAAACAGGCAGGTAGGCCCAAAGTGTATAATCTGAAGCTATCTAAGGAGAAGGTGAACGGGGGAGTGAGCTGAGTGACTGACAGAAATTCCAGGACTTCCAAATAAATTGACAGAAATGCAGGCTTGTGGTGTGAAGACAAATGTGACATTCAGTGTGTTCTGGAGTTCAAAACTTAAGGCCAACACAGCTTCCTACTGTTATGTTCAAAGACTTTCCTAATTACCTCTTTTTCCCTGTGTGCATATGGGGAAATGCACTGTAAATAGGAATACCTATTTACAGTAGTCATGCAACTCTCAAGTCATTTACAAAAACCTGTCTGCACAGAATTTAAGTCTCAACAATAATCTTTAACAAGCAGAATCCTTAAATAATAACAAGAATTGCATGTCATAATCCCCTAGAAAGAGAGGATACTAAATGAAAAAAGTCACTAAATGAAATTTTTGCACTAGTTTTCTTGATGCCTTCTCCACCTCAAGCCCACTTCCCATTGCAAAGGTTTTTCTAATCTGAATTATTTCAGACCATGCCCCTTAAAGTTGCATTAATTCAGTGAGGAGGAGGCAGTCTAGGTGAAATACAGATGCAGGACCAAGCTGCAAGGGTGATAAAACCAGCAGTATTTTAAGGCAGATTTGCTGCTAAAGGACACTTTACACTGGAAGCTGTGTGCTAAATCTCCAGAGCCTTTTTTCAATCTGTGTTGCAAGTTATTTTCTCTCCTTTTCACTCAACTGTGCTGGATACGTAAAGGTCATTTTGAAAGACAAAATTATTGGTATGTGTAATGTAACTGCTTTATTTGGAGAAAACTGGGACAAAATTCTTGCATTTCAGTATATCAAAAGTAAGTTGTTTGCCTCTTCCAGTGCTGACTATATATATATGTAGTAGGAAAGTTCAGAGCTAACCCTGTCTGGTGCCCAGGACTGTATGGTTTATTGTTGAGTCTTTCAGCTCTGTCTAGGCTTTCTAAATCACAATACGCAGAGAGAGCTGATGCGAGGTCTGTCAGTGGTGTTTCTCGCAAACTGACTGCTTGCGAAAACACCACAATAGAAAATCAAAGATCAAGAAGTAGGTAAGAAACTAGAACAATAGTATTTGTAGCAATTCCCTGTGAGGGACTGGGGAGGAGTAGCATTGGGAGGAACCCACACAGCCAGGTGCTTGATGCAGTGCTTGAATAGGCAATGTTTTCTCTGTTGTAGGGAAAAGTTCAGACCTGTGTTGTCAGGTTGTCTGGCAGAAGCTGTGTAAGGGCAAGGGGGCTCTTTGTGGGAGCAGCATGGGTTTTGGGGTGCTGGTGAATTATTGATGTATGGAAGGAAATTGGGAATACTGCTGGGAGGCCAGTGAGTGTTCCAGGCAGTTGCTTTGTTACAGGCAGGACATGATTGACTGCAAGCTTATTTTTCCAACTTCACAGCACACTGTGAAATACTTAGTGTATACCTCAGCTGTCCCTGCTTCTGAAAATCCCAGGCAGAAAGCAGGATTTCAGTGCTTTGTGACCACCATAGCATCTTCTGTTGCTACCCAGCTGCTGCAGGGAGGAGAAAAAGCTCTCAGGAGCTGCCCTGCCCTGCAGGCAGAGGCCCTGAGGAGGGGTGAGTTCAGCCAGGTGCCAGTGCAAAGGTCAAGCCTCAAAATTTCTGCACATACAGTAAAATCCTATCAACAGCAGACCCTCCTTGTGTATTGCAAATGGTTCAGCTGGAAGGAGTGCCTCCCAAGCCCACTGGGAAGACTGGAGGGAAAGATGCTGTCTTCTGTGAAGGTGTGCGGTAGTGTAGGATGCAAGCCAGACCTGAAAATATGAACTGCAGTGTTTTAGGGCATGCCCTTCAGTAAAATGAAAATGAGATGTTCAAGAGATGCAAAGCACCTGTCTCTTCAGTGAGTGCTGTGATAACATGCATTGCATCTCGGATGGAAGACAATGGCAGTCCAGGTGACATATCTGATGATCTTCGTCTTTAAATAATTCTTAATTTTTTTTGATTGTATTTTATCTCTGCATAATAGGGCTAACTAATTGTCTTCTCTAAATTCAGTCAAACAAATTCTTACCCCATATGAAATCCTCATGAGAGGGAAGTTTAAGTTATGGTTATTATGCATGTGTTTGAAATAAGTAATCTAAATGAAATACAGGAAAACCTTGTGTAGGAAGGACCCAAACATGTGAAGTCAGCTCTCAGCTCTGAAATAACATATTATGTTTGCTTTTCCCTATCAGTGCAATTTTCCCCCCAATATGCCATCTTTTTGTAGCTGTGCCCTTCTGTTTGACAGAACCAGAAAGTTTACCTTCAAAGTGAAAATTCTGGGACTTATTACTGCTTCCTCTCTTTTGCATTGTGAAAATAAGCATTGATGAATATTCCTCTTACAACACTTCCTAAAGTGATGGCATATTTTCCAAATAAATCAAACTGTTTACATAATATCTTCAGTGGCTTTTAACAGAAAGGTTAAACTCAATAAAGTTCTCCTGGAACTTTCACAAGGAAGCCTAATTTGTGTAAAAGTAAGCAAAAAATTTTGCACTGATTTAGTATGAGAACTTGGATGGCCTTCAGTAACAGAAAAATACTACGTGCTTGTACTGGCATGTAGTGAAGCAGTCACAGCAATGCCAAATGCAGTGTAACCTTGTTAATCTTGTAGAAAATATGTTTGGTTTTGCACCTGGATCTCAATCTGTATTCTACTTAAATATCAGTATAAATTATTTTGCTTAGCACAAAGGTCTAATAATAATAATAGAGTTAGTAAATTATCATAGGTTGAACAAATCAATAAGGAAAAGACATTTGGAGCAAAAAGAGCTAGGAGTAGAATGAAGGCTGGGAAGAGAAATGCAAAGGAAGAAAAACAGATAAGCAGGCACTAGAAGGAAGCAAGAATCATACATCTTTAGAGGGACGTGCAGCAAGGCAGAAGCAGAAAAAAACAAGATGTTGAAAGAATAAAGAACAGGAAAGGGATGAGAAAACTAATAACGTTAATATGGCATGGGAAGGAGAAACTTAAGTCTGAAACAAAATAAGGCCTAGAAGAAAGCCAGATATCTAAGTGAATCAAAGTCATAACAAAGAATAATAAGAGAAACGAAATATTGAAGAGAGCTGTTGAAAGTAAGAGAATAAACAAACTGTAGAAACACTATAGGGATTTGAAAGATTTTTTTATGTTTCCCTCCTTATTAAGCCTCACTGTTAACAGGAATAGTGTTTGATCTTATTTATGGCATCAATAAACTTGTACTGTAAAATCTTCTCCAATACAGTATCATCAGCAGCAACTGCAAGTAAATTTAAAGGCTTCAGCAGAGTAGTGCAAGGCAATGTCACAATCAGCCATTGCTGATCCCTTGGACTTCAGCAGATCAGTGCTCCTCTGCTGAGGGCTCTTGAGACTCTCCAGCACCTTCTTTGGAAAAATATGCAAAGTTGGCAATCAGAACAACAAGAAGCCTGTTTATGATTATGACTAATTAGAAGGAGGACAGGAAAGCAGACAGCTAGAGAGCCCACATTTATGGTTCAGTGCTGAAAATAATGGGATTGATACTATAAATTAAAAAATAATAATGAAAAAGGGCTATGGCTAATAAAGGAAAGAAGAAAGGATAAAATGCGGGCGGTGGGTGAGAACATTGCAAATAGTGGGAATAAGGTATAAATGCAGATAATAGATGCTATATTTAAATGAACCTTCTGGAACAAGAACCAGGAGTAAGATAAATACTACCATGTCAGTTTTGACAGTAATAGTGATTAGTGTGAGTTGATAATTGATGATAAGGAGCTACAGCCAGAGCAGAAACTGTCTGCACTGAAGTCCTGTGACACTATTACTTAACTCAATTAGTTCAAATTACAGAGGTGTAGCTGAATAAGCAATATTATGAACTCCGGCTCACATAAGCATTTCACTCTGGGAAGGTAATTCAGAGTCTACTAACTAGAAGCTAATAGCCAGCAGGAGCACATGCACAATTTATGGCTTTCATTTAAATGGGACTGCTTACCACAAAATACCTACTTTAAAAATGAGAGCACTTAGGACTGTTTTAACACCTTTCTAGACACTAGTGAAAAATCTGTGTTAAATCAAAATCATCTTTAAAAGCTGGAAAGCTTTCATGTTTACCTATTAATATTGACAAAAATAGATGCAGCATCACTGACATAGATACTTCCTTATGTCAGAAAGGTGTCATTAGCTTTACTTCAAACGTCAGCTAAGCTGTGGTTCAAAAGAGGTACTATCAGTACCATAAAAAGTGTTTCTGAGTACATGTGGTTTCATCCAACACCTCACATTGACTACCAGGTTCAACTTTCCTACTACATTGATTCAGGATGTGTTTCTTCTGACTCTCACAGCTGCTACCCCAAGTCAAGTCAACTCAATTGAATCTAATGGTGTACATATTAATGTGGTGGTGAAAGCTTTCTCTCAAAATCTCTTCAAACTTACACCAGAAGAAAAAAACCTTCACTACTTATGATTGCCGGCTCATGTTCACCATCTATACCAATCACGTTTCTTAAAACAGGATGCATTTGTCTCATTACCACATCACCTGTCATGTATATCCAACCTAAGAAATGCATCACTTCTACGGTCGTCAAGGAACATGCAACCTTATTTTCTCTTCAGATTCTTGCCTCTGTATTGCCAGGGCTTGGGAGATTTTGACTGTTGTTGATTTGTAGGGTTTTCTGCTTTGAGCTCTTTCCTCATTGATTATTTCCTAAGCTTTCTCTCACAGTGTTTTGTGCATGCCACATGTAAGAAGATATTTTGGGGTTTAATAATGTAATAAACTGAGCCTTGAGCTTTCATAAGCAGATCTGTGGAGCCATACACAATACTGAGAGAGAATCAGATTGTCCTCAGAACACCCACCAGATGTGGCATGCCCCAGGGCACACTATCACATTGATCCCATTAACTGACAGCACGGCTTGCTGTACTGCAGTAAGTCCAAGGAGATGGCATTAGAGCACATAGTATTTCCTGCAACCCACTTTCTCCTTGGTTTTGACTTATTCTGCTTAAAAATGTAATCCCTGCTTTGAACACACGCTTGAAATGATGACAGCATAACCTGTCCAAAGACCAAAAAACCCCAAACCTAACACAAAAACCCTAATGTCACAGGTGTGCTTCTTCTCAGTTAATAACTTCTCCCCAAAGTCTCTTTCTTACACCAGAATTTCTTACAGCAATTGCAGCCGACATAGCATTATCTCATTTTGAAGTACCTGCTCAGAAACTATTCTCATGTAGGCTTTCTGCCATACTGTTAGCTTAGCAACAAAAAAACAGGTTAAAAGTGCTTAGAATATGTAGTTCTAAGAATAGGTTGAGTTTAGAAAAAATTTCCAGAGCTGGGCATCTAAACATATGTAATGATTCAGGTCTAAACTACTAATAATTTCCATTGTCAAAAAAACCCAAAAAAATGGATTTTGAAACCTATGTCTTAATTGTTATCCTGAGGTCTATTTGCTCAGTTGGCGTCTGGAGCATTTGGGCATCTGAGGAGGGACTTGGTTTTGCACTTTGCAGTTTCTCGTGTGCCTGAGTTTGCTTCTAGGCATTGTCTCAGCAATCTAGGCCAGACTCTGGCTTGCAGCACCAATGGTGTGTGCAAATGAGCTGGTTTGCAGACTTGAGTCCCTGTGGAGCTCATCCTAGTAGGAAGGGCCCAAGTGTGCCTGTGGATTGATTGACTCAGTTGAGTGAGTAGCCCTCAAAGGCTTCTGAGGGGAGACTGGAACTAGGAATTACCAAATCAGGAAGATGGAGGTCCTAGTCCAGTGTATTCCCTGCACAAGGATTATAAACACCTCCATGTGTCACCTTTCAAGCTACTGACCTGGACATTAAAATACTGTAAATAGGTTCCATTAAGATTGCTGGGAAAACTTTGCTATTGCGTGAAGGATTCAGAAAGGATGCAGAGTCTCTGCAGAGAAAGAGTTCTGCTCACAGCCTGGTTCCGCTAACCTGGGAGGAAGGGAAGAGAGCTGGGATGCATGCTGCTGTGATCTGCTACTCCAGTGGCTCAAAAACTCAGAAAAGTTCATGCATTTTTCAGTGTTGACTACCCTTGTTTTGCAGGTGATGAATTACAGACCCTTTGGCAACTCTGACACTCTCTCTAATCGTGTTTCCTCAAATTAGCTCAGAGCTCTGAGAAACTCTGGCGTGCAGTGAGACAATGCAGTGGGAGTGTGGGATTTTCCTGCCCTTGCATAGTGTATGAATTAAGGCTCTTTTCTACAATGCTTATGAACAGATAGCCAGCTCCTTGCCCAAAGCCAATCAGAATAGATTGACTGACTTCAATGAGACTATCCATGTCCACATCAGCTGAGGATCTGACCTGAAGTATTATTAAATTACGTATTTCAGTTTAATAAACAACCGTGCCCTGCTGAGATGATGTGCCTGATTCATGGGGCCTGTTTTGCTGTGGAGGGCAGTTGATGGGCAAGACAACTACTCGTCAAATCATTAAAACACAATTAGGCAGAAGGAAACCAGAAATTCACCTACAATTCTCCCTCTCCCTTTTGTGCTCCACCATACATTGGTGATTCCTGTGGACAGCTGCAGACACACAAGGAGGTCACCTCACAGCCACCGTGCCATACCTCCTCCAAGGAGAGCAGCAGTGGAAAAGCAGATTGCCTTCCTGCAAATGGGGCATCCTGTCAGCAGGAAAAGAGAAATGGAACAAAAGGTCTGTGTGAAAATAATGCAGTCATCCTCCAACACAAGGGAGACTCAGACCAATTTTTCATTAATTTTTTTTTAATAACTGGTCCAAGTAAAAGCAAGCAGTTAGTGATGCAGCAGGATATATGTGCATATTTATGGAGTTCTGTTCATTCCTAAACCAAGACTTTTCTTTTTGGTACTGTGATTGTTTAGACTGTTCTCAGCAGAAACACTCAAGATGTATTAGAAAAGACGTAAGGTAAAACATACCAGAATCTGAAAAGTTTAGCATCTCTGTTAGGTCCTGGAAAAAGAAAAACAAAGAAAGAAAAAAAAAAAGGATTTTATTTATTTTGGAATAGTGCCTGAGGTCACCGGGCCCTGCACCATAGGACCACAGAAGTATCTCCTTCCTCTCTGTCCTTTCCAATAACGGAGGAAGGCCCCAAGTCTAGTATTTTTAGGCACATCTCTCTCTTTAGCTTTTCATTGAAGTTTCTTAGGTGCTCAGTAAAGGGGAAAAAATAATAATGATTTGGGAACAAAATATGTTTTTTATCATTTCAAATATAGGTGCCCCTAATCTTGGTATGTGTTAGCTTGTGAAAAGACCTTGCAGGGCTGTAGTTAATGATCCATTTTCAATAGACTACTGGGCCTGAACTGAAGTGTTTTGCCTCAGCATGCAGTCTGTGCTTTGCGCTGTTATGATAACCACATTCACAGTGGAGGGATTTCTGTTTGTGACTTCTTTCGCAGGGCTGTACAGAGTAGGAAATGTGCTGCAGGTTGCCTTGGGGCTTACAGGAGTTACGTGCCCCAATGAGGAGGTGCGAGCCCTGGCAATTCAGCCTGCCCCTTCTAGGTGGCTCTTTGGGAACATACCCAGCAGTAGGGGCTTTCTTTGCAGCCTTAGAGGGAACACAGCTGGACAGGAGGCAGTCCTTGTGCTTCAGCAGCTCCCAGTTGTGACCTCTGTGGGTTGCAGCAACACCCAGAACCACTGTGGCCTAGTGTGACCCACTCTGACCCAAAGGAGCAGCCCCTACACAGTGCATTAGAGGCAGGAGGTGCAAACCAGGATGTCCTTGGGGCTCTTTGCTGCAGCTCCTCACCCCCCTGCTGGGACAGGTCAGTGGGGAAATGGGCCCACTTGCATCCCCAGCTTTCCCTTTCTAACAGCTTGCCTCTCTCAGCCCTGCTTGTGGCAACCCAAACAGAATAACATGTGCCAGTAAGTGGTGATTCACACGACAAGGGTAGATGGTGTGGGTCCTTTTTTCCTCCCACTAGAGGACTCCCTGATATTCATGACCTGTGTCCCTAAATTCCCTGCTAAGTCAATCATTCCCATTTCCTCCAGATTGTCCAGGAGCAGCCCTTTGTGGTATTTCTCCTCTTTTCCTCAAAGTGAGGCAGTGCTGTCAAGGCAACTCTGATGTCACCCTGGCATCTGGGTTGGGGCAAACCAGGGCATGCAGGTGCTGCTGCACCATAAACATCCACACACACGTACTTGCCCCATTAAACATGCATAAGCAATTCAGCAAGACACATATGCAGCTCAGGACTCCCTGAACCAGGAGTTAGTATCTTTCTATAACATCCCTCGATGGACCTTCTTATTATTACTCTTTAAACCAATGTGTGTGACGGACTGTGGGAATGCACGCCACTGCCTGGTTATGTGGCATGTGAAACAGCATCCCCTGCTGTCTGCTTACCTGCTAAATAATTTTGGTGCCACCAGTCACTGTATTAAATTTATTCCTGAATCTCTGATCCTCATGTATGCAGCTAATGATTCTCAGCAGTTTTTACACTTTTATCATGAAACAACATCTCAGCCTTGGCCATATTGATCACCATAACTGGTCTACTCTGGCCTCAAATCGGGAGGCCTGGAGACACACCATCTATAACGCAGCTGTCTCCTTCGAGAACACCCACAGGATCACTCTCGAGGAAAAAAGGCAACGCAGAAAGAACCGTGTATTGCAGAATACACCATCTAAGGAGTCTTTCTGCTGTGCCTTATGTAATCGGATATGTCTGTCACGTATTGGCCTCATAAGCCACCAGCATGCCTGTAGCAAATGTGGATAGAGCCTTCCCAAATCTTCATTCGTGAAGCCTAGCCATGATGATCGTGATCTCCAGAATTGAATTTTTCTAGGCTGAGGGGTTCTATTAGATTCTTATACAGATCCATGTCTCTTAGCATCCTTATTGCTCTTTTGGTTTGGTTCATTTCCTCTGTGTGTTTCAGTGGAGGAGGTAGTCAGCACCAGTGGCAAAGCTGTCAGGAGTCAGGTGAGCTAAAGCTGGTATCAGGGCATGCAGTGTTCTCTGGTCCTTTTTCGTCTTGTAGCAGCTTATTTTTGTCCCTCAAGTGGTATGTCCTAGAACTATCTAATGGCAACATCTCTTTCCTAGACAGTGAGCCGTTAGGACGAAGCTCATTTTTTTTATCTATGGAATTGTTTTCCCTCATGTATGGTACTACCTTTATCTACATTCAGTGTCTCCAGTCCTCTCATCTCCAGTCAGTGCCAGAGGTCTTTCTGCACCTTTATAAATCTGCTTTCCTTTTTTACTACTTTGGGCAAATGAGCATCAGCAGTGCTGTCACCTCAGTGTTTGTGCTGTTTTTCAAATTGCCTATGAGCAGTTGTCTAGCATAACTAACTAAATTGTGCTAAAAAAGAATTTAATGCACTGGGTGAAACCCTTCTGCTCTGCTGTCAGTAGAGATTTGGTTCTGACTTAAATGGAATTAGGGCTGGACGCATCAGGCTTAGGTTTTTCCAGAACTTCCTTTATTTGATTTTTAGAAAGAGAGAAATTAACATAAATTTTAGTTCTTTTTCCTCTTTATTTTTTGTTTTTCCCATGGCTAAAAAGCCTTAAAAAGCATGAATTGTGTTTAAGAGAATGTAACACAATTAGAGCCCTTATCATGATTATTAGGTATTAATATTTTCTTGGGCTGTTCTGCCTTGTGATACATTATTATTGATAGTTTGCAAAATATCATCAACTTCCTACCTTTAGGATAGCTAAGGTTTCATTTGTTGCAGGTAAATGATGGCAAACACTGGTAAAAGTACTGGAGAATTATTTAGCAGAACTATGAAGTCATTTCTACTATGTAAACTGAACTTACCAAGACCTGAAAATTCGTCTTTGTAGTAATGCTTAACACATATACAGTGTCTTACATCTTCAATGAAGAGTGCAAACATTCACTAATTAATCTTCAGACATCATAGGTAACCTGATGTTACTATTCTTATTTTACATGTGACATGCTAATTTGATATCCCATGTTATATCAGCTAAGAGCTCTTTCCATTTCTCCAAGGGAAAAGCTAAAGATTCCTGGATTTTTTTTATTCACACTACCTGCTTTCAAAAGCCTAAATTCTGTCACTTCTTCTCACTTCATCACAAGCTGTGAGTAAAGACTTTATATGTTTGCCAATTTTTGGAAACTCTCTTTTTACAAAATAGGAAGTATGAAGCTGCAGAAGGTGTAGAAGCTTCAGCTATATGGTATGTAACAGTCTGAAAATGTTACTTTTAATTTTTAATTCAGAAAATGCATAATGACCCACTTTGAAAGACAGCTACATGTAGCTGATCACTTGATCCTCCCTTTATGCCCTTTTTGGCAAGAACCAGAATTTCCCAAATTTGCCGTTCCTTTGTAATAATTAATAACTTTGATTAAAATGGGTTTCCAAGCTTTGTCAGATAAATTTCCAAATCTTACTACCATTAATCTAATATTAACTGGTTTTATATACCTTTTCTGCTCATTTATAAGTTAAAGTGCCCAAAGTCTACAAGTAGCTCTTCAATATGCTGGAAGCCTTCTTAATAGCAATCAATGTTGTATATGTTTTAAAGCTGCAATTTAAATGCTTCCTTAGGCATTTCTAGATTCATATTTTCTGATGACAAAATGGCTTGTATTAGTGTGATGAAGAGGAAGACAGAGTAAGAATAGTTGATAATAATATTTATTATTAATAATTATTGCCAATGGACTCTAAATCTGAGAAGAGTGTAGAAGCAGTAGTCATTTGTAATGTGAGGTTTTTCTTTTTCAAATGGAAAAGTGGTGCACCGTACATTGTTTAAGGGCAAACAAAATTATTTTACTAGGAGCAATAAACAGCATATATGCAACTTAACTCACAAAATGTACACATGGGCTCAGATTTCCAGAAGTGGTTTCTCAGTCAGGGAAGCTGCTCAGAGAGTCCATATCCTTAGCCTTCAGGACCAGTTGGTAGACTGTGTTGATGCAGGCTGCTTTTGTTATTATGCACTGCTTCAGACACCTGATATGTGAAGGACAAGCATAGGTGTCCAAATGCCTCACTGTCCCATCTGTCCTGTCTGTTCTGCATCCCACCTAAGACCTCGCTTTCCATTTCTTTACAAAACTGCAACATGTAGTTGTCAAAATTGTCACCTTTTACACAAAATGCATCATGTCTGATACTTAATTTTGTCTATACATGTGTTTCCAGGCGTTTTTTTCTGTGTTTTATTTCTTGGCATCCATTAGACCATGATGATTATGGATATCTGTGTATTCCTCGTGGTGCTGCTACCAATGGTAGAGAGGTGAACTGACATCCTATAGTCCAGCCTTCTCATCCCAACAGGTGCCACATTTGTCTCTCATTCAGTGGCTGGTATTTGCCTTGTGGTGTTCAGCATTTTCCTTGCAATCTTTAAGCGAACCAGTGAGCTCTTCTTTGGTACCCAGCCACTTCTGATGAAATGAGCATGTTTTTGATGGCTGGCAATGGCAGATAAAATTGCTGTCTTTGTCCTGTGAGTGCTTCTCAGACGCTTCTGGGTTGTAATTATTGTATGATGCAAGAGCTGTCAGGAGGAATGCTGGGTAGCAATGAGGGAGACATTTCTAATCAGTCAAACAGTTTAAAAATTTCACAAACTTATACTTCAGTTTGTGTTGCCATGGTCACAGACACACATACACTTCATGTATTTAATGTTACCGTCATCTTAAACTAGTCCTTGCCAAAGGCATCATAGAAATATATATGCTTCAAATTTTGTATGGTTGGTGATCTTGGTATCCTGAATATTTACAAACATTTCAAAGTAATCTCATTTTAAAAATTGTAATTTAAATTTGCTACTTTTTACGTAGTTGAGGGAAAGACTGCAACTAAAGAAGGATTGCCCACAACATTTTCCATATGGCTTTCATGTTGTTGACTGTTGTAGCACTGACATTGTTGTGAGTTGTAGGTTGTGAGAGTAGAATGTCACTTAAGGTTAGGCAATCTTTTAGAAACTGTTGCGGTTCCAGACAAACCAAGTCACTGTTCAGTGCTGCTAGACTGCTGCAGGTTGAGTAGTCTTTAATACTCAGGTCAAATGTGCAGCTTAGGTAAAGGAAAATGCCTTTAGTTGCAGTTGAAGAGACACAATACCAGCTTGCTGGTAGACGGTTGGGCTGTGATCTGAGACCTGCTAATGCAGTTTCACTGAGAAGATACTTGAGGTGTAAATGAAGTGATACTTAGATATGTAAATGCTATTGAGATTGTTTGTAAATAAGACTTTATATATCATGGGCAATCAGGGGCTGAATACCTAAGCTGGGTGATGGACTTGAGTATTTGGGCACCTTCCTTCAAGGAAGGTGTATATGTTCTGTAAATAGCATCTAACTACTTATGGCCAAATGTGTAGAAGTCAGTCATCCTTAGGTGTCTAGTTTGTGCCTGGCATAAAGCCAGGACTGACAGCTTACATGGAAAGGGAAAACATTATAATAGGAAGTGAAAGATGGGGGAGCTGCTAAGCCACTAGGCTGCTGGGATCTTACATTCTTTGCAAGACCTTCTTAGAATTTGTGAGTTACAAAGAAGGAGCTAATTTTAGGTCTCTTTAAAGTTTTCTGAAAGTCAAGTAAGTCCTTTCACAGTACAGCTATTCTACCTTTAGGACCAGTGTTATATTTCTTACCACTCTTCATTGCAGACATATGAAACACTGAGTTGGAAACCATGTTTTGTAAAAGGTTGTCTATCCTACATCTTTCATATAGTTTGACTGGATTTTTGGTTGAGCCTGTGTGCACTAATTTTCTAAATTACTACTCAAAAAACATATACAACCTGATAAAAAGTGGGCTGGGAATGGAAAAAAAAAAGAACCTTTTTTTTTTCCAGTCCATGGACCTCTATTAAAAAATATTAAATTAATGCAGCACAGACTTTTTAGTGTCTGACAAGAGATCAGCTGTAAATACTTCAATAAAGTTTTAGTGATGAATTGTGCTATTGAAAAAAACAATATTTAAAATCAGAAGACCAGGTATGCATTATTTGAATGTGAAAACTACTTTTTTTGATGTGCAAGTACTACCATCTGGAACTTCTGCAATTTTTTTAAAGAGACATTAATAAAATGGCTAAATATCTTTAAAATCGGGTCACATGCTTAGAAAATGAATATGGGTTTAGAATTTTCTTCTAATAATTTAGATTCGTTGATGCATAATATAGAGTTTTAATGTTCAGAGGACAGTTTTTAATGTGTCTTGCTTGCATGAAGAAACACTTTTTCCTCCTTGTCTTCTGAAATCTATTTCACATTTATAAAACAAACTGATGTACTTTTTGTTCCTGAAATTCTTTTTATTCCTGTGAATTCTTTTTATTCACAGACACCAGAAATTTAACAATGTCTTTTCTGGCAAGACAGGAGCGTATCAGTCAGAACAAGAGTTTAAAACCTCCAACCTATAGCTTTCAACCTTCAACCTAACAGCTCTCTTTTGGTGCAAGACCATGGCATTTGATTCCCTCCTAGCTACCGTGAGAGTTGAAAGGTTGGCCCTGCTTTCTTTGTGTGGCTTTGGATCCGTGTCAGACTTCAAATCAAGCTTCACAGCCAGTACAGCCGAAGAGGCTTTTCATCACAACACTGGAGAGAAAAATAGTTCTCCAAAGAGATCAAAACTTTAAAAAGCCTCCCTGTGTGGTCTGGGCACACTAGCCAAGCAATCCTGACCAGATCTCCAGCATCACAGTCCATTATTCTCAGCAAATGATTTCCTGCTGACAAGACGCCCCTTTGCTTCTCTGTGTGTTGTAAACAATTGCTAGTTAATGTAGAGATTAATTACCTCTCCTTTATTTTTGGTCACCCATGGGCATAAAAGAACTACTGCATACTTGCAGAAGATACTCTCATTAGTGTCACCTTCATACTATTGATCGTTCTGCCATCAGTCTTCTGTAACCTTTGATCCCACATGTCTGGTCTATAACAGATTGATAAACCTAAACTGAAGGCACCACCAGCACACAGTTTTCCAGACAAGATTTTCAAAACCTTGTGAGTGAAAAGTTCCTCATTCTCCCTAGTCTTCTGCAAGACTGGGTCCCAAGTCTTGCTTGACATTCACAAATGCAGATTCACATATTCAAACATAACATGAGCCTTGTAAAAGATGGCTAAGTATTGGAAATAATTAAAAATTTCTCATGCAGTAGTGGCATCATTACCTTTTATTTCCATTGAAATTTTTTAACAGATAGGAATCGAGATTGGCTGGCTGACAGAGACAGCAGTCTGTTACTGTAATACATCAGCAGTCTCACTCTTGCCACTTGCATGCATTATTTAAGTATTTGCACTAGAATTATTTTAGTAGAACTGTAATCTGAGGCTGATGAGTATATAAGCTTTGGGTGGCTGTAGACTAAAATTTTTTCCTAGGTTAACCGTGCTAAGCAGTGCACCTGATCACTTTTTGTTATTTGGCATGGACTTTCTACAAAAAAGAAACAATACTAAAAATTGAGTAGTTAAGTGGCCAGTCCCTGTTTGTTTGCAGAAAGGTAGAATGGTCTGCAAGGAAAAAAGAAATAATGGCCTCATAAAAATGGTGGGTACATTACATGAGCCACACATGTTCGCTGGCTTACATATTCTCTGAAAACTCGACAGCTAGTGTTGGCACTATGGCTGTAAAGTAGTATAAGTTTCATTTATCTGAAAAATTTTAAATCCAAAATTTGGACTTGTGTCCTGTAATTTGCATTAGACTTTTCTGTTATGTTTGTTATAGGGGGATGATCCTGCCACTCTGCTTAGTCCCAGTGAGGTCATATCTGGAGTGCTGTGTGCAGTTCTGGGCTCCTCAGTGCAAGAGAGACATGGAGCTCCTGGAGTGGGTCAGTGGAGGACAAAAAAATTTATTAAGGGACTGGAGCATCTCTTACAAGGACAGGCTGAGAGAGTTGGTTCTGTTCAGCCTCCAGAAGGGACAAGTAAGAGGAGATCTCATCAGTATGTGTAAGTTTCTGAAGGGAGGGTGTCAAGAGCATGGAGCCAGGCTCTTCTCAATGGTGCCAAGCAATAGGATAAGAGGCAAAGAAAGTTCCACCTAAGTATAAGGAAGAACTTCTTTACTGTGTAGGTGACTGAGCACTGAACAGATTGCCCAGGGAGGTTGTGGAGTCTGCCTCACTGGGGATATTCAAGAACTGTCTGAATGCAATCCTGTACCATGTGCTCTAGGATGACCCTGCTTGACCAGGGAGGTTGGACTGTGGTCCCTTCCAACCTTCCAATTTGGAGAGTGTCAATGACTCAGGCTGTATGGTATTCCCAGCAAGAGCAAAGCTCTTTTCTATAGGGACTGGTCCTTTGTTCATCAGCATCTGACTTAATGAACAGCAGGACTAGGGATGGGGGAGGGCAATTTATGGAAAACTCAATTTGTAAGGAAAAAGGCAGTTTAAAAAGTCTTGTAAATCACAAGCTGGATCATTTTTACCCTGGTTTCCTCAGAACTTTGAAGCTCTGGATAACCCCACTCTGCTTTTGATCTGCTCCTCTGCCACCCCAGTGTGATGACTCTGCTTTCTCAGAAGCAGATCCCCAGCTGTGTACAACGACAAAATACGTGACAGCATAAACCAATTGGAGAATTCCCCAAAAGTAAAATATGTCTCAAATACCTCCTTCCTCCTGCATAGCTTTAGGGAACTCATGATGCCCCAGGTAGCCATGCAGGCATACAGATGTGTTCTAGTTATAGAGCTAATTAACAATTATATATATGTGTGTATTTCCATTTTATAACCACTGCCATTTGGATGACTGCCTGTTTGTGCATTGTATCTTAGCAGTAAGGGGGAAAAAATAAAGGAGTGGAAAGGGGAATGAGGGACTTGAGGGTCCTGTATGTCGAATATTGCACTAGTAAAGTAACATCACTAAGTGGTGGGTTCTCTAGCAGTCCCTCAATATCCAGTACAGCAGAAATTTCATTGTTTATAAGTTCTTAATTAATTTCTTAGCATTTTTTTAACTTGTAAATTCTTATTGGTGATTTCGAATTTAAAGTACACCTACTGTCAGCATTCTAGATGTTGTGGTATTATTTAATCCTTTTTTCTACGTAGAGTTTATCTGTTTGAATCATGTTTTTGTATTTTTCTAGTTGCAAAATCAATATAGGTATGGCAGAGCAAGCTATATTCCTTTGTTTAGTGCATAATAGAGATGGCTGGAGGACTGCAGTCCCTATTCAAAACAGCCCTTGAGATTTTAAATTTTTTTTTCCTTTTTTTCTCCTCATTTTTTAAACAGAAATTACTTTTGAAATTTTAGAGAAAAAAACTAATTACTTTAAAGGTCAGTTTGTATGCCTTTCTAATAGGTTTGAAAGTTATATGCAGGGGAAAAAAAAAAAAAAAGAGAGAAAATAAGTCAGCCTATGATTGATTTACTCCTGCAATACTGAACCAGTGGTAAGCAACTCTTCTCAGATCATAGGCTATGGTTCAGCCAATATATTTTATGACTCAAAGGTCTGTAAGGACTCAATAGACTTAATCTGTAAACCTTTTCTACAACATTCCATAATATTCCTCCAGTGAATTTCAACTTATTTCGCACAAAATATCTCAAGGAAACTTTTATGATTTTTAGTGTTAATACATGATTGAGTAAAACCATACACTGTTTCCAAAAGACAAAACTTCTTAATAAAAAAGGAAGAAAACAGCCAACCTGGCTAGGAGTCATAATCAGATACCATTTGATTAAGAAGATATTTTAAGCTTTTCATTTCACCATTTGCAGTTTGGTTTGATTTTTTTTTTTTTTAAATATTGTATTCTCAATTGTGGCAAGTGGTCCACTTGAAGACAAAAGTATTTTGACTTTTAAAAAATTTTTTTACTGACTTTCAAATAGATTTTTAGTGAAGGAGAAAATAGTAACTGTATCCTACCACCCCTCACTTGGGCCATTCAGTTCCTCTGCCATAGTGATTTTTTGGGTAAGAATTCGCAGAGCAGCAGGTTGACTGGCCTTATCTCTGACTACCCACTGTCATCTTCTGTTGTTGCATTGGCTTTCACGCTTGATGTCACAACATGGGGAAGCAAAGCTTACTGTGCCACACGCAGGCAACCCTTTTGCAGTCACCACTGCTGACATGGAACATGTGAGCTCCCAGTATGCAACTGAGATCTATGGCTCTGGCACAACAGCACAGCTGTACACAATTCTGTACATGCACACAACTTTTCAAAGGAGTCCAAAAGTTGTGATATGTTGATGTATTTTTATTACTATTTTGTGTGAATTTGCGATGTTAACACCTCTGCTGTTTCTTCTCATTCTTTGCAAAGGAAGAAAATAAGAGAGTTGCTGGTTCCTGAGGGTGGAGGAGGAGGGCTGATGGGTGGCTGCACAGGTCTGTGCATCCAGCATGAATTATCCCACAGGTTATTGAAAGTGTCTTATTCAGAAATCATTGTCAGCAATTTGCTGATAGACTTTTGTGACAAGTCATGAGTGAATTCAATGCCATGCTGAGACCTCCTTGGTGCAAAACCATGAAAATCATTCCCTTGGCTCATCACAAGTGACTTATTTGCAGTAGCTGCACAGTGACAACAATACTACCTGTTTCTGAACACAAGAAAAGCCTCCACTGAGCTCCTGCTTCTCCTTGCCTTCTCACCTCTGCAAAGCAGAGATAGTTCACGAGTAAAATCCATCAGCATATATTATCTGAGGAATGAAGGACACAAGCCTTGTATGTTTAACATTAGAGAAAAAAAGAGCCTCTTGGGTTTCTACCTCAGCCTTCGGGCTTTATAAGTGAGCTCTTAAATGCTGTACATTTTTTAAATCTCTGAGCCTTCATTAGTCTGATGCTGTAGAATGCAGAGAGATTTTGATTTATTTTTAAAAATTATGTTCATAATGCTTAATTGGAAGAGCACAGTATAAAGAAACATGTCTAAGCACCTAACAGAATCACAGAATCATACAATGGATTGGGTTGAAAGGGACTTTAGAGATCATCTAGTTTCACCCCCCCAGCCACAGGCAGAGACACCTTCCGCTAAACCATGTTGCTCAAAGCCCCATCCAATGGGGCCTTGAACACTCCCTGGAGTGAGGCATCCACAACTTCTGTGAACATCCAGTTCCAGTGTCTAACCACCCTCACAGTGCAGATTTCCTTCCTAATATCTAGTCTAAATCTACCCTTTTTCAGTTTGAAGCCATTTGTTATAGGATGCTTTGTGTCTTCTGAGAGGAAAAGTATAGACGGTGGAGTGTTTACAGGAAGGTTTAAGGGCATTTGTTTTTTGGGTTTTTTTTAATTCTTTGTGGGAGTTATATGAATGAAATGTTATTATATATTGATTTCAGATAAAGATCAAGATATAGTGGTTCAAAATTTTATAGAGAAGAAAAGCTTGATGTGCTTGAAGCAGTTTGTGTACTAAGGGTATATTGTATGGTTCTAATCCAACTTGAGTGATGATCAAGGAAGAAATAACTGAAGCCGTGTTATTATTGATCAGATAGGAGTCCTGTGCCAACCAGAGATAGAAATCATCATTCACAAAGGTTGCCGTGTGACAATTTAGCTTCTAAATAGGCACAAACCAAATTAATAAGTGGTTGGTGATCACTGTCTATGAAGAGGAACCTTGAATCCAAATTCTTTGAAATATTTTCTTATGCCCAGGAATACGATCTTTTTCTTCTCTGGGGTGAATTTTATCTGCTCCCTATTGTCCACCTTTCAGCTCAGTTGTGATTATTATGGATTTGAAGCTTTGTATTGAAAAATAACAGAAACTTGAGTTCTATGACAAAAGCTAAGATAAAGGCACTCAAATAAAAAACTAGTTTATTTCAAGTTCAGAAAGTTTTATATGACTGACTTTCATCTGTCTTGCCATTAGACACCAAACTAGTGCCCTAAGACCCTGGTGGCTTCTGATCCCTTCATAGCTAGGAGAGAGGGGTAAGGGAGTTATCTCCACAAAGTTACTGAGAGTTTGGGTAAGGCAAATGGCCACAAAGGTCTCTAACATCTCTTGCTCTCTTTCTCCCATCTCAGATACCTCAGAGGATATTGAAGCAAGAAGGATAGAAAGGGCTGTGGTTACTGCTCTGACCAAGTCTTGTATGTCACCAATGGCTAAGGAAGCAAGCCACAGTACTAAATATTACTCTTTCTTAACAAAGTGATGTTCTGCTTTCAGGTTTAATAAATCCTTTCATATTTTCTTCTACAATGTTCTCTGGGGACTTAAGACAAAGAAAGGGATCTGCTACTAGGTGTAGGTATGTTGTGTACCCAGGGCTAAATTGCACTTTTAGTAGCTCCTGGAGTGGAAAGGCCAAAGGTTGAGAGCAGTAGAGAGAACACAACTCAAAATATTGAGGAAAAGGAAATGACAGAACAGGCATATTTTAGGATTTGCCTTTTCTAACCAGTATACTTTGTGTAGACTAAACAAGGTTATGCTGGTGAGGTCATTTGGTGCTTTAGAGAAACTAATCAGGACAAGCCTATCAACAAGCCACTGATGAGTTCAGCTCATTCTTTGGTTTTATCATGGTTTTCCGAATGCCAATAAGGAAAAAAACAAACAAACAAACAAAAAACCGAAGCACTGTAAGTAAGGCAGACCTGCAACTCTGTAGTTGCATGTCTTTGCAGCAGTCTAGTGTAGATATTGAAGCAGGTTTGCTTCTTTGAGCGCCTGCCACTCCTGCCAGCCTTGTGCTGGGGACAACATGAACAGCTGGAAGCCCAGGGATGTGGCTTCCTCCCTTCAATCTATTGTACTGATTCCTAAACCACTTAAACCATCCTCTGCTGCTGGGTCTGACACTTTGTGGCTGTGTATCTTTTGTAATTACTTACCGTGACTATTAGCTGTGAATGCTAACTTCTTGTTTATAATGTGTGTGTAAGGGACTTTTAAATAAATAAGCATCAATTGTTTTAGTCTTTCTGCAAGTACAGGTTCTCCTGTTGTCTTGCACTTTGCCTCCTGTTGATCAAGACTAAGAAGAGACATAGGTACACCTCACTTGCTCTCACACTGTACCAAGCACTCATAGTATCTCTGGGACATTTATACTTTTTGTGACTTTACTGAATCCAAAGTGGCATTGAAAGTCAACTAATTCTGGTTAGTTTAGCAATTTTCTTTCAAAGTGAAAACAGATTGTGGAATTATGTTCTCCAGACCCTCCCAAATATTGATTTGTTTCTTTCTTTTTGCCACTGTGGCTGAGCAGATAAGGATAACTTACTTGTAAGAGAGTTATAGAAGATCTCTATTTTAGACTAGGGGATTTTTTTCAATTCATCTGAATAAACTTACCAAGGATAGCTAGGTCTCTTTTACTACTGGGTGTCTATGGGACTAAATGCTTTGAATAAGCAGACTTCCATCAAGGATGAGTTTGGTCCCGCTGATTTCCTCCGCTGTGTAAATGTGCATATGTGAGAGAATATATATTTATGATTATGCTTGTATCTGTAATAAAAACACTTGTTTAAATAAGAGAAAGGGGAATGAGTGACAGTAGGTGTTAAGTGTGTAGAGTGAGTGACTAGACAAAGGCAAGTGGCTCAGAAGCCCTGCTGAGCCAGCGCCTGCAGGGCGCGTGCTGCCAAGCAGTGCCGGCTGCGGCTGCTTGCTGTGGACCACTGATCCATTGGATGAACAAGGCTCAAATCAAAGACTAGGAGACAAGCCATGTCCTATTCCTTTCCACTCCTTTGCTATCCATTAACCTCCACACACTTTCCTCTAACATACATGCAGACGTACACGCACACAACCATCTGTCCTTCTGACTGCATTTCATTTCCAAGAAAACTTATGAGGGAAAGAAACCTCTTCCAAGATGTTCAATGCTAATGTATCAGATGTTCATAGAGAAACAAAACAAAAATAATTCAACCGTATATATTTCAGGATTTATTTTTTCTCTAATGGTTAGGTGGTCTTTCTTATCCTGAATTGCAATAACAAAGAAATAGTCAATTATCTCTTTAACTGCAATGCTGTGAGTGACTTTCAGTGCAAGAACATTTTGGAACTTAAAATGGCAATTTTGGAACTTGAAATAGTAATTATTGCTTCAGAGGTAGGTAACTCATGGATTATGGCATAACAGAGCTATGTAACACTTTGAACACAGGTCTAAGTGAGGTTGCGTGCATATCTTGGCCTCTGTTTGCTCAATGATAAAGAAAATGTACTGCTCATACCTAATATTCTTTTCAGCCATTTGAAGTGTTAACAAAGAAACCCATTGTGTAAATAATCTAATGGCATCTCTGTTTAGGTTTAGACCTGCATGGCACTTCTGATAAGAAATATTAACCTCAGTGCTGCTTATGAGATGGAATGCCTAGATCCAATGCAGCTCCATGTTTCCTCAAATTTTTGGAGGTGTTTGAACTTCTGTCTTTTAAAATCAAATTTAAATGTTACTAGATTTTTTTTCTGATCAGGACTATGAGTAACACTAAACACAGAGTGAGGATAAGGAACTTGACTTTTCTGTAATCACATCAGTTGGAGTGGACTGTGCTACAGTGTGTTATTAATCCCTGATTCAAAAAAAAAACCCAAATGAATTGTTGTTTTAAAAAATTTTACTCATAGGACAGAATTTCAGCACGTATAAGATTGCACTGACTGTTTACATTGTAATCCTGTGAAGGAGAACAATGCAAATTAGTACAGGCAAGCAATTAAATTAAGGTTAATGATTTTTCAGAATATGCTGGTTTTGTTGGCCTTGAATTTCAATGACACAAATACGATGAAAGTTTAGGTTTCGGGGTCAGAGCCGATAACATTTCTCCAGAGAGTTTTATCATATTCATACTGTGACTCAAAGCCAGACTCCTCTTGCCACAGGCTTGATTTAGAAACCCCAGGCTGAATTTGTTTGCATGGGTGAGAGGGGCTTGCATCTGTGCTTCAGTTTTGCAGAGCTCAATCTTTCATACTGGGGAGAAAAAGGGGGAAAAAAACCTGAAGTGTCCTTTATCAGCAAAGATGCAAGTACTGTGTACATATGGTTCTGTGGGAGACAGTTTCTTAATAACAATCCACATTTCAAAATTGATATTTGCTTCTGGCGAAAAGTTCACTTTAGTGAACTAGTGAACTCTAGTGTTTCTAGGTTACTTGTAACACTGGCTTTGGCCTTGACTTTCAAGGGCTTTGATGGACTTTCTAAGCTGTATCGGGATACCAAAAAAAAAATAAAATTATTTCATAACCTTCAAACTAAGCTACTTCCTTACATTCCAAGATTTCCTTCAGCTTGGAAGACTGTGATCATGGGGAAGCTGATATCTAGGTTTCTCAGACTTTTGCTAACTAAAGAAAGGAATCTTTGCCTTCCATGTTAAAGTGCTTTGAAATAGTTAAACAAAAAATCATGGGAAACTTACTTTTGGTAAACATCTACAGTTTCTAGAAAATTTGAATCAGTGATTGAATTGATCTGAAGAGAAATGCAAATTATATTTCCTTTCTACACTGCTTATCTTCTTTGAAACATTTCATGGTAATATACGTATAAAATGCAATGATGTCCAATAGAAAAGAAAATTGATCCAAGGAATACCAATGGTATCGACTTCAATCAACTGTTAAATACTAATGGAATGTGCCATATTAAGGAGCCACTTGCTCGATATGCCCCATCCCCACACAGGCTTCTCCTAATTCTCTGACATGACCTTGGAAGCACATCAAATGGTCTGTCAGCTCATATCCCCTGTGTTACTAAGAACAAAAAGGTAATTGTACCTTGCTTTGTGAAGTGTTTGTGTCCACCTCTAGTAGCACTACTGGGGAGGAATCACAGAATCACAGAATATACCGAGTTGAAAGGGACCCACAAGGATCACTGAGTTCAGCTTCTGGCCCTCCACAGGACCATACCCAAGAGTCACACCATGTGCCTGAGATTATCATCCAAACACTCCTTGAACTCTGTCAGGCTTGGTGCTGTGACCACTTCCCTGGGGAGCCTGTTCCATGTGCCCAACTGCCCTCTGGGTGAAGAATCTTTTTCTAATATCTAACCTAAATCTGTTCTGATACAACTTCAGGCCATTCCCTCTGGTGCTGTCTCTGGTCACCACAGAGAAGAGATCAGTGCCTGCCCCTCCTCTTCCCCTCAGGAGAAAGTTGTATATTGCAATATCTCTCCTCAGCTGGTTTCCAAAGATGCACTGGAGCAGCAGGATGCATTTTAATTTTTAGGACACTGTTACTTAAGCATTATTTGCATAACAAATTGGCTTAACTCAATTGCCATTAATGAGTTCCAGTGCATATAGGTCATACATGCATGGAAAAAAGAACACAAAACTCAATAGTTCTCTAGTTGTGACAGCAGAAAAAAGATTGATTTCTTTTTCATATCCAGTGGCCTTTTGGCCTTTTACTTTTCTCTTTCTCAATAACACTTCTTGACTAGGCAGCTGTGATGGAGAAGCTTACATGCAATAGCCCAGGACTGGAAGAGCACCCTCCTCTCTGAGGTTCAGCCCCTGGTTAGTTGATGAACCTGAACAAATCATTACCTATGGGTAGTTTCTCCCTACAGATAAGAGATAATAATGCTTTTCTACACTGGCTGCTAGACAACTAATTTGTATTTCATTACCAACAAATGCTTAAGGGCTTGTTTCATGCAGAAAAGGGGATACATCTGCATACAGTGGAGGGCATTCTCCTGTCGGTGTCCAGCCGTGGCTCTTCTCTGTCTCTTTTTTTTCCAGAACTGGACAGACAATTCTACAATGGTTTAGACTGAAAAAAAATAAAGTTCATAACAACTGTACTGTTCAGTAAAGGTGTATCCTTGTTACCTCTGTCAGAGAAGAGAGGCACTTCTTTACATCATTCATGTCTCTTTAATATGTATACAGATTATATTATAGGTTTTACTTTTTCACTTCATCCTTGTACACTTCAGAAGTTAGTTTGAAGTGCTTTTCTTGTTTGATAAAAATAAAAATTCATTTCACTAGATGGATACGTCCCATTATTGGCAGGTATCAAAAGTGCAATTCACCTATTTACCAAATAGGATCCTACATATCTCTAGGGAATACTTCTTACAATTGTCTGGCTTGTATCCTTTTGTCCACTACATTGGGATGGAGATGATAATAGATTTAGTGTGTAAAGCCTTGGTTTTCCACCTCTGGGATAATGGCTCACATCCAACTCAACCCTCTTAAGTGCAATCACTGAAGCAGATGGAGATGAGGCTTGGGTGGGCATAAATCTGAACAGTTATGAGGATGGTTTGTAGCAATTTGAACTCACTAGATATAGAAGACAAAATATACATCAGTAATAGAAACCACATTGAGCACATTTTTCAGGGGGACACCAGTATGCGTACAAGAAAGAAGAAGAAATAAGCAGGTTTTCAGAAAACTCACCAATTGGGCTGGCACATATTTTCAGAGGAACATGGAGCAGTGGGTAGGTACAGGGCTTCCTGTCCCACATTGCAACATCTGAAGTCAAAGGGGATTGTACTGACCCTACACATTCTTTTCTCTGTGTTGCTTCTGAGGATCACAGTGTGGATTCTGATTAATTTAAATTAAAGGTACTTCAAAAGAGAAAAAGGAGTTCAGAACTGAGATGGAGGGAGCAAAAAAGGAGATCTTTGATATACTTGGGGCTCTTGGGACAGCTGCAGGTTTTCACCCTGAAAATTTATGGGGAATGTTCAAATCACGAACACTAATGGCTGTGATAAACAGGGTTTCCTTGGACATGTAGAATTATTGCTGTTTACTCCACAACTCATCTACCAGTTCTTTATGATCTTTCATGGGTTTTAGCAAAAAGTAAAGTGGTCCAATCCAAGTACTTTAGGGTTTTTTTCTAGTACCTTTATGTAGGTCCAGTTGAGACACTTCTGGAAGTCATTTTGAAAACTAAGTTCATGTTCTGTGAACTTAAAGAAGTGCAGTTGAACATATAAAGGGAGAGGGGGGTGATATTTTTTTGCTTTAAATATCTTCAAATACTTGCTACCTGCCCGAGGTAGCATTTTAGCTTTCATTTAGAGGTTTTTTCTTTTTTTTTTCTTTTTCTTTTGTTTTTTTCCACAGAGAGTTTTTATTTCCCACTCTAACACCCTGAATTACCACAACTGGCATACTTGGGTTTCAGCTTTTCAGACTTTAATTGCTGGTGTTAGCAATTCACTCTCACTTTTTTTTTTGATCCCACATCTGCCCTTTTCTCCTAATCTTTAAATTGTGTTTTGAATGCTGTCATAATTAGATCAGTAGCTACCAGGTGAGGAAAGTTGAAACAAGCCATTTAATCAAGATGAAAAAAACCTAGCTGAGGGGGTTGTATGATGTGTTGGGTTTTTTCTTTCCCTTTTTTTTCCACAAAGATACTTTTCAGGTGTACCCTAAGGGTAGTGCTGTTTTTTTTTTTAATGGTAGAAAAAAATATTGTTTATTCTATTTATTTGTGTATAAATATATTTTGTTGTCTGTTGTTTTACATAGCTTTACATCTGTAGGCCCATTTTGAGAAATTTATAAGCACTATCCCAAAGAACACTAGTTTGATCATTAAAATTAATAGTCTACAATTTGAAGTCTTTTAAGACGGTTTTGTTTCCCTCTAACCCCACCTGTATCTGAAAGGAAGTAAAGTTTTCTGAAAGTCATTCTTAGCTAAGAATAAACAAACAAACAAATGAGCACACTGCAGGCAATCTGGTGCAATTAATATGAGAGCTGTCAGGGGGGTATATTAGATGAACTGACAATACTGTTCAAAGGCTAAACCTAAAGTTTCTAGTCCAGGGAGAAAAATTATATTTATGCTGCTTTTCAATGACAAGCTTCTTTTATGAAAGATAAATTTATTTTGTTTCCTGGGAAGATAAGGAAAAAACCCTGTTCTTTTCCTTGAAGGAGCTGGCTTAGGACTTTAAATTACAGTGGCTGAAACATTAGGGAAAAATAGAAAGCTCACAACAAACACCAACCAGCTGCTTCTGCTGTATATTTAATATGAACAGCTCTATTAGATGGGTTTATTAATACATCTGCAGGTATCCTGCAACAGGGGCCAGATGGCTCAGGAGATGAATAATGGCATAAAAAGGGTTGTAAATAGCAGGTCTGAAATAGCCAAATGATGTTGCCTTCTGATGTCTATTCAGTAACCAGCACGAATGACTCTGGAGAGAGGGTCTCATTCCTGCACCTCATCCTATACCACCAAAACTGCTGCAATTACTTCTCCTGTATGAGCAGAAAAAACAAAATATGTAGAAAACAGGCAATTAGGCAAGCGCTGTCTACACGTTAGTGATGATGCTCCTTGGTAGCATATTGCAGGACGTTTTATTTGGGGGAGTAACAAGACATAAGGCCCAGCAGGTGACTCCTAGGTGGGAGTGGATCTGCGTCCACAGCTGGCTCCTGCACTCTCAAACACGCATACAGCACGTTTCCAAAAAGTGGCATCAAGGTCTGCATTGGAAACGTGCCAAGGGATTGCATGTTTTGTACACACTGTAATGTACAGATTTGTGCAGACAGTAATATAGTAGGCTCCATTTTTAAACTTACAGGATAGACTCTGGTGTTGATTTGTAAATTCAAGTACATTCTTAAGGAAACCTTTTAGTCAGGTTTTCTGAAAACATAGGCAAATAATATTAGGAAAAAAATAAGTGCCAGGCTTTATGCCTGCTTCTCTGCTTTTATCTTCTAAAAGTTTTGAAGTAGTTTGTTGGTTTGAATTTATGATTATGGAAACTGGTACTGTTAGGTGACAGCAGGCAAAAAAAAAGAGAAGATATGGTAGCACAGTCTTAAAAAAGTTGGTATAAAATGAGCTATACAGATACAATACAAACATGATCCTGCTTTGCCTATTTGATGGGGCCATAAAGAATCATGGTAAGATTCATCATATGACCAAACATACAAAACTCAGTTTCGTGGTCAGAGTATGCTGCAGGTGTATGTGTACAGAAATGCTACCTGTGTGTGGATATTGTCACTCAGGGTAATATGACACAGTCATACTTGTATCAGATTGCTTGCATCAGTTCTATTTTCAGACATCAAAAGTAAAATTAATTGGTCCTGTCTCTTGGGCCCCGGGAAGGTAATCCTTTGCCTTTAATCCCTTGAACTGCATTTGGAATTAAAGGAGTGATTTTTCCTGAATTGTAGGCTTGCACTGGAAGACCTGTTCTGGTGTTAGCTAGGCCAGGTGTGCCACATAATTTGGGGGACCAGTACAGACTATGTAGCACATATGTAGCTACTTTGTGTAGCACAAATACAGACTATGAACAACTTTGCACCCAGATGAAGAGAGGTGTCACTGCCTGACACTGGCCCGTTTTAGGTCTGGAGGTGTGCTTAGAAGGGCCATTGAGGGTGGTAGAAGAAGGTGTCCGTGACATGGAGGTGTTTCTCTGATATCTGTCTCTCATAACACTTGAAAGTTGTTTGTGCCTTGCAGCTCACTTTGTAATAAGTTACCTTGATGGCTATTTAGTACAACCGCATCCTGTTGCTGTACTTTAAATTCAAATAATGTCTTGGTCTCCCTGCTTTTCAGGGCATCTGTTGAAATTTGAACTCCTCATCCCCAAATGCTAGTGGATATGGCTGTCAAAATAAACACAGAGTCCCTTTAAATTAATTATTCTTTTGGTATTTGTGTACATGCTGGTTCTTGGTGTGGTTTTTAATTATTTGTTTGTTTATTAAGCTCTTCCTCACGCTTTGTTGTCACTAGTCCTGTAGGTTATACCAAAGATAAAAAATCCTGAGATTTCAAACAGGAGCAGGGACAGGGCTGGATTTGAGCCACAGTTACATGTGTGTAATTCTTAAGAATTATTCTGTTAGAGCACATCAGCCTTGCACTGTGAACACACATGAAGTATTTGTTTGTGTGTGTGTCTGTGTGTGCGTGTGTTAGCTGATGTATGCTAGTGAAGCCAATTATGTTAAAACACAGAAATAAAGGCCAGATTCTTAAGTGGTTTAAATTCATTCATCCCTGTAGCTTCCCTGGACCCATAGCAGCCTACATTTGCTGAGGATTTGACTCAAGTATAAGTCCAAATATCTATAAAAATAAAACCTGTAGAAACAGTAAAAAATTAAGACCCGTGTTACATAAGTAATTGAAAATCTTAATTCCTTGATGAAATAAGGTAATTTGACATGAAAATGCAACTTTGATACTATAGATGAAAAGGATGGTTATTAAAATTATTGTCAATATGACTAGACAGTAAGAACTATTCAGTGAAACAAGAGCTGAAGGACTTGGGAATGTAAAAGCAGTTAGTTCAAGTCCAAAATTACATTCTGTCAGAATTCAGGTGGAAGAATCAGACTTGAAGTGTTAAATGTGAACCCAACAAGAATTTGTTTCTACTATCTAGTGAATTCTAACTTGATCTACTCAAGCAGACAAGTAATTACAGTATCTGAAAAAAATAACTCTTTTATTTATTTAGCATGCTTTCGGGCTGTCTCTACCTTAGATAGTATAAGAGAAAGTAGAGAAGAATGTCCTTGGCTAAAATTGAGTATATTTACCTTTACAAGATAAGGATATAATCAAAAGCTTTACTCACAGCTACATATATACAACTTCATAAATCAATAATAAATTCATATTATAATTGCTGCAGCCATCCTTCATTCATCCTAGGTGTCCTGCCTACAGGGATTTCTGTAGCTGCCTGTTTGGTGTTCCGTTGATGGTTGCAGATGGTCATTTTTTTCTCATCTGTTAGCTCCTTTAGGCATGTACTTCAGTTTCCATTGAGTGTTTTTTGTAGAGATTCTATTATGTCCTTTAACTTTCCACCTCTGTTCTCTCTTGACACTACTTATCTTGATCACATCTCTCTTTCAATCTGTCCCAAAATTCACTCTTGCTTTTTGCTGTATATCTCCTCACTGTTTACACACGGTAATGCTTCATTCTTCCAATCATGTGTTACTCACTCAGTCACTTTTAATGCATGGGAATAAAAAAGGCTTTTCTCGCTGCCTGCTGTCAAATGCATTTGAGGGACTGTATTCATGGCAGAGTAAAAACTATGTCTGGGGGCAATTAAATGCACTAGTGAAGCAGAGGAGTTTCCTGAATGCAGGGTCCACATGAGCATAATCCTTCTGAGAGCTGAGAAATTCTCATCCTTCGCTGAGGCTACAGGAAGCTGAAAGGCTCTGAATGCTCTGCAGGAGCACATAATGAAATTTATGGAGAAGCCAAAGAATATTTCATAAGAATGACTTTATGAAACGTTACTCTTGCCTCGTAGGGGCCCCCAGGTTTTATGATGCTGCCTTGTTCAAGGCAAAACCATTGTAAACATAGGAAGAACCTTGGCAACACAGCAGTTAAGAGATAAAAATGGAAAATTCTCTAGAGAGACCTAGATTTTGCTAGTTTCTCTGATGCCATGCTACAGCAATGGAAATGCTCTCTTGTTCAGTCATGAATAAAACTAAATTACACATAACCATGGCAGTAGAAGCACTACAAATGTACACAGATGTGCCAATAATCTTGCCCCTTTCTTCAGCACATGGGTTGAGGTGATTAGTTGTTATGCAAATAGCTGGAATTGCATCTCAAAGTGTGATTCCTAGTCTGAATTTGCTAATAAGCTAATTGGTGTGCATATTAAAAAGGATTCCTAAGGTATTTACACACGTACAATAGAAGGTTTTCAATCTTTTATCTACTTGGCTGCAATAAAGAAAATCAATTAAATGAAATAAAATGCCATCTACCAAGGATTAGTGCTTGCAGAGATTTCATTGCAGTAAAGATTTTCCGAGAAGAAAATCTGATAGACTAGGGGGATTTTGTATATTTTTTTTGTCTTGACTGGCTTACATATTTTTAGATGTGTTTCAGTTAATCTAAGTGTTCCACTTGTGTGTTCCTCTCCCCACCTACTTCTGCATTCACCAAATGAGAAATTCATGTGCTAATGCAGAGGGAAATTGTAATCCTTTAAATTACATTAAAATCTTGAAAATGTAGAGAGGGAAATATAGGAGAGGCTTCAAGGACATGCAGCATGCTTCTAGTAAATGTGGATCAAGTGCAATAGAATTCTTTCAAAACTAACCAGCTTCAAAATAAGAAAATCCTACTCTATCTTCCTTCCAAAAACTTGCTTAGATTACTTCATGCAAATGAAATGAAGCCTTATCAAAAAATAATTCCATTCTGTTTTCTTCATCCATCTCCCTCAATATGCCTTGCTAACCAACACTGGACAGATATAGTGTCCAGTGTATTTCTGCATTCAAAATGTTAAGTCTCATGATAAACTTAATGATATCTCATGATACAGTTAATGATATTGTGATGATTGTTCCCTTCTGGGCAGGTAGGAGGTGGAGGAGCCCAGATGTACTGAGCTACTGTATTTCTTCTGGTGGTCAGAACAGCAGTTTCTGACATAGTTGCTCTATTCCCACTCATTTGGCCTTCCACACCGATCAGAGGGGTATCCCACATTGGTATCCTTCCTGCATACAGAGAGGATTCACACTTACCATGCACAAACACAGATTTTGGAGCTGCCTTCTGACTCAAGCACTGAGACCTCTAACTGCAAAAACTGTTTGAACGAGGTAGTCCTCAAAAAAAGAGTTAATACAATACAGGAGGATAAATATGCTGCTGGTCTAACAAATGACTGCAAAAGTTTTGCAGAATGGGAACAGGAAGGCAGCTGATACTCAAAAGGACTGTTTTGGTTACTAAATTTGCTGCTAAATGTTCCAGATGACCTTACACACCGATTTACTTCCCCAGTCCGTCTTCACTGAAGTTCGTATCAGTGTTTCTATTGCCTGCAACAGACTTTCCATAAGTGTGTGCATGTGTATGTATGGATTTGCATGACCACATTCACTGAATGTGATTTTTTTTCGTTAGTGAAATGGGGCAGGAGCTTGAAGGAAAGAGCAGGTACAGGTCCATGCTGGAGTAGCCTACTGATAATATCCTCTTGATAAGTTTGCCTCAACAGTTTCTTACTGCTCTATTGGCTTAGTATGCAAAATCTTGTCTGTGTTAAAATATTCAGCCAAGGTAGGGTGATAGTAATATTCAGCTCTCAAAAGAGTCAGCATTCTTTCATTCTTGTAAAATGTCTTGGGGGCATAAGAGCCAATGTTCACTGAAGGAAATAGGAGTTTTACACTGATTTCTGTGGATTTGGGACTAAAACACATATATGTTATTTTATTATAGTAAATTAGATTAAAACACATACACACACATATGTATGTGTATACACACACGCACATTCAGTATCTTCAAAATGAGGCTGCATTAACCATCCTAGTCAACCAAAGAGTTGCATTTCTAAGAGATGATTCCATGCCTGATGAATTCCTATTCAGTGCAGTTTATGTATACAATATTCAGATCAGAGTTATACTAGAGGAAATAGTAGTGAAACATCATGATTGTACTGAGGTTGAACAATTATAATACAACTAACTACATTGTTTAAATATTAATTTTTATGAAAGACATTCATTTATGAAGAGCATTCTATGCTCTTCATCTGGTAAGTTGCTCTCACTTAAGACTCATTCCAGTGTTCAATCTCTGATAGAACATTGGAAAAAATCATAAAATATTTAAATACTCTCATTATGTTTTGTACAGCTTGTATTGACAGTGTATCCCACGTTTCATTTACAACCAAGCTTACCATTTTTGCCACTTAGAAGTAGTTGCAGGTCCTCTGAGGCAGAATGTATTTGTTACTAAGAGTAAAAATGAGAACTGCTGTGAGACAACAGACTGCAAAATAAAAGGCCCTTGATTAGCCTACCATTTTTGAGACTAACACTGAACCATTATTTTAAGTTATAGGGTAGATAACAACAGTTAGACACACTGCATGGCATCCAGCATGACATACAACACCATCCAGCATAATATGTAACACCAGCATAAAAATGGCATGAAGTGGGATCTTTGTACCTTACGGCATTTTAATCTCTTAGCTTGTGCTTTGTTCTGTCTTGTTCAGTGCAGCTTCTGCCAATTACAGTAAAAAAACCTAACAGGGACATCTAATTTCATGCAATTGTTAAACCACCTATTGTTGAATGTGTGACTATCTTAAGACTGAATTGCAGTGCTTGCAATATTTTGCTATGTACCTGTCTTAGACGTCCACCTCCCTAGCAAAAAAGCTTTCATTTGGAAGGGAGAGTATCAGGCTGTGATACCTTGATCTCTTTTGTCTTTGTGCTGAAATCCTCTCTGTAAGAACAACACATTCTTTGAAGACAAACTGAAAAAAATACATGTATATTATTGGACAGAAGCTAGTCAGAGGAACTCTGAGGCTTCTTTTCAGATAACCTTTTCAAAACTGAATTCTTATCCGAATATTTTGAGGAAGGCTGAGTTTTTTCAGGCTACATCTGCCTTTGCCTTCTCTGTAAAGTCTTCCAGGAATATTCTGAAAGCAGAGGACAACCACAATCACCAGCCACCTTACAGATATATCCTCAGACCCTGTCTAATAGCTTAAGGCACAGATGGCGAGTTTCAACACTTTTTCTGTGAATTTATAGTGTGCAGAAAAGTTTTAAATTAGTATAACATGTATAATGACTTTGACTTCAGCCTTGTCTTCCCTCCTTCTCTATGTCACACGTCCTGGGCTATAGTTTTTTCAGGGTGGGGCATTGTATTTGCCTAATGCTTTGGCCAATAGTGCCTTATTGACCTGAAGGTCTAGATAAGGCTGTAATGTAAATAAGAATAATAACATAAGACTCTGAGAAGGTAAGAAGTTGTTTGATCCTTCCTAAGGTAACGAGAGCAAGGAATGGTCACAGCTTCTTTAGCTGCATGCATGAAATAGTTACAGATAAATGGAGATGAAGGAGCCACTCAGGTGTTAGGGGCCATGGGGAATTTAGTGATAGAAAAAACTTAATTGGCGGAAGCTTTCTATTTAGAATTTCTCAATGATGCTTTAGGACCAAACTTAACGTATGTGAACTTAAAATTCTCTCTGCCATGAACAAAATGGCAGCCAGGGGAAGGATACTTATTCTGTAATAAAGAAAATGCTCAAGGGATGTTTGTGGAGACCCTTTCTGGGGCTCGAAAGAGCTATGGCAATACAAATAACAGGAATACTATGCTGTGAACTTCACTATATGAGGTGATATTGACAGAGTATTTCCCAGAAAAAAGCCATTGCAGATAACCTTGCATCATGGAACATAAGCAGAATAAAATATGATGGGACCTTACTACCTAAAATACCTATAGCAGAATGAGCAAACAGATGGGACCAGGTGCTGAAGGGATGCCTCCATTATGGGGTCATGCTGTCCACTGAAACTGAAACATGGAAGGATTTTCTGAAAGGGAGGAAGGATCAGGACAGTGGTGATGGAACATTTGGTTATTGGATATTTGCACTGTGTTGAAACATTAGTTTGTCCTGAAACAGAGGGTTGTTTTTTTCCTTTCACAGATATATTGTCAAGTGTTTTTATAAGCTGTCCTTGAGTATTTTTTTCCTTTACTGAGATTTTTTCTTTCTTTATACATATCACTCATAAATGGGAATGTATTGCTTATTAAGAGTACCCCAAATGCTGACTAGTTAATCCCCCCAATTTCTAGATCAATGCACATGGTATAATTTTAAAAGGGAGTCTTAGTTGTTTCTAGCCAGCCTTTGTGGCAACAACTGCATCTGACAAAATGGTTATTATAATAATAATAATCCATTCCCGGTTTGATGCTCTAAAAACATTGACTTATTCAGTAGCAATCATGAAGGATTATTCAAAGCACAGACCAATGGGTAGCATCAAGAACAATGCCTTCACAAATGCAGGGTAATCAGTGATGTCTATTTTCCGAACAAGAATAGTTTCAATTGTACCGCAGACAGAATTCCCTCTGGTTGAATAAGTTGCTGAAGTGGAAAATTTTATTTAACAGCATTTGGTAAGAGTCTTGCAAGTCTCCACTGAGTCATTAGGAGTGTAAAGAGTCCGCTTTAGCTGAGAGTTGACTTTTGATTCCTTCTTGGGTGAATATTGTTGTGAGAGGTTGCATTAACCCTGCTATGTTCTCTAACACCCTTCTTCTCCAACCACACAGAGCAGCCATGTGAGTACCTGGTCAAGGACTCCTGGGCAAAATTGCCCAACTTTCTAAAATTCTCCAGCTTTATCTACAAACTAAAATAGCTGGATATTTAAATATGACAGAATTTTGTTTTATTCTGTTAAATCAGTGTTTACCAGAAGCCCCTAAACTTACTTCACTGATTATCAGTGAGGTCAAATGTGTGCCTTAAACATTGTTTGGTACAGGCCAGCTTGACCAGCAATCCAGGAAGCTACAGAGGGCTAATGTCAATTTTACCTATGCTTCTTCATTTATTTCTCCAGTGGTGTGCACATTACTTATGTATATCAAGAGTAAAAGGTTACTGGATGATGTTTTGTCATGCTTCCTATAGCTTCACTGAGGTATTTCCAAACATGTCAGTGTGCTGGTTTCAGCTGGATTGAGTTAATTTTCTTCCCAGTTGCTGGTATGGGAGTGTGTTTAGGATTTGTGCTGAACACAGGGTTGATAATATAGAGATGTTTTTGTTATTGCTCAGCAGGGCTTACACAGAGTCAAACCTTTTCATACTGCCACACTGGCAAGGAAGTTGGGGATGCATGGGAAGTTGGGATGATACACAGCTGGGACAGGTGGCCTAAACTGACCAAAGGGATATTCTACACCATATGACACTATGCTAAGTACAAAAAGTGGGATGAAGAAGGAAGAAGGGGCGCGATGTTTGGAGTGATGGTGTTTGTCTTCCCAAGTAACTGTTATGCGTGATGAGGCCCTGCTCTCCTGGAGATGGCTGAGCACCTGCCTGCCCATGGGGAACTGAATTAATTCCTTGCTTTGCTTGTGCATGCAGTTTTTGCTTTCCCCATTAAACTGTCTCTATTTCAATCAATGAGTTTTCTGGCTTTTCCCCTCTGATTCTCTTCTCATTCTCTCTGGTGGGTGAGTGAGTGGCTGTGTGGGACTTGATTGCTGGCTGGGGTTAAACCATGACCGTCAGTCATTGCCAGAAAATGCCAGCTGATAAAATTTGGCCTCATTCAGCTGAAACACATGCACAGGATGAGCATTTTCTTGAGAAATGGGAAACAAATTTTCAAGTTCTACTATTGGATTGAGCCTAAGCTTTCAAAGCCAGACTCCTGTCTGACTGCCTATGAAGGGAGCAGGTCTCTCCTTTTGGGGATGTTCTGCCCTGTATAAAGTAGCTGTTATTTATCTGCCTTGGTACAAATTTGTGCTGATCCAAACCACTGGCTGAATTTACTGGAGTTCCTAGGCAGTCTGTCCTTCTTTCTGATTCTTTTTTCACTCATATTTGGGAGGAGAAGGGAGTAAGAGAAGATATCACTGTGAAATCTTTTGATTGTATCTTGACATTGGATATGACAAAATATATAATAAAGTACGGATGGGAAGGGAAAACAATTTCTGAGAAACTGTATTTCCAGTTCAAATTTCACTTGGTTGTCTTAGAGTTATCTAGGTGAATAATAAATGATGGCTAACCTGTTGCTTACATTTTTATAACATTTCTGGAGATACAGCATCATTGAAAAGATGAGCAAATGCTCATGAGCATCATACGGCTTTTACATCAACTCAGCTCGATGGTCCCTTTCTGAGTCCAGCTGTAGTCTGGCACAGAGAGAGAGGGCAACAAGAAAACTCTGCCCTTTCTCCTCTTACCTCAATGTCATGCTCTGCATTAGCTGACACAGGCTGGGTCCACAGCCCCCAGCCTGAGCTCCCCTGAGACAGCACTGCACTCACACTAGCCCCCAGGGCCAGAAGACAAATGAGAGCGTCTGGAGAGGAACCTGACTGAGTGATAGCAGAGTGAGCTGGAAAGGTGAAAGGCCACCCACCATTTGTAACACAGTAGGTTAACACCACTGGTCTCCCTTAGAGCACAGTCCCCCTCAAAAAAGCAAAACTTGTCACTTTTAGCCTATTATTTTGAGTTACCTGAATACTTTAACTGAAACAGAGCAGGCAAGCCTATTCAAAATGGTATTAACTGTTTGTCTGCATGAGTGGCATCCAGACAGCACACTATCCTCTTGTGAAGGGATACCTGAGCTAGCTCTCTCTGAGCTAGTTCAGCTACTGCAAGTAATATAACCAGACCAGTGTGGCACTCTGCCCAGACTAATTTATCTGTCTTTTCAAAGGCAGGACGTCTGACAGGTCTGCTTTATTCAGTGCCTTAGTTGTCACTAATGAGTGCTATGTAACTAGAGCCTCTGAACAGCAAAATAATCAATTTAAAACAGCTCTCTCAAGAACTCCTTGAAGTTGAGTTCTCAGCCCTGTTAATCATGCAAGATGAGAATCCATCTATGTAGACTGGCTGTCTAAAGTAAGCTTGCCTGAAAACTACAGAAGCACAACATGAGGTAGAAAACACATCTTTGTGGCTTGAACATACATCCAGCTTCAGCTTCTGAGAGTCAGTTCAGAAATACAAGGGTCGGCCCACCTGTGCACCTACTAAAAACCAAAGCTAAAACATCAAGGACTTGAGAGAGTGCTCAACTTGTGCTTGAAAAAATCCCACCCACTGTCTGTAATGACCCTGTTTCAGCTATTACTGCATTTTAAATTCTTCAGCATGCTGTTAAGTCAGGCCATCATTGAGAGGGCAGCAGAGATGTTAAGCCACACTGTCTGGCCTTGGTTCTTTGCTTTGACAGTTTTATCAGTTTTTTCTTCTTTTGTCTATTTAATCTATTTCATTTTCTAAAACCATCTACTAAAGTTATATTCTTTCCAGGTGTTATTACTTCTTTTTTTTTCATTTGACATGTTATTGACAAATATGATGTGGGCAAACTGATATCTAATGCAATAATAAATCAGATACAGCTGAATCCCAGCTTCCTGATATAATCATATTAGAAGAAAGTATTTTGTTATACGCACGAGACCCTAATGAAGTCAACACAGCTGCACATGTGTAAAACCATCAGAATTTGATCCACTGAGTTCAGCTGGATCTGGCAGCTCTCCAGATTTTCTGAGCTTTACTATTCTAGTTTCAGACATCATGGTCACCAGTAGGAGCCAGTAACATTCAACATCAGAGCAGCACTTCCCAGAGATAGTCCTCTCTAGAGCTGATTAAAATAACATAACCTCTGGAAATATAATACCAACAACTGTATTTACATTTGTTGCTTGAGGGGATATTAGTTTACTGTGCATTCTATTGTAACATTCAAAATAATATTTATCATAGCCTGAACCAATTCTTTGCTCAGAGCCATTTGTAAAAGTCAATGAAAGCATGAATTAATCTACTAACTCTATTCTAAATATTCATAAATCTGTATCTCCTTTTTTGAGCTGTCTTTCCTCTAAATTGCAATTTCAATTTGTGCCACTGACCTCACTTTTTTATAGTTTTCATATAAAAGTCAGAAAGAACAAATTGGATTATCTAATCTTCTTCTTCAAACTCTGCTATGCCCTTTCCAGGAGATGGTGACTGATACCTCTCTCCTTCCTCTCATGAACTTTTACACTCTGGCATCTCCATGCATGGCATCCAGGCTATGTCTGCTTCAGAGAAGGGTTTAGGATTTTTTTTGTCCCTAAACCACAATAGCAGCTCTAAAATAAGATGTTTGTTGCTTCCCTAAATGGCTCACCTGCTCTGATCATTTCACATCTCAAGAGTTACAACATTCTTTTCGCTGGATTTGATAAAGGATATCTTACATAAACAGCATCTTCCTGAAAGGCTACTTCCTGAAAGGCATCTTGCTAAGGCTACTTCATTAATTCTTTCACATCTATTCTCAGAGGTGTAAATATACGCTCATTTTGCCATGATGCTACAAAATTGTTTAGTCTGTTAATGTGGTATGATTTTCATACAAATTTTGACCGCGTATTCTTTGCAGGTTCCTACATGTTTATATTATTTGTAAATTGTGTCTTGAAATTAATTTTGACTCAACTCAATAGGATAGAGTGATACGCCCATAAAGTCCCTAACCTGAAGGTTTTCTAATAAAAAGGATTTATAAGCACTGCACAAGTATAAATTACAATGTCAACAGTATCTTTAATTTACAAAGAAGGAATAGCAACTATCTTTTCAGTGAGTTTTTTTACTGCATATGTATTCTCATGCTTGCCCCTACTACAATAGGTATCTAGAGCTTAGGGCTTCTGAATAGTGTGAGATACTGGAAATTCAGGAAATTATTTTAAAACAAACACACAAATAAAACCAAAGCAAAGAATAATCAATATACAAAGACATAAGCAAAAGCAACAAAAACCAAATTACTAATGATATTAGATGCTTCCACTATTTTCTTCCTTATTTCCATAATACTTGAGTGGATGAAACCAGTGAAAATTCCACTGAAGTTACATATTTTGTCCTGTGATACACCAGGGAATGTGGGAAAGTGGTTTTGTCCAAGGTATGTATTGAGTCTTAATTATACGGTAAATACAGCACTAGTATAAGATGGAAAAGCGTGTCACCACTACTACTACTTGCCAAAACACACATGGATTTGGTACTTCAAAACATGTAACACATTCCCACTAGCTTGGAAGGACATGCCACCAGAGAGCTGATTTTGGAACTAATACTGTGGCCTTAGAGAAGACCATATTAACACATACTTTATTTCGTAGGTCTTTCTCATAATCCCTTTCCTGCCAGTATGTAAATAGGATGCTAATCGAGAGGTGTGCAGGGAAAACATATTCTGACACGTTGGCACATAGCATTTTCAAGCAATACACAGCACATTTATCATTATGTTAATGTGAGATCCCAAAGGCAGCATTGCCTTTAAGGCATACTTGAGCATGCCAAAGTTTTCCCTTTTGTAGGAGGCAAAATAGAAGATAGATTTTTTCGTTCAGGAGAATGTGAAGATTCCCTGAGTTATGCACAGCAGTCAGAAACCCTAAAATAAAATAGTGTTTTGCATTACTGTGGTGATGTTTTTTCAAACCATGAGCAGTTTATTATCCACCTTATTTTTCCACTTTCAGAGATGGCATAACTGAGGCACAGAATTTAATGCAACACTTTTAAAATAATGCTGGTTGGAGTACCATGCATTTTGGCTGCCAATGATGTTAAACTCCAATGGTTTCCTTGTCCTTTCCTTTTGTAACTTATACCTGAAAAGCAAATTGTCTAAATAAACAAGTGAACAAATACCAGTCAGAGAACATAAAATCTGAGAGAGCTCCTAAAGTGTTTGCCTAGCCACTTGCTCAAGGTCATACAACAAGTCAGTGCAAGGGCAGGGAAAAGATTCGTGACTCCTATTTCTCAGCTCATTCCAACCCTCATGTCAGATAATACTCCAAAAGCTTAAAAGATGTTCCAAATGTCGTATGAATTTTCTTTGAGAAGAGATGCAAATCTGAAGGATATGGCTTATGTTAAGGTTCTGAGAATAGTTTTTTCCTGTGAGCTTTAGGTGGTGAGATTTAGCTATATTCCTGCATCAGTAAATGTCCTGAACTTTCAGGTATCCATACTTTAATTTGAAATTGTAATTGATAACAACTTAGCCTGTATGTCCTTATGTTCCTCCTTCTACTTCTTATCAAAAAGTACGGCAGAGAAATAACAGTGAAAATATACAAAATTTATGGTCAAGGAAACAATTTCAATACAAAAACTCAACAATTTTCTGCTTGAACCCAGGTCTCTCCTAACACAACTAGATATATATAGCATGCATAAATGCATCAAGAATCATTTTAACACTCACTACATCTTAGCTTTCTTCTCTCATCACTAGAAGGCTGCTCCACAAAATTAGTTGTCACTCCTAAAACCTAGATCCCACATGTTTGCAAACTATTAGCTATCCTCAAACCATTCAGCAGAAGGCAATAAAAAGCCCTCCAAAAAAGAACAAGCACTTTGTTCCTTCTCCTCCAGGGAGAAATTGCACGACAGGTTCAGAGGACATACTGGACCAAAGAGTGAGTTCTGTTTCTAACCAAACCACCTCTTCAGTATGAGGATGCAATTTGCCACTGTTATGAGTCACTGCTCTGCCTTCTATCGTGTTGTTTAGTGATAATGGGCTCAAGTATCAGAAATACATTCTGGATTGTCATGGATAATTACATATCCATCTGGACCTGCTTATACATTTCTGCCATTTTGCTGAGAATATTAATAGTGGCACAAACCTTCCCATTAAGGGTTTCAGATGCCCTAAAAGACAATCAAATTCAAGGTCAGTAAAAACAGAAAAAGTGTAAGAGCAGCCACATCTTTGTGGCTGTCCATCCCTTTAATGCCTTAACTTCAATGTGAATGTCTAAGGTAGGCTTAATGATGATAATTTATATGCTCAGGGTTCAAGTAGGCAACTTTCCCCACAGTGCAGTAAAACCTCACAAAACCAAAATGATTCTGTTAAGCAGTGCTAAAATTTGTCAATGTTGCAAACTTTTTTACTTTATCTTACATTATTTTACTTTGTTTTAATCTTGCCTATTGTGCATTAAGGTAGAGAGCAATAGCTTAGCATGGCAAATTTGTCACAGTTAACCAAGCAAAATCTGCATCTGAGGAATGCAACATTCACTAAAGACTTTGGCTTGAGTTTCTCTTTTTTGCCAGGAACCTTCAATAAAATGGGATGTATTTATGAAACAGAGGAAAAACTAAATTGACATTCAACCTTGTTAAAGTCAAACAGAAAAGGGCACTCTGTTTTAAGAACTTTATGAGAAATAATGTAAGCATTTATCAGTGGGAGTCCTTAGAACACTACAAATACAGGAATATCTATTAAAAAAAGGAAAACGCAAGTTCACAATGTAACTGAAAGCAGAAAATAAATGAAGAATTGTAAATGAATTGTAAATGAAGAATTGTAAATGAATTGTAAATGAAGAAAGCTCACTAACAAAACAACAGTAACCATGACTAACTTTCATTAGTTGTGCTCTTTACTAATATGAGGTAATTTGTATTATTAGCATTGCTGCCCCAGAGCAAGTTCTAAGCCTTCACTTGTTGTTGGCATTAATGGGCACGAGATGAAAAATCAGAGTCAATATTCCAGGTGCTTCATAGTCTGCATTCAGTTTATTTACCTTCATGGCAATCAGGTGAAAAAGCAATTATTTTCCCATTATCTGTAATCTTCTTATTTACCAACCTTTAAGCCAGTGAGCTCTTATAAAAATAATTAAATAATAACATAAAATCTAACTATAACAAATCAAAGTAAGGTTCTTGGGAAGGCAAAACATTAGGAATAGTTCTCTGAGACAGTACTTTCTTTGGAAGCACTGCAGCAGGCATATTACAGGACTGAACGAGGCTTTGCCATGCACATCAGTAAGCAGAGAAGGCTGAACATCTGCTGCTGTCTCTGACCACGCTCAAGTTGCTGTTGTGACAACAGAGAAACCTTGCCTAATTGTCCCTAGACCTCGCTACAACATTCAAATTGAGCTTGAGTATGTGTTGAGTACATGTCCTTCACAAATCCTTAGTTGCAGATTCTTTAAATGCTTGCTTCCCAAGTTGTGAAACTAACAAGCAAACACTTTTCACGAATTAATGAACAACATACCTCTGCTTATCTAACTACCCAGGGAAGTGCCCAACTGCACCAGCACTAGCTGGAAGGTGCTAGCTGCCCAGCCTGGAGAACAACCAAGCTTCAGGTATCAGTGAACAATTCACTTCTTTCTTCTTTATTGCATTGTATTCTAGATGTTCCTCTATTTACAGATGTATAACTAAATTTAAATAATTCAGAAGATGAAAGTAGAGCTCAGAAAAGGGTGTAATGACTTCTTTCTTCATGTTGCATTACCAGCTGCAGGTCCTGACAAGGAAGGAGGATAGGAGGATAGTGTAGTAGTATAGTAGAGTGCCTACCTGCTGATACAGCAAGATGAGTGTGTCCATGAACAAACCAGCTGTCATGGACAAGGCAGACACAAGTGGGAAAGGTGAGGGCAGTACAGGAAGCAGAACCATCATATTACAGGTTAACAACAGAGCCAGGATCCTGAGCCCTGACCATCACGATGTTCAGACCCCAGTCTTTGGCAGAAGTAGCTTTAGGGCTGGCAGCAGTGTCTCTGTTACCCACTGTGACACTTTGTCTCGGGGCACGGGGGTTAATTGCTGGGGATGTCAAATGAGAAGGGCTAATGATGAGGTGAAAGAAATTTCAGTATTGCTACTGAACTATCTGATTACTTGGGTAACACTGTGAGAGCAAAAAACTCTAATATTATCATCATTTTCTTCCAGGGAGTTAATTCTTTTATATATATTTATATATTTTTCTGTATAAACAGATGTACACAGATAAATTTTCTCATTCTAGCAATGCTGGGACATGGAATAAGAAGCCTAATACTTCTTGTCAGTGCAAACCTGCCAAGATGCCACATCAGCAGCACTAGAAGTGAAGGGCCCCCTGAATATGTTTTACATCTTTGTTAGGGCTGACTCAACAGTCAAATCTCCCATCGTATTATCCAAAACTTACATACATTTGTAACATGGCTGATACTTCTAGGTCATATATGTCTAGAAGTTTTCTGAATTTTCAGTACTTTTAAGGATTACTTTGTGACATGTTCTTATAAATAATAATTTTTGTTCTTGTTGTAGCTCCAGTGCCTCCTCTTCATCTGGAACTGTTATCTGACTGCTAATGAGATAACTGGGTCTATCAGCTATTCCTACAGACATTTTTGTGCAAGTAGTGATTCACTCTTTTAACAATATTGCTTTAAAAATAGCTAAATAAATAAAACATTTTTCAAGGAAATTTCTAGAACTATGAATAATATCACAAAGGTGTCTTTCTGTGTCCACCACAAAAACCTAACTGTAGATTCTTATCATCTACTTCAAAATCCATTATTTTTCTCTCATATTAAACACCATGAATTTTTTGCTGCACAGTGCAAAAATTCCCTTTTGCTTTACCTGTTCTACTTCGGTGAAAAAATTGTATTTTTTTTCATTTTAGCATTACTGCATTTCTCAGATTTAACGTATTGCTATGTAATTGCCCAACATTTAAAAATAGAATGGCATTCAATCCAGAACATATCACAGAGGAGTCTTAGCCAGCAGGAGATATATGTTTAATCACTACTTTGCATTGTTACAGCTACAGCAGGAGAACTATAGAGAGAATTGCCTTAAAAATTAAACCATGGAGGATGTTAGGACTGTCAAAGAAGAGATTTCTAAAGAAAAAAAAAAGAAAATTCTGACATTCACAAATAAATCTGTGAATCTATTATGTGTGTTTGTAATGAATAATGCTTTACTATAATCGTACAAAGAAGATTTAAGTATTTCATTAAAATTATGATACCCTGATAATGGATAATTTGCTTTAGATAGATGTTCAACTTATATACAGTGCACCTGGAATGCAGCACAGTGTTGAAATGCCCCAAACATATACTGTCCCCTCAGTCATGACCCACCTCATGCAGTCACTAATGTATCATTCCTAGTCTAGCAGCAGTTCTAAATGTTTGGCCGGAGAACTGGCTCACATGATAAAAACACCAGTATTTTAAAACAGAATTAATATTATTCAGTAGCCTGCAGTGGCTACCCTCTGTCTTAACTAGTATGTATTCCTAAAGCTGCCCAGATGCTCTAAGCATCTAAAGAAGGGACCCCAATCACTGAAAAAGCCACAAATAGTCTGCTTGCTACCAGACTTCATTTTTCTGTGATTTCTGCAAATACTTTTTATCTGAAGGACCTTAGGTACAGCAAAGACTCTTTTTCTTCTGTGCTATACACACATCAGAACTGTGATAACTGTTGGCTTCCTGATTGGAGAAAGAGACCTTTCAAAAGCCTAAACAAGCTTGTCGGGATTTACCAGGAGTGCTTTGTGTAGTTTCTCAAAGTTCCAACAGAGCATGCAGGATAAAGCTCATTTTCCTGGGAAAGGTAGTAAATAGCTTCTTGCTCTGCGCTGCATTCTGGTTTTGTCATTTTTTCTTTGTTAAACTGGCATTAATATAGTTGCCAAAAAGTCATCAAGGGGCACATCTATCATTTACACTGTTTACTAGCACAAGTGTTATCTCTGAGTGAACCTACGTGTGACTGTAAGAGTTACTACTCCGAAACTCCATAATCAAGTAGAGCAGAGAGCATGGCTATCAACATAAACAAGCATCTCTGCCTCAGTGCTTGCACACTACAAGTACCAGAAGTGATTATTTCCAATAACAAAATTTAAGATACATGGTGTGCTGGACATTTGCTTATAAGAGGACTACACATCAATCCTTACACCCTCATTAACCACCAGGGAATTGTAGTTTTGTCCATGTGATGGGTATCCCTGCACATCAATAAAGATATTAAACAGGACTGGTTACAATACTGAGCCTGGGGAACCCCACTGATGACCAGCCACCAACTGGATGTAGCACCATTCACCGCCAATAACAAAATCTATGGTATTTCTGCATGACATTACATTACATTACCTAGCCAAGAATTCACAGCATTGCTATAACTGCACCTTCCAATCTGCATAAAGGTGATGATCTGATGCTGTACTAACATTTCATTCTCTTCTGAAAATTATGCATCTATCATATATATATATATATATATATATTTTATATAAAATCTGTAGGTTTTTTGATTTAGTCCTGAAGCTGGTATTGTCTTTCCTACACACACACACCATCCCCTTCACCTAGTAGAAAACTTTGCAAATAAAAAGGTACTGTGGTCTATAGGTGATGATCTTTTGCTCTGACAGCATTATTTAAAGAAAGGTTTTCTTGCTTTAATGTTAATTCCACTGGTTAATTGGAGGAGTCGCCCTTTTATTTAAGAATTCACCTATTCTTTGCAGTGGCTGGGAAATTTTTATTGAAACAATTTTTTGTGAGAAATGCCATTGAATGAAAATAATTTTCTTAAATATATAATACCTTTTTTACACCATTGTTTTATATGGAAAAAAAGTATTTTTAACACTTCCAGACATTCATTTGTTCAGCTCCTTTGGAGTATGAATTTTAAACAATTAGGAGTAGGGCTCCATTATGTAAAATGGGAGGATAGAGTGAAAGAAAAAGGTTTACTAGAATTTTTACCACTGGCAGTAAATGGACTGTGGCTGTGACACTTTATTTCAGAAGTTCTTGCCTTTATGAGGAAATAATAAATCTATGTGCTCCCTTTGGTTTTAGGAAGCGTGATTGATGGATCCCTTATAATGGATGTGAAAAAGTATGCAACAATGCACAGATTTAATTCCTATCTGCTGGTATTCAGGAGAGTTTTCTGCAGCATGTGTTGCTTCTTAGAAATCTCCTGTAGCATATCCATGCATTCAAGTCACCAAAGGCTTGGCGTGGATCTCAGTTTTGCTGTAAAATCCCCAGTGTACACCATGACTTTTAAGTCTTTGAGACTATGCCTGCAAAACAGCTGGGCAGTCTTAAGGAGGTTTAAGGGCTTTAGATTTAATACTGGGCTATATGCCCCGGTGGACTTCGGAACGACAAATGCCGATCACAGGCAGTCCCATGGAGCCTTCTGCTGGCACTTACTCTGAAGCCCCACACTCCAGGCTTTCTCTTATCTCCCACTCTGTGGCCAGTAAGGCAGATGAGAAAGGGAATTTCTGGCACTGAAAAAAACTTGGAAATATCGTTTTACCTCCTCTGACACCTTCTGGAAAAAAAAAAAAAAGAATAAGTCTTTCCTAAATTTGACACAAAGCCAAAGCCTTAGCCTTCTTGGTGCTGTCAGTGAGTAGAGAAGCAGGGAAAAAGCTTGTATTGATTACAGAAGGTTAACCCCAAAGGGACTGTGAAAATGCAGGTTTTCACACAGCTTTAAGAAAAATTGTGTGTGCTTCAGAGATGTTAAAATGTTGGTTTGAAGTTGTAAGCCATGTCTAATGGCTTTAGTAACATTGCTGTGTAAATTTGGAGCTGCAGAAGTTATTCAATGTGTATGATCTAGATGTACACAGCAAAGTATGCTGAGTGTCTGAAGTGTGCTCTACGCTATTCATAAGACTGTCTGCTTTTTTCAGTTGATCAGATACAAGTAATCAAAAAAAAAATCCTCTTAAATATATGTGGGCAATCTCCCTGTGAAAACAAAGTGGTTTGATATATTGAGTTTGTTTACACACACACACTTTTTATCTATGATATGATTGCAGTATATATTTTGCCTCCTATAGTGTGGGCACACAACTTTTTATCTAGTAGTGTGTGAAAAAGCTACATTAAAAGTACCACAGGCTTCTGAAGATCTTTTCAATGTTTTCCAATATCATGTGTAAAAAATGTTATTGTCTGATACTGGAAGTGATCCCTATCAGTTCTACTTCATAAAATTCCTATATTTCGTTTTCACACACCTTCACATTCTTCACTACTAGTGGTATTGATATACCATATAACCACCTATCTCTAGGATGACTGCAGTAAATAAGTACTACTAAATACATCACATAGATTGATCCCTTTTTTCTGCCAAGTTGTCTATGTTCAAATGATTAGATAGTTCCCCTGGGCATAAACATGAATAGCAAAAAAACCTTTGAGAAGCAGCATAGAACACTACGTACAAGCACCAAATTCTGCAGGGAGTTAGACAAATCTTAACCAAAATTTATACCTATTAAATCACTCTCTCCTATGTGAAAAGAGTGCAAGATCATAACACCTATGGTCATCTAGTCTACCCAGGGTTTTCCCTAGCCAGTTTGTGATGAAGTTGGTTTACTGCTTTCTGAGCAGACAGGAGGTGGATTCTGACACAGACCCCAGTGGCACCACTATGAATGTATTTGCAACCTTATCCTTCAAGGCAACACAGTTTCATTACACTTCAGATGAGCTGTTCTAATCTGTAATAACAGATCAATAATCCTACGTGCAGTAGCCTTGATGTGGCAGTTTATGTGAGCTGGTGTACCTCTGTGCACTGGTGTGCTCCGTGTGTCTGACACTCTTTTCTTACTGCCCATGCATGCAAATAATTCCAAGAAGCATCCAGAATTTTTAAACGGCTAGTTACAAGTCCCCAGTGCCCAGTAAGGGATAAAGAATACGTTCAGCAGCAATGCCATTACTCCTGTTGAGTGTAGCCTGCTGTTCGAAAAGAAAAGACATTAAGTCTTGGTGTGTAGATTTCAAGTGACTGCGTGAACAGTATGGACATGGTATCACTTACCAGACATGAACACTTACATTATCATAGAATCACATAATGGTTTGATTTGGAAGACACCTTAAAGGTCCCCTAATTCCAACTAACCCTCACCACAGGCAGGAACATCTTCCAGCAGACCAGGCTGGTCAGGGTCCCATCCAACTTGGCTTTAAACACTTTCAGGGATGGGGCATCCACAGTGTCTCTGGGCAACCTGTTCCAGTGTCTCACCACCCTCACAGTAAGGAATTTCTTCCCAATATCCAATCTAAACCTGCCCTCTTTCAGTTTTAAGCCATTCCTCCTTGTTCTATCACTGTACACTCTTGTAAACAGTCCCTCTCCAGCTTTCTTTTAGGCTTCCTTCAGGCACTGGAAGGCTGCAGTTAGGTCACTACAAAGCCTTCTCTTCTCCAGGCTGAACAACCTCAACACTTTCAGCCTTTTCTCATAGAAAAGGTGTTCCATCCTTCTAATCATTGTCTACATATATATGTATAAACATCTGCAGGAACAGAGAGAAAAATAAAATACATGCGCCCCTGCTTTCTAGCGTGTTGACTTTTAGAAGTTTGGGACTGAACTAAGAGAATTATGAGCATTTCTATTTCATCCTCTTGATTGGGCTTTTGAGATGTGCAGAGAAATGGCTAAGCTATTTATTACCCCATGTCTGAAAAATGGAAGAGGAGAAGAGAAATATCCTGGAGAGGAGCTCAGAGGTGAGTTACTTCCAGCAATCCTTCCGCAATGTTGAATACTACCTTGTTTCTAACAGCAGCTTTACTCACTCACATGCACCAACAATAGATACCACCTCCTCTAAAAGCAAAAAGATCACACTGGGTACCTGACTTCTACTCTCCTAGAAGGACTTGCTCTTTCCATTCAATCAAATGCCCCCAAGTCTAAGGCAACTTAATGCCTTTTTTCTGAAGCAGAGACCACCATGCCATGCCATGCCCTTCTTCAATAAGAGAATGAATTTCCATTAGAAACTTGAGTTGGAGGTGCAGGATCTGGGGGAGTTTTGGGTCTAGAGGATCAGGCTGCAGAGGCCAGGGGAACAGGGAGGTGAGCAGTTTCCCAGGAAGCAGCATGGGGGTTCTGGAATTTTTTCTCTGAAGATGGTGGATACAGCAGCATTGTTTTGAGGAAAGCAGAGCATAGGATTAGTGGATTTAGAGTAAACCAACAGAAGCAAAAACTGCAGAGATGCACCTTTGCTTAAAATATCGACAGCACCTTGCTTTGGCTTGAGTCCCTTTATTAAGTATTTGCTTTCAGAAAGGAGATGCGGCAGTTTGATAACTTTGGTTCAGTAATAGATCATACAGCACCAATAAAAAGATAGTGGTGGGAGAAGCCCATTCCTCCAAAAGCTAAAGCATTCCCAGCTAATGAAAACTGTGACAGAGTCATTACCACCATAGGGGTTCTGATTACATCTGTTGATACAAGATTGATTTTTCTTGGCCCACATTCAACTGCCATCTCTGCAAACAGCTCACAGCAACACAACCCATGGGGGGGTTATTTTAGAGCCGCTGACTTAGGTGGCACTGTTTGGTTTACTGTTTTCTCGTGAATGCTCCCAGACATTTTGGTGCCTGTGTAAGTACAGGGCTCGCCACCAGCAGCCAATACAGGTCATAAAACACTGTAATTTCCATTTCAGCTGTGACTCTGTCCTGGATTCAGGGTGGCTGCGTCTGAAGCACTACACTTAAGGGTGTTTACAATTCAGAAGAAATTTCCAGCCCATACAGTAGTTGCAGCTTTTATCTCTTTGGCTTTGATCTCCTCTGTATTCTCTTAAATATAATTAATCCTGTCACATCATTTCCCATCTTCTCATTTTCTCTCTGAAACAAAACATTTATGCACATATTAGAAACTTTAAACAAAGACAGTTTCAAAGAGTAATAAAATATATTTGGGACATTTCAACTCTGCCTCATATATAATTTACTGACAAATGTGGTGCATTCCATCCTGGCTAAATCCTGAACCAGAACATTTTATTTCACTTTTCCTAGTACAGGATATTTTACTGCAATTTCTTTTAATGTCTGCCATTGCTAATCTGGAACCTTCTTATAACATGAATTTGACAATTCTGCCATACAACCAGGCACAAGTCTCACTGACGTACTGCACAAACTGCATTTGTGATTTGATCTATTGATTTAACTAATGAAAAATTTAGTAAAGAAACAAATTCATTGAAACTTTCAACAAATCTGTGCATTATTCAAAATTTTAACATAGGCTAAAGCTGTGCTTGCTGCCTTAAACTGCCTTGTCCAAGCTCAGTGTCTAAAGAGATAAAGCACACAACATTGCTATGACCCATTCATTCCTTACAGTGTATGCAGTTTTTCACAGCAGAAAGAAACAAAAAAACATGCTACTTTTCAAAGCTGTTATGCATTGTCCTGTTAAAATCTGAATTCAGACCTTCTAATTTTTGCATCTCCAGCAAGAATTCTACACTTTCTTACCATTTCTAATTGCAATATCCCTTTACATTCCAAGTACTTATGGGTTTATCCTCACAGTGCTCCCTCCCATCCCGTAGCAGCAAAATTATTACCATCTTACAGATGAAGACCTAAGGCACAAAATGATTACATGATTACCCACTGTTGCAACAGAATTTTGAAGCATAGCAAAATTTTATCCCATGCTGAAAGAATGCTTTCACACTGAAACTAGAATCCTGTGCAAGACACCTGGTATGATAAATTCAACTGAACCTAATGGATTACATGAAAGACTGATGAATTACATGAAAGACTACTAAAACTACTGAATGTACTGTGCTGGGTTTCATTAAAAGTGTACTTACTTTACAGGAAGTGATGGCTCCCTCAGCAAGAAAGGAGCTAGGCTGCTTGTGGTTAACACCCATAACAGATGAATCATAAAATGGGCTGCTCATTGGGCTGTACTTTATCTTGCCAGATCATGTGAAGAGTTTCTCTAAAATCTGTCGAAACAGGGTGTTGCCAAGTTACTAGCCCTGTCCAAGTGACCTGAGGCAGGTGAGGGCAGCCAGGAAGTGTTGAGTTCCTGTGCCCGTGCAGTTTGGGTGTCATTGCATTTGTCCTTGTGTTTCCTGGGACTGCTGGGGCAATTGCACACACACAAGAGCTTTACAGTGATTCTGAATGCAGCTACTGCTTAATACCAGCCAAGTGACAAGTCTAGAAATCAGAGATCCTGGATTTAGTTAGTTTATCCAAAGAAGATTACAAAATGATTCATTTGGTTTTAAGAATACTTAGAGGGAGGAAAAAAAAATGAACACCAGGCGTTTCGTCAAGCTAACAAAAGAAGACACTGCAAGATGTTACCAGTGTATGGGAACAGAAGCTACATAAATTTCAGTGACTTTAATTGATGTGATTATTTTCACCTTTAATGTCTCATGATTTAGGGATTTTTTATAAAGCCTCCAACTGCTGTAATTATTTCATTCCTAGCATCAATGTTTCCACTAAAAAAAATAAAATTGATTTCTATCCCTCAGTGGCTGCACACAAAACACATTTAAACTATGAACACTGAAGTCTAAAGTATAGAATAAGAATGAAAATATATCCACACCTTGTTTATGCATGATGTTGGCAATGGGGATATTAAACTGGGAATTAAATGCACAATAGTTTTAAATGAATATGAGAGGTACATAGGAATAGAGTGTATAGATGTGTTGCTCCATTACTTGGAGTCTTTAAGTTGCACAAATATTTACAATGGAAAAAAAAGTTTATTCAGACTTTTGGATATGAAAATATTAAAGGTGTTTTGAATTGTGTTGTGCAAACAGTGGAATTAGATGCCTGTCATTGTTCTTCCCCAACTTTAAAAAATCCCCACAGAATATGAGTGCCAGCCCTATGTGCCATTCACAATGCATGCTGGAGAGATACTCTGTCAGCTTCACGCTGCAAATACCTTACAATAGCTGTCTCGTACATTCTCAGAGGATTTGTCATCTTTCAGCCATAGGTCTTTGATACTGCTACTTAATAAAAGCTTTAAAAAGAAAAAAAAGAAAAGAAAACAAGAGTAGATGCTCAAAATGAAAGGATAAATAAACAAAACAGAAGGCCAGCATCCTTGAGAATGTGTGACTACTCTGAGTCAGTGTTTTACAGATAAATGAAGGCTAGGCAAGTAAGCACACAGCAGTCTTGAAGACCGCACATTCTTTTTGGGGAAAAAAAAAAAAAAAGAAAAGAAAAAACCCTCTGAATCCATTTCTGTTAGCATATGTCATGTAAGGTTGTTTTTCAGTCATATCAGATGTTATTTGATGTAACAAGTTTTGTCAGTAGCTTGATGTGACAGTACAACATGACTCAAGAGAACCTCAAAAGAAGTGATTGTTTCAGGTGTGTTTTGTTTAGAAGCACAATCTTTTCCCAGGTTCCAGTCTTTGAAATACTGCCAGGCCGAGCAGGCTCATATGCTGGAAGACGCAGATACTTTTGCTGAGCTGACAAGAAGATATTCCTTCTAGACATGCTCTGTAAAGCATGTGGGACTGTTACACGTGTTTCATTAAATGAACTGAAATGCTGAGGTAGAGACATAGGTTATTATTTATAGAGCCCTACTATTTCAGGTATATACAGAGGAGATAGATAGATAGATAGATAGATAGATAAAGTTACTTTTCAAGTTGGACACTGAATATATTTATTTTGGAGAAAGAACTGAAAGGGTGAAGTATAATGAATGGAGAAAAAAGGATGTGAACCATCTGTGGATGCCACCTTAAGGCTCTATTTGCAGAGCACTGTCCATTCATTACATCTATAAATTTTCCTGTTTATCCCATCTAAACTGAAATCTTCTTGCCCTGTGATCCCAGCACTTGGTCCATTGCTACCATCTTGCACTATGCCAGCAAAACCCTGGCACACCAGTCATTACAAGTAATTACCAAGGACTCATCTGAAAAGAAGAAGCAAGAGCCATGCGTTGTTCCTAATTCTCACAGAGAAGCCTTCAGGGCAGCTGCAGAAAGAGAGGATAAAGTAAAATGGATACACAGAAATATTATTAATTATTACCTGTGATTTATTTGGTTAAAGGTAATGCCAATTCTTCAGTTGTCCAATGTTGGCCACTTGCTGTACAAAAAAAGAGAGATATCATATAGGAGGTAGGTGGGAGAATATGATTTTCAACTTGATGTAGTTCTTGAAGGTTTATTGTAATTTATTAGGCTAGGAAGAATTAAAGTAATTTATATTTATCCCTTCAGTCAATTAAGATCTAAACATAGCCCTTCTTCTCCAGCAGGTCAGTATGACTTAGGAGGGCAAAAGTCCTCTGCAGGGGCTGAGGCATAATGTAGGCCTACACATTGACAGAAATATCAAATAAGTTTCACAACCTACCTCAGATCACACAAAAATGAGTTGAAATGCTGTCTTCACAGAACTAGGTTCAAAAGTTATATAGCTTGACCATTTTTTAGTTGACTTACAGATACAAAACACCTTCAAAAAATTGTAAGCAACAGAGAATATGGCGTGAAAAATAAACAGTGAAAGCCATGAAGTAAGGGAAAGAAGAAAATTGAAGAAAAATTGCAAAATTTTTTGGGACTCTGTCATTAGAGCACCAGGGAACAAATGAGCATTTCTCAAAGACTACTGATATTCTGATCTACAAGGCAGACACATTCAGGATATTTTCATCCAGAAAAGTTTATTCTCCCTGAATCTTGCATGTAAACCTATCAAGATCTTGGTATGTCCCACTATATGTAATGTCCTTGGGAACCATGAAGAGCTACTCAGCAGCAGGCTGGTTTTAGGTGTCCCTTCATCATTTCTGAGAAAGGATCACTTCAATGCATTTGTAGTAGCATAAAAAGATTGAGAACCTCTTGAAACCACCTCCATTACACAGTACATCACAGCTACTGACAAGGCACATTACCTACGTGATATCCATCTGATCTTTCACTGCAGTGATTGCACTTTGGTGAGCTGTTAAGGTAGGAATTGCTCTTTTCATCTGCCATAGTCCAGCAGTTCTACAGAAATATTTGGTCTTAATAAAACGATATGATGGTCAAATAGGTTTTATTTTTAATCACTGTTTGGATGATTTATTTTGTATACATTCAATCTAATGGGCAAGTACTTCCAAAAGTAAACATATTAAGCAGCTCTTGAAAAACCTATACAAAATAAGATTCTAAATCTGCTTGCAATGCATTAATCAAGTGGCAGAGTAAGAAAATATTGATATGTAATTTAATCTTACAAACTGTCTACAAATAAAGATATATGGCTTCATAGAGAGGGTTTCCATATCTGGCCCTTTGTCCGTAAGCAAGTATAAACACCGCTGCCTTGTAAGGGAAACGTGAGTTTAGGAATATGCTACTTAATCATCTGAACTACAGAGTTCAAAAGTACATCAATAATTGCTTTTAATTAAAGATGGCATCACTGAGGATGAAGGAGTACTTTGGGGTAAAGTGACTTAAGAGGACATGAAAAAGGAAGAGGAAAAAAACAGACACTAATGCCAAAAGCAGCCTTTTGACCAGCACAATGGATTTGTGCATGAGGGCTGAACACATTTTTAGACAGGCTGGTAATGTTTGCAATGAGCTTTAAGGCAAGGCTGTTTATGGTAGGGTGTCCAACATAGCCCCACAAGCCAATCTGAAAACAGCTCAGCAGCAGTAGCAAAATTAACTTGAACAAGTAACTGGAAAGAATGTGCTGTAGGCAGAGAAACATCAACCTCTACTGAGGCAGGAGTGATCCTGAAATACATCCTTATGCACCTGAGCTCCCACGGCTCTGCCACGACGATCCCTGAAAAGGTACAGTGACTCCTTCCACGTCTCCTGTGAAACCCTGTGTAAAAGTGCAGCTCCCAATAACATAAATCTCTGCATCAGAGATTCCCTTGCAACCGCAGCAGAAACCATACTGGAGCAGATATCCACACTGCTGACCAAGGAGTACCCAGGTGAGTATTCCCTGAAAAGAAAAAGCCCATGCTGGAGCAGGTTTATCCTGAAGGATCGCTGCCCATTGAGGACCCATGCCAGAGAAGAGGAACAGTGTGATGAGGAAGCATCAGCGAAAAGGAACTATCCGGGGCTGACCACAACTGCCCATTGTACATCTCACTATGCTGTTGGCTAGGGGAAGGTAGAAAAGTGGGAACAAAGAAGTGAAACTGGGCCTAAAAGAAGCCACAATTTGTGAAGAATCCTAATTTTTGCTAACCCTAACTGTAAGACATAGCACAGGTATGCTCTTCTCCTACTTGGTCAGGGGATTTGTCTGATGCTCACATAGGTGAACTGCTCATATGTACAATTTACAACCCTTGAACTCTTGCCTTTTCTGACTCACAATCGATAAATGGCACATAGTGACTGCTATTGTTTACTTAAAATAATTTTATTTAAATACCTATTAAACTACTGTGAAGGTCAAGACCAAAGTGCATAAATCTTTTAGGGACAGAGAGTGCATGTGCAGAACACTAAGAAGCAATGGAGCTATAGGAAATAAATTCACAATGCAATAATGAGAGATTAAACAGTTGATACCAGTATGATTGATGAGCTTTATCACAGAAAAATTGCAAAAGCTCTCCGATTTCTTCTAGAAAAGGATTGTGGGTATTAAAACCTCAGAATTTATTATTCTGATAGACATCACATGTGAAGTATTTCAAGCATCCTTTAGCATAGTTACAAGAGCCTTCATATCAGGGCAACATGCATTTCAAAGAGTCAATATATATTTAGTTTCCTTCATTAGAAGAAAACTGCATATACACAAATATGAAATATTGAAACAGCAGTATTAGATACGAGTTCAAATTAAAAACACTCTCTCTTTTCATATCCCCATCCAGATGAGAACAAAAACCCTTCACTCAAACTGGTTTTGATATTTCTATACAAGGAAGTCCCAAATCTAGTAATGTTTTCTCATAGAAGTCCTAGTTTTTGCAGGAAACACTGTATATTGTTGCCTTGCTAGACAAGGCATTTTCTATCAAGTGTACCCACTGGCCCATAACAGGAATTGCCTCTTTAGTCCATGCCAGAAGAATGCTTTTCTCTGCCAGACTCCACTGCAAACTAAAACCTTCCTGTGCCTTGCTTCAGAGCTGTTGCATTCCCTCATTGCTGCGATTTTTGCTGGCACATGCTCTGTCTCATAGAGCTGCTCACCAGTGCTGCTTTGGCAATTCTGGGCAGGTGCAAGGCCAAAGAGTCACCTTCCACATACAGAGACTTTAATCATTTCGGGAACTGTGGGTTCCTGAGTGTGTGGAAGGGGCACAAGAAGGCAGAGCTAGCAGCACAGAGCCTTGAATAAATTAGAAGAGCCTTAGGGCACCTAGAGGCAGTTCAAGCAGCAAGAGCTACCCGCACTCTGCCCCTTGCACTGATGCCCTGTAAAAGTCAGAGCTTGGAGTGCTGTACTTTCTGGAAAGAACTGCTCGCAACACAAGACACACGTTTCAAAAATGTTCTCTAATTGCACCATGTCTGAATCCTGCCTTATGCTTTGCAAACAGTAATTTACTCTGAAGAAGTGTGCAAAAGGCAAGCCTCATTAGAGGCTGAGTTCTGCAACGTGCTCAGGGATTCGGTGGCTCAGAGCAGGCACTCGGCTGCCTGTAGAACGGTGCTCTGTGACGCCATGTGCCAGCCAAAGCTGATGGTGTCATTACGCACTGTACAGAGTGTTTTTGTTGTAAGGCAATATGAACCAAAGTTCTGTGCTGAAAAATGGTGATGTTTTCACCTGCAAATTGTAAACAGAGGCTGTACAAGATGTGAGCCACAGATGAAGGCTTCCGGAAATCCTTCGGAAAAAAAAAAATAAACCCAAAGACCTCGCTGCAAAATAACAGAAGATACAAAGCAGCTGTGGCAGAAATAAAGAGAGCAAAAATTATATCAGGTTCCTGAGAATGTCAAGGCATCTTCCCCATCAGTTCTGAATTTGTGTGTTTTTACAGTGTTGAAATTCACAGTGAATAGCTGAATTTTCTGATCCTCCTTCATGGTATATTTCTAATCAGGCACTATGGTAAGGATTTCTGATCATCAATTTGCCCTGTTGGTTTCATTTGAAGTTAATAAGGTATTTGGTGTGGCAACTTTACATATCCAACCTACTATGATTCTTTAGCCTGTGAGATACAATACACTGGATTATTACCTGTTGAAAGATATAACCATACAGTGACAGAGGAAATGGCAAAGCAGCAGAAATCAAGAAAGGATTTAAAGTAGGTAGATCGGAAGGGTGAAAGGTTGCACCTGGTGTCCAGTATTTCCAGACAGCTGCTTTAAAATGTGTGTAATTGTTCATAACTGGAAGTTTGAGATGTCAGTTTTGATTCTTTCTTGTTTTGATGATTTCCAACTATACCAAATATGTTTTTAGATGGAAAACAAAAGAGAATGATCATTACTGGCTCATACCCTGTCACTGGATGTCATTAAATAATTAGCATTTTCCACTCTGCAGAACTATAGCATTGACATCTTTGTTATTCTAGGTACAGTAACAGAATCTCAGCAATTTATAGTTTGTATCATATGTAATGAGTTTGTAGCAAAGCATTTTCTAGATCCGCTCTACTGATAACATGCACCTTAGATGATAAAACTCCATCAGTTCATTAACTGTCAGTACCTTTCAAACGCATCAAATCTTCCTTTACAGGTTCTTTAAAACTTTTGTAACAAAAGTAAGCTCAAATCAAATAAAAATTGAGGTACATTTTTCCAAGACCTGAATCAATGTTTTTCTTGGTTTTTACAGAAAGATTCTAATGAATGTTTTAATTTTGTTTTTCTGATATTATTATAGATTATTATTCTGTGATCTTTACATTATTCGAGTATGACCTAACAATACATTCATAATTTAGGGCCCTATTCTGCATGTATTTCTATCTAAAGCAAGTCTGACATGATTCCTAATGAACAGTGTTGTCATTTTCACCATATTAAGAAATGAAACTGAAATTTCTTAAAGAAACTGATGGTATTTAGTATCTACATGCTACAGTTGTTAATTGGAAATCAGCCTATGTTAGATTTTTTGGTTGCTTTTTGCTTTTTTTTTCCCCTCAGCATCTAGGACTTAATGGCAAGGTTGTTAACTGCCTTTAATTAGCAAATTGACTTTACATTCTCTGACATTTGCTTTGCTTATTTGTTCTACACTGAATTCAGTGGAAATTAATATGAAAGCAACAGAAGGTAAGGTATAATTTTCCAGTTGCATCTGACTGTGACTTTCTCTTTTTAAAGAAGGAAATATTAATGGTCTGTCTCTGCAGATGCACCTCTTATCTTGACATGGTTCTATGATCTGCCATTGCCCCCCCAGTGCCCCCACTCCACAGCTTCCTGGTCACCTCTCCAAGCAGGTTTGTGGTAGAGGAGCACTCCCCTTCCTGCACTGTGCAGGGAAGCCCTCAGCAGTACTCACCAGGTGCATTAGGCTGACAAACAGCACAAGCATTAATTGCTGTCTACATCCATTTGTGTGCTAAATCTAGCTGCTTTCTGTCTTTGGAGAAAATTGCATACAAAATCAATAAGCTCGGGGAAAATGGCTATAAAAACACAATTCTTTAAGTGGAAGGAAAGTAAATTGCCTATGCTGCTCAGGTAGTTTTGGATTTGTTGCCTGTTTCCATATGAGAGATTTCCTTCCCAATAACTTTAGTCTCAGAAATTACTGTTAGTCAGTGTAGGCCTAAAAGTCTGATGCATTAATCTTTATATATGTTCCCTTCTATTGCCTCTTGCTGTATTTATGGAAATCATTTTGCTGAAGTAATACCATAAGCTATACAACTTGTTTTCATGAGGAACTGAAGTTTTAAAAAATAACTCAAAATAAAACTAGACATGAAATATCATTTGAAAAGCACCACATAACAATTACAAATATTTATTACTTGCAGTAAATATTGCTCCAGTTCCTATGTAGGTGAAGCTTTTTAATACTACTACAAGCCACTATTTATACATCTTCTTTATCATCCAGGAGTTTAAAACCTCTCAAGTGCCTCCTCCCTACTTGGAGGATTCATGGGCCACCTAGTATCTTTTAACACATCACCCATCTAAACCACAGATTTACAACTCTGAAAATAAACTCAGACTACATGCAAGAGCTTTGCCCACAGCATAGATAGCAGCTTTGGTTTTGGACAGAAAAGAAAAAACTCGGCTTGTTGCAAAAGTAAACTAATTAAATCTCACCTCAATGGCAGCAAAATATCATATGAAAGGTTGTTATTTGCCTCCAGTATCTCATCAGCAGTTCTCGAACTGGTTTGATTCTTTTGGAATTTCAGTGTGCTCCAATCACATGTACCAGGGAGACAGACATTCAGCTTGGAAGAAACCACCAGAGGAGTGAGTACTGTAGATGTCATAGTGTTTACAGAGCCTGGTCCATGAACTGAAGGAGGATAATGAAATAAGGAAGATAATTGAATGTGTGCAAATAAATTGAGCTTAATTTGCATCTGTATCTCTGGAGCTGGGTATGCAAATAGCCATCTTTATGCACTAATGTTGCACCTGCAGGTATAATCAGAAACACTGTTTCAGGTGTGCAATACCTTTGCCTATGTATGAATGTGTTATTTTAATTAAAAACAGACAAACAAACAAACAAAAAACCCCCGTGAAAAAAACTCTAAAAAAAGCTTGACCCTGGGGTACAGAGAAGGGGGAGGAAGTTAAGGAATTGTGATTTAGTTATCATCCAGAAACTTCCCTCTAAACTTTTCTCATTATATGTCATCCTATGAAGCATCTCCAAGCCTGTTATTCTGTTCCCATCCATGTTACCAGCAATCCCACAAGGTAACTGGTACTGTAACAGTGCAGTGCCGGCACCATTTGTATCTCACAGTGGTGTTGTATGCACATGATGTATGATATCAAAAATGTATCATGGTATTCTGCAGATATTTCAGGATTGAAATACTCTAATAGAGAATATTTTGATCTATTAGATTTACAGATGTTGAAAGATTTGTACACCTGCTTGACTTAAGCATTTGACATCACCATCAGCCATCTTTCATGCTCACAGTAAGGACCATGTGATCTCTAGAAAGATCTGTGCTGTAAACAGTACTCCCTTATCCCTCAACCCTACCTATCCACACTAAAAGGGCAGATGCTAGCCCCAGAATCAGTTCACTAGACTGCTAATTAAAATACCATTTCTACTAGAGAAACTGCGAAACTGGAATTTTCTGATAATAATGCAAAAAAGTGCATAATATATAAGGTACATAAGTTGTTGTAAAAGTGACTTAAATCTGATCCATACCTAGCATTTATGAATAAAAATTATAAACAGCCTCAATTTGTCTTTTTCACAAACAAGTTTAAGCTTTGTTGTGTTTTGTAAATTAATTAAGTTGAATGTTGATGCTCCTGTGGATCATACTGAAAGGAGAATGTTTAGATAGGGATTTGGGCCAGTGAAATATGACTGATCAATCACAACAAAGCTTAAACATGTGGTAAACAGCTCAGAATACTTTTAAACCTCTTTTCAAATTGGTTTATAATTTCATAATACTGATAAAATAACAGTGCTTTTCACTCTTCAGTAACCTTGTCAAATATTTTCATAGAATCAGAGAATATCCCAAGTTGGAAGGGACCCACAAGGATCATCAAAGTCCAACTCCTGGCCCTGCATGGGACCCCTCCAAGAGTCACACTATGTACCTGGGAGTGTTGTCCAAATGCTTCTTGAACTCTGGTGATGTGACCACTTCCCCGGGGAACCTGTTACTGTGCCCAACCACCCTCTGGTGGTTACAATAGTTTGGTTTTTGTTCAGCATTTACATAAGCCTACTATCCTCAGTTTATGGCAGTAGCTAAATACCAGACAGGTCCCCCAGAGAAGATGTGGAAGGTCTGTTTTTGCAGGATTTTAAGACCAGACAAAGACCAGGCGGGGATGGCTGACATGCTGCCTTTGCAAGAGCTGAACTGAACTTGGTATTGCTCCCTTGTTACTCTGCAGACTGCTAACAGCCTGTGATTGCTGGAAGCTGCTTATAAAATAATCAGAATAATAAAAAGATACAACCAATTTAATGAAATATTTCTACTTTCACGAACAACAAATAATTTAAGTGAATGAAAACACAAGTAAGAAATGTATGTTCTCAGGCGAGTTAGTTTTCCAGATGAGCTTGTAGAAGATCTCCAGATGAAAGTGTGGCAAGTCTGAGGTTAAACCAGCAGTTCCCACAACCCCACATGAGCATTAAGCACACCAGTCCAGCTGGTATGATGAAACATCTTTCAAAGACCCCTGCTGGAACACACATTGGAGCTGTAGGGATAGTGCATGTGGCTGCTCACAGATCCTCATCATTGCCAGAGGCACCTGAAAAAACACAACACAGAGATCACTTGTTCTGGATAAAGGCATATTTTTTATGCAAAGCATTTAAATGTAAAACTCCCAACAAGGAACACAATCCTGCATCTGGGTTAATCCTCTCCTGTATCTTGTTCACTACAAACCATGATGCCCCCAAATCTGGACATGCTCTCATTCCAGACTCACCACCTCTGCTCCCTTTCTCTCTGCCTAGTATTCAGCAGACCCTGTCTACCACTTCAATGTCCAGTGAAGGAAACCAATGTGTTTCCCCCAAATGCTTTGTGCATGAGGCCAGAAATACAATGTACAACAGCTTCTAAATTACCTAGCAGTCACTGAGTGTATGCAAGTCTTCATATGATTCTAAACAGGCAGCATTTTAACACAGTAGTCCCATAAAAATACAAATAGAGTATTTAACATTTAAAATTATTTACTGAATATTTGGGGTTTTTTTCATTTTTCAGTACTGCCTGCTATTAAACTTGTAAAAATTTTGTTTTGGTTTGTACAGCTTCCTGCATGATAGGGCTCTGTTGCATGACAACTATCAATTCCTACACGCTACATTCATGTAAATGGTAATTAATGACTTGAAGAGTTTGTGCTCATCTTTCCAGTGCATTTGGGCCATACAAACATTTTTACAAATGCTGGCAGCTGGGAAAACACTGGTAAATAATGAATAATACAACTTCATTAATAACAGAAAAGCAAGTACATTGATTTTATTACAAATCAGCTGTTGGTACTTGCAGAAAACAGTATCTTTCCCCATATTGCTAATTACTTCGAAACATCAAAACCTTGAGCACTCTAAATTACTTAATTACTCAAATGGAGAGAGATTTGCATTTCAGGTACACAGACCCACTGGAATTAGACTGCTGTTATCATTTTATTTTGACACCTAATTACAAAAAAGTACTTTAGGTCAGATGACTGGTTACACCCCAGATCTGCTGACACAGCAGAAGGGCAGTAAAATAAGGAAAAAGTCAGTTTAAAGTCATCTTTGAGAGCTCCCACATCTCGGCATAATTTAAAGTTTTAGATATGTCTGCAACAGTCCTCAGAAAACAATTACTCTAAGCAAAGATTTTGCCATTTCAGCAGCACTCAAGCCACTTCATCTTCTCACCATGTACTTTTACACTTTCTGAATTAGGGCTTTCTATTTGGTTTGTGTGGCAAATCAAAACTTCTGGTAGTGGGAGGGCTACAGGGCTGACTTCTGTGAGAAGCTGGTAGGAGCTTCCTCATGTCCATTAGAGGCAATGCTAGCTGGTTCCAAGACAGACCTGTCACTGGCCAAGGCCAAGCCCATCAGCAATGGTGGCAGTTCCTCTGGGATAATGTACTTAAGAAGAAAAAAAAGATAGTATTGCACAGAAGCAAATTGCAGCCAGAGAAGTGAGGAGTGAGAATATGTGAGAGGAAAAACACTGCAGACACCAAGGTCAGTGGAGAGGGAGGGAGAAGAGGTGCTCCAGGTGCCAGAGCAGAGATTTCCCTGCTGTCTGTGGTGAAGATGATGGTGAGGCAAGCTATACCCCTGCAGTCCATAGAGGTCCATGGTGGAGGACCTTCATAGATGTCCTGAAGGAGGCTGTGACTACGTGGGAAGCCCATGCTGGAGCAGGGTCCCAGCAGGACATGTGGATCCATGGGAGAGGAGCCCATGCTGGAACAGGTTTGCTTCCAGGCCTTGTGACCCCATGGGGACTCACACTGGAGCAATCTGTTCCTGAAGGACTGCACCCTGGGAAAGGTACCCGTGCTGGAGCAGTTTGTGAAGAGCTGTAGCTCATGGGAAGGACTCACGTTAGAGAAGTTCATAGAGGATTGTCTCCCATGGGAGGAACATCATGTTGAAAAAGGGGAAGGACTTCTCTTCCTTAGGAGGAAGCAGAGGCAGAAACAACAGCTGACTGTAACCCCCATTCCCTATCTTCCTGTGCCAGTGGGGGAGAGGAGGTAGAGAACGAGGAATTGAGTAAAGCCCAGGAAGGAGGGAGAGGTGGGAAGAAGGTGTTTTTAAGATTTGGGTTTACTTCCTATTATCCTACTCCAATTTGATTGACAATATACTCATTCAATTTTCCCCAAGTCAAGTTTATTTTGCTCATGCCAGTAACTGGTGAGTGATCCCTCCCTGTCCTCACCTCAGCCCGAGGTCAACCCACCACAGTCTTGTTGCACGGCCAAACTGCCCTGGCCAGCTGCAGGCATGTGTAAGAGCAATGCAAGTGCAGGGCTCTATCTGGTAATAAGGAAACAGTATGGGCAAAGAAATGTATTATTTCTGGGGCAGTTATATCAAGAAATCACAGTACAACAGTGAGCTGTGTTAAAGTATATATCCCCCCTTATGTTTTTTGTTTTTAGCATGCGAAGTTGGTATAATATCCTATGCAGCCAAATTGCATTTAAAAATTGAGCCCACCCATTGTGTTTAGAGGCACTGCCTTTTAGGGATTAGCTACAATTTCATTTGCATGCTGAACATTTACAGCCGGCATCCACAGCATGTGAAGTTGCTTCATCTTCCTCTTTAGATGGCAATAACTAGAGCCAGTGGTTAAGCAATGGAAGCTCATTCAAAAGAAACATCTGTTTGTACTTCAGATTTCAAATCACATTGTTGTGTTTGCATTTCATCAACACTTCAGCAAAGATGAGCAGTGGCATTTTGCATAATATCCAAGAATTTGCTTATGTAAAACACAGAATAATTACTTGTAAGATTTTGAAGAAAAATCTCATATGAAGTCACATTTCCTACATACTCATCTGGATATAAAATGTATAAATCTAATATTCTTCCACTCCTTGTCTCTGTCTGAGCTTTTATTAGACAACATGTGCTACTTTGCATATGAAAAGCATTATTTCTGCAAAACTAGCCTTCTTCATTTCTTTTGGTTTGTGCTGATCTTTGGTACACTGGTTTTATTGACTGCTACTACATAGCACCATGGCATTGATCAAATGATCTGCACTCACATAATAATTAGCTCCTATACATTACTGACTAAAAGACAACTTGTGAGAGTGTCACTGGATAACTTGCTCACAAGCCCTTATGGCCCAAACAACATATAATGGCAATGAGTTTAAAGGACTTATGAAAATTATATCACTTGGGGGTCAAGACAGCATGGATTCACCAGGGCTACTGAGATTAGAGCAATGGAGGAGCCCAAAGGGCAGGTGAAGGTGGTTCAGAAAAAATTTATACCTGTAACCTGCAGGGGTGATTTGCATGATTCCCCACGCATCTTTTCTCATGTTCTTTGAAGTACTTCTTAAGGGAAATACTAACATAAGGAAGGACAGAACTATAAAAGAAGAAAATAAATTTCAAGTTATAACCCTTTTTAAAAGTTCTTCAGGTTTCAACCACGATTTCCAAAGGTGACCAATGAATTTATGTTTCTCATCAGCAACACAGCAAAAGGCCCCGAACTTCAGAAAAGTGCTGAACCACTCAGAATATTTAATATACCTCTGTGCAGCCTTAGAAAGCCAGGTCACTCTTTGCACAAAAGTGAAAAACTTAAAATATCAATTTCATTTGAATTTTACAGTCTTCTTTCCCAGTTGAGATTTTTTTTGTTTGTTTATTTCATGAAACACTGACAGGCTGCAGAGAAGGTGGGTGGTGTGGAGCTTCCTTTGTTCACAACTGGAACGTGGGGATGTTCCAGGTGCCTGTAGGACTGTGGCATGGTACAGAGTGGGGCTATGTGTGTTTTCTTATCCTTAGGTCAATATCCCTGTAGAAAGCTGCGACACTCTCTGGCTGAGTGGTGGAGATGGGTGAGAACAGGAGCATGCCATGATCTGGTTTGTCCTTGTCCAGAGCTGAGGCTGACAAAACCGGGGGAAACAAAACTCTCCTAGCCTCAGATCAAGGATGTCCATCCCACATCTCCCTGACAGCCAGGAGACATTCATCCTGGGCCAAGGACATCCATCCTGCCACCAGCCTCCTGTGACACAGCCAACAACATGATCAGAGCTAGTACCAGAAACTGTCAGCAGCCCTCTCTAACACATCATAAGGGCTGTCAGTGCTGCACTGGTGTGACACAGCTGTTATCTTCTGCTGCTCAAATGAGAGAAGAAACAAACAAAAAAATTTAAAAAAAATAAGAAGAAGAAAGAGAAAAAGAGGAAAAAAAAAGTTAAAAGGGGAGAATAACACCCAGTAACTGATAATGCTGAGCCTGCAAGTTAAATAGTTGGAGCAGCAATTTAAAGAACAGCAGCTCAGCAATGGTTAAAAGGGAATTAAAAGCAACTGATCCTACTCACTGCCTAGTTTTAAATATTTGCATGGTACTTGCTGTTGAGATTTGTGGGTTTGAAGGCTAAATTCAGGAAGAAAAATGCTTTTTGAGTTGACTGAAGGTAATATTTCACATCTTTGGAATAAGAGACATGTCCAGTGCCAAACTCTCTATCCACAAGTGGCTGCCAGTGCTGAAGATGTTTCAACATGGACTGCCAGACTCACATCTGGTTTTCTCAGAATTGAACCAAAGATATTCCCAGGGACAGTCTCATGCTACAAAATTCTGTTTGTCACTAGAACAAAATGCATACACTAATTTTCATTTGCTTTGTTCACTGTAGACTATGACACCCTCTTGAATTGACAGGACAAGGGGCAGTGGGCTCAAACTGAAACACAGGATGTTTAAATGTTTCCAGGAGTTGAGCATCTACCACCTCTCAGAGGTTCCCTCTGAACATCATGAAACTCTTTTTCACTTTCAGGGTGACCTGAGACAGGTTGCCTGGAGAGGTTCTAGAATCTCCCTTTCTGGGGATATTCAAAAGCTGCTTAGACATGGTCCCATTAAAAAACAAACAAACAAACAAAACCATCAGAAACAAAACCAAAAAAAAATGAAGAAAAAAAGTTGTGTATTTTACCCTGTAGACCCATGTTTAGAGTGGTTTAGAGAGTGCAGGTATTCTCTTCTCTATTTTCTTTTTTATATTGAGGTGTGGCTTTGAGGTATTAGGGATTTTTTAGTTTTCTTTGCAAGACCACATCATCAAGAACTGGCTAATGAGAGCTTAGAAACTATGGAAAATACCTCTTCCCTCAGAGAATTATACAAGTTTCATTAAATTTTCCTTTCATATTGAAAATCTTGGATCAAACTCTCCTCTGCTTAGAAGAATTCAGGGAAAGATAAACTAGATAAACTGTAGTGTCTCCTTTCCTCTTCCTAAGTGAAAAAAAAAAAAAAGGTAAATTTATTTTTAAAAAAATTAAAAAATTAAGATTACTGTTCATACTCACTGAAATTAAAAACGAAGTCCAAAACAGTACTAATGTTGTTGAATACACCTGTTAGGGAAGCAAGCAGAAGCCATAGAAGGGCATCAAAAAAGTTTCAAATAAGGGGCTTATGATGCCTTTCTCTTCTGTCTGTCCCATATTGCCTCTTCAGGGGAAGAGCTCAGCAGAGAAACCAGTGCTTAATTAGGTTTAATTTTTGTTTTGCTCTTGCAGTTCACCTCTAAAAGTCAAGAGCCATTGCTTTTCATCAGGTATGCCAGAAGGTGCCAGAAACAACGCTCTGTGCAGTCTGTTGCAGATCTTACCTCAGAGTCAGCAATCGCACAGCTCTCTCTCCACTTCCATGTCCCCAGGGATTTCTCAAGGACAGGCGGTCTATTTTTCTCTTTACAGTGTCCATATCCATCCTAATTAGTTTGAACCAGGCTATTAGGATTAACGAGATCCCCTCAGTAAGAGGCTTTGCAAAAAGGGTGACCTCCCACCCTCCCAAGTTGTATGTGTGTGAGCTCAGTTGTGGATATTTGGAGCAGTGCACATGCTAGACCTGCATTCAGAAATGGCACAGGAGACTACTGTATAGTATATTTCCTTTAATCTCTAGAAACCAGACACTGAATATTTCCCTTACACAATTTTATACCAGTATAAATGCCACCAAAGTTGACGTTAAAAAAATTCCGATATCTACAGGCCTGACTGGAGCTAACAGGTCCCTGAATGTAGCCTCTCTGGACTTCACTGTTTTGATGTGCTGTTTCTAATGCTCAAATTATCTGCCTTCTTATTCCCCTATCTAGGTTACCATATTTCACATGGTGCTATTAATCACATAAACACTATTGAATTCTTTTCTGTTGTAATCATTGATTTCAGCCTATCTTCTGGAACTTTTGACTGCTTTTCTAAAAGGGCTATGTTGCTGTGACAGAAACTAGATTTGTTTTAATAGGGTAACAAAACATGGATGCAGAGAACTTGGAAGATATAGGTCTTCAAAGATTTCCAGTGACAATGTTTTGGGAAAATTGATAAAGCCACACGTGAAGCAGGGTTGTTGGAAGCTGGAAGTTGATAAGGACTAAATGCGAAGACAAAATAAGCACAAAGTGGGATTGTTAAACAGAACATACACACGGTTAAAAAGAAAGGTGAGATTTGAGAGGACATCAAAACCTTGGCCCTGAAGTGAGTTCAGATTTGTATTCCACTGTGATTTCTGCTTAGTGCTAAGATCAATGGGATTTTACCTTGGCTGTTTTAAAAGTTTCCCATAACAAAACTGCTGAGTTTTCACTATGCATCTGATATTACTATCCTGTCTATTCTGCAGAATAAATTTCCTGAGGACAGATTTTGCTTCCCATTACCAGTCAGGGTAACTCCAGGCTTCAGCAAAATGAACCTGGATTGACACTAGTGCCCATCAGATCACGGTATCCTGCCTGAAGGGCACTGCCTTCAGAAAATTTTCCTGTTTGTAACAATTTCTACTTTGAATAGCCATTCAGTTTTACCAATTAATAAAAGAAATAAAAAATATCTTTCCTATTCCCTTTATTGTTCTTGAAGCTTCTACTCCTAATTCTGCCACTATTATTAAACAAGTCCTTCTTATGTTTTTTAGTAAAGGTACTTATGTTACAGGGATATGCTTCCTACCTACTTTTGATCAAGTAATGCTCAAGTCAAAGCCTACTGAAGACAGAAAAGCTCTCTCTGACAAAGTGTATAAAACTCTAATTGCTACAAAATACTGCACATATTCTGTAAGTTTCCACTGCATTTCCCAGCGCTCTTCTTTTACCCCCACCACAGTAGGCTGTAACCCCATTTGTCTTTAAAACCAGACATAATTGCATGTTAGTTTACCTGCATTTTAGCTGTGCTCTCCTGAATCTCATCTAATCTTTTAATTTCAGTTTTGTGATGAGAAGCCCCAAACTGCATATGTTTCTGACTGCACTCTTACCAAGGCTGTCAGAAAGCTGTTACTCAGAATGAAGCAAAAGTTACTTATATCAGTCACTCATTCTTATCCTTAGCCAGGCTAAGCTGCACTAGGGACATTTATTTGTGTAGAAGGCTTAGCCAAATGTGGAAACTCATATACCATATTACATCTGTATCATTGATATTGCTTCCTAATAGACTAAGGATGGCAGAGTTAGCAAAATGCTATTTCTTTATAAGACAACTCATTCTTTTTCATATCTATCTTTGTGTTATTTTTCCAACAAACTTGTAGAGTCTTTTAACCCTTTCATGCAGTATACCTCCTACTAAATACCCCACACTGCCAACATCCACTGGTATTTCTTCCAAACCAACAAAGCTGAAGGAGTAAATGTCACAGATAACTCAATTTTTGAATGTTAATTTTCTTTAACCAGCCTAAACCAGTCACTCAGCCACGATCACTTCTAAAAGGTGACACCAATCTGATGCTGTACCCCACACTCATCACCTCTTTTTTGGTTGTTAAACAATCACCCCAGCTTGAAGGTAATTAAAGTATATTTGCCCTATTTTACAAAGAGAGCATTAAGAAAGCAGGAAGCGGTCCTGATTGACTACCCCATCAAGAATCAATACTGGGGTTCATGGGACAAACAGCAGCTAAATTTTGCCATATGTGAGGGGGAAAACACTCTGGAGCAAATAAAAATATTGTAATAATATCTGGTTTGGGTGATATGATGTCTTTCCTCCAACTGATTCATAGCATTTTACAAGATAGGTACAAGTACTACTTCACCAAATGACTGCAATGCTTAAGCCATTTAAGAGTGTAAATTAATACTGTCAGTAGTTCCTGACAGGAGGTTTTGGGGTGTAACTTAAACTGCCTGTAGAAATGGTATGCAATTAGGAAAAAAATAAATCAAGAGATATTTAACCAGAACCGAAGCCAAAACAACCTTAATTTTAAAGAATAATTGAAAACTAATATCCTCTCTGCTGTCCTAGATATTATTTTACAATGCAGGACAAGAACTTTAAGTGATACATCCATGACAGCAGGCTACAACATTGAAGGGAAGATGATACACAAAATAGTGTGAAATCTCAGTAACACACTTTTTTCCTTCTTCAGAAATACTACCTCTTTCAGAAACCAGAAAAAAATGCCTTCTTGAAATGATGCTTGTCACAGAATGTCATAGGAACCATGCCTGGAGGGTTAAAGAGGGGGGTATTAAGGAACATATGCTCTCGATTTCATATTATCAAGACACTATTAAAACATTAAAAAATATATAATTGCTATGCACTTGACAACAACATCAACAAGAAAAGAAAAGGTCATTTCTTTGAGAAAGTCATTGTAAATGCCTTCTTTGAGCTGCTTCTTGCACTTGACCCAGACTGCCCCAAACAGTGAGTCTGGGAATAGGCAGCAAAATCTCCACTGAGAGCTCTGGCACAAGTGCCTGACAGCATGAGAATTCTTCAACAACTCCTACTGCTACTTAAAAATATATAGTTATGTCCTGGCAGCTTCTTACATACTGTAAGAAGTTTCTATGTTTTGTACCTTAGGTACTACAACAAATTCACAGGAGCTTTGCAGTTACCTCTGTCATGATATGCTGCCACTGCATGTCATCTTCAGGACAAGATAACAATGAAAGATTGTATGAAGATCTTCAAAATTCTGGTGAAAATGGGCGATGCTATCCCTGAGGAAAAGCTACCCAGGAGTTAATAAAGCTGTATTTAACCTTTAGCTAAAAAATAATATATATATATATATATGTATAAATAAATTAATAACTCTTTCATTCCCATTGCTTGATTTTATATATTTTATGTATACAGCTATAATTTGTAATCTAACTATAAACTACCATATTGCATATATACTTATTTATGCTGCAATGTAATACAGAGCTGTTGTGTGACACAGCTGATTGAAATCAAATACACCATAAATTTAAAATGTCTGCATTTACTGTTACAGTAAAGCTGTTTGAATTATGCAGAAGAAATAACAGAAAGCATAAGATGCATTTTAAAAGCCACGATAATCTTAACCCATGGAAAGTGTCTAATCCATAAGAGAATAAAATTCCTCTATTTAAACATGAAATCCATATTGTTTTATTTCTTAAAAATCTGCTATTGGTTTCAATGAAGTCAAATGTCTATTTTCTTTAATGTCTCTTTAACTAAGGACTTCCTTTGGTATTTCAAAAAAAAAAAAATATAAACACAACCACTACAAAGGCTGAAAAACAGGTCAAGTCCCCCCACTTATTTTTTACTGTATGTCATGCCAACATAATTTTTTCCAATTAATATAGAAAATGTATCAAATATACATCCAGCAATTATGAGATACACACATTTCACAATGCAAACTGTATTCCATCTTATGTCATACTTAATGATAAATTAATATCAGTGAAAAAAATCAACAAAAACAACAATAACAAATCTAAAATAAATACCACAAGAAATCTTACTAGTCCTGATATTTGGTATAACTTTCTGTGTTAAAAGATTTCTTGAGAAGATGCTGTACACATAAGATTATGAAACAACACAAATCTAATTCTAAAGTTAATTTCAATCCATAGGTCACTAAAGGGGAAAGACAAGACTACATCTCTGTAAACAGCCACACACTCCAAGTCATGTGAAATTCAGCAAACATCTATATTCCTGAAGTTATGGAGTTGTTCAAGCTAATCCTGACCTTTCAGATACCTAGGCAACTATACCAAAACCTGAGAAAACATGTTCTTCTCTTCTGATACTAGGCTTTGCTGCAGGTTCAAGGGTCTGAACAACTCAGTCTGACTTTGTGCTCTTGAAGCTTTTGGGTTCCTCCATATAAGGAATGCCTAGATCTGACTCTGAAGACCCAGGAAAATCCCCCAGTGCTCTGGCTTCTAGGGTACTTATGCCTATCAGTGCTAAGCACAAATACATTCTTAAACTCTAAACCAGGATTGGAGATCAGGGCCCCTAAGAGTCAGAAATCACATGCAGGATGTTATTCTCACATTTTAATGAAATAAGTGAAGTAACAAATTTAGAACCTATTTTGTATTTCCCTGTGTAAGCCTAATTCTCATTCACCTATAAAATTGTATAGTAACCAAAATGACCTTCTAAACTCCGATGAGAGAGACATGCATCCCAGCAGAAGTCTCCTTTCCGTAACATTTCCAGAAATCAATCTTAATAAGACCAAACATTTTCAGCTGACTAGCACACTCATTGCAAGAATTAAACAAGACTAGCATCCTACACAGGTGAAAATGTTGATGCAGGCTTGTAGAAGTAGTGAAAAGTGAAGCCATGGGAAGAAACATCTATTCTTTTTTAATTAGGTGAAAATCAAAGATATAAAACAATCTGGTGCATTTCCAGAGCTTTGGCAGTTTGATTGGAAGGCCACCCACTCGTGCTCTAATTGCTTGAAAAGGAGTTTCCTCCTAATTCATTTGCATCTCTTTCTTGTCCAATTTTTTTCAGTGAGATGATTTAGCACCAGTGTCCACTGAATAAGAAAAAGCGTGATTAATGTGCAGCAGCTGACATTATAGCATATACATTCATGTTAGTGATGGAAGAGCCTCATGTAATTGGATCAGAAATTGGTTAAAATATTGAAAAATTTAACACAGCCTTTGTCTTTATATGTTTCAGTGGGATGGCTGGGAGGTCAGGAAGTGGGAAACAACAAGGGGAGTTTTATACGCTTTTTCTGCTAAAAATTTGTTTAACGCATGCCGATGATTAAAAAGAATGTGGTATCTCACTGCGACACAGAGGTACAAGAGAGGGAATAATAAATTGGTGGCATTGACAAGGTGTCATTTGTTATCTGCTTTAAAATGTCAGGTCATGTCATTGCACTGAAATATTTTCTCCCTTGATGTATGTCTTACAGAGCAAGTTCAATGTTTGGCACTTTTCGATTTCAATAAAAGAAAACAGCTTTTAATCTGGAAAGCATAGTAACCATCAGGAAAATAAGGTCAATTCAAGGCTCCTATTTGAACACTTTTTCACAAGCCTCTCAACAAAGCTTACTCTAAGTGGCCTGGTTCATCATGGAGCCCTGTTCTTCCTCACAGAGCCCTGGCTGGCTCTCTACTTTTTTTTTTCCTTCTTTTTTTAAAAAAAATCAGTGTGTTTCTGTGATTTCAGTATCAAAAAGTAAACAAGAGAGAAATGTTAATTTCTGTAGAACTCAGGTGATAAATAAATCAGCTTTTTGATCATGGAAACTATTAAGGGAACGTTTCCCAGGCTAACATTAACTACATGCTGGAAACACAGGTGGAGAATTAAAATAAGTTATGAAATTATATCAATGACAAAATCCATAAAATAAACGAGACATCTTATAGGAGAAGAGAGCATTTATGTTTGTATTTTTTGCGTTAGAGGAGAATAAACAGAGATGAATTAAATCCTCAATGCAAAAGCCTTTTTCCCCCTTAAGTCTATCAGAATCATGGAAGCTGGAAAAGCGGGGGAATGGACTGATAATGATAGAACACAATGCAGCTTCAAATTAAGTCACAAATTTAACTCACGGGATGTATTTGTGCTGGTCAGGGGTTATGGGAAAAACTGACGCTTTCTGCTACAAAGTGCTCACAACCACAATTCCTGATGAACCTGAGCATTAGTTATTTCTTGAACCTACTCTCCAAGGAGTACTTTATGTTATTGTTTGGGAAACACATCGTGAATAAAAGCAATATGACAGGGATGAGAGTCAGCAGCAGCAAATTAAAACCTAACTCATATTCTTTTTTATGGATAGGTGTAGACCAGAGCACCCTGCCTAGTCCTTGAGTCACAGAAAAGCTGAGGGTAGGAGAGGTAAAGGTGAGAACACAGGGTACACACTTAGGGGCAGATTTGGGGAAGTAGATGGCTTTGTTTTGATGAGGGTGTTGGAGGGCTGGCCAGAGCACTACTAACTAAATAAGCATCTAGAAATGGCTGTTGCTTTTGAGTTAATATGCAAGTCTGCCTTTTTCAGTGTTTTTTTCACCTCCCCTCAAATTCAGGGCACAGAGCTTTCAACCTGCCTTCATGGACTCGGCATAGTTTGCACTGGTATAGGGTGTAAAAAGGGACAGCACGAGCATGCAACAGCATGAAAAAACAAAGGGTGAAAAGGTTTTTTTAGTTCATTATCCCAGACAGTTTTTACTGGATCCTAATTCTCTAAACTATTTTTGATTTTTTTTTCCTCCATCAGTGTGATACATCAGTTCTCTGGTGAATTCTAAAACCGGTTTCTTCCAAATGAAGTTACTTAATTCTCTGGCCCGCTTTATCTCCACCAGTTATTGTATATTCATCCAGAGGCAAATTTGGAAATATGGTAAGTAGGGCCATATGAATGAAAATCCTACTGTTGTGATTAGCCTTTATTCTGCTTCCTCTATACATCAGTAGAAGCACGGAACAGCTTCACTGAAGTCAGGAGATGTTCTTATTTCCTGTTATTCTAACGAAAATCAGATCCTGGTCCAGCAAACCTCTGCTTCTCCAGTTCAACCATATCTCAGCATCAGTAATATTCAGGCAGTCTTTCCTTAACACAATCCCTCTGGATCTATCCCCAGAATTTTGGGAGTTAACACAGTGGTGGGAGGGAAGGAAAAACAAATTTTTAAGGAACAGTATGAAATTGCATACCAAAAAAATAATCTATACCAGGTGTGTGTTAAAAATTAATATAAATTAATTCGGCCTTATTTCTTGGGCACTAAATGATTTCACTGTTAATGACTAGTTTGTACAACACAATACTGTAAAGTCTAATTTCTGATCAGCACCTCACAGAGCACACAGCAAGTTCCCTTACATTTTTCATGTTTCAGTAGTACAGCTAGGAAGTTTTACATCACCTTGAACTGAAAACCTTGAAGACACTGGAAAAATCAAGCACCTTTGGTTATGTGGCAATGTTTCACTTCAGCTATTGTTTAGACTAGTGGAGTAATAAATGGCCCAATTGTTCGCAAGGGATTAGGGATTGTCAGGCAGGGGGGATTATTGTTGTTGTCTGTGGTTTAGTAGCTAGCATTTTGATTCAATGCCTGATACAGATTCATAATTAAAATTTAATTTGTGTGTGAGCTTGCAAAAGAGAGACAGAGCAAATATTCATGCATTGTACAGGTGATAGGGAGAGATATTTTTTTATCTGCATACGGACTGGTCCTGGTGAGAGATTTTGGAATTTTCTAGTGGGGTGGTACAGCAGAGAAACTCAAGACTGAAAAACACCCTGATCTCTAGGATTAGGAATCTATTATAGTGCATGAAAGATCATTGAAAATATGTGCATAGAGGGCAGTCGGTTACCTAGAATTAGCTACTAGGAAATACTAACTATACAGTGCCCAAGAAATCTCACTCCTCCGTAAGTTAGGTACCTGATTTAAGGATATCAGAGAAATTACTTCATTCCCTTTAGGACACCAATCTGTGAATCCTTTCATAAAAGTATTAATCTACTCTTTGAACAATTCCACTCCTGGGGGATAGGATTTGCTTCTATCACTCAGTTATTATTGTAATAATCTGAAATTATGGGTACATAATTTTTGGTTTTAAATGCCTCAGTGTATTTACATAAAATCTCTGTCATTTAAGTGATGGGATGCTAGTACTAAGTTTTACCACAGGATATATTTCAACAGTCTTATCCCACTTATTGAAACAAGTGCAGGTTTTACCATGGGCAGTGTTAGCAAGGTCTTACGATTCCTAAACGCAGTGCACCAGAAACATATTTTACACTAAGCAAACCAACAGTAGGATAGTTTGTTTTACATTTCAGTCTAGGAATATTTTACATTATTATTGGAACAATGAATGTCACATAAATTTAGAGGACCTGATCTCATTTTAGCAGCAGGAAATAAGTTTTTGGCATCTATTGTCTGAGAGGAAGCTGTGATGGAGAGAGTTGTCACCATAGATGTGCATGTTCCACAACTTCAAAACACACAGATACACACTCAGACTATCACTGCTAACAGCTCCTTTGACATTAGAAGCTGTTAAGATCCTGCTTGTCCACTGCTGTAATCATCTGTTGCGTGCCCATAAACTTTTTACTTCATAAGAGTTCACTTATAAATTAAAGATCATTCAGACTTTCCTGGAGCATTTTCTGACAGACAAATCATAAAAACTAAACCAATTACAATTTACTGATATGCAGCTATAGCACTGGACATTATTACCTTCTCTTAGATTTATTAGGAGACGAATAATAGGAATGCTAGGCTGCAAACTGAATTGTACAGGCTTCACAGCATACATGTCTTATCTATTCCCCCATCACTGATCAGAACATGTCCTGGGACACGTTCTCAGTGATTCTTTGAGTTCTCAAAAAGATACATCATTGATGTAATAAGGAGGCTTAGGTGTGGTTTTAATTATCATGGTGATATACAAAATCTTTTCTCCCCCAACTGATTTCAGCTGAATAACACATTTCTAACATCTCAAACACCTTTCTTTTATTTTCTTTTTTTTAATTTTAGCAAGCTTTCTAGGACTGAGAGTTAAACAGTGGTCTATGCATCTAGTGGATGCTAATTGACTGCTACCATTTCCTAGGATACTTTTTTTTAAATTATTAATAAGAATGAAAGCAAATAATTATGATTATTGGCAACAACAAATTAAAAGGAGTTGGAAAGTTGAACAATGTCCAAAATTAAAAGGGATATATTTTTTTTTGCTTGTAAGACTAAACACATTTCTTTTATATGGAATTCCATTGAATACTTTTTTTGAGTGCAAACCCAAGTATTTCATTTCATATTTGGGCTCTTAACACTATTGAAGTTACATTTTAGTATATAAAAAGTAGTTTTGAAACATTTTAGGCATTTTATTTGAAATTGGCCAAAATTAAGTACTTTGCCTTTTCCTAAATTTATGTTTTCTAAAAAGGTCATTTGCAAATCTAGGTGAAAGTCCCCACAAAATTCTAATCTCTTGGAATCCTAATACTAAACACATAAAACTATGCCTTATTGATGCAAATATTTTTTATAGCTTTTCTTTAGTTCTAACAATAAAATATTTAAATATTATTGAAAAACTAGGAAGAAAACATGGATTTGGAAACAAATACATCTAATTTCATTATCTTACTAGCATAGCTTCAAAAAGCAACCAAGAAAACAGTATTTGAACAAATCTGAGATATCTGCTTTCTGAAACTCCTACTGTCTTTTACAAGAAGACACCAAATCTTTGTACATGATAATTATATACACAACATTCTAAGTGCTTTAAGAAGCTTTTTTTTATACAAACAGTTATTGACTGATATAGAAAAATCAAACTAAAACACACACAAGAGGAAAGTTTTGTAATAGGCTTCTAGCATCATACTTGATGTATTCTGCATATTTGATGTCTTAAAGTATGCAGAAGGTACATTAGCTGTATCAACAATGCTGAAACATTTTTATTTTGAAGCACCATCAGTTTCAGTTACTGATAATCAAGACCAAAAGCAGTATATTTCATAATTTCATTTTTTAAAAGAGAAACCTACTCTTGAGAAACTTGGGTGTTTTCCAAGAATAAAACTCACTTCTGTCAGGCACTGTCAGTCAAACCTCTCTTTTAGAAATAATGATAAATGTCATAAACAGGTCTTGAACTGTACAGCATTGGAACTCTTCTTAGTTATGTGTTAATTTTTTTAAGTTTTTTTTTTTTCTTTGCAATTACATTTTTTGTTAAAACAAACTAGAGGGGTTGGGATTAGGTTTGGTCTTTGGTTTGGGTTGGTTTTTTTTTCATGGCAAAAGAAATGACAGAGCTGCCTCCAACTAGGGCAGAATCTCACTTACTGCAAGATCACAGCCTAAATTAAAAAGAAAAAAAAAATCATATTTTTGGAACAGATCCAGAAGAACTACACTGAAGTGAATTCTTCTGTCTTTCATTAGAGTCTGACTGAAAGGCACAGATTATAACTGCCAAGCTTTTTACGGGGATACGAAGGACTAACTTTGATTTCATATTAAAATAAGTATTCATGAATAGTAGGGCTGAATCAAGTGAAGAGGAACTTGGTCCCAATAACACTCTTGGAAATCCAGAACCACTCTATTAATATCAATAAAGGTTTTGCAGTTTAACATTAACACCAAAAAAGCTGAGAACTGGGACCACTGGAGCATACCTGCTTGAAAAGTGCCTCACAGATCAGTGATTAAAATCTTGCAAACACTGATTTTCCTTCAGGATAATTCCACAGGGTGACATTAAAAAAAAAAAAATCTTATTTTGTACCAGTCTTTGTGTTAAAGGAAAGCAGATCACAGCAGGAGGATGGTAATTTAAAGGGAAATGCACAGGATTGCCAGCAAAAGTGGCTGCACTTCAGCAGATCTCCAAGTGGCTATTGCTGTTGTATAAATAGCACAAAGGTAATGTAGAATGAATTTGCTGGTGAAGGACAAGTACACTAAAGACTCAAGAAACATCAGAACAAAATGGTAGCAGAATCTTTTTCCTTACACACCAAACAGTGCACCCCAGCAGCTGCCCTGCTGAGCAGGCATCTCTAACCAAAAGCAGTGTGTTTCAGCAGAACCCTCAGCCCACAGTCTCAACGAGCACTACCCTGTTGGAAAAAGCAGTGAAAACCCAACCAACATTCACTGCAGCTCGACTGGGTAACAAGTACCAGCAGCTATTAAGGAAGGTCAATGAGATGGAAACCCTTGCAACTAGAACTGGGGCATGCTGAAAAGTGCCTGTGAAAGAACTGAAGCAGCGAACAGCAATCCCAGGAAGCACAACGCAGGGGATGAAAGCCATTCTGGGTAGTGTTAAAAGGCTGGAGAACAATATCCGAGGGGGAAAAGCATTAATGAATTTTCAGACATGGAGCAGTCCAACCCAATGTTAACTGAATTAATGCTCCCTGCTGACAGCAATATCCTACAGACCATCATGAGGAAAACTGTTATGTGATGCCTAAAGAAAATTTTCTGCTTAAAGCAGTAAAGTCTTAAGTGCAGCTGTTTGAGTCCCCAAATTGATAATAAGGTCTAACTGTACCAAAACCATTTCCAGAAAACACTGGAGGACATCTTCTCTGTACTGCTGAACGGGTAGTACCCCACGCAGGTCCACGATGCATCTGGTTGTGAATATCCTTACTCCTCGCCTTTTAGTGACATGTATAAAAACACATATAAAATACCACAAAGTAATATGACTATGCAATCTACCACTTTAAATAAAAGCTAACAATCCTGGGGCAATTTCTATTTCTAGTGAGCAAGAATAAGGAAGAATGGTACTTTAGAGTGGTCCACAGCTCCAACCATCATTCCAAAACTCACCAGTGGTCATGTTCAAACAGGCCAGACCCAAGTGTAAGAAGAAGTGAACTGAAACTGATTCTTGAGCAAAGGGACAGGTCAAGACAGATGCAACATCACTGTGTCCTATTGCCCAAGGATTTGTGCTAGTCTGACATAGGCAGCTACAATTTAAGCTGAGTGCTAATATCTACAGTCCATTCACATGGACACCACACAATTTTGTTACTCAGATAACACAAGAAACCCAGAAACTGATTTTCCCATGCAACATACGGCAGATGGTACATATATGTATGCAGTTCCTGAGCCAAACATCACAAAAAAATACAAACTAAAAAAAAAACCAGGAAGGGTATCGGTCAGCTCATTTCAAATTTAGCACGCTCACTTTTCTGCAAGTGGTTTATTTTTCTCTTTTAAAAATACTTAAAAATTCAAGTTAGTTGTACCTAGTAATTCAAGACAGAGTTGACTTCTTACATGGATAGCATGAAGACTATTCACAATTTTGCAAGCTTATCTTGCAAGCTTCATGTTTCAGTTTATAAACCAAACCTGAACTATCTGGGATCGGAAATAAAAGTGTGACAGGAAGAGGATCTCTATGAATGATCCCTATTAGGGAAGACTGCCCTCTGAAAAATATGAGAAATTATTCACCTGCAATGTCAATCCTATATTTTCAGTTTGCTTCACAAAGTTACTCAGTCAGGCAAGATATAGCAGCAACAGCAGTACTTCTTATTTTCTGACAACCATCTGTATGGATCTTTCCATTCAAGTTTTATAATATTTTGATTTTAGATATCTGTACATAAATTTTTTACTGGCTATGTGGAATAGAACTTTAGAATGGTTTGGGCAACATTGGCTTCCCTCACACCCTTTTTTCTTAACAGTTTCTGAGTTTCTGATCTTTTTTTCATCCCACATAGTAATGAAAACTAAACCATTACAATATTCAGAAATCAGAAACACAGCTTCTCATCTGTTTCTATTCAATGTCAGAAGCCTTTAGTTCCAGGCTTCCCTCTTCCACTTTTTGACCCACACAAAGCAAAAAAAATGTGACAACAAAGTCTAGGTGAGATATTGTCCATATTTCCATGACAAAGCACTAAATAATGCCTGCAAAGTGGAAAGCCAAACAAACTGCAACTGCTTTCATGCAGGGATATGTACTGTTTGATTTATTATTACCTAACATCTGTTTCTGAGGAAAAAATTAGACTTCATAAACTGTTTACTTTCATAGGTAACTTAGAGCAAAACAAATGAGGAAAGTAATGGTAATATCAGTGCAGTTGTAACCAATAGAACAAACTAAAGGATACTAAAGGGAGAAAATGACAATGAAAGTTTCATGTAATTTTACTGAATGGATAAGAATAATGGAATTTCCTACTTAATGTTTTCCTGTGAAAGACAAATTGTGCAATCCAGGCCTAGCTTTTTTTGCCTGAGTATCCTTAACTTCAATATCTATGTAAAGAACATAGAGTTTTATTTAGGCTGCAGCCTAGTTTTTCCAGTCTGTTTTTACTTTACTTTAATGTAACAGTTAATAGAAAAATATTTACCATTTACAGGTTGTGCCTATACATCAAATCCACGATCAAATTCCAACTAGGAATTACAGATCCTGAGACAGAAACCAACAAAGCTTTACTGAAAGTCCCTGACACGGAGCATTCTGGTATATACCAGCATTTCTAAGCTATGACAGGGATTTTTGCCATTTTGTCCAAAACCCATGAAATCAGAGAGAAGTTCTAGTGTCTGCATACAGTAAAATTTATTTTATTTCAGTGGAAGGGGTGGGGCAGGAACAGTTTATTTGAAACTAGAATTCAGAGGAAAAATTGCAAATTAGCTTCTGGCTGTCAGAATGCTGCACTCTTTAAAGATGAAATAAGTAAACAGTTTCAGAGGAAAAAAAAGATCATAAGAAAATTTGCCATTTTACTTTCTTATTTTTGTCCCCTGTTCAGTCATTCATACGTACAGTTCTGCTTATAATCTTCTTTTTCAGCAAGGACAGGTTGTCCTATTAAAAAGGACAGAAGATACTTTTCTGTGGACTCATCCTGAAAGGAAGAAGGCCTTTTTAGAAGCTCAAAATAAACCAGAGAGACGGGAGAAAAAAAAAAAAAAAGTAACTTTGGTTTCATTCAGTTTTTCTTTGATTTTGCTTTTTTAATTAATGTCTTAAAGTTTTTCTTTTTTTCCTTTTTTTTGTAAATTTTTTTTTAATTTTTCACTGCAAGCAGAAGCTCAAAGATGAAGCAAAACCAAGCAGATTTCTCTAACGTCAAGAGAGAGTCAAATAAAGGACACTGTGCACCTTTTCAGAGGCACCTGTGCTTAGCAGCCTGAACATGAAATGAGCCAACATCACTTGGCAAATGATTTCTTACCAGATTTGGCTGAAATCCTTTGGCTTTTGCTGCTGCCTTAGGTGTTGTGAATCAGCAATAATGCTGTACTTCTTTTTCTGCAAATTTTAGTTCTTTATATTTTCTTCCTTCATAGTGAATGAGGAGCTTTTGAAACAAAAGACACAATTTCTCATCATGTGTTTGCTGCAGCATTATGGAAAAGGTTAACAAATTCTAAGCAAAGTGGTTACAATTTCAAACAGATTTTTTTTTTTTTTTGTTAAAAACAAAACAAAACCACACACACACACAAAACCAAAAACAAAACCAAAAACAAAACACCCACACATCTGAACAGGGAAAAAACCTAAAACAGGAATTTGTCATCAATGTCTCAATCTCCTAGTCATCTGAATCAAATCAAAGAAAACATAATGCGATTTATTTTCCTTAGATAAACCCACCTTTGCACTTCTAAAAACACTTAAGTTGGCAGAAAAAAACCTGTTCCACTGTATCATCATGTCCCTGCTGACTGGGTGAATCTTTGCACACTTAGACATACAAGCATGCATATTCTATGAATCCCTCCCTTTTTCCTTCTTAGTATAACCTAGTGAAACTTAAGCAGTGTCATCCAACAAACTGCAGGCCAGCACAACAGCTGGCTACACTTACACAACTGTTTCGATTTGGCACCTCAGAGCAGGCAGTTGAGAGTCTCTGCATTAATAATGTAACACAATCTTGCAATGGCTGGACCAGCTTTTTTCCTCATTGTTTTCTGGCATCTCGAATTCTCCTTGTTTCAGATGTCTCTAGTGCTTATACTTGAACTTAACTCTGTTTTGTTTTTTTTGTAGGGCACCATCAAAATGTACCTCCAAAACAAAGCCTATAGCTGTTTTTTAACGTATATACAATAATGATTTCTTTCCCACCAGGGGAGGTTAACTCATCTAACCTACAATTCCTTGTATTGGTTCAGCAAAATAGGAAAAATCAGTAAAACCAAATATTCTCTATTAACCAAACCTGAAAATTGCTGTCATAAATGCTGCCATAAATACTACCATTTCCTCAGGCTACTTTGTGATATCCTTTAAAGATGCTTGTGAAACTACTGCAATCAAAGGTGCACTTCAGAGCAGCTCCCACTCTGCTCCAGGATCCCAAGTGCTCTCAGCTCCCATCTTTCAGAGGTGATATGAACAGAGAACACTTCTGCAGACGGCAGAGGTAGGAGTCTCTATCCAAGGTCCTAATGCCCATTAAGAAGCTTTTAATCAAGAGGGAAAATGGTGGAATCCATGAAGCTTCCCTTCCTTCATGCTCATGTGACATAGTTGCAGTGCTGGTAAGTTTATGCAGATAAAGGAAAATTACTGAGTTTATATAAAACAAAGAGAAAGTGAGGTCTCCAGATTTAAGAAAAGGATCAAATTCCATCCCAGCTGGCAGGTGATTGCTGAAAAAGGAAAATTTTTTAAAGCAGCTGCAAGCCTAAGCAGGATTTACCTTGTAATACAAATGTATCAGGGCTTATTCAGAAAACCAAGGGTTTTCTGTATTCTGCTAAGACTATTATCACCTCCACAGTATGTCAGCCATACTTGCTATCCACAGACCGGCAGTTTCTTTCCTCTTTTTTTTCTCAGCACTCATTTTTTAAAATCCCACGTCAGGGTTAACACACTTTTCTTTTTCATCCAAGTATGAGGATGAAGTTTACTAATAGCTGCACACCAAGATCTTGAATTAGGACATACTTTTAAGGGGGAATAACTCCTAAATATTATTTCTTCATCCTTTGTAGCAGGTGCTGCTATGCTATGTATTTTCAATTTAGAATATGAAACCCTATCTTGATTTCTGGGTCTTTAAATTAGTCAATAAAATTTTAGATTAATGTCACTATTGCTTTCAGTAAGAGCTGAATTTACACCCTCACATTTATATACAGGATCATCTCACAGATTCTCGCGGAATGGTTGGAGTTGGAAGGGACCTGTGGAGATCCTCTAGTTCAACCCTGACACTAAAGCAGGTTCATCTACAGCAGCTAACACAGGGTCACATCCAGGTGGTTCTAATATTTCCAGAGAATCAGACTTCACAACCTCTCTGGGCAGACTGTTGAAGTGCTCTGTCACCTTTGAAGTAAAGAATTTTTTTTTTTATATTCAGATGGACCTTCGTGTGCTCCAGTTTGTGCCTGTTGTCCCTTGTCCTGTCACTGGGTACCACTGAAAAGAGTTTGGCCCCATCCTCCTGATATTAACCCTTGAGATATTTGTATGCATTGGTAAGAACCCCTCTGTCTTCTCTTCTACAGGCTGAACAGGTCCAGCTCCCTCATTCATTCATTGTAAGAGAGATGCTCCAGTCCTCTAATCACCTCTGTAGCCCTCTGCTGGACCAGCTCCAGTAGTTCCTTATCTCTCTTGTACTGGAGAGTCCAGAACTAGACAGAGTACTCCAGATGCTGCTCCATCAGGGCTGAGTAGAGGGGGAGGATCACCTCCCTCAACATGCTGGCCACACTATTCCTCATGCAGACCAGGATACCATTGGCCTTCTTGGCCACAAAGTCACAATGCTGGCTCATGGACAGCTTGTTGTCCACCAGGATCCCCAGGTCCTTCTCCGCAGAGCTGCTTTCCAGCAAGTCAGCCCCCAGCCTGTGCTGGTGCAGGGGCTTATGCTTCCCAAGGTGCAGGACCCTGCATTTGCCTTTGTTGAACTCCATTAAGTTCCTCAGCTACCACAGAAGCACAGAAATTTTCTTTCTTTTTCTTTTTTTTTTTTCTTTTTCTTTCTTTTTTTTTTTTTAACCCCTTTTCATTAGCCTACTTTATCATAAAACAGAGACCACTGACATAACAAAGATCATCTATAACAGAGTTATTTCAACCAGGACTGTAAGAAGGACTGTAAGAGTGCCAAAAGGCAGCAAGCCACCCAGTGATCAAAAACTGCAGCATGACCTATAGGCAGAAAGGTCATTGTTTTGAGCTATCCTCTCCCCTTATAAAACTTGAATTCCCAGCTTCCCAGCTAGATGCCTGCTCTTCTACTCTGGTTAGGTTTCTTCTATTATAAAATTCAATTGAACTGAGTCAGCTTCCATCATTCTCAAGGCATAATTCAGACACCCCCCTCCTGTTCTGGCACTGAGACCCTGTAGATATCCATTTTCACTGTGTAGACTTCTCTGACTGAGAACCCAAGAAATAAAGTTTTGTAAAAGTTCAAAATATTTTTATTACTTTGTGGACTATGTCATAAGTGCTTGGAAGAAAACTTACGACATATTATACTGCTTCATATTTACCACTTTTCCAGTCAAAATTATTAAATTCTGCATTGAAATACATAAAAGTTTCTTCACAGAAACTCCCCAGATAAAAATGATATAATGAGGAAGAAAACACTGCCCACTTTTTCCCATTTCTAGAAGATTCTGAAGAAACACATCACTAAATATTTTTAATAATATTTTTCACTTAAAGTGAGACACATAGCAGTACATTGGAAAACCAGAATAATAGAAGGTCAATATTTGCATCCAATGTTTTCTGCTCCAACTGAAGAAATCATTTGGTGTTGTCTCTGATACTTTGTGCAGAATCCAAATTAGACAACTCTGTTTATTGACCACTTGACTGTTTGAATGAAGCCAGAAAGCAATCTGCAGGCAATAACACTCATTTTCCTGCATGTGTGGTTTAATCATCATTGAAATATCTGAATTACTTTTAACATTATGTTTGCTTACTGAATTTATCTACTGGAAATATCATTTTCCTCTATTATACACTCCATCCATTCTAAATCAAGAATACTCATGTGTTTTATCCTAATGTTATTCCAATTTACACCAGTAAAACAACTGCAGAATTTAGTTAACTAATGACTGCACGGGTCTACTACTGCATTTCAATATTACTGAAGGCTTGATAATAAAGCGTCTTCCTAATGAAAATGATATAAGTTATGCTTTGCACAGAGTGCAAAGGAAGTGTCTTTCACACATGGATGCTGACACTTCCTCAGGTCTGCTTCCAGTGTGAATTGTCTGCTCTTTGTAGCTGCTGGACAACCACAGGTCATCAGCAGAGGCCATTTACTGTGGCATAAGTTTACTCAGCATAAGAACAGAGAGCTTGACCTTCGACTATGCTCTCTGTGATATTTTATTAGATTTATGCAAAAACCTTAGCAATTTCACTACTGGTCTGAAAAATATAAATACAAATTGTAATACTCAGGAGGTTTACACATCCAAGTAGCGAGAGTAAGCTGCTAGTTTCACTACCCATATATTAACATTGTTTCATTTTTAGAAACTTTGTATCTCTTATTTCCCAGAACCCTCATTATTCCTTGTATTGGATGGCAGCTACTCACTGTTGCTATTTACTGATTAAGATTGAATGTGTCATATTACAAGTGTTCAACTGAAACAAGTTGAAATAAGATCTCTGGGCTGCCAAATCCTCTTGAGGCCACAAATTAGTGAAATGCACATCCCATGAAGCTATCTAGTAAGTCAGCTTTAAAGTAAATAAAAGCAAATACAGTAGAAGAAATAATAGTAAAAGAGACAAAGTAGATGGCTCTTAAAGAGCTTACTATTTCCATAAATACTACGGCAAATCCTATCCACATAAAGTCTTGCATAATCTATTCAGGTCATCTTCAGAATGTTTTTAAAGATTCTGCTTTTTAGAAGGTCACCAATTCAATAATAAATACATGCACACATACACACGCATATATATAAGTATACACAGTTTTAGAAGATTGTTGGGATCTGTAAAACCTGGTTAGTTTCCTTCACCTCTCCATCAAACTGAAGGTAGGAAGTAATTCTTTAAATTCTTTAAATTCAGATATTTTCAATCTGATTTCTCTTAAATTTAGGACAAAGCAAGCATCATAAGCAGCCCCATGAAATTTAAAGCTTCCATGTTTACACATGATTCTTCTTTGTATGCATTGCAAAGAAGTACTGGCATGATTTTAACCAACCTATCCATTTTGTAGGACTTGTCACCTACCACCTGTAATCTACATAACAGAGCACGTAATTTGAGATGTGCACTTGCTCCTCCCCACATTCATTTTCAGTATGCCACAGTTCACCTGTTAAGTAATAGCAATTCATCATACTCTGACAAATAGCACAGTAAAACTGCTCTCTGTGTCTTGTGATGGGAGTCAAATCAAACCAAAAGAAAAAGTCTTACTCTTACATTTTGGACTAGACGCAGACCCATGTAATACCATCACAAATTCAATTACTCTGCACTGTGATTATTAATGATATGATGTGATATTAATGACATATATATAATGTAATGAGTCTGAATGAAGATAAAATTCCTGTGGTTAAGTGAGTCCTTGATGCTGAAATTTCTTTACCAAATTAAAGCACTTTTCCTCCAGGCATTTGAGAGTCTCATTAAAAGCCAATTTAAGCCAATGAGAATCTTCCCATTGACAGACATAAGTCTGAATGGGGTTCTGACTGCATTAAAATTGAAACATATGGGGGTCCATTTTTAGGAAAAACAATATCCTAGTGCTAGTCTGGTATTGTTTTGTATCTGTTCATGCATCCAGCACAGATCTGTATGTTCGTATCAAACAACTATACACAAAAATTTAAAGAAAGCATATAAAGAAATCTCACTACACATGTATATGTAGTAATCCAGTCTGCAGATAAAAATTGTGACAGTAGATAATTTTAAATGAGTCTCAGAGTTCTTTCAAAGACTCTTAGTTCATAGGTATATCCCGAAGCATATGCCTTATTCTTTCCTCTGATTTATTACTGAGAATCACAGGAATTTTTCACTTAAATTTCCCACCCATGGCTATATAATTTTATCCATAAAGAGTCTACAACTACATTAAGGAGAAGGTTGTCTAAATCCAACCTAATTCCCACTGTGATGCCCTAATATCAAACCTGCATCTCAAATTCCACTGTCACTTATCACCTAGGCCTGTATAGTCCTGGTTTTGGCATTGAAACTTTACAGGTGCAGAAGAGTTGTGGCTTCCCCAACGAATATTTCTCATTTCCCAGAAGGCTGGAAAGGATGCAGCCACCTCCTCTCCATGAAACTACTAAACTTTTTCTGAAAAACACATATATAAGTGTGTGCTTGAGTACATATCTATTATATGTGTATATACATATATATATATATATATGTAAAATAAAATTGAGTTTTAAGACAGCATGCAAGACTGCATAGGACTATGCAGTCTAAATTAAACCCTTATTTGGAGACTCCAGACCCTCTTCAAACAGTTATACATTATATATTATTATTACACAGTTTGGAACCAAAAAAAAAAAATAAAAATCATTCAGATACTAGAATAGGAATAAAAATCCTTTTCTCTCAAGCCTTGATGGGTACAGACCATGGTTATCCAGTAGATTGTAGGTTTTGTCCATCTTTGTCCTAATTATTTCAAACAGAGCAGTTTCAAATCAAAATCAGAGTCATTTCTACTCCTAACCCCATCCCAGTAACCTACTGCAAATTATGCACAGGCTTTTAAAGTGAGAGGATCAATCAATGCAAAAAATTCAGCAGAGGAAGCGATGACAAATTCAGATCAAGATCTAATACCTTTCTGGAAAACAACCTCCAGCAAGAAAAGCCAATAGATTTTAGACAGACTCAAGGTAGCTGCATGAAAAATACAACTGGCAATCTGAAAGTCAAACTGACCCACATGACCCCAGGAGTCCCTTTTGCTTTTAAGTTCATGACCTTCAGTATATTGCATGTGTGTTTAGTTAGATGCAGTCAAATATATGTTGTTTCTAAAACCACTTTCTATCTTTATTGTAAAACTGTTTCAAAAATCCAAATAACTGGATGAGTTTTTCTGGAATATATCATGCAGATCATCAAATCAGGTGACCTCATAGGTCCACTTTGGTTTAAAATTTCATGCACTGGCTCTTACATTTATCTGCCAAAGACATTTTTTATTCTCTGAGCATTTATCTAAAGATAGATGAAAACTGAACATTTGTAATCTAGCTGTTTCTTTACAAATGGCATGACCAACGCTTCCATGCGTGACATTGAAAATGGAAATATCAAGTGATCAGAGAAAGGCATCTGAAAAAAGCGAAGTGTTTTCAATATTCTGAGATTATTTTCAGAAGTGTATTTAAACTGGAGGTGCTTTTAGTTTAGCTACACATCTCATCCTAACGGCAAGTGAACAGCTAAAACCTCTTGCCTCAAGCTGACAATATGCTCTTGCTTTCTCAGATATAACATCACTATTTAACTGGAGCTAGTAGACTGTAGTCTGCTATTGAAGCTACAGTCAAAGACAGATCAGCACCAGCTTTGTCTCATAAGAGAGGTTTTCACAGCTCCCTTGGAGCCAAGTCCATTACATATAATTCACATTTGCACTAAAATTCATAGCCCTTGGAAGAGTTTGGATTCAGTTGCTGTCCTAAGCATTTGGATCTGACTTGGAATAGCTGAAAGAGAATATGTTGGCACTCTGGTGCTGTGAATAAAAATTCAAGCATGAAAGTACCTTTTCCTCTTTTTCTTTTCTTTCTGAAATTACTCTCTAGCCTCACAGTACAATGCATAGCCTACTTGAATATTACTATATTTATAACTAAAACTTAAGAAATGTTGGTAAATTCTATTCAAGGTACGCATAAATCTTCAGAAAAATTAAAAAAATATTCATAGACATAACTAGTTGATTCATTTAGTCTAGCAGTTACAGAAAGCAAAAAATAGGGAAGAAACAGGTAGAAACTTCAGTCTGCCAAATCACTTCAACCAGGAGACCGAGGTGATCCAAAGTTCTGTTACTCAAGGCTGGTTAAATTCTGCCTGCTTAGAAAAGTTAACAGCGAAACCACATTTTAATATTTCACCTTTTTTCCAGTGTACTTGCATTATGAAAAAAAAATCCAATATAATCTAAATAACTTAAGTCTTAGGTTATAATTTTGCCCAAAATAAGATCCACCTGGATCAGAAATTTTTCTGCATTACAATAAGGGTTGAACAATTTTCCTATCTCCATCGATGTATGTGTATGATCAAATGCACAACTTTCTGGTTTGGGTTAGGGCTTCAGAAACACCATGAATCCAGAACCTTTTGAATCTAAATGCTACAGTTTAAACTATAGCTTTGGAAGTCAAAGTTATATTGTTTTACCTCAGGTTTTGGTGCCACATTAGCTTTCTTTATCTGAACAGAAACAGAAAAGCTTCAGATTTACAAAAAGTTCCCACAGCCTACAAAGTTTTCTTTGTTCTACAAAGTTTTCTAACCCAATTTCGTAGCTCTAACACAGCAGAAGATTATACCCAACTCTGCATGGCAGATGAGAGGAAACCTGCGGTCAATGTAAGACCTTGAATGACTTCAAAGATGGAGAAGGATGTCCTGGTAATGCTAAAGTATGTATTTTCTGGATCCTAGAAGTATTTGAAAGGCAAGAAAAAGACTCCTAAATCTAGATAAATATTAGATAGTTTTCCAAACACTCAAATTCTTATAAAAGAAACAAACTAGCATGATAGCCATTGCTAGACATTTCTTTTCTTCTTTGAAGGATTTATATACCAATGGAGTCTAAACTAATACAAACATTTAAGAACAAACACGTTTAACTCCAATCTACAAGGCTGTGTTGCTTTACTTATGACTGTTCAAATAAACCAGTTCAAAACCAGCATATAGACTACACACAGAAAAGCAGTTTGACTTAGTTGCTACTCACCCTCTATAATGTACACCTATAATAAAAAAGTTAAAAAGGTATAATAGTAAAAGCACAGTGCTAGCAAATACCTAACAGTGTCAGAAGTGACATGTACCTTACTGACATAGATGCCACAGAACAACACAGAGGGTGGGTGAGCAGAAGAAAACCCAAACCAGAGACACCAAAGACACGGGAGCTTTCTGTTTCTGCTTATAGGGTCTGATGTGTCTGCTAGGACTGCAAAGGCCATGGTACCTCTTCTGTCCCGTAGCTTCCCAGTTCAGTGTTGCCCTTCTCCACTGGTCCTTGGACATCACACGTGAAAATACTGTGAGGAGTGCTATAGAACACCCTGGACATCTCTCTCCCTCATTACTTCTGTGCCTCTTGAGACTCTCACAGTAAATACAGAGCTTTGATTTCCAAACATTTTCAAAACTCAGAAATGCAGCCTGCCTCTTACATTAATGAGGCAAATAAACTAGAAAAAAGGCACTCACAGTGTTATAAAAAAATGTGGACCTTTTCAAATAAGTCCTTATTAAACAATTAACAAATATTTAACAATTAATTGCACTTTTTAAAAGGAATTTAAGAGGAAAGTTACAGAAATTATAATGGTCTACCTAGGAGCAAGAATGTGTTAATTTTCTTAGCAGGTATATTCTGCTAATGGAATATTTTCACAGCATTACCATATCAGAATGTTAATACCATTTGCAGAATTCAATAAGAGTTAATGAGAACAATAATTATTTGAGAGTGAATTTTGCTTTGGGCTTTATTATTCCTTTCTTATAGTTGTGAGTTCTTTGTTTTGGACTCTGTATAATGGTAAACTGACTACCTCACCCAGTAATTGAATTTCTCTTATTACACACACACACAGCCCCCATAAAGAACATGTAATGCAGCCAGGACATATACAATGCTTTTCTCCTCCTTGCTGGATCATTCAAACTCTTTTTGTTGGAATGAGTCAGATTCTAAGTACTAGTACACTACTGAAACTCAGTGCTATGTCCACAAAATGTTGGTAGATATTTTTTCATTTTTCAAAGGGGTCCTGTAATCAAGATAATTTGCCCCATTGCCTGCATATTCAAGGAGATTGAAGGTTTATAGTAGACTTGAATTAATTAGTAAAAATAATCACATTAAGGCTTGAACTTAATAATAAACTGGTACAGCATTACATTTTGGTCATTAAACCTATTTAATTAAATTTAATCGAGCTCTCACATTATTATGGCTACAGTAAACTAACTAACCGCATTGCCTTGTCCCTCCCTCTTTCCATTCGCATCCAGGAGAAAAGAGAAAGAAGTAGAAGACAAGAAAGAAGAAAAAAAATTTAAATAGACAAAAGAAAAAAAGTCAGTCAGATTTTGTGAAAGGTTGACTGATTCAAAAAGTGGTCCAGAAGCACCTCATATTAGATCTGAGTTTCATGAAATCAGAGAATGAAATCTTTACAACGAAAGAAGGAAAACATATTAGGACAATTTCCCTAACCTCTCAAATGCTCTGCGAGTGTTAAATCATAACTTCCATTATATGTTTTTTTGTCACTAATATGGAATTATTTGTGTTTGGGGCACTTTTACACTCCTAGTAGCAAGCAAATAATTTATTATTAAATCATAGGAAACAGTAAAGAAATACTTTTTGGACAAGTGTATAAAATATAACTCAGTTTATTTTTTTTAAAAGACTTTCCCTGCTATTTATTTGAAATATGCCTAACCTTATATTTTGAAAAATCTGCAACACACTAAGTTAAAAATTGTAATTAAAAGTGGAAAAGTCCATCCTTTCTGAAATAAAATTTCATTATAAAGTATTACTAAGTCAATATTCACTTTTGCCAACACTGTATAGATTTCCTAATGAAACTACATTTAAGGGCAGAGAGTTTATGTATCATACTGCTGAGTTATGACTCTCAATTTTAGTGGCATTTCCACTGAACTAAGTAGACAAGGAAAATTCTATATGTTAGTAGTTTCACTTCTACTCCACCAGGAAGAAAACCTGGGCTTCATTTCCTTCCTAGGTTAATTCTTCGCACAAAAAAAAGATTATTTACTATTACTCGATGCGCACTCTTTTTCCAACCCAGGAGCTTAGCAGTGACCTTGCCAGCTGCAGCCCCTACATGCTTTTCCACAGAAAAAAAGTTGTTTCACAGGAAAGAGCCAGTGTAACTAAATTTAAGTGTCTGATTCACACATTTTCCATAAAAAAGTATCTGGCAACTAAAAAAAAATTGATTTAGACCTGTCACTTCAGTGTTTCACAGCATTATCCCATACCTTCAGTCTTTTAAGGAAAGATCGTGACATCTCCTGGAACATGTAAATTGGCTTGGGGGGTACAAACAATATAGATAAATGAAGGTATGAGATACTAAAATAAGAAACCTCAGAGATATCATGACAGCTATCCCAAATATAAATACTAATGATAAATACCAAAAAATTAGGGTTTGATTTTCCACCAGAAGTCCAGACATTTCCAAAATGGAGAGAAAAGCCCAGCTTTCAAACAGTTCAAATCATCAAGATTTACAATGCTTAGAATGGATCCCAGCAGATCTCTGTGCAACAAGCTCTACTAGACTTTTCACCTTGCCCAACTGTTTTAAGGATCACTGGAGATATCTCTCAAAGGCTTTGTACTAAAATGCTCATTCAATCCTCAGTTATGTTCTTGTGGTTCATTTGTAGTCCATAAATACTACAACTTCTGCTACATCCAACTTTACTGAACCATTTCAATGTTTTAAAAGTATTTTAAGTTTTAGAATAAAAATAGTCCAGTTGTAAATTCTTTGTATAAAATAAAAATGTGCCTACAATTTCTACCAAGAGGTTAATATTTTCTGTTAATTTCAAGATATTATGAAATACCAGAGCCTAAATAGTAAGAGCTATTTAGCAATTAAAAAAGATTTAAAGCTGTGGGAATTAAAGCTTGAATCTCCCATTTAGATCAGAAAAGTTACCATAACATTTTGTTGACTGCTAAGTATCATTGTCAAAAATGTCAGAGAGGTGTGGATTGAAAGGTTGTCACCCTAATGAAAATAACTTGACTGAATGACTGAAAGCCTTGTCATTCTAGTGAAAAGATAAAGCAAGACTATAATCTATGCAATCAGTAAATCAAATTTATACAGAAAAGGGGACAAAGACTTATGTTGTTAATCTACTGCATCCCTTGAGAAACGCAGAACCATTAATTGTCAACAACTAATTCAAACGTTTCAATTACCTGTAGAAAACTGCACCATCACAAAACAACCTAGAATCTAGAATCTGTAGATACATCATCACATTTAATGACATTCATTATTTTCATAACTGTAGCAAAAAACTTGTATTACAAGTAAGAAAGTCTTGGTTTCAAACTGCTAAATACCCTGTTCTATTACAAAAGCAAGTGTAAGTCTTTTCCTAACTGCAATGAGCTTTTATGTTTGATATTTATGTGATTGACTCCTTTACACCCTACCTTTCCCTTTGGTGTGCCAGTATGACTAACACAGGAAAAAACAATGGAGAATCTCCGAAGTGCTACTTGAAATCAATGCATACAGTGAACCAAAATGCCATGCTCATAAATATTTATGAGTGGATTTCACATTATATGTTCAGCATTGAATGGTGAATGTTATTCTTATTAATGTTTCATAAACGTTTGTACAGAAAACAATATGCTTTACTTTTCTTATAAGTATTAAGTAGAATTATAGCAGCATCTGCTTTCAACAGTTGAGTGCACAAGCTATTCATGCCCTGTCGTAAATTCCATGATGCATTAAGATGCCATTAAATGTACCTTCTGTGGTTGTCTCCTCATTTACATACCTTGTAAATCATCCTGTAAAAATCAAGTGAACTAGCGAGTAATCTCCTACATTCTTCCCTTCTGCCACAGAATCCAGTGCCATCCACATCTTCCTCCATCAGGATCATCGCCACCAAAACATTAGGTCAATCATTGCAATAAGAAACCTAATTGTTAAAGGCAATTCGAGCTCTATTATTTTAACAAGTCCATTTTCTTTAAAAAGCAAAATTTGGAAGCCAAGAAGTAGAGGCGAGTCAGAAGACATGAGCATAACTGGTGAGCCCTTTTCTCTTCAAGGATCCTCATTTGGGAGTATAATGAACAAAAATAAAGAAATAAAGAAATAAAAGCCCTAGAGGAATGGAAATAAGTTAAAACAAAAGCCTCTCTCTTTGTGGGGTTTCCTCCTCACACACAGAGTCTCTATTACTCACACATCTTCATGCTTTCTATACTGCCTCTGTATCTGATAAAAATAATAATGAAGAATATCTCATATTCTGCAGAACTGAACATACCTGGGGGAACGTCTCTTTTTTTTCTTGATTTCAGTAGTGTTCCCTTACTGTTTTTTCCTTGTACCTACTGATTTAGTTTCTTTGATCCAGCTTTAAGGAGATACCTGGAAAAGATTTACTTTCCTGAAAATATCCAAGCAGTTTCCTGCATTGGCTGGCAGGATGGTTTTGTCAGTGTTGCAGCTGCAGCTCCACTGTCTGCAGACTACATCTCTCACCAGTCTGGTAATTCAGCCTCTAATGGTCAGGAACTTGGAAACGGGCATCTGCACCTGGGTACCAGAGTTGGCAAAGTAATGTACTGCTGGCAGAATATCTGGTACATTTCATTGTTTCCCCTCCAACATTTAAACATTTCAGTCCCTGCAAATTAGTCAGATCAGCTTTCTCTGAATTTAACAATTACTTCCATGCATTTCTTATGAGCTTGATTTTCCTAAGAAATCAGACAAAAGTGTTTATTCTATAGAAGCATTGCCCAATATCTTTATTGTGTCACATTGACCTTGAAGGGGAACAAGCTTGGTGAACTGCAAGGCCTGAAGTCAGCAACAAAGGAAGGCTGGAGAGGAGTTCTGGAGGGAGGGAGAAAGGGAAAGAGAGAGAATGGTAAATGCTACTGAGTGCACATATGCATCCAAGGTGAACTGCAAGACTGCCAGAGGTAACTCATTTATTTCATTTTGAATCTGTTGACTGCCACTGGAAAAATATTTTTTAAACTTAATAAAATGAAATAACCCTTGATTTTAGGGTCAGGCTTTCACCTAGCACACTCAATTCCCTTGCTATGAGAATGCAGCCCATGGGACTTCTTAGCATCCTTTTCAAAAGCAACAGCTTCTTAAAATTATCAGATCACAGTTTTTTCCCTCTGAAGGAGAATAAAAAAAGGGAGAAGAGTAACTAATAAATAATATGAAGTTTCTTACATTTAGTGACAAAAATTATGAAAAAATGCACAGCCCTTTGTAACTGATGCCTTCTCCTTGCCTGTCATCTGTGTTTATACCATATCTATCAGTCTTTGCAACTCTCAGTCCTTGAACTCCTTCTGCAAGGAAAAAAGAGAAGCATCTACCATGTGCTTTATTACCAAACACTGAGACTCTTCTCTTTTTTTAACCTTTCATGAAAGGGGGAGGAGGGGGCCGTTAGGAACAGAAATCTGACAATCAGAGGAAACAGATCCTGATTTTGGAGTGATAGGTCTGCTGTAAACCTGTGGGTACAGAGAAGAGTTCTCATCGGTGAAGTAGGAACAGCTCTGCAAACTGAGCACACCCATGTCAAACACAGCTTCCGGAGGAGGGCCCCTTTCAAGCCAGCTCTTCAAACAGGAGGAGAACAGATTTGAGTGGATCAGGCACCCTAAAAGTCCCAGGTAGACAATGGAAACTTCACTTTCACAGATATCTCTTGGAATATCAGTCATTTAGAGATGATAATTATTCAGCATTATTAGTAAAAATATTAATGATGGAGACTTTGTCAGTCTTGCACAAGAACAGTGTGATCACAGGTGATCCCAGTGACAAGCCAACAGCTTTGGGTGCCACCACAGTTGCAACAATAGAAACTCCTATTCCCCCTGAGCTGCCACTTCTGGGTGAACGAGCCTGATGGAGAAGCTTGTTCTTCCACAGATTATGACGGATCACTGTCTCCATGAAGGAAAATCCTACACTGGCCAGCTGGCTGTCTCTGTACTGCTGCTAACCCACATTCCCTATGTACTTACCATCTAGAAGCAGAGGCTGTGTTTGTGCTACTGAGAATATAGCTTGGGAAAAGCTGAAGTGATTATAAATACTTAAACCCTTTTCGCATCTTATTCCATTTTTACCAACCTCTCTAAACAGTTTACAGATCAGCCAGCACTGACAAAGCTTTCCTGCTATTTTATTCAGCCATTGCTGTTACTGCCACCTTTTTATTTACCCATTTAGGAAAACAGTGAGGTTGTCTGTTGACCCCTTTCTTTTTTAACTCTGGAAGAAGTGTTTGCCTTGGGACAAACTCTTTGTGATGCTGACTGAAAGCAGAGCACCGAGGGCACTGAAATGTTAGAGGATACATTTGCTATTTAGAGGCTGTGTGGTCACTTCAGTCCCTCCTGTCATTACAGCATCTCCCTTCTCTTAGTGTTACAGGCTCTTACTGCAGTCACACAGCTCAGAGTGTTTAAAAATAAATTTGCACCGTAGCCTAAATTCCAAGAACTAGTGTATCTCCATTAAGAAAGTCTTCGGTCTTACTTTCTATGAAACAACTCTCCCTTTCTAATGCTATAAGCATCTCTAAATATTCATTCATAAGAAGGTCAACAATAATCTCTATATCAGTCCGACGATGTTTTTAGTCCTAACTGAAAAACCTAGGCCTGCAATTGATTACAGCTGTGCAGAGTTCAGTCCTTTTCAGTCAAAGGTTACAAAGATACAGCAATCTGCTCATGTGGCTTCATTTCAAGCAAACCGATGCCAGAAATCACATTAGATTTCTGACTCCTAAGAAAACTACCGAAGTGCATAAATAGTTTTAATATCTGTCTAAGCAAAGCACTTGAGTCATCTTTTTTCTGCCTATATTTCATTGAGCACAGTTTGTCCATGGTCCGTGATTCATGCTTCCATGCACTACCACTGCATAAATAAGGTATGGGTCCTCTAAACAGCTGGAAAATGTGAGTGCAGAAGCACAGCCTAACATTTAACACCTAAAAATCTACTTCATAAATTCATGTATATATATACATATCTACAAATATTCAACTGTATCTCTTTTGTTCTTTCTAGTTTCAGAGATTCTTTCTGTTGCTGCATGGGTAGTCTGTCCTACATGGTTAATTAAAGATATAAGGGTTCCTTACTTCTGTTTTTGTCATTCAAGAACATTAATACTTAACTTTGTGGCAGGTATACTCTGTCCAGTAAGAGTAAAAAAAAATTTGCTATCACTTTTTTTTTTCCTAGACAAGAGGGCTGAAAAAAATTACTCAAAGGAGAACTGGAACAAACTACTTTAAATTTGGAACCAAAACAAAACTTCATTTCACTCATATTTTTCCCAGGAGGATTTTGAGTAAACTAATAATTTCAGTTGCTTTTGTATTTGTAAAGTTTTTTTCTTACTCAGTCAGCTTGATTCTCAAATAAGAAAGGGGAAAAACTCCAAGAAACAAGAGAGATTCTGTGTGCTTGTAAAGTTATATCCTTGAGGGAAATGGAACTTTCTCATGTACATTTTCACCTCTTCAAAAGGAAAAATGTTTTGTCAAGAAAAAAAAAAGAGGGAGGCAAGTGTTATAACGGGTACTTTAAGCATATCTCAGTCATATTTATGACTCTGAAATGTGCTATTTCAGTGCTTCCTACTCTGTTACATTATTCAGCTGCCAACTGTCCTGAATTTCATATCTTTTACAGACATTTAACATAAAGTACCCTTCATTCTGGCATTAAATCTTACTTTTTTTTCCTTCAGATTCACATATCATCTCTATTTCTTCCTGATTCATCTAGGTATTTGACTAACACAAGTTACTATAATGTTTAGGACTGAAGCTTTATGCATCTACTAATTTACTTAGCCCATCATTGGATTCACTGAATACCACAGTTTTGCTACACATTTTCCAAAGTGCCTACTAGACATTATGTAGAATCAGTAGATATTTCATATAATGCTTCTCTTCAACTGTTTCATGTTCTTATTTTTAAAATTTGGTTTCCTTTATTTTCCTCTATTGCTTTTAAGCCTCTTCCTACCATTTCCAGCCCTCTCCTTCATGGCACTTACAGTCTTCATGCTAACATGGCTTGACAGGACTGACATGTGAACCCTGGGAGCTGCTGTCCGCTTCTACAGGTAGACAAAGACAAGCAGGTTGCATTCAAAAAAATCTGTCTTGCTCTGTCTCAGTATCCTAGAGTGACTTTCTGTTCCTCTGTCCTTTCCTTTTATACCACCAGTCTGTAACCCAAACCAGAAATGATCCTTGTTACAGAATATGCAGAAATGCTCTCACCATAAGTTAAACTGCAAAGAAGCTGTCTTTTTGTTTGACTAGACAAATACTCTTTCCCACATCAGACTTGCTTCATTTATGGCATAAACACAGAAGGTCAAATCTGTCATTTTGATATGGAAAGCCATTTTGCACAGCACACAGACACACGAATACTTACAGTACAAAATAAATGTTCAAGCTACATGCAGTTTTACTCTCAAAGCAAAATCATCTCCCCAAAGCCCATATTCTCAAGTAGTACACTGTTGTGATTTGAAATAAAACAGTGTACATCTTGTTTAATGCAAGCATTGTAGCATTCACTTCAGAAGTAACTAATGTTGGAATAATAATTATTATTATTATTATTATTTGCAAAGTGCTGGCTTCTATTCAAAACTCTCCTGAAACCACTCAAACTGCTTGACTGAATAAACTAAAAAATTGTTGATTTCTTCCCTCTGCTTCCCTTTCTCTGCCAAAACCATAAACCAGATAAACACAGTATGCCTTGTGTCAGAATTTCTAATTGATGTAATTCGGACACAGTCATTTGAATTTTACCAAGTTCAGGGCCTGTTTCAGAAAATCTAAATTTTCTATTAAAGGAAATACTATTTATTATGGTATGGCTTGTGCTAAACTCTTCTACTGCTAGAACCTGAGCTAAACATTAATAACAGATTCTTATTGTAATCTGGACATGAGTAATATAGTTTATTATTCCTCTAGAAATTCAAAGTTGATAAAACCTTGTTTGAAGGTATAATTTTTGTTGATTTCAAATACAATTCTTGACAAACGTTTAGCTGCCTTTCTGCACCCGCTCCAAAATATTTTAGGAAAATTCTGTTGTTAAACTCTATATTACTGCCCTGTTAGTGATGAAAACAAACCTTAAAAGGTCAGGAGAGAGAACATGGAAATAATAAATGGACCAAAAGAAAGTTCATTTTCACTCAATTAGAGTACAAACCTTGGGTTGGTGGCTACTGGGACAGTGAGCAACCACAGCATAGTCTGAAATCTACCAGGAAAATGCCTTTAACTATAACTAGTCCTAAATCCTGTAAGTTAAAAAAAAAAAAAAAGCAGATGAAAAACAGCTGCAAACTCTATTGGGAATGAATGCATCTGCTACTTGCTATATTTTCAAAATACATATGTTTCTATTTTTCAGTTTCTATCTCTAACACAGTGCTGGCTTCCACCTCCTGTCAGCAACTGTTTACTTTATTTTAAATTGGGAGGCAGCACGTGTGAGAGAGAATGACATTTTATGGAGAATCAAGGTTCTAAAGCTCTAATTAAGTTTAGATCACCTCTGTTTTTTTCAGTCCTAACTGACCAGATAGCTCTGGTCCTAATAGAAATCTGTTAAAATGCTACTAGCTTGGCCACAAAGTTCATCTTGGCTTCATATATCCACATACAAACAACAAAGACTCAATAAATTAGAAAATTCCGTGTTGCTTCAGCCAAATGTTTTCAAAAGGCCTGCTTAGGACAACTTACCTCTGTTAAGATCCTGCTTTTTAATCGATGTATTCTCAACTTATGTCTACATATGATTATTTACCAGACTACTGTGCAATTTTAATAGGTATAACAGTGACAGTTTGCTCCATTCCATGCAAATATTCCTGTAAGCATTCATGTCTAGAAATATGATCCACCAAACCCTGCTCAGCTGCTGCGAGTGAAACTTTAGTCCATGAGATGTCCCCACCAGTACACCAATAATCTTGCTCCCCTCTATGCCCCACAGAGATTCAACAAGTTCAAAGAAGTTTAAAAGTGGACTTAAAAATTCTGGTCTGTTCTTCACAAACTTTTAAAAAAATATCTGGCTTTTGTAATAACAAAACAGAAATTGTTCCCTTATCCCAGGGATAAGGGAAAAAAATGTCGATGACCTAGGGCTTATGTTAGGTTTGTTTTGTGTGCAGACATTCAGACTTCTCCCAGTTAAATGCTGACTTTAATCATGCTATCCATCCCCATTTGACAGGCAATAGTAGTTTATCAAGATATTTCAATAGATGATGTATTCTGCAGGATATCATAGTCACCTACATATTCAATTGATGTAAATTACAGACATTAATGATTTTGAAAGAAATTTAATTTAAATTTGATATTAAAAAAAAAATCCCTATTTTTCAAATGTACTGCTCCTTTTCCCCTCTTTAGTAACCTAAATTAGACTCTAAGCTGCATCTTAGGTTTATTACATTACACCATATTCTTCTCTGTTTCATTTTGGAGGAACTTAAAAAGAAAGCCAAAAGAATCTCCACTTACACGTTAGAGATGGAGTGAAATTTAGTATTTTTCAACATTTGAAAGTCTAGCAAAAGGCCATCTGGTTTAGAAGAAAAAAGGAAAACACCCCAGCCACAAGAAGAATTTGTGAGTAGTTATACAGGCTATTCCCTATTGCAATCAGAACAAAATAGTGTTTCCTAAACTGTATATTCAGATATAGCAATTAAGGATGTAATGGTACCTCCCAAAGAAAACAAAAATACTAAATTTTTTACAAATTCTTACACTTCAGAGTCCTGAGCTCTGATTTATTCACATTCTGGATGAAGTGTGTAACAGCTCTGGAGACGGATTTCATTAATCTTGATTGATCTTCATTGCTTCACTTCTCCTTCTAAGTCCTCCCTGCTCATTACCTCTGAGAGAGACAGTGCTTGCTAGTGGTACAGCCATCATTGGTAGATCAATAACCTAATTAGGGCAAAACTTTAAGCACAGGGAGAGAGCAGAGAAACAAGGAGAAAAATATTTCAAAATTAACATTTGTTCCTCCCCTGGTGATAGATTTGTATCGAGGTCTACCAATGTGAACTGGGAGCCCTGGATCACATGCTAAAGCCTACACAAAAATCCAGTTGGATTAAATAGTTATTTCAGTTCTAAGTCCTGATGTTCGTTTTCACCCTGCTCAGCAGCTGGCAGCAATAACAGTAGTTTCTAAGTTTGAATAAATGCAAGCTCCTGTAAAAATCTGATTTAAGGCCATGATCAAACATGAAGGGTTGTGTAACACAAGACCCTAGTTTAGTACCAACTGTTTTCACAATGAACCTGTTGAGGAACTTGGATAAAAGGTGGTTTGTTTTTTTTTTCTATTTCAGTGGGAATTAGACGCCCAGATGATCTGACAGCCTGCATCACAGTGTCTTCTAAGCTGCATGATAATGCTACAGATATGCTGATAATGGTCCACAACAGAGTACACAAGCATATTTTTGTGATCTAATAGGCATCCAACAAGCAGTTTTCAGTCAGGAAAATGGTGGAAGGTTAATTCCTTAAGTACCTCTTAGGTCAAGAATCTCTGTCTTTCCTGCAGCACAAAATACATACTGCATGCAACCAGCCTCATGGAAATGAATGCAACACTAGCACGTTAACGATGTCTTTCACCTCCCTGGGTTAGGCAATGTAAGTGTGATTTAGGCACATTTGTTATATTTGTTGTCCTTTTCAGCCAGAAAAATCAGAAGCTGTATCAGAAGAAACCCTGTGAGCGTCTAAGTAAATGCAGGGAGCTCTCCTGCAGCAGCCAGCTTTAATGAGGTATTGCAACACTAGTCTGTGCATTTCAAAGGCAAAAAATCCAGCAACTTTTTGGAAAACAACACACCCTCACCCTGTTCTCACCCGTGCTACAGCCTGACATGTATTGTTTGGCTTTTAAGTTTTTGTGGAAGGATACCATTTGACCTAACCCAACAGAGGTAAATCATTATATGATTTAATAGGCACAGATGCTTGTGAAAAGCTTTGCCTGAGCAGCCAGTTTTACATCCACAGCAAACACTTCCTGTGCTACTCTAAATACTCATTTTTCCAGGTATTGCTTACTACAAGTTCCCTGTTGGTTTTCACTTAATTACCTTTCTGTGAGCATCATGCAGTTTTGAAAAAAAGACATTAGAATTAGATGACCCTCCTGGTGCAGGATTTTTCCCCATCATATGGTTTACTACAGCTTTACTGTATCCAGCACCTAGGGTGGTGGGCTTCCCGTTGGGCCTCTCTGTGTAGAGAGGCTGCTCCTGTCAAAGGAAACTTTTCTTTCTTAATCCACATAATTCTGTTCTCTTCAGCTTCCTCCTCTGAACTTCACTTTATTACACTTACAAATTCACCTAAGGGCAGCAGTTCATGCTCTGCTTTAGTGATTTATTTTTCTTCCAACAGATCTAGATTTTCATGGGATTGTTAAAGCCAGATTGGTTTTAATCAGGACTAATAACCTTCAAGTATCATTTTCTAAAAAATGTATCTACTGAATCTGTAAAACCATGTATAATTAGGAACACCTCTACTTTCAATATACATAGAGGTTTTTTATTATTCTCTTATTCCTGGAGGAAATGTGCATTAATTCATAACTTTAAAATAAATTTAAGATTTTTCTGCTACAAATAGCTTCGAATAACTCTTGGGTTCTTATTTATGAAATATGTCTTTACTATAGATATTGTATTTATTTTCCTGGCTTGGTGGCAGTCAGATGTATGCAGATGATAAAAACGTATTCTGTTTTTAATATCCACATAATTTTGCACTTTATTTTGAATTTATTACTCATTGATGAACCCAAGTATATAAAGTAATAAAGCATTCCATAAAACAAGACAAAATCTAACTGCACAGAAAAGGAAGTGGTAACACAAACCAATAAGAAATCATTCAAATTATACTAATACTATGAATGATTTAAAAAAATTAATACCACAGGGCTATTCTACACTGTGTGCTTCCATTCAAAGACATTACTTTCCAGAGAACAGAGTAACATTGCAATGAATGAGCACCTCTGTGTTTTGGGACAAAGGCACTGACTTTGTGCTTTGTTTTGAAGAGCCTCTAGAAATCTACTTCTAAAAAATCATATCCTCTATAATTCCCAGTTAGAATGGTTAACCTCCCATATGAAGCTCAGGCATGCAAAAAAAAAAATGATCCTCATAAGAACCACTTAATTCCCTTTGCTGTTTTCCTCTAACTTCAAGTCAGTGTAGAATAGTTGCACATTATGTGGATCAGACCATTTAAAAATAACATTGTGCTTTTTGCTGGACTGATATGGAGTTTTCCAAGACTCACGTTCCACTGAGCACCTAACTTCTCTCGTCTATAAAACTGGCATGTTAAAAATTGAAAGAAATACTGAAACCTGAGATGAGCGAAGACCTGTAAATTGGCAAACAGAATTGTCATATGAACCAGAGAAGGTCATTTATTATCTCTCTTCCACAGCTGACCCACCCGCACAATGAGGACACCAAACTACCTCAGCACAGCACTGCCAGGCTTTCAATTTATAAGGTTTTTCAAGGTCCCTAAGTATACACTGATGTGGAAAACTTCACTACCAAGTCTTATTAGAGGCCAGCCTCTGAACACACTAAGCAATAACGAAGCAATTGTGAATACTGCTATGTTTTTTAATAAAGAAAGAAAGCTTTCTTCAAAGTGTGACTGTTTATGATTTATCACTAATCTTGAGAAACTCCTCGTATGTCAAGGAATTCAATTTATGAAGCAATACTTTAAAAGGTAGCGATGGGAGAAGTAAAGGGGCTTTAAACTGACAAAACATCTATTTTCTTGGAAGTCATTAGAGCTAGATGTTTATCTTCCTTTCACATGTCTATCTGAAAATTCTATTTGTTATTTTCCCAAGAAGCATTGTTCAGTTACAATGTTTTTAAAAGAACTGGATCATAAGAGTGGATGGGGAATTGCAGGGTGTGGTCTGTCCTGTTGGCCCAGAAGGCAAGTGCTATGGGCTGGCAGGCACAGTCTAGGATTAAGGAAAGTAGTGGTTGAAGTAAAAGGGAGTAAGATCAGCTTATGCAGGACTCCTCCTTAGCTGGGTTCCTTTCAGGAAAGGAAGCCATTTAAAAAGCTGGAGAATACACAAGTGATACAGGTGGCCAAATAAATTTAAAATTTGTCCAAAAGTTAAATGAATGTAGACTTAAAAATTATTAGTGCTTGCCTTAAGTCAGTCTTTGTCCTTTAAATCTGACCTTGGCTCAAGTTAAACATATTTAATTTGCCACCTCCCAAAATCCCTCCTCAAAAGTGTTCTGATAACTCTCAGAGTAACCTCAGATGGCACACACTGCAGGAGAGAATGTGCAATTCACCAGTGAAGTACAGGCACACACTTTTCTGTGTACTGCAAAATAGAAGAAGCAAGAGGAGGAGAATAAAAAAGCAGAATTAGGTTTGCATTCTCTTCTTTCATCTTGCTCTTACTGAATGAAAATTTGAAGAAAAGAGCTTCATCTAGATCTTCTATAAATACCTTTATCCCTCCAGAGAGGGCATCTGAAAGCTCTTTAATGACAGAACTGTTTCCCAAAATTACTGTCTCTTTGCAAACAAAGCACCTAAATAGTGGGTTTGGTTTTTTAATACATTGTTCTTAGTGTAAATTTAAAAAAAAAACAAAAAAAACATCCAACCAACTAAACCAAACAATTACTAAAACTCAAACTAAATCCTCTTATAAATACATATGATTTGTTTAATTGTGGAGACAGAGGGAATGGTGATAGAAGATGAAATAAGAAGGGAAATGAAAATATGAGAGATGAGACATTAGCTAACTTTCAGAAACCAAGCTTATTAAAACCCTGGACAAAACACTATATTTAGAATTTGCCACTTTTGCCCTTATTCAGGGGCAGCAGAGTTATGCCCATGCTTCAAGAGGCTTCAGAAGATCATTTTGTTTAATAAGCTCAAAGATCCAAGCAAAACATTTGCTGGGAAAAATACCAGAGGAGCTTGGCTTTCAAAGTGATTCAAACACAGCTTTTTACTACAAAGTGTCTTTTCAATTAGGATGTAGGAATCAGAGGAGGATAAGATGTAAGGTAATGAAGGCAGGCATGACATGGCAGCCTTAGGGCTCCGTGGGATTTTCCTTCAGCATTTGATTCAGCCCCTTTGAGAAACCTGCAGTGAATCTGATAGCAAGCACTTCCTTCTCTTTCCTCAGCTTCCAGGTCTTGTGAGCTTTGTCATATCTTTGCATCTATTGTGCACACACCAGCATAATTATAAAGCTTTTGTTTCCAGGAGTTCTCCATTTTATTATTAAAAAAAAAAAAAAAGAAAGAAACAATTTTAATAGCATGAGGCCAGGCCTGTTTCTAGTCACTAGGAGATTAAATGAGGGAGGGAGGGATCATCTGAAAGCCTGTGTGTTGGAAACATCAAGTAATGACCTTTATTACTAATGACCTAGGCCCTCCAGCAATGAACCTAGACAACACTGATTAGGAGAGAAGCCTGCTGCTTTTTACAGGCATATAAAATAAAAGGAGTCTTTGTGTTAATAGAAAGGAGTACGACACAGAAGGAAATGTAAAAATGAATGAGCTATAAAAAGAAGGGATTTTTCTTCCTCTGTGGAAGACAATAAGAAATTAATCCAGAGATATAAAAGCTTGAGTCATAGTTTTGTACAGAAGCAGATCTTTACAAGGTAATGTTAACAAAATCCCTTGCTGCAGAGTTACAGAAAAAAGACAATAACTTTCACATATGGTATAGAATAGCAACCTATTCTTAAAAAAATATCAACTGCCTCCCTAAGAGTGAATAACTCATCCTAAAGGGGTTTTTGCATCATATGACCATTTAGAAAAAATTCTAACGGAAATCTTCCCTATTTCTGCTAGTACTGTAGCTAAAGCTTCCAAAAGGTCCATCCTGCTTTCGTTATGTGAATACCAAGTCCTTAGGCTGGAACAAAGTCATGAAGAGTCACAGGATGTGACTAGTTGTTACCAGACAACTGCTCTGGGAATATATCTTCCATGGAGCATTTTGTCACCTAATCCATGCCATTCCCAGCTCCACATAGGAGCACTAATAACACATAAAGCTTTTTATTGTTAAACAATAACAGCTCAATGCCATCATTAAGAGCCTGAGCATTCACATTTACCTTTATGACAGGCAGTAGGTGCAGCAAGGGAAATGTGAAGAGCATGTTACGGAAAAAATTTTGTGGAAAAAAATGACAGAAGAAAATAAAAGCTGCAAACAACAGGGAAGTTTCAGAAAGATAAAGTGGATAACGAATGACAGGTAACAGCAGAAGGCAAGAGTACCTGCTTCTTGTCCACTGTGAGACAGTTTTGGGCTTACCAGCTGATGAGGAAGAACAACACAAACTCTCAGTCGTATCATCTGACAATTTCTAACGATATGGCTGTATGAGACTTGGTAGAGCTCAGGTGATGGTAAATTATGACAGCCTTCTTCTCTGCTGTATTTGCAATGTAAACAAAATATTTGTTTTTCCTGTTGAACAAAGAGGAGAACCCCACTCTTACCACAAGCAAAGGAAATTCAGCCTGGAAGTTCAGCTTAAATTATCACAAACTGGCTCCCAGCTCTACAGCTAGTCAGAGATCTTTCATGAATGAGTTTTTTAAGTCTAAAATTGCTATTCATGAAAACTGAGTTCATGAGTGTGGGATGACTTGCATTATATACTATTTTTGACTTATATGTTCATTTTTTAAAATTTGTTTATATTCATAACAAATTATTACTTGGATATTTAAGCTATCTACAGTTTATAAAATGTTGATAATTCAAAAAAAATATTTCACATCAATTTTGAAATAATATTTTTAGATTTGTCTGTGCAGAATACCTTATGTAGTCTACTACTCCAGAAACTTCAGCACTTGTTAGCTTTCCTATCCATTATGCCACAACCTTCAGAATAGCATGTAGAGCAGCCAAGTGTCAGCCTGCATGCAGAGCTCTGACAAAAGGGGCCAGGAAATCTCAAGGAGCTCACAGTGGCTGTGGCAGAAAACACCAGAGTGCCAAAGGGAGGAATGAATTCAAGTGCAAAGTCCATGCAAGTTTAAACTCTCAAGAGAGAATATAAAGTATTAAGAGCAAAACAAGTTGTCTGCTGAAATGCTCAACCTTTCCTTGTCAGGCTGCTGTTCTGAACAAACACCATCCAGGTTAGAAACCAGCGTTATCACTCAGCTCTTATTACCATTCCAAGCCCAGTTGTGTCTCTGAATTTTCTGTATGGAATCATCTTTGTCAAATACAGTGATGCTACCTGACAGATGGGCAAGGTAAAACCAGTAGTTTCCAGGCTCCTGTAAGTTTTGTTTCCATTAGAGAGTCGATCCAGTCTCTCACTCAGCTGTAAATATTCTACTCCTTTCAACCACCTCCTCAACAACCACCTGCTGAGCTTAATGGTAATCCAAACTCAGGAAGTCTGTTTCAGCTGGATGTATAGGACAGGGCTTGGGGTACACATGCACTCAGCTGATAACCTATTCACTTTCAAAGGTATTCATAGTAGTCTTCCAGTGGCTTCCCATATTTCTGCTGAATATCCAGGACAGATAATTTTTTTAAAAATACACAGTTTCTTGCAAAACAAAATAGGTTAAGATGTGCCCAACTAACTGGACAAATCCCCATCAGAGGGGATACTCCAGACAGTATGCACAAATTTGGGCTAATCTAATTTTTGCGGTCAAACCAGTTTGCTTTTTGTCTGCGATAATTCTTACAAGATGGAAAATAACTTGTAAAGAAAAAAAAATTAGAGAGCTTAAACGTTTAATTTCCATGGAAAACAATTATTTGAACTGATGGCCTAGTGAAATCAATGTCATTTGCTGATAATCACTAGCACTTATAGTTGTAAAAGTCTAATTACATGGTTGTTTTAAAAGATTGTTTTTCAAACTATTAAGACAGATTGATGTACATGAACCACAAATTTGACCGTAAAAGCCTTTATTTCAAACAATGGCATCCAAGGCTGGATCAAAATGTAGAAATTCCTAGAGCAATAAAATATTATAATACAATGTAAATAAGGTTTCTACTCAGCTTTTACCCATGCCAACAAAATGCTGGAACAGCACACATTTTCTTCCTTATTTTGCAGCTGCAAGTTCAATGTATGTCTGAGTTGTGTTAATATCTATCTTTGCAAAAGCATTAGGAATGGGAACAATTCTATTTTTTGTATACATTAAGAAAGTAGAAGTATGCATGTCTGGTTACATAGATGTATTTGTAACTGAAAAATACAGAAAAATGTAAACAGATGCCAAGAATCAAAGTACAGGAATCAAACTCCTAAAAATCTCATCTTCTGTACTAAAGTAATACATGGTAATTTCTAACAAAAATGTAAGAATTCCAGTACAGGACACCATCTTGGCTACACTAATAGCAATTACCAACAAACCCTACATCTTGCTCAAAAAAACACCTCAAAAACAGAGGATGTGATTCATTCTCCCCACAGCTTCTGTGGCATTTCACAGCTGTGTCTATTTCAAGACATTCTACTAGTACAAAAAAAAAAGAAAAGCAATTCCCTAATTTTATTAACAAAGAATTTTAAAAGAACTACTGGAAGAGTAATATAATCTAGAACTTATTTCTGCTATTGTATCCTAAGGAATATTTCTCATAAAACCAAAAGGACCCCATTGGTTTCCTCTGGGATAAATCATAAGACCTCTGCACAGTTCACCAATTTTTTCCTATGCTTACTGCAGCAACGCTTTTGGGTGCAACTCCCATTAATCATTTGAAATTTGCTGGTTTCTGATGCCTGCGATTTCGGGATGAACTACTATATATTCTTCTGTAGATGTGTGCAGTTTACTGTAAGACTATTTGTGACTAGCAGCCTTACTAAAAAACATCTGTTAAGTTTAATTAAAAGTAATTTTAGCCTAATTTTTACTACAGGTACGAGGGAAGCATGTTACACAAAAACTATTGCTTTACAACCGCAATTCAACAGAGATAACACTACTCAAATTATAGATAATAACCAAAAAATTCTAGCACTGGACCAGCACCCCCTGCAAGATATATCACAGGCATACAGAAATGATGGTGCTTGTCCCAAGCAGTTTACAGTGCAAGAAATTAGACCCAAGAAGAGCATAACAAGTAAGACAGCATGGGAAAACAGATCATAACAACAGAAAGCACAGCAGAACAGCTACCTAACCTCGGTTTAACTGAATTGCAACTTTTATTCAATGGACAAAGCTTTTCAAATGCTACTGCTAGTAAAAATGAAATCCTTTCCTAGATACAGCTTTCATAAGGAATGTTTTGCTGATTTTCAGCGTTGCGGTATTGAAGCATTTTATTCATTTTGCTTTGTTTCTTGCAAAATGCCCAATTTTGCCAAACATATCATAGCAGCAAGTATATCAGTGTATAAGTACATGGTAAGAAAAAAGCATCCTGTTATAGCTATTTTCTCTTTGTTGTCTTTGTTACATTTCATAATCACCAACAACCCCCCAAATCAATAGTATGCAAAATTAATGATAACACCCCAAATTACTAATCTGGCTGCTGGCAGGATCTTTTGTTTTTTTCCAGTGAAGTGGAAGAATCATGTCTCCTGTTTCTAAAAAGACAAAGTTCACTTTCACTGTATGGGTGAAAAAGGTAGTGATGGTTTTAGCAATGGTTTAATATGAAATCATAATTTCATTTCTTTTATAATAATATGAGTAATCCCTTATTGACACCTATCATTTTTCTCCACCTATTGCCTTTCTAAAGGCTGTCAGTTTAAAAAGTACATTAAATCAAAGTCAATAACAATGCTCAATATTTAACCTCACAGCTGAATGCAAGGTAGTCAAGTACTACTATCACAGGTTAAGAACTCTTGCTGTAATTCTAATTGGGAGTGACTAAATCCAGCTATGCTTTGTTCTTGAGGCATAAATACAAGGTTTGATGGCTGCAGGCATTATTAGCAAGCTTTTGCCTCAGTGATGTGGCATGACTAGTGGTTACCACACACTGACAGAAAAGACCAGGGGATGCCACAGGCAGAGATAGAAGCCCCTAGTGTGGACAAACTGAGCTTCTGCAAATCTGCTCCAAGCACAGATATTTGGTTGAACGTAAGATTCCCAGCTGTGCTACCAGGTTTCCAGGGAGGCTACATCCTTCCTCAAGGATGTAAAATATTCCACAATATTTCACAACCCTTCCTCATCCTCCTCTAAGCGCTGGTATGGCTTTGTGAAGGAAGATGGGGGTTGTTTGTTTTTTTTTGGGGGGGGTGTGGTTGTTAGCAATGATAACTCATCTACGTGGCAAATCTTCTGCGTGTATTGGAGTAGAAGGCAGGAGCCCCTGACAATTTCATAATTAGTGTGAAAGCACTAATAATCTTCTATCAGAGCAGTCCAGGAGAAGCCTGGTAATGTTGAGAAAACGTCATGTTGCATCAGAAAAAGCTTTTGAGTTGAAAAATTCCCTGCTCCCACCCAACAAGACCCTATCCAAGGTGCACAGTCTTCAAATCAACTAATCAAATCTGCAGTTTTTCTCCTGAGTACAGATTAGCAAGACTCTGCTCTGCCATATTATTCATTTATTTGGGAGATGTAAGAGTGCCTAGGAAACAAGAACTACTGAATTTGATTTTTTTTTTCCATAGACTGTGCTGTGTGCTGTATACAATACTGCATAAATCCTCCAAGGAAAACACTAAAATAATACACAAATTGATTTTCTTTCTGAGTGAAATCATATTAACCAAGAAGAATATACAGCAGGACGCAAAAACTTCCAAAAACTGTAGAAGCTTAGTGGAAAGTCCTGTAAGAATCAGAGCATGCAGGTAACAGGTTGTGCATCTGACAGTGCTAGTGATTCAGGGTTCAGACCTACTGAAATATAAATAAACACCACGCTCCTTTTACTAAAGATCTTCAAGGATGCAGCTAATTCATATTTAAAATTATGGCTTTGCATGTCAGAACAGGTCATTTGGGAGCAAGTTCTTTCCTCTGCTAGTAAAAATTCATATTGCTTTCACCAGTTCAGAGGTTATACTTTAGGCTACACCCCTCGTTACTGGCAAGGGATCTTGGCCCTGTGCCCTGCCTTACAGTCATGTCAGATTCCTAGAGAAGTCAATAACAGCAGATGGAACTAAAAGTACTATTTATTGGACAGAGCACTCCAAAATATTTGGGATCTCTTCTTTCCATTGAAAATGTTCTCTTCCTCTCATATCTCCATCAGTGTTCTCACCAGGCATTAGTTTCCTGAGAACAATTTACCATTCCTTAGAGCTGCAAAACTAGATGGGAATTGTAAAGAAAAGCATCATATGCTATTGTATTATTAACACTTCTTAATCAAATCCCAGTAGAAACAACAAGTATAACATCAACTACGAAAAGTCTGTTTTCAGTGGAGAGTCAGGAATAGCCTGTCCTTAGGACTTCCATTTTTTTTCACCTGCTTCACATATCGTTATCCAAACATCTTATTTGAACTGCTTGGTAATTTTCTTCTGAAACATTATCTTTTCATGAGATTGATAAACCAAATGCTATCAGTCAAAGTCTGCTTTGTTTCCTCATTTTGCTCATTAGAAAAATGAAAGACAGCATTTCAGATTTTTTAGACTTTTTTTTTGCTTTGTATGCAAAATAATTGACTTTCCATTACTGAAAACGCATAGAGAATTTGACGTTCTCTTTTCTGATGAAAAGAGAACATTTCAAAAGAAATGTTTGCTTTGCCATAAGTATCTGAGAAATATAAACAATGTCATTACTTTCCAGTGCAGTTCACTCCCTGTTCTTCAGAAGGAACTAATCTACTTCTATAAACAATGTTGAATAACTGGCAGAGATGCTTCATCAGTCTACTCTTACCAAGTTTTTTAGGTAAAATAGGCCTAACACAACCATATTCTCAGTATATTTTTTGTTAATGCTGTTCCCTCATAGACTTCATTTTATTGAACATAAACCCTGCTACAGTGAGTGCTTCCATTTCTATTCTGATGTATAAATGAGAAAACAATGAATATTCATGTTTATTTCAACTAATGACCAATCCAAACATGGACTACGTCATACTTTTTTATCTTTGTGCCAAGCTGAAACAAAGTGAATCACTATTTGATTGAAGAGTAATAAGGAATGGGAGAGGAATATGACATCTATTTCATGCCCTGGATTTAAGAGCATACATATCATAATATAGCCCATTAACAACAACACTATAGTTTTAGATCCAGATTTTGCAGTTTTCATTCACAAACACATATTCATATCGTTCTCTCTTCCAAGTACCAAATATTATTTTATAGAGATGAAACAAGACAGCCCCAAACTTGCATATTAGAAGCCATCAGAAGTTTTAAAATGCTTCAAGTTATATAAAGAAAAAAAAAACAGAATAAGAACATCTTAGAAGGACAAGTAAAATGCACCTACAAAACATTTGAGCATCTTCCTGTTAAAAGCTTTTCAAGTAAGATAAACTTATAGGTATGAATCCCACTAAAACTAACTCTAAAAAAATGACCACACTGATGTATCCAGAATATCCCTTCATGATGGGAAATGTCTTGGCACTACCTATCAACTAAAGCACAAATCCATCATTTACCATGAACAGCAATAGACTTTGAAGGTACTAAAAGGCCATGGACAAAGTGTTCTCATCTACGTAGAACAAGGATGCTAACTAATCTCCATTCTTCAGAATTGAAGAAAAGCTGATATGAGAATTACATCTGTAGATGTCTCTCAATGAGTTCTCCACATCTTTGCTTTTCCCCATTGCCTCATTCAGAAAAAATTTTTCTTCTGCCCTATAGCTGTTTGCCAGGTTAATTTTGTAAAATCTCCATGAAAAAATTGCGGATAATTGACCAGCATTCATCATCACCTTCATAAATTCCCTTTTGTCTCTTCATCATGTGTCTTCTACTCCCAGCACAGGAATCTGAAACAAGGTTGGGTCAGTATTTCTAATCTTTCAAATATACTTTTTTCTTTTCCCCATCTTTACTACAGAACTAAAATCTGAAGTGGTTTCATCCTATAAGAGACTTTACCCAGTGTCGTGCAGATGGAGGAAACAGACTGAAGCATTCTAGCTCATGCTTCTGTACTGTCTTATCTCTTCACAGGTGGAATTTTCGCATCAGAAGTAGGCTGCCCTGCTGGATACTTATGTAATATGTAGTCAAAGCCAGCAAAGTGCAACAAGGTTCAATTAAATAGGAAAAAAAACCCCTGCAATTCTATCTAGCACTCTGCAACTAGAAACAAAAACATCAATGAAAAGTTGGAGCTAGGAAATTATAATTTACATTTTGCACATATGTATAGCACTTCCGTCTGTAAATACCCAAAACACTATGGCAACAGACTCAACCCTTCACTTGGAAAAACCAAGAGAAAAAGAAACATGTTAAAGCACAAAATGCAAATGCAAGGATTTAGCTTTATTCTACCTACCAGATTAGAGCAGGCTTTAAATGAACAGGCAGCTGTAAAGCAATACTGTTTTTTCTATGGAAGCATTTTAGTATTAGCAAGAAATACAGTATACAGTACTTTAATTGCAGAAATATTGCCAATGTGCAAAGAATTTGTCTCCATAATAAATACAACCACCTGTCTACTGTCTCTTTTTCTAAACAATGAGACAGTTCGAAAAGAGGAATTAATTGACAAAAACTTTTTGAGATGTTAAATATTTGGTTTGTGTGAAACCAGTGCTATCTAAGCTGGAGAGAACCCCTTCTCTCCTCCAGTTCCATAGCTACAAGTCACCTACTTTTACTGTCTTGGTACAGTTGGTCATTATAACATTTATGAAGCAAGAAAATAGACCATAAAGTGCAGTAACTTGTTGGGAACAAGACATTTCTGTGAAATTACAGAGTGGTTTGGATTGGAAGGTTCCAACCTCTCTGCCATGGGCAGGGACATCTTCCACTACACTAGGTTGCTCAGAGCTTCATCCAACCTGGCCTTGAACACTTCCAGGGATGGGGCATCCACAGCTTCTCTGGGCAACCTGTTCCAGTGCCTCACCACCCTCAAGAAACCAAAAAGAAAAAGAAAAAAGGAGGCCAAGGTTCATCACAAAGACCCAGTAGGCAACTATAGAACTCTCAGCTATGGAGCCAACCATGATGCACTTTCTTCTTGCAGGCCCTGTCTGAAAAGGCCCATTCATGTGCTTAATTCTACCTGCTAGGATTAGATTTGCTAATTTCACTGGGAAAAGTCACAGCATAGGAAATTAAATATTCATAAGCATGTTTCATTGCTATCAGGAACACTGTAGAGTTCATAATAATTACCTCGCAGTATTCCATTAAACACGTGTTTGTACTATACTAATGCAAATAAGCATATCTTCCTGTAGAGTGACAGATCAGTCATGTCGATACTAGTCCCATCTTTTCCCTTATATGAGATCATTTTCAAACCCCTACAGAAAGAGAATCAGCACTTGGTTGTAAAACTACTTTCCAACACTGAGATTTAAAAACCATGCAGACCTGAGACACAAAAATATTAAGTTAATTCTTATCATTTTCCCAAAAACCAAGTGAAATAAACAGTTTCTTTTTTTATATCATTATCTTAATTTAATGTTCCATTCTAGTCCTGCCTATGTTGTCCAATTACACTGTACTGGTGTCAAATTACTGCACTTTTAAAATTCCTCACCTTTGAGAAATGCAACTCCAATCTCTTGTTTATCAAGGGACACAAGGAAATCAACAGAGGTTTCCTTAAGATGAGGTTGTCATTGCTTTATAGTACTTTGCCTGATGGCTGCTAATTTTCATCATGATAGTCCTGCAAGAGAAGGGACGTTTAAACAATATCTTCCTTTGCAGGTTTTAATTACTGCAAGTATATGCAAAGTACAGTGATGGTATCTCTGACATGCAATACACAATAACTGCCAACACTAATTAGTACTCCATTGACTTTGTTTTGCAAATAAAGCAAGAGAGCATTATACATTTCCCACTTTCTTGTCCCTCTTTTTCCTCCTTTCCCCAGGGCTGTGGAATTATCTCCCTGACTAATCACAATTCATTTAGTGCACCTATAGGCAGATAATCTACCTCAGGCTAAAGCTGGTGCCTTTCCTGCTGCCTATCTAGGGTATTTTTAATGGTTTTTTACTGACACAAGTGGGTTTGTTATCCTGGTTGTATAGATGAAGAAAGAGTTGCACAGAAGAACAAGGGAAGGAAAATAAAACACATAGTAGGTTAATTTCCAGCCCCTCTACCACCAAAACTATTTGTCACATTGGACAAGGGAATTTAAACTGAGCATAGAGGGATTTGGACTGGTTATAAAGAAAAACATTTTCTTTGTGAGAACACTCAAGCAGTGGCACAGGTTCCCGGGCAGGTTGTGCCATCCTTGCAGGTTTCAAAACCTAGGAGGATAAATCTCTAAGCAACCTGGACTGACCCCACAGCTGACCCTGCTTTTAGCAGGAGGTTAGACTGGAGATCTCCTGAGGTCTTTTCCAACCTAAGCTATGCTCTGATCCCTGTGGTCAGAGGACAGCCATAAAAGCCTACTACGGTGAAGATGAAGATTAAAGAATCTTTAAGACAGTTATTTTATATTTTCTAACACTGGAGCGAACTGTTGTGCTCTGCCCAAATCTCCTCTTTTTGCTGGTGATATTTGGGGAAGTATTTGCACATTTTTGTGTGTGAATTACTGCTAATTTGTGAGGCAGTACTCTCAAGCACTCTAAGAAACAATACTTGCTCTGAAGAAGCAGTGGCAACTAATTTAAAGCCAAAGCAACCAACAAACCCCAAAAAAACCTATTCAAAGGATCCATAGGAAAACTAGAAGACAGTTCTTCACTCTGATTAAAATGATTAGTGTGCTTCCTAGAGCAAAAGAAAAGGAAAAAAGAATAGTATACTCTACTTGAAAATGCTGAATGACACTTTTACTTTTCCTGTCTCTTTTCTTAATATATTCAACATTCATATTTTCTACCCACTCTTAAATAGCATTCTGTATGAAATAACAGATAAGATATTTTCAAATAATGGAAGTTTCTTTTTGTGGTAATTCTAAGAAATACAATGAAATGTATAATTAAGGGAAAACTACCAAAGAATAGAGATGCAATTAAATTTCCTCTCTCTGCTGAAACTCGTAGATCACTGAAAAGAGAGAATTTTCATGTTTATTCTTCCTTTTAAAAATAAAATATTCTACTCTCTTCAAATATTCTGCCTTCAAACTCCTGCAAAGGAGTTGCCATCAGTACCACTGCTCTTATTTCTAGCATATTACAATTATTTCAGAGATGCAGAGAAACAATATCTCAGCTGATATGCCAGGACTAAAACCTCCAATGAGAGCATTCACATCAAATTACCTCCATCTCTCTATAGATAGTGTGCCTGTAAAAGGAGAGGGCAAGGGGACTCTTATTTCCTTTCATTCACCATGTGTCTGCCTTGTCTCTTAAACTAAGCTGTTTAGATCAGGGACTTTCTTATACCATGCAGTAACATAGAGCACAGCACACTAGGACTTGAATCCCGTTTGGTACATATACCTGCCACAGCTAGACAGAAAAAAAAATCAGCTGTAGAGAAAATATAGGCAGATGAAATAAAAGCTTTCTCACCATAGAGGTGATTTTGCAATGGTAAGCAAAGAAATAATCATAAATTTGGTTAGACTGCATAAACAGAGGGTTTCCTGCACTTTGTCATTTTTAGATACTCTACTCAGGACCTCACAGAAGAAATGCCTCACAAGTACTGTAGCCAAACTGTGCTTCAGTGAAACAAGATGAACCACATAAGAAACTCAGGCTCAGGAGTGCTATGGCAAAGATTATGATGGCTTTAGATGCTATATACTGAGGCTACTTATTACAAGGCTTGGGAGGAGAAATGGGAAAAGGGAGAAATGCATGAGAGGGATTCAGGTATTTGGTGAATTGTTTTACACTAACATTAGAAAACGTGGAAGAGAGATGCCTCACTCAGATTTTGGGTTTACTTCCATAAGAAGTTCCTAGCTATGTGCCCTCTTGCAGAGCTCAGCCCTTTGCATCAAAAGTGATTTTAATTCAGCCAAAAAGTGTTAGTGTCTCTTCCTACACATCCTTGCAGGGAATGCTTCCACATTCTTTGGAAAGGAAAGATCCTGTTTTCATCCAGATGAGTGCTCTAAACAGCTGCACTGTGGGGTGATTCCCTCTCTTTTCTCTGGCCTAATTAATATACAGCCAACTCACCTTTACCCAAGACCTCTCCGTCCAGGTTATTAAGCATGTAATGAATGCAGAGAGGATGGGCACAGTTTCACTACAGCCAGCCTGGATCTGCAGACTTGTTAGCTGACACAGGCACTGTGTGAGCATGGCTGAACTGCTCGCAGGCGTTGACCCAAGTCAACAAGAGCTCTGGACCTAATTTGAGGCACTCCAGTTCATTTACATTGTGTTCCAGGAACTAGATCATCATCATACACAGGACAAAGTAGAGAAATTACACATAGAGCAGACCCAGATCTGGTCTGTTTACCCTTCAGATGAAGCTAAAAATTCTTGCTGACCTGTGCCATCCATTGCAGAGTCAGCTTGGCAGAATAAAGCACCAGTACATTAATCAGTGCCTGAAATACTTATGACTCCCTAGGTTATTTTCCCTTCCATTTTTCCAGATGCTAGAGATATTTTCCTATGTTAGATATCATAAACAGTGAAAGAGCTTCTCCAGAAGAAATTAAGAAAACCCTTCCTAAAATTTTTTTTTATTAGGAGCTAGGATTTTCTTATGATTGGGAGAACTGGGTTTAAACTAACTCTGTAAGACTGGGTGACAAATACTTTTATAGCCAGTCTTTCACATCCTAAATGAGTACCTGTGAAGGGCTAAAAAACAGTTATTAGAAAGTTAGCAATGCTTCAAAACAACCCTGAGGGCAAGGGGTAGGGTAAATTCTGCCAAAGTGGGATGGTGCACTGCCCCATTCTCCTCACTTCCATCCCTAGAGCCTCTAGTCCAGCTCAGAATGGTTATTAACCATTGGCACACCTGAAACCACACACCACACCCCTTGGAACCCTAACCCATGCCCATATGGCTGGCAGACAAGAAGCCCCACCAGGTGTGGCATTGCCACAGGAGTCCAGAGCAAATAAAATCAATACCACGTGGCCACCGTGTGTTCACAGCCCTACCTGGACTCCTGGTAGCTGGATCTACACTGGATCTAAGGCAGTAGCTATAATTTTCTCTTTCTCTCTTTCTTTCTTTACTTTTTCCTCTTCTCCCAATTTCCTTTTCTTGATATTTGAGTGACTTAAACCTGGATGGGTTGGAATTTGTTAAGTCAATGCTTTGTGAAATGCTTTATGTTGATTGAATGTTTGTTTTAAACTTTTGCCAAGTTCTCTTGTTTTCCAAAGTTTGCCAGTAAAAGTGTGTTACTTTGAACTGAAAAGCATCGTAGCATTTCTCCCATGTGTGGCCTCAAGGTATAAAAGAACTGAAGACCCTTTTAATAAATCCATTGTGTGGGTTTTGGGAGCTTTGTATCTTTTTGGTGTAAAACCCCTTCAATGAGCTCATGAGAAGAGCCAGGGGTTTTACAGTGCCCCAGTTGTGCTCCAGCAGTTGTCCCAGTGGTTAGATGGTCCATACTCCTCAACACACAAGTATGCTGCTTGACAGGCACAGCTAGATAATATCTCCTAGAGTACACCATGGATGATGCAGTAAAGAGAAAAACTGTTTTTTGAGACCCTTCAGATACAAGTACAGAGCTGCCTGTCACCAGGAGAACAGGAGCAAATGGATAGGAAATTGCACGTCTTCAGGATTTACTGGCAATATAGCAAGGGAAAAAAATTCAAAGTAGCAAAATTGTGGGTACAAGGCATAGACACACACACACACACTCCATTCTTTAGACATGAAATTCTACTGTATAGTTAGGCTTCAGAAATTAGGACTGCTCCGAATGTGTAACAAACTAACTTTTAAGAGAAAGAAGTCTATAAGTATGGTTGCAGGAGTAGGGTTCAAGCTCTTCCTTCAGCTCTGATTCAAACTGCCTCTGCAGATACATCTTATTTATCATTTATCTGCATCCAGCTTCTTCATCTGTAAAGGGAAGGTAGTACTTGTTTAATAGAGGTGCAGAAAAATCATTACTCAGTTAGTACTTGTAAAGTTTTTGGTGAAAACAGACGACTTGCTTTTTCCCCAAACTATACACCAGTGTGGGCCTGATCTGAGGTTGTGCCAACAATGTATGTGCAAAAATCGAGTAGCTGTGAAGAACTAGTGTGGCTTTATTTACATGGTGATCATCTGAGCTCTGTACAGTTCTGTACAGATCTGTACACCCTTAACTGCACACAGGAGAACACTCCATGTTGTGGAGATCTTCACCAGGTTTCCAGAAGATAGTGAATTTACAACTGGAATATGTTCAGCAGAATATTGGCAAAATGTTCCCGGGGTTGAAGCACTTGCTCTGTGACAAAGGCCTGAGGAAAGCATCTTGTCCAGGTTGGAGAAGGAAAGGCTTTGGTGGGATATAACAGCAGCCTTCCAACACCTGAATTGCACCATGACAGCTTTTACTAACCTCCTTTCTAATCCTGTCAGCTAAGACTCACTGCTCGTCTAATGTCCAGAGGCAACATTTCACGGAGGAGTAGTGGGATTTTGCTGGTCCACATGAGCCTCCCTCACTATTTAATAGGAAAAGATATCATGTCTTCAGGTGCAATGGGGAGAGCTGGAGATGCCTACCTTGATCAGCAGCTTCACAGTATCAGAGAGAAATGTAAGCAGAGAATAAAACAGGGCCTCTCATCAAACTTCAGTCTCACCCCCGTAACACTGCTGAGCACCAAAGACTCTCTTCTAAAGGAGCTCTGTGTGTGTGTGTGTGTGTATGTGTCTTGTCATATTCCTCCTTGTATCATATAGACATGAAAAGAAATGAATTCTTATGCTTTCATACAGAGATTTTACTTCATAGACTCCTGGCAAATGTCTCCTCGGTTGGAGGGGAAAAAAATGAAAACCAAAAAGTCATCAGCTTTGCACACATCTTATTATAGCAGCCTCTGCACTGAAATTCATGCATGCTGCTGACAACGCTGGTACACACACATGTCATCTGAGCTGTTTATAGCCATTCTTTCATTTAATGCATCTCATCTGCCACATTTTCTTGCAGGTTTTGTCTGCTTTACCATGTTATCATTTAAGCCTTTATCTATAAATCAAACTGAACTATAAACCACTTTGTCATCTTTTGTTTTGAAACAGATGTACAGCAAGCAGAGACTGCTTCTGAATAGGAAAAAATGTGAACACAAACACAGGCAGACATATGTACAGAAACTCAAAAAAATCAAGGTGGGTTTTCTTACTCATAACCAATGGTACAGAAGGATGATTATGAAAATAATGAGAGGTGGTAACAGTCTTTCGATGCAAATGTGATTTCTTCCTCTTTATAACAGGTCAACAATAACAATCTGAGGGAGTGTCAGGGAGAAGATTTAGAGCTGAGCTATTTTCAGGAGGCTCCTAGGACACAGACACTGATGTGACAATTCAGTTGCATGAAAGAATAATCTAAGATAGATTTCTGCTATGTTAAAAAGCTTTCATTGGCAAGATCTGATATTCATCAACATACTTAACTACTCCAACACCCTATCCTGACTCCCATGAAACAATTACTACTGAAAGACCCTAAATTGTAGCTACATAGCTTTGTTCTCCAATCAGCAACAGAAAATACACGACTTAACCACTGTCCAGTTCAAAAGGCTTCAGAAGATCTGACTTAGTGCTGATGGAAAAGATTTTCTCTGCAGTACAGGCCACCATTTTCCCAGGTTTGCTTGCATTCTTGATGTTACTGATTTCATTTATTATTAGAACTCTTCTTCAGGAGGTATCTTTCATCCTGGAGAGTTGAGATGATCCAAAACACAACACAGATTTCTCCCTGCAAATGGGCAGATGCTAAGGTGCAGTAGACAAAGAGCAGTCTGTCTGGCTTTGGCACAGACAAAATTCAAAGCAAAGACATGCCACAGAAGTCAGATATCTCAGTAGATGGTTTGCATGAGCCAATGTATCCCATAAAATCTTTTCTCTCAATAAGGAAAAAAAAGCAAAGGGAAGAACAGGAAGAATAAAAGATATGTCTATAGAAAAATATATATTACAAAAGCAAATAGAAGCTATAATTATCAATTTTCAGCAGTAACTCCAGCAATGTCCCTGATGATAGATAGTATAGTCAGCAAAAATCAGAAGTGTTAAATCAGAAGTGTTAATTAATTATATCTCCTTTCTTAACTCCAGCAAATTTCTTAAGAAAGTAGCATATGCATTGTTATTTGTACTTTCATGCCTCATCCCAGTTCTAGTCTTCTCTAAGACTATGTACCAACCATTGAAAATTTCCAAAATGCTCCTAGAGAAAAAAAAAAGGCATCGTGACAGAAGATTTGGGCCAGATAAGAAATAATCACAAATACATAAATATCCCACACAATCAGATTTCCAGTCTTCATAAGCAAATCCATGAATTATTGTTCCCATATGCATAAATTTGTACTGACACTATAAGATTGCGAGAAAAAAAAAAGGCCAAATGTGTTATCTTCCATCTCCATATGATGTTTACCACTGTAACTCTTCAAGATCTAATTTAGAGACCTAATTCATCTGCTGACACCTTTTCCTCCTCTCTACAGGAAACAATTTAGCTAGAGATTTTTGAAAGAATGTAAGACACTTTGAAGTTTTCCACAAAGCAAATCAAAACAAACAAAAGCCCACATCTACTTCTCTAAGCAAGGTTCTATAACCTCCTTTAGCTTCAGACACTTGACTTACTTATAAGAAACATATATTCACATTCATGTTCCCTTTCAGGCCAGGAACTGCTATGTATTTTACTTCTAAAATAAAATCCAGTTATTAAGCTTAACAATTCCAGGGAAAGGGGGGCTGGAGGGAGGAGTGTGTGGGGGAAGAATGCCCGTATTTGACGGAAGAAAATTAGTCTTGGATCCAAAATGGCATCTAAAAATGCCATTCCAAAATAAAATTTAATCAGTTGAAATGGTTCCACCAAAAGTCTTATCTTTGACTTCATATTTCCTTTAAATTAAATAATTGTGGTTTTTATAGGCAGAGCATTCTGAGTCTAGCTCTGTATCAGTCTAACCAGAAGCAAAAGCATTTATTTAGGGCACTTTGCCTCTTCCCTAATTAATTTTAAAATCATTAGTGTGTGAGGGGGAAAAACCCCTAATATATAAGTATTTTTGATCACTTAAGTCACTGTATGTAAAAGATATTCCAGTCCTGAATACTGAGGGTATTTTAATTTATGTACAGCTATTCATGACCACAGAAGACAGAAGCTATTTTTGACATATGGTACTGCAACTGGGGATGAAAATCTGATTCTGAAATAAGCAATATTTCATAATGGTATTTTTAACACCTCTAGTACCGTAGACAAAACAGTATTTATTATAAATTTATTTCTCTAGCGAAAGTATTATTTATGCTAAAACAAACCTCAACATCACGCAAAATTTTGTAGTCCAACTCATGATACGTTTTTTATAGGACAAAAAGCTAATTATTCTAGTCTTATATTCAGACCAATTTCTGAACAACAATCAACAGGTTTGGGGGCTTGCATGTATTACTATTGACACAACAGTTCTAACACCATTTGATGCTTGCCTCCGATTAATCATGCTCTCAGGTAATATTTACAGACACTCTAGACATGATTCTGATTTTGAATAAAAGCATCTGTCTCTGAGAGGCCAATTCAATAGATGAATCATGCTTATAATTTTGCCCCAGGTATTAATTTGTGTGCTCCTGAGTGCTCTAAGCGTGCACTGCTTTCCAAAATGGAGGTCAAGTTGAATATTCAGGGCTAGGGACATGTTTCAGGTCTTGCTAGAGACCTATGTGCTCACAGCTAGAGCTGTGAGCACAAGGCAAGAAGACACAGATGGGAGAAATAGCCAGCACGGTAGGAAATCAGAAGTCTTGTGCCTGCAGCTATTCAATCCTGGTATGCAGCAGCAGTCACTGCCATACCAACCACCAGCACTTATCTGAGTGAGCAAATGGAGCACTCGGGAACAAAGGAGGAAATGAGAGAAAAAGAGAGAGATAACAACCAGCCTAATAATCATTTAGTTATAGAAAGCAAAAATACCACGTAAGAAACAAGATATCTTCACAGAACTGAGAAACAGAAGTTACTGGTCTCTGAAGGATTCAATTAAAATGCTTCAAGCTTTGCTTTCAGACACTCTGAAACTGCCTGCTGGTAACAGGCTCTTGCTGAACTTCACTACCTCTGGAAATTCTGCAACAAGCCATGACAAGACATGATGCTTTTTCTGAGAAGAATGTTTTCTTTTATTTTATTTTCTCAAATCTCCAGAGCACAAGTCAATTAGGACACAACAGAAGTTTCTCAAACTGAGAGGTCATACTGTAGGGCAACTTACTCCGAAGTAGAAGAGATAATCATCTTAACTACTTTACAAAGCCTCAAAACAGGCTTCTCTGGCTATCCAAAGATCAATACTGATGCATCAACCCTCCAGCCTAGCTAAGCACTGTAATGTTTTTATTGTGCAAAAAGGAAAGGAAAAGTTTATTAGGCTGAAGGCTTTCATTTAGGAATGCAGCTTTCACAACACTACAGCATGCAGAAATACTACCTCATTGTCCTGGATTCAGCTAGGATAAAGTTAATTTTCTTCCCAGTAGTTGTATAGTGCTGTGGTTTGGATTTAGGATGAGAATAATGTTTATAACACACTGATGTTGTAGTTGTTGCTAAGAAGTGCGTAAGGACTGTTCAGCTTCTCGTACTGCCCCGCCAGCAAATAGGCTGGGGGGCACAAGTTGGGAGGCAACACAATCAGGATAACTGACCCTGATCAAAGGGATATTCCATGCAATATCATACCATGCTCACCATATAAACTAGGAGGAAAGCTGGCTGGAGGGTGGTGCTCAGGAACTGGTTGGATATCAGTTGGTGGGTTATGAATAATTGCATTGTGCATTACTTGTTTGCTATATTTTAATTCTTTTATTCTTGTTATTATTACTCTTGTTTACCCTTCTTCTTCTGTCCTATTATCTTGTTTATACCTCAACCCACAAATTTTACTTTTTATTTCAATTCTCTTTTCCATTCCATTAGGAGGTGGGAGGATTGAGCAAACAGCTGAGGTGTGCAGCTGCCTGACAGAGACACTTGTATACATCTCATTCTATGCAGTTAGCATCATTGGAAGCTGTATATATTGGTGCTTTTAATAAAAGACTCACAGAAGAACATCAGACTGAGGTGTCTAATTCCCCATCTCCCCACCCCCAGGTCTGTCTCAATTCTATAAGTTTTGTACCAATTTTGCCCTGGATTACTTATGCATAACTCTCACTGAAATCAATCAACAGATTTTGCATATACATATATATATGGCCAAAGGCAAGAGGAAAGACATTAGTGTTGAATTTTCAGTATACAGTACAGAATCCTTTTGTCCCATTGAAGTCAAAGGGAGCTTTAGCACTCACTTCCAGAAAGGAACACAAATAAATTAGATGTGAATGCTTAGAAAAATCTCATCCCTAATTTTCATGTATTGCTGGTAGCATAATATCAACATCACAGTAGGGCAAACAAATAAAATTCTTGGGCCTGTTGCCTGCCCAAGATGCAACTTCTGCATAAAACTACTGCACCAGTAAAGACTGCCAGCAGTTGAACATAAGCATCCAATGTGCAGAAAAACCTTAGTTCACACCAATTTTCCAATGCATTGTGGATGACAATACGTGTAATCTTTCAGAGGAATACTAATCTGCACCATATTTTTCAATATCCTCTATTTTTCTCAGACAAGAAGTTCTGCACTAACCCATGCAGACACAAACACCTCACACCTTTCCAAGAGCTGCAAGCAGTGCCCAGCAACAAGCCTCCATATACACTAAGGGAATCACAAAATAAAGCAATGACTCAATTTCACACTTCATGTTTTTCAGTACTTCAGTATTTCCTGGAGCTCAGGAATCCAAATGCTCTGCAACCTTTCAAATCTGCTCTTAATATTTCAAGGTGCATAATCATTAACACCTGTTGTGCACTGGGATTGAAAACCTCTAATATTCCAGCAACTACGTTATCTTCTTTTAACATAACTTTCAGATGCAGCATGACTTGTAACTTGCATTAATTTAAATAAAATCCTTTTTATTTTTCTTTTTTTTTTAACATCAAATTTCCATTAGGTTATAATACAATACATTAGCAAAAGACGCCACCTTTTAATTAAGTTTAATTTAGTCAGGGCCCTTTCTCTCACTGATGAGAATTGTCTAGGCCAAGAGTATTGTTTACTACAAGTGTTAATGCTTCAATGTCTGTTCTGCTCTCTTCTCTCTTGTGCTGAAAGCTGACCCAGTCTGAACACCAGTTCTGCAATTGTTCATTCATCACTTCTTGTTAACCAGTGAATAGTGATTTGCTGCTCATTGAAATCCAAGCTCCCAAGCCCTTTTCTATCCAGTGACTAATTCCACCATCAATCCCATACTGGCTAATGAAATATACTTGCCTTTTTGGTGCTACTGTGTCACAAAGCCTTCCTGAAGTCATAATACTTTATATCTTTTTCTTTACCCCTGTCAAGTCTCATTGACCATCTCTCCTCAGAGAAGTTAATTGGATATGTGAAGCATGACCTCCCTTTCATTAACCTGCAGTGACTCCCTGTATCTGTTCAGCTTTCCCCTAACTTTATTTTAATTAGTGGCTTGAATCTTTCCTAATTCAAAGGTTACATGTGCACATATGCCATTTTCTCATTTATCCTTTAATTCTTTGCTAGCTATAAGCTTGACATCATGGTGAATTCACATTCAACTGATAACTGATCCAGACTTGAGGAATCTCTCTTTTTCTACTTCTCCACATAATCACACACACTCTCCAAACAAAACAGAAAAAAAGAAAAAACGCCTTTCCCTTAAATTCCAATATCATCACTGATACTCAAAGAAATCTTATCTTGAACTAGCAGATAATCAATCTATTATTCTCATCAGATCAACATTACAATTACAATGCTGGCACTTAAATTACCTGCTTGGCCAATATCTCTCCCAAGTATTGAAGGTTTTCAAGAGTTCAAATTCTATTGCAAATTAGCAGTCTGTTACAGGAGAGGGTCAAACCTTTAGGGATTAAAGAGAAATCTGTAAGAACCAAGTAGGTATATTTTGATTAAACCACACTTTACGGAAGTCTGTTATTACATTTGCCTAGAATTTGACTTCTGTATCTATATTAAGGCAATTTAATAATGCAGCTTTAATTAATTAATTAATACTTTAATGTTGTACAACTAGCAAGTTTAATTAGCTCCTGGATCTTGTACTGTACATAAATCTGGAATTTTATCATCTTCAGTGCTGAAATTACCAACTTAGATATTTAATTTTAAGTGTCTAGCTTCAGCTTCCTGAATGCAAGAGCATATAGGCTGGTACCACACTTAAACCACATCTAAATTCCACAGTGTCATCTGTTTTTTACTGTCCTTTAATATCTTGAGACCCAGTTGATATTTGCACAAGATTTACTGAGGTCTTATCTATTCTATAGGATTATTAAGAAGACATCTATAATTCTGGGCTACTATGGTTGTAAGAGAAACATTGCAAGTACTGACATTGTTGATCTAAGACTCGGAGCACATCTCTCCTTATCCTCAAAGCCAGTATTCCACAGACCCAGTATTCCTCCATCCCACCTCCAAAACTGTTTTTAAAATGAAATCTATATTACAAAAAAAAAAAATCAACTTGTCCTAAATTGTGCATTTGAATCCAAATTATAATACCCCTATGTGGCTCTCCACCAGGATTTTAGATCCTCCTGAAGTAAAGAGGTTTCCCAGAACTGAAGTTTTGCTCATTACTATTTCTACTTCAAAGCAAGATAAACCCAAAATTTTTCATTAAGTTTTACAAAGTCCTCTGTTTTCATCAATTGATACTACTTGAAAGTTTAAAGCTCTGTGGAAAAAAGCTATCTTCCCAGCTACCCAGCAAGCCACATAACAGCACAGAATCACAGAATCACAGAAAGGTCTGGGTTGTAAGGGGCCTTAAAAATCACCTCTTTTCAAAACCCCTGTCATGGACAGCAATGTCACTCACTAGATCAGGTTGCTCAGGGCCCCATCTAACCTGGCCTTGAACTCTTTCAGGGATGGGACATCTATACCATGTTAAAAATAAAATTATGTTTCTGATTCAAACCATCAAACCTCCAAGCCTCCTTGCCAATCTGCTTTGCGAACATTGATTTTAAGTCATTCTGTTTCATAGAAATATCCACATCTCCTGTAATAAGTTTCCTTTTGGTATTCCCCCACAGGGCCTGCAGTCTCTCTCGTCAACCTCTTGCTCCTTATACTTTACATTTGTATAACCATTTATTATTCATATTTACATCCTATGTAATTTTCCTTTCATTTTTGATCTCAGCTTTCTTGATCATTTCCTTAACTTTTTTCTTTTGCCTCCTATACCTTCTCTTTCAGACCTAACACTTCTAATTTATCCTCAGGGATTTCTTGGAAATGAGATGTTAGCTCTCAGTGGGATTTTCTTGGCAAAACTTTTTTTTTTTTTAAATTATAAATGTCTTGTCCGCATTTCTCCTGGTCTTCATTCCTTCCTGTAGTTCCCTGGTCATCTACACTGATCATTTCTGCCCCTTCTTGAATATTTATGTCTTCACTGGATACATATTGTATTTGCTGAGCTCCTGGTAATCTGCCTTTGGTACTTTGTACTTATTTCGCTTCCCACTGTGTTTTGCTCAGAGGTGTATGCACAACTGCATTGCTGCAGAGATACGTATCACTATGTTTGCCTACATAAGTAGAATAGACTATAGGTTATCTATCACAGAGCAACTGAAAGTACTAAGTTTTGTGCCTGGAATGTCTTGCTCCCTCTGACAAGATAGCAAGAGGTCATAATTCCTTGACATGAAACTATGTCAGAATATCAATTTCCCATTTGTCAATCTATTCTAGTACACTGTAGCAACATATGTTGCAGTTGATAATGCACTCTGCATACTCGCCCCTTCTGTGTATTATCAAATTTTAGCATCCTATACAGTGAGTTTTTACCATAGTCACACTTCCTAAAGAATCATTTTCTCCAGAAAAGACCAAAAAAAAAAAAAAAAAAAGAAAGGAAAAGCCAAAATTATCCTTAGTGCAGTTCATCTGACTACTACACAGTATTTTTACATGACATATTTATACTCTTACTTTGTGGGAGAGTTATTATTTGACCTTCACCTCCTCAAAGGGAGGAAATGTCACTATAACTTTACATTCCTCAATTCTCCCAGCTGTAAAACTATTGTGAAGAACCTCCTTGGTATTTCAGTGCTGGAATATGGTATCATTGCAATACGGACCGTGCATTTCACTGTTACGTTCAACTCTCTCTCATCCAGGAAAAGAGTATCAAACTCTCTTCTGAATTTAAGTTCTTAATCTAAGACAACAACCCAGATTATTAAGCAGAGCTCTTCACCCCCCACTCACCCAGCTACAGCATTTGCATTTGGGCAGCAGGGAGTACTACAAACTTTGTACTTATAACTTATGTTATGTATAACTCATCCTGACAGATGAGAAGAAAATATTGAAAATACATGAAAAATTCCTATACTCTGAAGTAGTGTTGGATGCCTAAAATATCTCTGCTCTTCATATGATTTTTTCTACTTTTCTTATTAGTTGTGTGGTGGGCTAAAAAGAGCACTGAATGAACAGAATGATGTGTAAATGGGAAATGTGAGTGCAGGAGAACCATGTATATCTAGATGGATGAATGATGACTAGGGAGGTGGAGAGAACAGAAGCACTTGAGTTTGTAAAGAAGGGAGACAAAATTGATGCTGAAATTTTCTTCAATACTTCTTACAAGCACTAAAACAGGGAAACTAACATTTTCAGGTTTCCCAGGGAGATAAAAAAGCATCTGTATTGCAGTCATTTCTATTATTTAGGTTCTTTTATTACTTCACTGCTTTTGAAAGCCTGCTGTTTGTTCTTTTTCTGACTGTTGACCAGTACAGCGGATTTCTTTACAGAGGGCAGATAGACAGCGGAGTTTGCAGCCTCGTGCCTGTCACATAATAAGGCCATCAGGTTCTCATTGTAGACAGCAGTGAACATACCCACATTTGGTCCCTGATGCTGCAAAATGATGTTGTAGGAAGTTGCAAGAGTTCAGCATCACTCAATCTTTGACTTTTTGGCCCTAGGATGCATTTTGGCCACCCCTGTTTTTCTCCCAAATGACACTATGCTATCAGCAGGAAAGGAAGTAAGTCAGAGCTCTTCAGGTTCTACAGTCTGCAAGTCAAGGACACTTGACTCTGGGATTTGATTTTGCGCTTCTGAATCCTTTCAGCAGATATTGGCGAAACAATGATTATAAGCAACCAATAAATAATCACAATCAGTTAGAATATGAAGTGTGCTCATGCCCATTACCAAAGCAGAATCACTGAAAAAGCATCAGTGATGGACTTCAGAGATGTTTTGTTTGGGTTTTTCCCTCCTCTTTTTCTTTTTTTTTTACTTATTTTTTCCCCATTTGCAGTCACATTACCCGAGAGGAAGGTATATCTGGTCCTTGGAAAAGTAAGCAGAGCAGCTAGTGCTGTACACAGAAGTGATAACACCACATTGAGAGACTCAGGGTTTTCATAGTGTAATAGTAATATATGTCCTTAAAGTGAAATACACTGTCAATTTTACATCAGAAATGTTCTGCATCATCACTATCAAATGAGGTAGTGTTAAACATCTTTTGAATTGAATAATTTGGAAGAATACAATGTGAGTAATGTAACACTATTAAGGATTTTACTGTTTAAAGAATACCACAAAGGCAACTAAACTAGACCTCTCATTTAGACTCAGTGTTGTACTGGATCCTCATCACTTACACTGAGAATATTTGCCTGTGCAAATGACATAGTCAAAGCCTGTTCCCTAGCTAAGTTACCCAAACAGGACTTCAGCACATAATAACTGGTTTACCCTTTTTGCCTAAAGAAGAATTCGATTTCATATTCTTACTTCCAGGACTGTTCATTTTTATAGATTGAAAGAAAAAAAACCCTCATTTGGAATGCAGTGAGTAGCAGGAGACAGCAAAAAGATATTTACAAGGAGATCAAGAACATTTCAGGAATATAAAGGGATTCAAACATACATTCATTTTTATCCTTACCTGGAATTCCTTGGTTTTAATTACTGTAGCCAAAGATGCCTTCCATGTTGCAGTTCCATTGGGAGTAAAGGGCTAAAAGAAAACCTGATCCCCAAGTCTGACAGAGTTCAAGAAGTGTTTGGACAATGCTTTCAGGCACATGGTGTGATTCTGGGGGCTGCCTTGTGCAAGGCCAGGAGTTGGACTTTGGTGATCCTCGTGGGTCCCTTCCAATGGGGCATATTTTGTGAATCTGTGATTCTGTGAAATATATATCCAAGCCAGTTAAATTTTCCGAATTTTCCTTTTGGAGAATAGCTCCCCATATTTTATCATATACAATTTTCCAATAAGAGTTTATTCTAAAGAAGGATTACTACTCTTGTTGTTCACTGTACATACACAGGAAATTGCAAGTTCATTTAATTAAAAATCATTAATACAATAAATTCTGCTGAACATTGGCTGAGCATTGAAGAATTGCCCCTTCGTGGACATTTTTTATGTGATTGACCAGGTACTGTGCAGCTTTTTAAAATGCTTCAAAAAGGGTTTCATTTGTGGCTCTCAGAAAGCTTTATAGCATAATAATCAAAGCTAAGAATATTCTAAAATGAGGTGAAGACAATAAAACATGCACATTTGATAGGCAGGTGCTACAATGCTCCGTTCCACTAATAACGTTGATATTGGCAAGCTACTGGCACAGGTTAGACATCTGAAATACAATCTAAATCTCAGTTGCCACCTCTAGGAATAAATTGCAGTGTGTTCATTTTACCTTCCCAGCAGTGACCACAGATATAATTACAAATCATCTATTACCAAAAAAAAAAAAAAAAGGAAAAAAAACATTGCACATCTCTTTATTAATGGAAATGCCCCTGTTCTTTCTGTTAGATTCAGAAAGCAGTACCTTTTATTTTGTTTTTACATATTTGGGGGGTTTTGTGGGTTTTGTTGGTTTTTTGTTTATGTTGCTTTGGGGTTTTGTTTTGGTTTAGTTTTTTTTGCAGATTTGAAAAACAAAAAAAAAACAAAACCAAAAACAAAACAAAAAAAAAACCACAAAAACCCCCCCCAAAAAAACCCCAAAAAACCCAACCAACCAACCAAATAAACAAAAAAAAAAGAAGCCAACTTTCCATGATTTTCCTGAATTTAATCTGATGAATGTGCCATGTAACACTAATAGGTGTCATGGCACTCATCCCAGTCAACCCAATGACTTGAAGTATATAGCCAAAAATACACATCTTAACCCCATTTTCAACTCTTCAGAGCTTAAAAAACTAAGAAACTTCTTCTTATCAACAATTCTGTCATCCTGTGAATGTTTACTATCAGGTTTTTTTCTGCTCTTTTCACTTCTTATGACAAACTTTTAAAGAATTACTCATGTGTCTATTTCTGATCTAAAATTCAGTTTGTTGACAAACTAATTTCTCAAATAACTGTCACATTCACCCCATCTAAGTCATCATAATGTCCCCTAACTTGACACGGTGTTAACCAGTCACTTTCAAATTTTCTACACCAATCTGAAACAATAATCACAGGAGAGAGCTCAGTTCACAAGTGTTAGCCCACTGTGTGTATCAGCAGGAGGCATTTTGGCTCACACGGCCACTTTCTGAGATGAGTTTTGAGTAAGCGAGATCTAATTGGCAGGGAAAAGAAAAAGGAAAACAAAATAACAAAAACAACGACAAGAAACAAGAAACGATAAGCAGAAAAGCTGAAAGGTTCAGGAAGAGCAGGTCCTGTCTGAGGACACACACATACTGTCCTCAACGAATGGTTTTCTGCACAAGAACCAATTTTAGACAAGTCCTCAGGCTGTCGCACCCGCTCCTAAAGCCGTGCCTGGCTGTGCAACAGTGCTAGGTGTCTGTCACATGCTGTAACCAGTAGAGTAGAAAATGACATCTGCAGGCCTGTCAAGGCAGTCGTAGCTTGCTGCCACCCCAACTGCAACCAGGCTGGCACCACCTGCCCCCCACGCTCCGGCCAGCTGCCAGCCCCGCCACAGCCACCCCTCACCGCGCTGCCATACGCCACCCTGGCAAAGGGACGGGGCACCGAGCCACCCTGGGATGGGAAACGTGTTTGGGCCACCTGACAGCAGGGTCAGCCCTGAGGTTGCTCTCTGCTGAGTGATGAGATCAGACAGGGCACTGTGGGCCCCCTGAGTGCCTCATCTGTGTCCTTCTAATTGAATGTGGCACTGACAAGGGACTTGAACTTGCGCCACAGTGTTTGGTGCAAGTGAAACAATCATTTTAAAATAATTGCTGTGGCAGAGGGCTCATGGCCACCAAGGGTGACCTGCCACGTGCTATCTGAGGAGGAGGTAGGAAAGGCTGCAGTTGGGTGTACACAGCCCCTTCGTTCTCCACACCTCTCCCACCAGTTTCACCAAGAGCACAAACTCCTGTGCAGCTCTAGTTTGCTTTTCTCATTACATTGAATGATTCTAAGGATGAATTTTGCAGTGCTTTGTATTTAGTGGAAGGGATATCCTTTTTGTTCTTAAAGAGCTTTTGAGATGAAGCCAAAGTGATTCATAACTTGAGGAATTCAGTGCAAGTGTAGAAATCCAGGACCACATCCTCAGTGTTTCTCCAGAGCACAATACTCACACCCAAACCACAACCCACAGAAAATTGTGAAGTGGCTATAGGCAAGCATAGGTACAACATAAGCTTTTCTACCTTCACAAGATTTCCACTGGGCTGACTGCCTTCTTTGCTTTTTCCTTCTGAACTTTGGAAAAGATTGGACTGTTCAATATGTCCTTGCCAGTGTGACAGAAGAGTCAACAGCACATGTGTTCAAGGAGTTACTCCTTCACAATAAACAACTGTTAAAAGCTAGAAACAACCATGGCTAACAGCACAGAATGGACAATATTATCAGAAACTCAGAGATTAATGTTAGAGACTGGTAAGGAGAAATTAATGTCAGGGGGAAAGAGCCCCTCATGCAACTTTGAAAAATTAAAATATATACACAGGTATATATATCTATATAATCATACAGAATTTGACTGTGAGATGTGAGTCATCTAAGAGGTGATGGCACCCTCACTGGAGGAAGCTTACAAGGAGCCAAGAGAACATATCCCCAAGCAGCTGGGAGCTTGATGAGAAAGACTAGATACTCTCTTACAGAAAAGGATCCATTTTGGCAGAGTACAAGACAGTAGACTCCTGCACATTCTGCCTCCCTCCTCTGTAAGGCAGGAGTCTGAAACTATGCTTTCAATTTCTTTTCCCTTGTCTTTAGCACTGATTTTTTTCTAAATAATACACATAATGCATGCACTTTTAAAGGAGGAAGCTGACCCTGTAAAAGACATGTTTTCAAGCCCTAGGGCCAAATTCTCAAATTTTCTTCAGATGTTGCTTCAAAAAAGATACAGTGTTAATCAACACAGAAGTGTATCTGAAGATTTTTAATGAGTTTTTATCAATAATTTAAACTTTATTATTATTGCTGTTGTTTGGCTTTCCTTGTTTCAATTACTTCTCCTTGTAGTATGATGTTTTAAGTGACTCTAATGTTTGCCTAATGTCAAGGCTCAAAACAAAATAAAGACATCAATTAAAAATATTGGAACTACCAAAATTACACATTTTTATGTTGGAAAAGTACCCAAATACTAGAAGCTTTCCATATTACAACTTCTAATACATTTCCTGGTGCTCCAGAACATCTGATTTGGTTGAGATTATTAGAATTACTTTAGTTCAACAAGCTCTCAATTCAGTAAAGTATATGTTCATTTCCCTAACCTGGAACAGAGCCAAGTACCCTCACCAGAAACAACAGACAACACTCAGACAATAACTGATAAAGCAGGGCTCTTTTTGAAGTAAGTTATGTTCATCTTACAGACACCAAACTTGATCCTGGTCCAACATAACAAACAATGAAGGACAAGATTTTGAATCAACAGGAGTACATATTTTGGTGAGTAGGATATGAGTTGCAGAACTTTACAGTGCAGAGTGATTATATTCACACACAGTACACCACAGACATAGCTTTTTGCTGAAGATGTTAGTTTACACTGTGAAAGCAGAAGACAACAAAATTGCTTTTCTTTGTTCTTGTGCAGTTTCTGACCAAGTGATATCCATCAGGAATGATGTATGCCCACAAAAAGCAGACCAGAAGAAAATCTGTTCTGAATTCAAGTTCAACTCATCTGGTGGATTTGGGGTCTTATCTGTGAGTAGACTGAAAAGTCTACAAAAGAGAAACAAGGTGGAAGTTGCTTGTGGTTTCTGCATGAGAGTGAAAAAAAAAATGTGGAAAAAGCTCTGAAAAATTTTCTCACTGTACCTTCTTACAAGATTAGGCTTGAGGTGGGCGACTCAGCCCCAGAGGTTTCTTCATGCAGGTTTGAATAATAGCAGAGGCTGATGCTCTACACCTCAGGTCCCCTCTCTATGGACTAAAGACCATCAGAACCCAGAAGTGGTTATACAGGGGGTTGTTTTGTTTCCTTAAGACTGTGATTTCACAAGGAGATTTTAGCTCATGCCTTGGCATAAATGTTTTGTGCACCCTTTTGCACCATCACCCATTACACTGAAGGTTTAACAGGAGATTTCTCAAAAAGGAATCCTATGGCAGCCCTTTTCTACCTCCTCGTCAGTGGTAGCACTGCACTTATTCTCCACTTTTACTGAGCTCCTCATCAGAGGACCTTGTACTGATCATAGAAGACACTGCACTGTTGTATTCTAAAAAAAAAAAAAAAAAAGTCATTACCTTGTCTTCCTTTCATATTATTTTTTTCCTAGGCTTTTTTCATCGGCCTCTGGTCAGACTGTCATGACACATTCCAATTAAAGTTATATATTATCACAGGTATCCTTTCACTAGTGCCAATGCTCCCACTGGACAGAAGATGTTTCTGATAGCACTTTGATGTCCACTATTCAGCACTTTAATTTCCTGACAAATTCATCACGTGTAATTTATCATCAGGGGTGTTCAATCTTACAATAATAAAAGGCAGAGCTTGATGTTTTCCATACCATTTAATGTATAGACTGTTTGATTTTTATTTAAATTTGTATTAAAACTGCAGTTTCCTCTAACATATTCCTTTCCTGAAATGCACACATCTTGGCATTTGGTGGTATTCAGATGTTATTGGTCTATTTAACTAAACAAATCTAAGAAAATATTTCATTATTGTTTCAGTGCCAAAAATCTAACTTGTATCTAATACCCAAGGACTGCATCAAGAAATTCAAAGAAAATGCCCATTTTAAAAGCTTGTAGCCCATAAGAGGTATGTAAGTGTCATATGAGTAACTTTTCCCCCATTTTACAGTGTGATAACAGAAGCAGGTAGAGATTAATAAAGGAGAAAAAAATAGATTAAAACCATTTATAAAGTTCCCCTGGAAGTTTGCAGGAGAGCCAAAAACTTGGAATACTAAAGTACGGTTCTGTAGTTTCACCACAAAGCTCATTTGTCCTTTCATAAATGTCAAATAGTGTTAGAAAAAGCAGGTGACTTTTATAGCACTTCTATTTCTTCCTGACAATCATCTACAGCCAAAATCCTAAATTCTATTCCAGTGAATATTTTAGACAATTTAAAGAATTTCCATTCTCCAGAACTTTTTCAGAACCGTTACCTGAACCTTAAAATATATTTTCTTGAGTTCTATCAGCAGCAATTCTTCTTCTCTTTTAACTGAGAATGATGCTTAGCATGTGGGATAATGCACATTTTGAAACTAGACAGAGGCAAAAGACAAAAATGAATACAAAAGGATGACTGTGCACTGCTGGGATGGTGATTCACAAAGGAAGATGGGAGTTGGTAACTGCAGTTCTGGGTATTGTTCATCTCCCAGCATGTTTAAGTTTAATTTAAAGGCTCTTTCGCATGAAATTTCCAAACTTACACAAACTACCTGTGGTCCAAGAAAATCTTCCCTTACAGTTTCTGAGTAGTAAGCTTCATGTAAAACAAAATGGCAACATGCCCAAGATCAGCTCAAAAAAAACCTGGGTTTTCCTTGTCTACAGAGAAATATACTGACACGTGCCCACGCATATCTTTATATTAACAGGAAGAAACATCTGCATAATAATTATGTTCCAAGGAATGAATCTAAAGAGGTCAGCACATTATATTGATGTATTTCATTCACGATTAAAGATTTTACAGCCTGATTTGAGAAAAATTTGCTCCACAGCACTCAGTTTTCCTCTGTTGAAGAAGCTATTTTAAACTTCAGTGTCCAAAACTGCATGCAACTGCTACTAAATTTTGTTTGAAATGAGAGGGTAAAGAATACATAAACCCTTAACTGAAATTCTTAGTATTCACTTCTCTATTCCTCAGTTATCCTGATCTCAACCTAGAGATACATGAGGGCTCTACATGCCTAGCAAATCCCCACAGAAACATGTTTTCTCTCTTTTATGGAAATAATCTTGCAAACAAGGTAAAAACCAGTTCTAAGTATTTTTACTGATTTTCCATTATAATTTTATGATGCTTATAAATTTATAATTCCATAAACAAGCTTGTTAGGGTTGAAAGCCCGTAGGAGATTCTTTTTATGAACAATAACTTTTTCTAAGCCTTGACTGGAATGATTATGAAAGATCCCAAGACATTTAATTCCTACATAGTAGCAGCTGAGGCTATCTGCAAATCCTTATTTTGGACAGCATTGTAATGATAAAAAGCATTACTTCTGGGGGCACCTATCACTGGGTACTGACACAAAAATTCCCACTGATGAATCCATGGATTTCCTTTTCCCAACTCAGTCGGTTCAAGGCCTGATTCTTCTTTCCCATACCTCAGCTGTGCACCTTATTTATACCAGGATACAGAGTTCAGAGTTACACAGTCTGCATATAATGGTGGTTACTTTTAACAATTTATGTATCAGCCTGGATATTGGAGTCCCTATTTGGATATATGTTGTCAGATCAATGGGGTCAGCTCAAAAGCACAGCCTGGGCCACTGTGTGCTTTGCCTGAAGTTTACCTATGGCTGTACCTGCAAATAGCCTTGTGTTGCTCATAGGTACAAGTAGAGGAAATTCTGAGGCTCTGCTCCCTGGCACAGAAACATTGACTGATTCATTGCACCCACCCCTGCCCATGTCAACTGCAAGTAGCCTGAAGCCCACTTGCCCTCATGCTCCTGTTATCCTGTCAGCCCCAAGACAAGCAACCTGCTTCCAGACCTTCCCAAGTCACAGGCGTCACTCTCTAGGACAGAAAACAATACAAGCCAAAAAACAGGGCAAGTACCTCTGGGTCATGGCAAGTGCAGCCAACTCACAGAAACAGCACTTTGAAGGGGCAGAGGTGCAGGTACCCACCGCCAGACCACAATTCGCTTTCTCACAGCAAACAGCAAAAGCCAAAAGGTACCTGATGAGACATGTGGGAGTGACATGGTCAGAGACAAGGGAATTAACAAAGGGAATAAGTGTAAATAAATGAAATGTAAGCCACAGAGAAGGCTCTTTTACACTGAGAAGTGTATCAACAAGAAGAGCGATTTCCTGACCTCCCAGAAGCTGCTGGAGACAAAAGTCAAAGTGCAGGTGGCTGTAATCCAAGTTGGGAAGTGTTTTTCAAAAGAGGAAAACTGCTAGTGGTCAAGAGATCTCAGACCTGTGGCAGAACCAAAACTGATGATGAAGTGGAGGAAACTGAAGAAAAATAGCAACAAAAGTGTTTTTAAAAAACATAGAAACAAAGACTTTTTGAAAGGTAATTTGGGAACTACCATTTCTTTACCTTCCCCGAAGCTCCTACTGCGCCAGTTTGATGTTTTATGTTTTATTTACAAGTACACCTTTATAGTATTCAGATTTTCTTATCCTCATTTTGTTTCTAGCACTCCACTCATCTCTTCTACTATAATTTGTTCTTTGCAGTCAGCCATGAGAGAAATAAATGTAAACCAAAGCCGAATAACAACATACCTTTCGTAATTCATTACCTTCATTCAATTTGTTCTATTCCTGTTCCTTTGTCTCTCCTTTGTTCCCCATACAGATTAACATATCCTTCCCTCCCTATTTTTTTTCTTTATTAGCTACTACTTTAATTCTAATGCCTTTTTGCCTTTTTCCTTGCCTTTTTCAATAGCCAGAGCCTGTCTCTTGATTTTTGGTCACTCTACCCCTCTTTCTCTTCGCAGTTTGCAATACACACACACACATACACCCGCTACCTTCTCTCCTGCCCATATATTGCTGTCTCTCCACTAGCATACAGCCACCCTCTCCATTCTCACTGCCTCATCTCCATTCAACTCCCCTTCTTGTGTGAATCCAGGCACCCTTCCACTGAAGAGCCAGGTCCTCTGCTTTGGCCTGAGCATCTCCCCTGACTATCTTGAAGTTACATTGAAAAAAAAGACAAGTTGAAAGAGGAAGGAGTAGCTGGAAACTCGCTAGCCTCCTGAGTGTATCTTGATCTTGCCCTTTCAAGTACGGAATAAACGGAATGAACAGCCAATAACTGCAGAAGGAGTTTATATTTTCAGAAGGCAAGAACAGCTAAATAGTAAATACGACTTTAGCTCAGAGGAAAAAGTTTTTAGGTTTTATTGAGAAGGGGAGAAGAACCATTATCAATCTAGATAAGTTGTGACGTGTTCAGGACAACTCCTTTAGGTATCCAAAAATTTTCCTTTTTGTTAATGTACACTGTAGGGACTAGGTTATACATCAGGTGTACTGAAGACAACTACACATGCATTGAGATATAATCTCTTCAACATGCAGGCTGACAACAGCTGAAACCTAATATTCACAAATTGACTTGTGAAACATGGGAAAAGAGACAACTAAAGAAACAGCATAATTTTCTCTTGACAACATCCCAACAGATTTCTTCAGTTATGGACAGAGTAATTTATAGAAAAAAAATATGTAGTAATTAGCATTTCACTTTTCTTCAGCATTGTCAGGAATTTAAACATACCCAAGACTAAAATAATAACGAGAAACAGCTAATTCCTCTATTACAGGCAATTTTCCAGAGGCTCACAGGAGTAATTTATTGCCTATTGTGAAAAATATATGGTGGTGGTGACAGCTAGTTGCTTTCCCACCTTCTTCTTCATCTACACACAATTTTCCTTCTACTTTCAGTTTGGTGTTGCACATAATTCATGTGGCATTCACATCAGTTATGTAAGAAAAAATAGTGTAATAAGCCCAGCTATCTTGACCTCCTGTGAGATTTCCCCAGTACTGCCCCCAGTTCCCTCAAAAGTGGCAGATAACCTCCCTCCCTTCTCAGTGTGCCAGACCTTGCATCAGTGCGTAATTTGTGGCAGGAATTACAGTCAGGGAAAAGATTTCATATTAATGAAGGTGGCTTGAACTGATTTTGTCCTCCTTCCCAATGTAAGATTTTAGCCCCTTTGAACTTTTGGCTGCTAAAATGCCATGCTATTAATTTCTTCTTTCACAATTTTGGAAGACAAAATATGTAGTAGGACAGAAAAGAAATATGAGGCCATAACCATGATGTCCTTACTCTACTATTACACATAGGTATGTTTTCTTCTGCCCTGGTCGTTCTTAAAACCACGTGCATTAGGCAAAATCTACTTGTGGGAGTTAGAAAGCAAGCACCCTTCTGCTTGCAGAAAGCTTTACTAAAATTCAGCCAGAGTACCAGGTGGGAGGTATGGAGAGGGAAGATGGGGAGATTACTTAGGAATTAATTTATTTTTCTTGGAGAGCACTTTTATTTTTAACATCTAGAAATCTTACTTCTCATCCTCTTTTTATCTTTGTGGTATTTCTTTTGGTTATAATATATTGGTTTTGTTTAATTAAATGACACATTGCACTGAATTCCTGATTATCACAGACTCCTTTTACAGGGTCATGCTACCTCTTAGATCATCTGTGAACACACTATACGAATCATATTGCATAGCACCACCACGTAATCACAAACAATGAGATGCCCACACAAATGTGATTGACTTGGGCCACTGGAAGCTCAGCGTATGCCCAAATCTCCTGCAACATTCTGAAAATGTCTGCAAACCATTCTAAAGCCCAGCTATAACTTAAATATGTAAACTGCCACATATATTTTGGATACGTATAATTAGATGCTCCTATATACATAGGTGGGTAGTGAATCAATTCTGCTTAGGAATAATAAGCAAAGACAAAGTAATGGAGCAGAATGTCTTATAGCTCCACCGGGAGCTGCCCAGGAACAAGATGCACTTAGTACTGGCACTAGACAGAGACAAAATAAAATTTTTCTATTTAGCACCAGTATCCTTCACCTGGATAAGAAGGCAAAAAAGTGCAAATAAAAAAAGACATCAGAATAACAAATAACTGCAGACAGCCACTCCGGACCTATTCTGAAACAACAGAATACACTTTAAAAAGCAGTAAAACCAATAAAAATCCAGTCATCTTGAAAAAGGAGAGTCTTCGATGCAATAAAGGCAGTCAATAAAGAAGCTCTCTCATTTAAACATCAAATGCACATTGTTTTGCAACACCTGTTATTCAGCCATAATAGCTTTCTTAACCTGTCAAAGTGTTTAAGCTGAGGAAAAGAAATGGGCCTCCAGCTGTGCACTTCGGTGGAGAAAGTCTGCGCGAAGCGATATTAGTTTAATGAAATGTGTACAGATTGTAATTGTGGTAATAAGAGGGCAATTCCCAGAGGGGCAGTAGGAAGGCGGAGAGTGCAGTCGAGCAGAAAACAGAAGCTGGAGACTGGAGAGAGAGACTGATATCCTGTGTATGGATCCTTGCTGTCCAACCTCCTTGCCTACTGCACAGCGCTACCAGATCTGCTCCCCGGCAAGCCTCAGGACTGCCCCGTGTCCCACCCTTGCCCATCTTCCTGGTATATTTCCCAGAGAAGAGACCAAAGACAAGCCACGTCTCAACAGTGGAGCCTGGCAGTATCTGTAATACAGGTTCATGGATATGTTGGGATACAGAAAATTGGGACAAAATAAAAAAATCAGCACTTGAATACTCTGGTATGTTTTCCATTGCTCCACCCAGTAAACCCTGAGACTCTGCAGTGCCCAGGAAGCTACAAAGCATGTTTTCCTGGGAAAACAAATTGTCAAAGTCCTGGAAAAACAAGAAACAACACTTAGAGAGGAGATGAGGAAAGAGCAACATCCCTTCATTTTCTTAAAAGATGGACAAACACCCTTGCTTCAGTTTGCTTGCCCATGCGAGTACAGCAAACCCATTCATATCAGGTAGATTCCTACATGAAAACTCTCAATGCCAAAGTGCATCCCAGGGTTAGTCTAAGAGAAAATGTCAAAATCAGCAACACTCATCACAGCAAGTACTGTTTAGAAGAGTTCCTGAGCTATGAAGTCTTTATCAGCTGAGCCTATTGTAATAATTTGACAGTGTAATTCAGTAAATCCATTCTCATGACAGTTAAACCAGCCTAGTGGGTATCAGAGATCCACCAGCTTCTGTGAGTCTTTTCATAAGGAAACACCTCTCTCTGACTCTCTGTCCTGTGCATAGTTCAGTAGCCAGTAAGAGCTAAGGCAGAAGCAAAGACTGACTTTCTTTTGCAAAAATGGGGAGGTATTTGGAAAATACGGGCCAAAAAAAAAAAAGACAGCTTGACTCCTTCCAAAATACAAACAAAAACTAGTGAGGGCTGAAGAAAGATGGGGCAGGAGAGGTAAAGGAGCAGAGTTGGAGACAGAAAAAGTTAGCAATGATATCAAGGAAGAATATAATTGTCATAAGAGAGGAAGAACCTATTTCAAGAAGGTTAAACAAAAAGGTATGAGAGAAGAGTAAAAAAAATTGAGACATTTTAGATTGAAAAAACATGGCCCAGAAAAGCATCAAAACAAAGAAAGAGGGAGAAAATGAGAAGTATTTTCCTTCATAGGCATAAATGAAGGAGCTGAAAAGAAAGGAAAAAATAGATGTCAGGTTAAAGGAAAATCCAAGTTAAAAGCTGTGTTTGAAGTTGAGGGTAGTAAGAATTTTCAGCCAGGGTCAAGATTTAGGAATAGATAACTAGTGATTCATCCAGTTTCTCCTAGGAGTAACAAGTATTATGCTGCCTTCCTATTCTCAAAATTGTCTTATTTGCCAATCATATGTCAGGAAAAAAAAATTCACAGCTTTATTACATGATTTGCAGAATAATGTTTTTTTTCAACATGGGCAACTCACCAATGAACACTGTATTGCTGTCAATCAGCTGAAAAACATAGTTTGGAAAGCAACCACTCATCTGAAAAGGTGAAACTCATTTAAGTGGTGAAACCCATCTTGCCTAGCCTTGCTCAGAGCCCTACTGACACTCTTTTATAGAAAATGTATCTGTGATATGCTGTAGCGAGAGCACTTCCTACAGCTGCTGCAAGGGAGCACAAAGAGATATTGCAGACAGCTAGGGAATCTCAGCTATTTGTTTTAGCTATAACTGGAAAGTTAACAAGGGCTATCACTGTTTCAGACCTTCACTTTTCCAGCTCTGCAACACATACTTCTGCTCCATTAATATAGGAAGGAGCTGGAACTGCCTGTTGTTATTTAGTGACATTAGCGAGCTGCAGACCTCTGACAGTGCCCGAGGGAAGCTTGTGAGCTTTTTAATTCATCTCCCTGATTGTAAGGCATAGCTCACAACATGATGGCTGTAATTAGTTAGGACAATGCTGAGGGCATGGCGACAAGGTTCATCAGACTCAGGGCAACTACAGTTGCCCACAGATTTATGCCACCAGTACAGATATCATAAAGCTCTTTTCCACATGCCTTCAAAACTTGTTCAGCTACAACTCTTGATCCAGGCTAACAGAGGTGACCCAGCTAGCAAAATATGCTGTGAAAGGGACTGGAGAGCAAGGAAGGGATGTAAGGCAGAGTTCAGCTTCTCAATCCCATGTCCCTTTTAATGATGGTTGAGAAAATTGCTCAGACTTCTCCAGCTGAGGCCTCAGTTGTGATGTGACACTATCACCTCTCATCAGTCACATCTCCTTCTGAGCCAGGATGTCACCGAAGACAACATGACTGATGCAACCTGACACATCATGTCACCATGCCAGGTCTGCCAGCTGGGAAACTGGGAGGAGGGAGAAATAAATAAATAAATAAAAACCACAAAGCAAAAGAAAACAGGCTCATCTGAGCTGCTATGTTGAAGGTGGGGGGGGGGGGGTCTTGTTTTCAAGAAAGGTCATGTTGTCCACAAAAACCAAAAACCCAAAGACATGTAAAAGAAAAAAAAAAACAACAACACCCAAACAACAGACTGGGGACAAATCAGTGACTAAATTGTCTACTGAAGGTCTACTAAAAGTTTAGACAGACCTTCTATACTTAATGAAGGGGCACAGCAAGGCCAACAGGTCTCTTTCTCTCTTTTACTCTACTGAAAACTGTGCAAGCAAACCAAGCCTTTCCTCAAAGGGAAGATTCATGTTCCTAAGGACTGGTCCAAGACATTTCTATCAGATGTGTTCTCATTTTCCAAAGCAGGAAAGCAGAGAAAGAGACAGTTGCTTACCTTTCCCTTAAAAACAGTAAAATAATTTTAGTTCACAACAATGCATAACTATGAAAATAAGTATACACATAAATTTCTGCAATACGTACATTAATACTGGCAGGGAGAGCAGAGACAATTTGGGATGCAGTACTGTTGGAGACATCCTCATTGCTTCTTCACTCCAAACTAGTGAAGAAGCTATTCAAAGAAAGATGATCTACCTTGTAAAAAGTGCCCTCCTACATTCATACACTGTGACTCAGATCTCAGGAGTCACGGGAGCTTCAGTCAGTGGTATCTCAGCCAATGCCACTTCTGCCATTGGCTGTGTAAACAATTTAGCAAAGAAAAGGCACAAACACTTTGAGCTAGCAGTGCCAAATCAATTTAGAACAACTTACTGCTTTTATTTTCCTGTTATTATTTCCATCTATCCCATAATACAAATAGCAACAGCCGGGCGCATATAAAATGTTGCAGCACCCCGCAAACACACAAACGAGAAATCAAATAGTGGAACATTCATGTCAGCTAAGCTATATTTTACATGTTGACCCAGATTTTACTAAATTTAGTTCCTGTTTTTGAACAAGAAGCTTTTTGACACAGAAAATGCTGTCACTGGGATGCCAGAGTAATTGTCTGCAGACACAATGTGGTACATATATTTGCAGTTTAACAAGAATCATGCTTGCCAATAACCACAAATAGAAAAAGTTTTAGTTACATTAAGATCAGCCTGAAGTTCTGGCACATTACATGTTGTAGTATTTGCTGCTATTTTCATAGCTAAATGCAAATTTGAATTTGCAAGAAATACTGTGTGTGTCATACCTATTCTTCAAATTCCTAACGTATCAAGTACCAGTCTCAAGAATGGGGGTTTCCCGATCTTCTAATGCCTTAATTACCAACATTAATTTTTTTCATTAAAAAAAATAGGCAAAAGTTAATCATCAGCATCAGCACATGTCTCTTCTCTTATCCTCCCTAGATAGTGCTGGAACATGCAGTCAGCCTGAATTGCCCTGACCAGGCAGTCTTGTACTTGTACTATCTAGTCCTTCTCACTTATCAATTGGCTTTGGGCAGTTTAGTTGCTGATGCCAATCACTGAGTGAGAGGTTTTATAGTGACATCTGCCTGTCAGTGAGCCTGACTGCTTGTGACTACCTTACAGGGCAATTTTTCTTCTCCTTAAATGTCAGTTTGTTTAACCACAGTCCAGTCACAGCTGCCAACTACATGTCATGAGAGCATTTCTAGTAGAAAATAAGGAAAAAGAAAATCTATTAAACATGAAAACATTTAATTCTGGCTTAGCCTCAGGCTGCACTATCCTCAGGGACTGGCCAAGCTCATTGCTATAATCAAGAAATTCTTTTTATTGCCTTGTTGTTCTTTTGCTTTAATTGATTTTTTTGTTAATATCACACTGACCATAATTTGCTGATGACTCACAACCAGCCAGGGTGGGCTAGAGAGCCCACTATTTCAGTTATGGTGCAGTGCCCTTCTCTTCACTCACAGATTCCTGTTCAGGAATTGTTCACCAGCTTACTTCAAAAACAAGGTTTTGATTCAATTTCATGGAAGTTACACAGCTCTCTTCTAGGTAGACCAAAAACCTATTTTATTTGCTTTACTTCCTACCACAGGTGAAGTACTTAAAAGCTTAATTATCTGAACAGCACTGATGATTTCAGTATTACCTGCACACTACTTTAAAATTAAATTTATATTTATACTTAATCATTTGATTTCTTACCTTTGTGTTAGGGATGAAATGTTAGCTCCCAAAAGGTACTACATTATTAGTAGAATTATTGAAGGGAAAAAAACTCTCAGGACCCTAGGGCGATGTGCACTGCCACAGTTAGCGACAGCATCATGTGTTGTGACACAGAGGAAAAATCACTTATATGCACTGTTACACTCCTATCTCTTATACAGGTGAGGGAGGGATCACATGTGGCCACAGCTTTCACTCGAAAGCTGAGCAACAGGATAAAGATAAAAATATCCATCAGGATCTTTTTTTAAAAGTACAAATACAAATTTGCACATTCAATTTCAGCTCTTCATTAATTTTATTTTTAACAAATATTTATTTTTGCAAATAAGTTTTTTAACAAGAGCAATCACCAAAACTCAGCCTGTAGCTGCGATATTTTAAAATAATCCAACAAATCATATTTACAAGCTAATGGTAACCAGAATTTGCCATTTGGAGAGAAAACATAAAGAGTCATAATAGAATGTATTAAAAATACTGAGTGTTCACAATATCAGTAAATACAGGGAAAACAGTTAAAATGTAGAGACCAAAGGAAAAATTTTCCTTGTGTCTATAAAGTTCAAATATACTTCCCCTGGTTCACCGAGAGACACATGAAACATACCAAAAATACATGACAGAGATTAAGTCTCTAAGCAGTTTGTTAAAAGAAGCTGAAATTCAGGTCAGGTCCCAATGTCCAGATATCAAGTCCATCAACCCTATCATCTTACTCCTTTATCTTTATCACTGCCTTTGAAGGAGACCGGAGTTAGCAGCCTATATATGAAATGCTGCCTCTACACAGTCACACAGATTTGTGCTTCAGATTCATTTTCTCCTCTTTCTTTTCTGTTTATGCTTCCCTTATTTTTAATTTCCTCCTTTGTAAAAACCTATACTTTATCTCAAGCTTCTAGCCAGTCAGCTGATTTTTCTATCTTTCTGTGTATTTAGAACTAGACTGAAATGAAAATTAATAATCCCTTTGGAAAATGTACATGCACCTGTATGTTCTTCTGAGGCCAGCAGATCCTATTAAGAGAATGGTTTACTAATATTATGCAATTACAAAACTATTCCCCTCAAGTAGCACTACTTGTTTTTAGCCCAACTCTTCAGAAGACTCAATCTGCGCAAGCCAAAATCCTGAACTAGTACCTAGGGCAAAACAATAAGTGAAGCCCTAAAGGGAGGGCTGATTGCCAGCAGCCCTGCCTCTTTACTTTCTCTCTTTCGTTACTCTACGTTCTCTTCTTTCAATCCACTTTTTAAGTCAATTCCCAGATTTACTTCACTTTTTCCTTCTGGCACTTGGCTGTTTTAGTCTTCCTTTCCTCATGCTCCACTTTTTTTTTTTTTTTATATTTTCTCCCTTATTCCAACAAATGCTCCATAGCAGACAGATTCATTCATCTCTAGCACCTTATCTGGTGGAGCATATGTTTCTTGTCTTTGAGGTCAGATTAACTATTCCTTATAAATGTTACAAAGAAAAAATATGTGTTGGCAGCAAGTTCTGCTACTCTTAGCCATCATTTTTGTCCACTGCATTAAGCTCATTTAGCATGCTTAAACATGCCTTTTGTCAACAGCAACAAAAGGAAAAAGCAGCCGAACTCTAGTTAATAAATCATTTTCTGGAAGTAGAAACTGCTTGAGAAATATGATGCCAAGAAGTTAATGCATGTTACTCTTACAAGAGAGGAAAAATGAGGAGAAAATGTTTAACCATCTTTTGTGATTATAAAAGGTTCTTTCTATATATATGTCTGTGTGTATACCCATTGAACTATTTAAAAAAAAAAGGGTTTATACTGAAGCGCAGTACATCATTTTAGACATGGATTCACCCATCTTTAGTTGGTCTTATTTCCTAATTAGAAAACCAATTCATTATTACCTAAATTTGAAATAAGTCTATCCCATTAGGCCAACTTCTAGAAGTTTTACATATATATACATATATATCTCTGTATACCTTAAAACAATAAGCAAAACACTATACAGTATGAATCATATAACAGGGAACCACAGCAACCCTGATATTAGCTCAGCTGGTTAGAGCCTGGTGCTAATAACACCAAGGTTGTGAATTAGGTCCCTGTATGGGCCATTCACTTAAGAGTTGGACTCAGTGATCCTTGTGGGTCCCTTCCAAACCAGAATGTTTTGTGATTCTGAAAGCATTTCCCACTAGCTCATAGCTTTCCCCGTCCAGAGGGAAGATCCAACAACCATAATAACCAAGAAGCAGCTAAAAAGAGTTGAAGATGTCTGAGAATTTACTATTTTAAAATCAGACAAATCAATATTTAAATGGATGGGATGGACCAAATTTAAGTGAAAAGCAAACGTAAACAATAAAATCTGACTAAGCACCATATTACAGTCTGCCATTAGTCTGCACAGGTTTTCTAAAAAGATCTGGAAGAACAGACAGGGAGGATGAGGGAGTGTTTCTTTCTTTGTCTTATCTATCTACTCTATCCTTGTTTCCAGTGGTCAGTTTAAGCAATAATATACAAAATTTAGATTTCATAGCAGGACTACTGTGCTACACCCTGTGCAGGCAAATATTGTAGGAATAGACTAGCACCTCAGCAAGCCTGACCAGACAGACATTACAAACTCTTGTAAGCTAGGACCATAGAAGGGCCCTAAACATAAGCAGCAAACAGAATTTTTAATCAATTTATCTGTCTTATCTACCACCTCCTGCCAAAAATACTGCCCAGCTGTCCTGTCTTTTGAGATGGCTCCTGGTTTCTTTCTATCCTCAGAGTACATCTCACTCACTGAGGAAAAGTAAGGGGGTTGTTCCTGAACATACAAGTCTCCGTTCCATTCTTCAAAACCAGCACCTCATCCTCTTGCTGAAGAGAAGGAAATAACTCTTGCCTATTTGTTATTGTATTGCATACATGTACCAAGCAAAAGACACAAGGAAATTAGCCTAGAAGTCCAAGATACCATTAATTTAGTGCCAATTGTATATCTGCTGGGGACTGGTATCAAGAAGTGGGGAATATTGATAAAGAGAAGAAATACCCAGAGTTGTTCTGGCTGTGCTGCATTTCTAGCACAGGAAGCTTTGCTGGTTCCCAGGAAACTTTGAAAGACTAGAATGTTCACACCCAGGGCTGTAACAGCATCATCTAAACACCATTTTTATGTTACTATATCCCCTACTGGGGAATTTTTTTTCTATTTATTTTGTTCTAGTGCTAACCCTTCTTTCCTCCTGATATTACAATCATCCAAAAGCAATTAGAAGGGAAATTGGAACTACATGTATATTCACCATTTGAATTCTGCAAAAACAGGAAAGTAGGGACCATCATGAAGTTTTTGTAAGTGTTGAATTAAATATATATTAAAAAGTTACTAGTTTATGAAGTCACATGGGGAAGTCTATATAAGAAGTTGTTCTAGAAAATTGGGGGAAAAAAGTCATCAATGGAAAACAAGAATTTGGCTTTTTGCATGTGCAAAGTAATTTGTTTTCATTGTGTTTCCCCACACACACAGTGGCTGGTCTCTTCAGAGTTTGACACAAAGTTAATGAAAAAAAAAGTAACCATTGATTAAAAAAAAAAATTTACACAGTAAATTTCAAGCATGAGGCTCTTTCATTAACCATGTCTCCTGTAATATCTCCAGTGATCTTACCTGTATTTGCCAAGGAAGAAGAGCAGAGAGCACTATTTCCTACAGTTTAACAGGTCCTTTCCAACCAGGAGTGTCTTGCAGCTTCCAAGCAAAGCCATTATTTGCTGCCTGTTTTCTGTACCTCAAGGAATATCAACTCACTCCCAGGAAAGAAAAACACAAACAAACCCCTAGTATTTCCACAGATGGATTGGAAATTTCTGCCACCAAGGAATTTTGATTTATAGTGGGGATTTCCCCTGGCAATGCAAAGAAGATAAGTTTGCATATACTAAAAATGAGAAAAATGAGCTGGAAAAGACAGCTTGGTCCGGATCACAAGAAGTGCTTACAGTATTTGGAATGACTATGAAATGAAAAGTGGCATAAAAGTAGTCTCAGAATATTTGAGCACTTCTCCCAGCTCTGAGACCATTCAGTATCAGGTAGGTCAAGTAATGAATTTGAGAAGTGCTAGGTTTACAGAGGAAGACCTAGTACAGAGGTGCAAAAGTGCCCACATAAAGCTCCTCTGTTTTCCCTCTTCTATAGCCAGAAGTTGAAGATGGGGCAATGTGTGCTGCTTCTGCTCCCAAAATAAAGTTCAAAAGAATTTTGAGTCTCTGAAACACTAACTGAGAATAGCATATCATGCCAGACACCATGAGTTTGCACAGAAACCCACAAACTCATTATTAGGCCTGCACAAGATAGCAAAGTTTAGTCTTTCTAACTTTCCCCCCACAGGATCTGAATGCCTGCTTACACTTCTATGAAATTTGGGCTTAATTTTCCGTACCGACCCAGGTTTAAGCCAAAGGACAAGTAGCTATTCCATCCAGCATGATCTGCTTTGAGTAAGAATAGATAATTAACACTTTGCTGTTCTCACCTCCAAACACTGCTTTTTGTGCCCACTCTTACTAGAATCACTCAAACCAGAAAGCTGCCTGCCTAGAATAAAGGTAACTTATTGAGATTGCAGGCTTTTGTTTTTTCCCACCCTTTCTCTGCAGAGGAGACAGGTTTAGACAGACAGTACCACATTTATTGGTAGTTTTCTTGCAGTAGTTGTCTCACTAGTATAGAGCACTAACACAGCACATTCTCCTCAGGTTTCCCCATACCTCTGAGTGGATGAATGCTAGGGTGAAACCATCCCAAGCCTTCGCATCTGCCACCTGCAGCAGTTTTGACTGCAGGAAGCAGAAGGCAAACCCAGCTCCACGTCACAACATTGACAGAAGGAGAAAGCAACAGACACAGTCATGACAGACTGGTGTATTTGCAAGTGGGTTTGCATTTAAGGAACAGTTGTACATTTGGGGAGACCTGTGGCACTTAATTAAAGCCTGATCCCCACACACGCTGTCAGCAGGAGGGAAAGAGTAGGGAATGACAAATGCCCCCTCCCTTCATGCTGTCAAACTTCCAGAAAGCATGGGCAAAGGCCAAAGTAAGGAGGACTGCTTTTCCCTCGAGCCACAGTCAAGTGATCAATGCAAGCTTATCACTGTCATGTCACTACCCCTGGGATTCAGAGACTCTTGATGGAGCTCTGAGGGGCATCCACAGAAAACTTATGTAAAGACTGATAGACTTCAATGCTTGTCTCTTGTGCCCAGGCAGATTTTGGCTTCTCATAGAGTGCACCCAGGAAACACATCACCAACCCACGAGCAGAAGCACAGGAAAAGCTAACATCCAGTCACCTCATAGTGCAAGTTTGCAGTAGTATTCTCCCCAAATACTTTTAGAGTTCTCATATGGCAGGTAACTTCTACTGGAAAGACATGTACTTTCAGTTGATGTCATTCTGTAAACATTCTTACCGACTGCAAATGAAAGAAGCACTGGGGATTTTTGTGCCTTTTATTGTTTGCTCTCTATGAAATAATTTTAAGTTTAATCTCTCTTTCCAATCAGCTCGTGTTGTCCCTCATCCCACTGTGCTAATCATAGATTCATAGGATAGTTTAGGTTGGAAGGAACTTGAAAGATCATCTAGTTCCAACCCCCCTGCCATGGACAGGGACACCTTTCACTAGACCAGGTTGCTCAGAGCTCTGTCCAACCTGGTCTTAAACACTTAGAGGAAAGGAACATCCACAACTTCCCTGGGCAACTTTTTCCAGAGCCTCACCACCCTCATAGTCAGGAATTTTTCCCTAATTTCTAACCTAAACCTACTCTCAATTTGAAGCCATTTTCCCTTGTCCTGCCACTACATGCTCTTATAAAATGTCTATCTTTCTTGTAAGGTCCCTTCAGGTACTGGAAGGTTGTAATTACGTCATTTTGAAGCCTCTTTTCCAGGCTGAACAAACCCGATTTTCTTAGCTTTTCCTCGTTGGAGAGGTGCTTCATCCCTCTAATCATCTTGGTGGTCTCCTCTGGACTTTCTCCAACAGAGCCACGTCCTTCCTGTGCTGAGGACCCCAAAGCTGGATGCAGCACTCCAGGTGGGGTCTCATCAGAGAGGAGTAGAGGGGCAAGATCACCTCCCTCATCCTCCTACCCCTGCTGCTTTTGATGCAGCCCAGGACATGATTGGCTTTCTGGGCTGTGAGAGAACATTGCTGGGTCATGTCCAGCCTCTCATCCACCAGCCCCTCCAAGTCCTTCTCAGCAGGACTGCTCTAGGTCTGTTCATCCCCCAGCCTGTATTGGTATTGGGGGTTGCCCAGATCCAGGTGCAGTAACTTGCATTTGGTTTTGTTAAACTTCTTGTTAAACGTGGTTACCATGGGCCCACTTCTAGAGCTTGTCCAGGGCCCTCTGGATGGTACCCCATCCTTCAGGTGTGGCAACCACACCAGTCAGTTTGGTGTCATCTGCAAATTGGCTGTGCATGCACTGGAACCCTTCACCTACATCATCACTGAAGACTTTAAATAACACGTGTGTACATGTTTGTAAAGAATAGAATCATGGAATCAACTGGGTTGGAAAAGACCTCCAAGATCATCAAGTCCAACCCTTGATCCAACACCGTGGTTACTAGACCATGGCACTAAGTGCCACATCCAGTCTCATCTTAAAAACCTCCAGGGATGGTGAATCCACCACCTCCCTGGGCAGCCCATTCCAGTGTCTGATTGTTCTCTCCGTAAAAAATTTCTTCCTAAAGAATAATGATGGTAAATACAATTATACTCTACTTTTCACTCAAATGAGAATTTTAAAATATAAAAATCTTGGAATCATGGTTAACAGATTCAGCAACAGTTCATTTGATCCATATCTGACAGAGACAAATGTAACTACATAATTTATTTCAAGAAAAGAAAAAAAAAGCCTCTTTTGACAATTCACAGTTTTCTTTGGGTCTAACTGGCAATCTTATTTAAAATCCTCAAAGGAAAGTCCAAATTTAGAACAACTGCAGAATATCAAACATTGGGATATGGAAAGAAACCCCTGCTTCATCTTTCTATACCAAGCCAAATAAGCCTCCTTATTCACTGTATCTCCATACAATAGCATACCATTTGACCATGTAGAAAATGTCATAACCATTGTGCCATACTGTTTACTTCCAGTGTTATATGTTTGATAATAAAACATGTTATGTTAATAGCTGTTTATAGTATCACAGAACTCCTTAGTCATTAATTTTCAAATCCAAGTAGAAATTTTAAAGTGCATTTTTTTCAGGGGTTTTTGGGGTTAGTTTGTGGTAGAGTTTTCTAATGATGCAGTCAGTATTAATAATCTTACTCCTCTGGTATAAATCATAATCAACATGGTGCATTTTCCCAGCATGGCACTCTTGTCTGATTGTAAATCAGCAAATGTACCAAACATGCAAACAGCATTTTTTGATCACTTCCACTTACTAAAAATAAATAAATAAATAAATAAAATAGTACATTTATAGTAATATTCATGCCAAGTAGCCCATTTTTAAAAATAACCAGCATGCAGTTACTCTATTTGTATTAATTCTCAAAATATAGCTAAAGAAATAAGACAGATCTCGCTGTTTCTTTTTGACATGGCAATCTGTGATATGCTACAATCAAAAGATTATTTTCCCTGCTGTGTGCACTGCTAAAAACAGACAGTGTCAAATGCTGTACAAAACAAACTAGTGCACAATATTCCACACTATGTTTATCAAACTGTTTAAAAAGCTGAAATGCAGTTGTAGGCCCAGAGTTCACAACACGCACTTTCCCCCCCCCCATTTTGAATTAAACTATTACCAGGGACTCTCAAAAGGAGATGAGAACAAAGCTTCAAGCACCAGGATTAGACTGACTGTGTGAGCAGCCTTTTTATCTCAAATAATGTTTTTTCCCTCTTTTTACAGCAACACCAACATAATTTCTAATACTAGATTTGAAATCTCTCTTTACCAATCACACCCATGTATCTGTAAACTTAATCCCACCCTCTACACAAGTATTAAAACATATGGTCACACCTCCTTAAATTTAGCACTTCTTGCTTTTTTTCCTTTCCTTCTGATGACCCTCTGTGAATCACAGCTGTTAAACTAAATCACAGTATTTAAACTGCTTTTGAGCCATAAACAACACTCCCTTGAGCTTTCCATGGCTCTGACCTTTACCAAATATTATAATTTTAATTTATATACCTGACCACAAACTCTCTCATCTTTGTGAAACCTAATTGGTAAAGGATTACTGCCTCTGAACAGACTCTGGACTACCAGCAAATCAGAACAGTTGATGTGCAGCCAACACACTTTCAAAATGATGGAGCATCAGGTTTCTATTCTCTACTTCCCCCTGTTTTTATGGAAGCATCCAGCAGCCATAAAAAATACAAAGAATTCCTTTGAATTTTAAGTGCAAAATTTTGCAGGAGAAAACAAATAAACAAACAAACCCCCACTCAGTTCCTTGTTTGGGAGACAATACTTAGATACTGAAAACACCTTTGAAGTAACAGCCTCTCAAATTCCTACCATGAAATTCCATGGAAATTTTCCATTGCAATCTGGAAAAAGAAGACTTTACTTGTAGCTGACACTGGAAAAGCCTTCTCTCACAAAGGGAAGTGCTGCCAGCTCACCCAAAACAATCAGAGAAATCAGTCCCTTACTAAAAGGCTAATGTAGGACATAGGATTGAAGACATGACCACAGCTATGTTTGGGGATGAACCATCAAACTAAATCTCTTGATTGATCAGTTAATCAGAGAGGGAAAGTAGAAGTCTTAAGAGTTTCAGCAAGGTCCAATAGACTTTGGTTGCCTTCAAAAAACAAGGATTTTTTTCTAAGACATTTCTAAGACAAATTGTTTCCTTTTTAGTATTAAAGGAAAATATCCCAAAAGTCAGTTAGAAATAAGATGACTATCCCAGGTTGGTCCAAGCCTTCTGTAGCTTTTCACATATCTAAAGCATTCCATCCAGAAATTTAAATGTAGAGTTCTGTGCAGCATCAGTATCAGATGTGTATAGCCAGGGGGAAAAAATAGGATATAAAAGCTTTGTTTATGAAATTTATTTTTTAATCAATACATAAGCAGTTACTTATAATATTTTTACATAATTCCTACATTAAAAAATACCTATTATAGACTTAATGTAAATATATTTGCAGTGAAACCATGTACAATGTTTCAAAGCCTACAACAAATAATTTTCCTCCTGAGCATTCAACTGTCTCTAAAATATTTGCAGGGGAAAAGCGAGTAAGATAAAAATACTTCCATACAAAATGGAAAAAATAACCTAATTTTTTTTTAGTTTCTCATGTTACAAACCTGCTGATCTGACACAGCTCAGATTTATTTAAATTACTTTCCTTTACCAGTGTAAAATATGTGAGACATCTTAGGTATATTCAGAAGGCTTTTATTGGAGATGAATTTGGCACTCAGCTTTTGAAATTGTTTGCATTGTAGCAGGGTTCACTTTGTGATTCCCAAGGCTGTAGCAGAGTTTTCATTTACATTTTTACTGCATTTTGGTGCAATTCAATTTGAACTCTGGGCAAGACCTTCCACGTGGTGAAAAATCCAGAACTGACTCTGAAGAGAGCATACAAATTTAAATGACACTACCTTTCTTTTATTCTCAAATTTCCTTTATTTTAAGACAAACAAACTCATATGTAACACTCTTCTTTGCATAGAGCATTGGTAAAACACGCTTTTCATTGGAAAATAGATTTGTGCATGCCAGACACACTCCAGAGGTATGGGACACGTACGAGTGGAGACAGCTGACTGAAAACCCATTCTAGTCTCAATAAAGCCACTGAAAATTCTGCTAAGCTCTTTAAAAACTAGTCTGTGTATGAAAGGACAATAACTGTAATATTTAAGCACTGAATATTCTTCTGCTTCCTGAGGGTCACACCTACCCAATGGTGCCACTAATCAATGACAGTATCTAGTTGATACAATGCAGTGATACCACAGAAAATCCAAAATATTGTTCTCAGGGAGCAATTAGTAGTTTATACCTACTATACCAAGGGGTTCCTTTACCCCAAATGGGAATTATTTCATGAGGAGGGAAGTTGTTTATGAAATAGAAGGAAGTGGGAGTTTGAGACATGCGGTATCTGCGATTTTGAAAACTCATGCACAGACTGACATAAATAGTTTATCCTGAAACTTGATGTTACCAAAAGTCTTATAATACTAATGAGAAGCTGCTAATGTTTAATTTTGATTATAAAGCACAGGTGAACAGGTGTGCTTTAAATCATGAAATGGACTACTAGAGGTAAAGTATTTCTTATTTATTATCATAAGGTTTACCAGACTTAAAAGATTTAAAAGATTTCAGCTCCACATGAGTGCATATCTTTGTCACTCTCCCTAAAGAACTGGTAACATTTAGCCAGGCTCTAGGAGTAACCTTTAAGATGCTGCTTACAAGGGTGCCAAGAGGGATACTTATAATACACAGGCTGCAAACTTTTCCTTGCTAACAGCAGGAGGAAGGAAAGGGGGAGGGAGAACAGAGCATCCAAAAATTACTGTTCTTCATTTGTAGTGTATTACATACAAAAGACTTGTTAATCTAAAGCAAGACATACTGTAACGAAACATTTTAATTATGTCTCTTAGGAATGTCACTTCAGGCTCTCACAACCCAATATTAAAAAAGCACCACCTTTAGGAACAGGAATAATCATTAACTAGAATAATAAACATGAAGCTAGATAGACAAGATAAAGATTCTATTCAAAGAATTTGCAGCCTAGTAAGAAACATGGGAGACTATAGAGAACATCTGTATCCGCAAATCAGACGTGCACAGGGAGGAAATATCCATCAATCAACATTTATACGGGGTATAAGTGTATTTGTTGTCACATTTTAGTGGTGGAACCACTACTAGATAATCCAGTTGTTTTACCTTACTTCAAATGAAAAAAATCTGTCCCTAAAAATGTAATTTTAAAGGCTTACTTTCACCTAGAAACTGTATGTTTTCCCACACGAAAATATTTGGTTGCTGATGAGTAGCTATTAATTAAGCTATTGACCTACCCCTCAGGGCTGGTGGCAGATGTGGCACTATCATGTGACAATTTACAGGGTCAGCATGGCTTACTTTTGAATAGGCTACTTTAATAAAAGTTAAACCTTTAACTCTCACCAGCCTACAGAAAAATATGCAAGTGTTTGAATGTCATTAATTGCCTGATAATCATTAGGCTATTTACTTGATCTTGAGGTTTCAACAGCAAGGCGCTTCCTCTCACCAGATGTGACCTTATCAAGAAAAACTCAAAAAAAAAGGCAATGCCAATAACATCCTGAGAATCCTGTAAACAGAAAGCAGTACAGGCTTTAAGATACCATCATGCAGCAGGCCTCTGAATAACCTGATCACAAGGACAATACAAATCATGAGTTACAACTGCTGGACCAAACTCAGTCACATGCTGGATTTTTTTTAAAGTCTACCTTAAGTTGTCTTTATTTGGTATTGATATGTTGCATTTAACATGTCAAAATAAAACTTGGCTAATTTTGCATAAGCCAATTCACTTGCTATCTTTGCTACCAATGCCTGCAGACCCTTCATGCAGGTGAACTTGTCCTCTGAAAGTCTGTAACATTTTTATTGACACCAGAAACTGCAGAAAGAGCATTCAAATATTCAAACTATTCCACAGGTTCCAAAACTCACAGATGCTTCTCATAGTTCAAAACTGCACTAGAGTTCAGATATTGGGATGAGAGACAGAAAACAACAAGTTGAATGTACTGGGAACGAAGCAAACAGTAGCAGAACTGCTACGTGAATGTGAGTCGTTCTTTCTCACTTTGGTGGCATTTATGAAACCTCCAAAGTCCACAAATGTTGATTGTTGAGAGTTAGGGCTAGGGAGGTACAAAGTATCTGAGCAATCATCATGTCTTGCACATGAGCATCCATCACAGTGACCATAAATGCAGTTACAGGCTTCTCTGGACTCTTCTAAAAATCTCATTCTAAGTCTTTCCAGGAATAAGGAAATAAATGAGGAATCCACTTCAGAACAACCCACTGTCTTCTGTCAGCCCCAGTGCCCTCCATGTACCTCAGTTTTTCCACGCTTGGTGTTACCTGCTTCAGACTGAGAAAAATGACATCACACTTTTGTCATCAATTTGTGCTCTGTGATTGTCACTCTGCATAGATCATCAAATGCCTTTTCATTGACTTTCGGCAGAAGAGCACAGAAGATTTTAGTTAAAGGAAATATTTCCTAAAAGATCTTTACAAATAGATGTGGAGATCAAATGTGATCAGAAGAACTTCTGCTTTACAGTAGTACGTAGACATACATTTGTTCATATGTCACTGTTGTCAAATATCATCTGGCCTACAGATACTACAGTATTTCAAGTACAAAGCAGTTATTGTCATTATCACTGTCCCTTTTTAAACATTGATGTATGATACTAGTATTTCACTTATTTCTCCTGAGCAGAGTTATCCACACCATTTTATAAATGTTTTCTATTGAGCTCCAGTGCTGTTCTTTTCAAGACACAGTCAGGTGAGAGAGAAGACATGCCTGGTCTTCTTTGTAAAGGACAATTTCTTAGGTTGCTTTCTCATGAATGATATAGTCTTAATTGTGGTTTTTTTTCCTTAAAACACAATTTTTTTCTTAGGCCTTCCTGGTAGGGATTGCAGATAGCTTGGATCTATAAATCCCCCCTTTTTCCTATGGCCTATTTGCTGGATGATGTCTCAAAAGGTATTTTAAAATGCACACTCTACATACCAGTAGGATGCCTTGAGTTACATCAGCCATTGCAGTAACAAGACACAGCAAAGAATAAGTCAGTGACATGGGAAGGAGCAGTTTTGGAAGGCTAGCCACAGAGCTGCAAGCAAATAATTACTGTCCTCTCCCACTAGCTTTAACACCATTTCTCTCTCCCTATGATTAACACACTATTTCTGCATCGGGTCTTCTGGATCACCTTCACTGAGAAAGCCCAGAAAAACAACACAGACCTCAGCACCACATCCCAGCAACAGAAATCCTATCCTGGGGCTGATCAGTGCATGAAAGTTGGCTGAGGACTCCAACCAGTGTTTGGAAGGTATCGAGTTTCCTGCCATAGACCTTGTAAAGTGGCCCTGAGCAACGTCAATCATTTTGTGAACCCCTTGCACAGGGATCTGTCTAGGCTTCACCTTATCACATTTTGCTCTGCAATAATATCTAATCAGTTTGCAAGTCATGTTTTAAAAAAAAAAAAAAAAAAAAAAAAAAAGAGAGAAAAGCAATCCCATGCTTTCAGCCTCCACAGGGGATAGGAATTGTTTGAGCGCAGAAAAGAAAGCTGACAATACCATTTAGGAAATTAAGAGTTCTGAATATGTTTCTCAAACTGCTTTTAACATCTTTAATGTTCAAAAAGTCAATATAGGCTAGACAGACAGGAAACAAAAAGAGCAAGCATAACCCTGGAGAATATAGTAGTAAATAAGTGATCAAAAAACAGCAGGGAGGAAAACAAAAGATGTTTTCGTGAAGGAATGCCACTCACTCAGGGGAACAATGAGAGAGAAGCCAGGGACAACATACTGGGACAGGACACAGAACAGAGTAAGAGAGGAAGCGAAGTGTATCTATGTGGAAAGCTTTATGAAAAGAGAAGTTGCCATGACTGGGGAATCAATCAAAAGGCTGCATGTCGATACAACATGCTTGGTCTGAACAGTACTTTACACAGAAAATAAAATATACTAAATGTAAAACAACCCGAGGAGGTGAACAGTGAAATGGGTCTTATTCCAAACTGGGAAGAGCCCACTATATCAGAGATGTGCTCCAAACAGGAACAAGAGATTAGTAGTAAGTAGGTATATTACTTTAAGAAACATGTGATGCAGAGCAGTTATTCAGCAGCAATGCAGAGAGATATGCAGCTTTTTTAAGCTAGGCAACTGGCATGTTCTGTTCCATTCTGTAAGGTTTTGCACACCACCAGTATGAAATTGAGCATACAAGATAGTATATTTTTGTTTTCATTACCTTCTGTGCTGCTAAGTTCTATGCCCCAGTCTATTTGATCTAATATACTAAATATGAAGGCATCCCTATTGCTCCCTGTTAAATGCTTTCATAGAATGAAATATCACAATGCAGCTGTATATTTTAGGTTAGACCCTCAGCTGGCATAAATAGCTACAGCCTCACTGAAAACTGTAATTTTGAAGTATTCCCCCTTTCTCCCACCTCCTTTGGAGGGAGGCAGCTGAATTGCAGTTTGTGTTGAGCACCTCATCCAAAATCTCCTGGTCAACTTGGCCTAGATATGTACTTTCTTTTTCTTGTAGCATGTTAGGTATCCTCTTTTATAGACAACTTACTTCATCTGTATCTGACTCTGAACCTGGTCAGCCTTTTATATTAAAAATCTTGTAGCTCCCCTGCACACACACACTGTAATGACTCAATGTTATAAAACATCAGCTGCTTGGAAAGTGACAAAGCAAACAGAACTGACTCATCCATCCACTGACTTTTCTATTCAATACGATTAACTGGTTGAGTCAAACTTCTTTATCTTCTTCGAAGGCTTGATAACAAGGGTTATCACTAAAACACTCCAGAAATTATTAAGTGTTTATTATTGCTTCCTAAACCCAAATCAACTCTTCCACCACACATCCAACCCACACATACACATATGCTATCATCCTTGCTGGGCTGAGGCTACCTTATGCCTTTGCATTATATCAACTACCTTCTGACTTCTAATTATCAGGCAAGAGCGACACACAAAGGCATAGTGGCTTTAAAGCATTGACAAAGTATCAGCAAAGAAAAACTCCAAAATCATTATTCCCATAAGTAGCTGACAGTAGCTTCTGTGAAACTAATGACATCTTTATGTCTCTCCAACCAGTTAATTTTGGACAGAGTTAGACTGTCTGGTTTTTTTTTTTTTCCCAGTACAGTGGTTCATCACTTCAATTAGAAACAAAAATGAGCCATAGAAATGGAATAGATTAATCTTTTTACAGAAAGCTTCTAAATTGGTTTGTATATGCATTGTGTATACTGAGGGCCCTAAGAAAAACAAAGGGGAAAAAATAAATAGAGTATTTCTACATGAAAACCAGCAATTCATTATCAAGCAATTAGCTTAGTAATAAGTTCCTATTTCTCACTTTGGGAAATTTCCACGAATATTGGTAATATAATTATGATAAAGGTTGGAGGCACACTACAGTACTCAACTGCTAACAGTCCACAATTTGTCTTGTCATGACAGACAGGAGAAGTTCTAATTACACTGAACATTTCAAGGAAAGATTGAATGTTTGCCAGACAACTCTCCATTGATTGCTTTTAAAGCGTAGTACTGGACTGCTGAAGGGAAAATACCAATTCTTGCCTCCAGGTAATTAATTTTCATGCTGTTCTCTCCTTAAACCCTAATGAAGCTCCCTTGAAGTCTTCATTACCAAAGGGTATTTGTTAATAAAAAAGCAGAGAGCCGGACAAAGGTCCTATTTCCCTCTCCTTCTCTATAAATTTCTGTCTATTATACATTTCTCAGGACTTAGTAATGTCTTTGAAGTGAGTAACGATGGTCTGAAAAGTGTAGAGGGTGAGGGATACCTAATGAGAGGGCAAAGCAGAAATGTGGAAAAAGCTGGGACCTGAAGAGAAACTTGAAAGAGAGAGTCCAGATGTTTGACAGAGAATAGAGCTGAAGGAAAAGGAAGGCAGAGATATATCAATATTTGGTGAAATGGCATTACCATGAAGTTAAACTGATGAAGGTAAAAAGCAAAACTTTAGAAAATGCAGCAACTCAGTAGCTTAATCTCAGGGAGATAAGTTTCTCAGAGTTAGTAAATAAACCAAGTCTAGGTTTCATAAGGTAAGCAATAAAATTGCCTACTGACACTGATGGCAGAGCTTCCCTCCAGAAGGCATCTGTTCAGTTATTTAAAGTGCTTAGTGTATCTGGCAGGGCTCTACACAACAAAAACTCCAATCCAAGGACAGTGAATCCCCTTGTTCCAGCCACAAATAAATACTGTTGAGCCAGCTGAGATATATTTGCTACCTAAGGGAATGCAATCTCTTCTGTTGGCTCTTCTGAAGAGAAAGTCTTTGGTTTGCACTGGCTGGGTGGTGATATTTCAGTGTATCCTAGTGTTATCCAACAAAGCACCAGAGTGCTTTAATACAAGCTTCCCATGAAGTCACTGAATTTTGGATTACTCTTAATTGCCAAGACAAACACACAGGAATTTGCATTTAAAAATGTCCACAATATTACAGTTGGAGACTTTGTTGATCAGTACATGAGTGCTGGAGGAAAGTCAAGATGTCCAGTTTGTTTCCTCTTTCATTTTCCAGTTGCCTGAATCCAAGCCAGGAGCCACTAAGAGAAAGGAATAAATGTTTCTTTTGTGATTTCTTTTTCTTCTATTTTTTATGTCAATATGTCTTTTCAATATATTAATCAACATCCTTCCCTATGTCTAAAACCTACATTAAAAACAGGAGCTAATCTCTATCCCTTCTTCATGCATTGGTAAGAGAATTTGGCATATGAAGTACCTTAGCACCATTCATTAAACAGTCTGTGCCCACGCAGGAGATTTCCCTCGAATTTTTGAGTTTGCACAATGCATTTCTGCTGGCTTAACACAATTCCCACTCCATGACCCTATGGCAAATTTGGAGGAGCAGTTATGACATTATAATCAGATCATATAAATTGTAAATAACACATACAAAAGCACATCCTAGCAATTTACAAAGGGATTCAAACAGTAATATTCAATAGTCACTATTTGCAATTATTAAAATGACCTTTTTGGGACACTAAGCATCTGAGGAGATGAGAATGGTTCCAAGTCCATGAATGATTTCCATTTCTCAAAACAGACAGTATTGCTGCTAAAAGTACTTGAGGGTTTTTTGGTTTAAAAAATTAAAAAGCCCATACAAAACAGCCTGTACTTTTGATGACCTAAAAATGGCTCTTACTCAAGTTATTTATTCAGTTTTTGGGAGCACACCTGAATTTGACAGCGCTAAGTGTCTTACATTTCCACATGTTATTGAGATATAGAAAAGAATGCCACTAGTGATTTCCTGTGTAAAGCTTATGTCTATGGTTTCTGTATCTTGCTGTACTAGTTAAGTCTCTCTAAAGCTGGGATTTATCTTTCTAATTTCAGGATTACTTTTTTCAGTTGAGGCTGTAGCTGTCTTTAATCAGTACCTGCAAGAGATATTCATTTACAAGAAAGGGCGTTTTGGAGCAGGTAGGGACTAGTATAATCTCTTGCTTTTAAAAGTATCTATCAAAAATATAGTCAGAATGCTGCATTAAACAGCATAGAAGCTAAAGCTCCGTGAGACATAACTTAGCTGAAATGTGATAACAGAAGTGCAAGTAAATGCAAACAATTAACAGTGGCATACACACTAAAAACATTTCCACAAAGGTATCAAACATGAGCAAATACCCTATCAATACAGACAAGGAGCTTGCACTTGGATTTTTCAGTTCAGGAGTATTTGTAGCAGCTCATATGTATTACAAATTATCACAGAACTAGCCTTTTGCATCCAAAGCCCATTATTACTTTGCACCACTTCATTTGGCAGAGGAAATTGAGTTCTGTTTAGAACTGCCTAACCACCAGTGATAAGCCAAAGTATCCATTCTAGATCTTTGACATTATAGATATCAGAGAAGAAACTGATCTTCTGATTGTAGCCTAAGGAGCAAAATGTTCTGTAGTTCCCTGTTAAGCTGAACAGGAACAAGTTACTGATTCAGGAACAAACAAATAATTTTGGATCAGCCCGAAACTACATTTTTCAAAGTTTTCACTTGAAGAAAAATACTTTAAGTTTTACTTCTTTTTTCACTTACCACTAGCTCCAAGATAAAACGACGTAGTAATTTCATGATAATGCTGATCACCTATGCCACATGGTCTCTTTCTTCTCAATTTTTCACAAGCACACAAGCCAGTGTTACTTCCACAGTTTCATTAGACAGCCAGTGAAAAATCCTCTCTAGCAGGAGAGGCCTTTATATTCCTGCACCTAAAGTCCCAAGTCGTAATACCCTTCCTCACATTGCACTCTAAATGCAGGCTCTTATGAGCTTAGAGGATTCAGGTGTGAAAATGAACTAGTTTCACATGCATCCTGGTGGGGCACATCAACAGGATTATGCAAGCTGATAGGAGACATGTTATCTTCATAATCACACTTCCCAGTGGATGCATCTATGACAAAATTCATTGCAGCAGGGACAGTAACAAGCAAATGTTCAGTTCTAGGAAGTGAGTGGAAAATGCTTTTGTCATGCTGTTGCTAGATGGTTTGTACCTTTCCTCAGGAGTGTACTTTCATGGGGTATGTATATTTTAGGCCAGAAATAGTGAGAATGGCCATCAATTTTCTATCCCATTCTCTTCCATTAAGGTCTCATGTCCACATCATCACTGGAGCAACTGAGTGCTTTCCAGTAGTTCATGAAGTGATGTGACTGGTATCTGTCATGTGTTCTTTCCCTCGTCCACTTCCCAGGGGTAGGAGTATGCGCAGTAGCGTTTTGTAGTTTTTGCCCTTTTTTTTTTAATAGGCATATACACAGACTTGTATATGTTGTGTTAGGAGAAACAAGGTAAAACATGCACTTTTTACTTAACATGGAAGTTGCTTTAGTTTGTATTGATCCTAGTTCTTGTGGGAGTTCAATCCACAGTCTTAAACCACGTTCAAGAAAGTCTTTATGCTGTTTCATACCTTGCTGGAGTGCCTGGTCACAGTAGCCACCTACAGGTCTACCAGTAAATTCTTTCTTTTCTTGTAGTAAAGGGACATAAGGCCTCTGGTGTTATGTTACCATGGGAAAATATGGAGGGGAAACTGTCAGGAGAGAGCTGGAATGAGAAAAGATCACAATCTTCCTACTAACTTCAGCATTTGGCTACACTCAGCAAAATCAAACTGGTCATACTCTCCCGAATAGATCTTTATTTTTTAAGGCATTGTTGCAAGACTTGATCCTAGCATACTTCATTACAAAACAAGGAAAATATCCGGCCTTTTCCTAAGGGTTTATTATCAACACAAAAAACACGGTGAGATTTAAAAACAAAGGCAAATGAAGCTGACCCATTTTTGGATGTTAAAACAAAGCACCAGCACCCTCTATCAGGATATTTCAAACACTGGCAACAGAACAGTGATTTATCCTGAATAGAAAATATGCCTTTAGTAAATATTTAGTACGCACTGCAATCTTCGTAAGTCTGCTTTAATTAAAAGTTCTATTTCTGTTTTAAAATTGACATGAACTACTACCATCCAGAGCTCTGCTTTGCACAGATATTTCTTCAGAGCTGTAGAGCAAATTGTTATGCAGTATCACTCAGATAAAGGTCTGCAATAAGAGAAGTGATAATGAAGACAGCAGCTGTTACTAAATTACAAAAACAAGACAGATTTGTTGGCAAACACTAACAAACTGGGAAACTTTTTTGCAAGTTCAACACTTCTGCAAACAGTCCCTTTTTGGGTTCCCTCAGTGGTGTGAGATGACATCAGAAAAGTTGCTGCACAGGAGACTCATGACCTTTCTAACACAACCTGCTGCTTCTCACCCTGATCCCCTTCATGGGGCAGGTGATCAACATTCATCTTGACCCCTTGCAACTCCAGGCAACCCCTTTTCTATGGGAAGCACTAGAGTATACAGAAGAGGTTCAGAAAGAAAACCTAGATGTTCAATGCACGCCCTCTCCTAATAGGTGCCACACAGTCAGCAGCAGAACACATTTCCCTATTGTGCCTCACCAAAACCCTCAGCCACTAGAGAAGCAAACCTTCTTCAGTAGAGCGTTTCATCAGTTCCTTCCATCGGAACAATTTAATAACATCAATACATAATCGTGCCAGGTGTCAAGAGGAAATCTCAAGGACAAAGATTTTGTAGACATTCCTCCAGCTTGTGGCAACTACGCTATTGCCACTGGCTTCTTTAGTGCATTGGCAATTTAAACAACTAGACACATACAAGATTTTTCCAGAATCCTCTGGTTATGTGCACTTTATCTTTCACAACGACTTTGCATAGTCAAAGAATGCCCATCTGAAAATTATCAACTCATGTTTTTTCCCAATGCACTGAACGAAAGGGCACATAGTAGCACAGCTACTCATCCATGAGGATTATCAATCACTTGAGGCTTCTCATGTGTGCGCAGGTGTACAACCTGGATTTTGAAAACTATTCTCTTCTTTCTCCCCCTTGAAGTCTCCCCAGTAGGCAACCAAGTACATCCTTCTGTCCTGAAGAGAGTCTCAAGAGCTGCATATTTTTCTTTTACTGTTATCATCATTAAATTGACATTTCTCAAAATTCTGCTTGGTGTCATGCAGGTTCAAGAGACCTTGCTGAAATAAATTGCAGTTGCATCTTCAGTGACACACTGGGGGCAAGGTTACCAGGACTACTGAAGGGGACAGTGCTGCGGTATGCTTTGAGGAAAAAGGCTAGGAAAAACTCGCCCCAAAAGATTTTATTACTGTTGCATCTCATCTCAATTGAGACTCAGTAAAAAAGCAACATAAAGGAGACATGGAAAACTTTGGCATGTATGCCTTCAAATATATAGATTGATATAGGATGCAAAGTCCATGAAAGATGCATTCTGAACTGAAGCATGCAAACTGGAGTTTTGTTCCACATTAAAATAAATCCATACTTCCTTGAAGTTTCTAGCTCAAAAGAGAGGACAAAATTTGCACGTCTACATAGAAGAATAAGTTTTAAACTAGGGAGAGTGGTCAATCTCTTTGGAGAAGATATAAACCATGCATTTTGGAAGAAAACTTTTAATCTATTTTCAATTCTAAAGACATTTCATAGGGGAGGCTGCTGTAACAACTATCATAATTACCTATGAGTGCTCTTTGCCCTCCTGCAGTATTTTTGAAGGCTTTGATATGCAAAATAATACTACATGGAAACAATTTGCTTTGTCTCAGTTGCTTTGTGGTAACTTCCCAAATGCATGCAACCACCCCATGTCAAAGGGAGTTCATGTCAAAGGCAGCTTAGCTCTTTCTCATTAAAGGAACTCAGAGCTTCCATGGCACACTAAACAACACAAATACAGGTTCTGTGAAGCATGGTAACAGTTTTCTCTCAAAATCCCCAGCCTCTGTGGCTATTTGCCAAAGCAACAGTCTTCTAATGCATACACTGAACCTCAAAAGCGATGAAAGGATACGGTGGTGGAGTAATGGCACTAGTTTGAGACAACCGCCTATCCTGAAACAATAGATTTATTGGTAAGACTTATTGGACTCTTCTCTATAAAATCATGGGGAAAAAAGGAAAAGAACAAACCAGGACAGGTCACAGATTCAAATGACAATCACATTGATGAAGAAGATATGCTCACTCTTAGGTTTCTTCACAGAGCAGATACTCAAAGGTGGAAATAGACTTCACATGTTACAGTGTACAGCATAGTTACTCTCCTCCACAATAACCAAAAAAGGGACTCTTACTAAGTTGTTCTGCTGTATGTTAGATTTTGTATCAAGTAGCACTTCTTGGACAAGAAAGTTCTTTTTTTCAGAAAAAAAAACTTTAGAAAAAATAGTTTTGTAACAAAAAAGAGGGAAGTGTAAAGCAGATAAGGACAGACAAAGCATTTAAATACAGCAAGTATAAAAACGTAGAAGATAAACAAAGAAACTTTCTCAGGTTGGTAATAGATTGATATTGACCAGGGAGAAATGGATCGACACTGACATAATGTTTCATTTTTTCAAATATTAGCTTAAATGCTTTTTTTAAATATACATCAACTTCAAAATGATCATACTCAATAAACAGATGGTTATCTGGAGTTTGACAACATGGAAATGATCTCTACCTCTGCCAAAACTTTTGATATAAAACACACACTTAGTCATTTTCTTCATTTTCTTCATTCATGTCAACTTCATTTAGCAGTTGCTTCCTATCCAAAACAAAGTCAGGCAAGTTAAGATTAGTATTGCATACATTGCAAGCTTTTCCACCAAATCCATTTTAATCTATATAGAGTCCACACTGTCTAAGCACAGTCTAGATTCAAACAGCTCCAATGGAAGCATTGTTTCTGCTGGATATATAACACAGACTTGCCCAGCCACACACTTGCCTGATGGACTCCTTTTAATTTCTTTGTGAAAGTAAGTTTCTTACTAAAAATTGTAAAGGACAACTGACATTCATTCAGGCCTAACAAAGTTGAGAAGACCCATACAGTTTCAGCAAAAGAGTAGTGGGGAAGGACACTAGGATTTGATCCTCCAAAAAGGGGCAATGTACTGAGATCAGATTAAATAAATGCATGTTTTTCTAAATGCCTTACCCAAATAAAGCACAAAGAAGTTAAGCAGCTGGAGGAACAGTCTGAAGAGTAAAGATGAAAAATTCTGGTCCCAGTTCTTCTACAGACACTGCATAAATCGAGATTTGCTCCATGAACATGTTGCAATTCAGTTTTCCCAAAAGCAACATGAAGAGTGATGAGATCTTCAGTACTGACTTCACAGGAGAGATATACATGTTTGTATATCTGAGTCCTGGAAACTGTAATCAGATGTGACTCTCATGATAATGCAACACTCAGCTGATATCAATGGAACTTTTGATGAAGATCTTCCCAAATAAATTATATAGCTGCAAAGAATACATATAAAATTAGTGAAAGCTTGCTAAATCCTTAGTTTCCAGGATAACAAGTGATATATAAAAGCAAACAATTATTGCTACAGAATATCCATTCTGAAAGAACAGAGTGATGTTTCTGGAGCTGTTCTGGGAGCTGAGGTGAATAATAGACACTTCATAATTTACCATAAAATATTAATTTATCTTTAAAAAACAGCAACAGGAAATTGGAATGCTAAAACAAAGAAAAAAATAGATAAAGGAAAAGTACATCGTATTTTCCTGTGAACTTGAGAAAACTGTTAAATAGTCCCAACCAAATCAGCTAGCAACTGGAGGTGGCAACTGAACAGCAGGATTTTATGAAGTAACAGTGCTGGTAATAGGGTAGTAGGCAGAAGTAGGATTTAAAAAAAGAATGTAAGATAATTATACAATTATTGTCCAGACAGGTAAAGCTGAATTCCTTCATTCAGTCCTACACTCAGGCCTTCAGAGAACTTCAAGGTGGTTTGTCACTAGTGGTAACCTTAACAAAATACCTCAGGGAATCTGACTGATGGTGACTTGCCTTTGAGGAAGGCGTGATCTCCTGCCTCTGAGCTTCCCTTGAGCTGAAATATCCCAGCAGGTATATAGGCAAGAGCTTGTGTTTTGTGAGACCACTGCTCCTCCCCTTCAGCTTCCAGTTCAGACCTGACACAAACACTTCACCTCCCCAGGCACCATCCTCCACAAAGGCAGTAAACTGACTCTGTGTCTGAAGGGCAGAGAACCCGTCTCTCACTGAGGTATTAGGGTTTGTGAGAGGAAACTGGTCTTTTCTAGCACTGGGTAGAATTGAACTTCACAAACCCTAAGCTTGGGGGATTTCTGAACAGCTAACAAGTTTTTTTGTCATTTTTGTAAGAAGCAGTGTTTCCTGGCTGTAGCTGGAGAAAGACCTATCCTCCCAAAACACTTCCCCCTCACTGCAAGCACTGAAATCAGCTGTGCAAACTGCCCATCCACCTGCTCACAGGGTAGATTTCAAAGCCCTTTTCTTTCTGTGGGAGCCTTTGGCAAGAGTGGGGGTTTATTTGGTCACCTCCTGAAGGCCTCTGAGAACTGTATTCTGGAGGGAGCAAGTGAAAGACACATTTCTCCCCCTCAAATGGTCTTTATAAATAGGTTCTGTGTTCAGCCAGAGAAAAGTATTATTTTAGGCATTTCTAGCTGAAATAGAGCAATGGAGACGCTGCCAGGGGCTCGGATGGAGCACTACCCCAGGCAGGAGTGAGATCACTCTCTCCACCACAGCAGTTGTAGGGGCATGGGAGCAGCCCACATCTCACCACCTCGTTTTGTTGGAGGGAGCAGTTCATGGCTTCAGCCTGGCTAGTTCCTGCCATCCCCCAAGAGGCACCCTATTCTGTACAGTCCCATCTTCCTCTCAGAGACCACTGTCCTGTTCAGGTGTGTTCAGTCCCCCTGCTCTTCAGGGGGACTGCTCCCACCCTCCCAGCTGCTCCACATGCACAAAGACCCACTGAAAACGAAGCTGTGACAGCTCTCACTAGGCAAAAGCCCTGGGTTGGCCTGTGCAGAAGTATTTATAACCCCTCAGGACTGCACTTGGCCCCATTCTCCAGGTGCTTAAACAGGGACAGCAGCCCTCACTGCCCTGCATGCTCTAGCCCCGCAACTTGCCTGGCTTCTGCCTGCTCCTGCAGGCAGCTCAGGTCTCAGTCTCTTCACTCAGTTCCTGCTTCAAAGGCCATTGCTGGCATGCAAAGGGTAGGGGTTATTTCTTGTAAATAAAACAAGTTCTTGCTACAGTGCCATCGTGTGTTTCCACCCAGAGCTGACTTGCTAACAGTTTCCCTTGTGCGGCTTCTCTGGTTTTTGATGTCCGTGAGCATGGCGAACTCCTGTTCCAGCCCCTCAAACACACACACACACAGACACACATACGCTGCTCCCAGCATCAACCCATTTGGAAATAAGTCTGGATCACATATACATACATCACAACAATGGCCAGACCAGTCTGTATAAGCTGCAGACTGAATTTTGCCCCATGAGTTGTCAACACAGCTGCCATCCTCTGGGACAAGGCAGGTGACAGTGCTGCAGTGGCAGTGGAGCGGGGAGCCAAGTGTTGCCAGCTGCAGGGATGCTACAGCCACAGCCCCAGAGGAGACTTGGAGCACGTCGACTCTGCCTTCAGAAAACCCTGCAAAACCTTCTTCTGTCATACTGCCTTCCCAGCATAACAAGGATGACATTCACCCTCTGGTATCCCAGTGGTATTAATCACAGCAAAAAAACCACTTAGTGAAGTAAACGAATGCCCAGAAAAAATAAACAGATCTCCCAAACTACTGTATAAGAGACCCAAACATTGCTGTAGTCCAAGACCAGGATTTTTAACCTTTAGAAGTCCAGAGTCTTTATGAAGTCCAGTTGGTGTTTTATACCAGACACTAAACTCTATATAAAATTTATTCATGTCCTGCAATACAAGATTCATGGAGGCTGAAAGACATACTGCTCTAAATATTATGGTCTGAGAGAATAAGCAACGGTGCTACCAGGTAGCAGAGTTTATTCTCACTGTATGAAAAGTGTTCATGCAAGTACTCTGAAAACCAGTAAGGTTACTTTCCCCTCCTCTAGCACCCAGCACACTGTCAGTGTAAGACTAAGTCCCAAGGCTGAATATTTATTCTGTAAGAGTGTCTGGCAATCATAGATGTATGCTGGCTCCTGTGGTTATGGACATAATACAGTGATGGGACTCTTGCTTTAGGAAAAGGGGCAAGAAGTTGGCATTCCTCTCCAAGCTCATTTTAAGACACCATTTTCCATCTGGGATAATTTTCATCAGCTTGTCTTTTCCCTCCATTTTCCCATTAGAAGGAACCGGGAATGAACAAGAAATTTGTTTAATCGTCTTCTGTGAGATCAGCTGAATTCTAATGCTGTTTGATTACAGCTAGTCACAAAAATGTCAAGTGCATTTCCATTTAGAGTGCTTGCTTAAACAGCCATGCAAATGGGGACCACCCGAAAATCAGCATACATCATGAGAGATTTGAGCTTCCTTATGGTGTATACTTGTTTCAATCTACTCTCTTGCTCTTTAAAATTATGCATTTTCACAGCACATCATTTCCCTAAATGAGGATGATACATCACTGCTGCAGATTGACTCATGAGGCCCATTAATAAAGGCCAGGGTTTTTCAGCAGCTTTTCTCATTGGGAAGGTGTTATCTTACCATCTAAATTTGTAATGAATATGATGCTCTTAGCCTATGCCCAGCCCGCTGTTTCAGCTCCCCTTGTCAATTTGGTTGGAGGTTTTCATTCCACAGGCAGTGGCATCATGTTAGAGAATAAATAATGTATTGTTCCTTTCCCTAAGTAAGTAGCTATTCATTTTAAATGCAGCAAAAATGCTTAAAGTGAAATTGTTACCCTTGTCATATGAGATTCACCTCTTATAAAACATCTCTGCCCTGAGATTCAAACCTATTACATAATTTCTAGTACTATACTGCTGCATGATGAACTATCAGTATTAAACAAGAAATACTAATATTCAGTCTCTGATTCTATGTTTGTAGTTTTCCCACATTCTTTTGCTTTCCAAAATAAGTAGGGTTGATCAGAAAATTGGACTGGAGACTACAATAAGATATGCAAAAAAAACCCCTAAAATCTCTGTATGATTACATGTTGCCTATAAAAATGCTTTGGGGTATCATTTTTTCCAATTAAAAAAATCTGCAGCTTATAATGAAATGCTAATGAAAAGAAAAATATTTTGTTTAAAAATGTAGGGATTGTAGCATTTTGTACAGGAACAAAATACTTCTGACACAGTCTGGAAGAGTAATATGTTAGATATTAATTATCTGATTGGGACTGAGAATTTCAGAAGTCCCTATAGGGATCAAAAAATCATATAGACATTCTCTGAGTACTGGACACCTGATTCCCTAATTGTTTAAACTGAATTACTAAATTTAAGCATACTCACTTGAATTGATTAGGCTCCCATAACAAAAGGTTTTGCAGAGGACACAAAATTATTAGCTTTCATGAACTTCTTTAATTATTAGTTTTTTCAGTCTTCTATCCTCTTTCAATTTGGATCAATTTGTGTATGATTGACAATAGTATATAAGAAATTATCCCTGCTTTGGAGCCTAGAAAGACTTTCTGCATAAAGTTTCACTAAATTTTAGGGGTGTAGAGTTGCACAACAATCTGCACTGTACTATCAGCTGAAAACTGTTGTAGGAATGCTATTTCACACGATGGTACTTCCACTTCCTCTTCTGGTCAAAATTAGGAAGTGCACAGATATTTTCCAATCCTTTCAAATTTAACACAGCACTTTTGAATCCTCAAATAATTCAACAGGCTTGAGCTGTGTTCATTCACCACAGCATGTTTGTGCAAACTAATTCTTGTTAGTACATGAAGTATATATGAACCATCAGACCTACACAGCGTACCTGTTCCCACACATAATATTAGGCCTCCAAGGAATACACTGTACAAGTATAAAACTGGAGAGATATTTGGAAATGTCATTTCCCCATTCATTTGATTCAGTATAAAGAGCTGCATCTCAAACCTAATCTCCACACTTGGGCTCCTGTTAGGGAGGGATGAATTTTTAATAGTTTCAGTTGGTTTAAATGCAGCTACTGTATTTATCACTGAGAGGCAGTAAATAGGGACAGTGTAGAGCTGTTAGTTTTGCAGCAAGTTTTGTTGTTCATTTGCTTTTTAAAGAAAACTCTAAAAGAACAAGAGAATAAAAGCCAAACATAATGAGAGACTCCTTACAGCTACACAACATTGCTATAACAGGATTAACAAAGCAGCAGGTTCTCTTTTGTATATTGAAACCACAGAAACAGTTAAAACAGATAATTCAGAGTAAGATTGTCCAGATATTTTGAAAAAGCCCAAAAAACTACAATTTACCTAGTTAATCAGACACACTCTTTCTAGGTCTACATAAGATTCTCTAGCCTTGCTCTCACAATTCCCTATAGTCTGCTAAAGTTTCAGATCTAGCCTTGTCTGATGAAGTTCAAATTAATAACAGTGTCTTGAAGACACAAGAGGTTTGACCAACTCTGCAAAAGGCCAGTCTAATAAATGGAAGGTAGACTAGGTCAGTCAGACCTGCTAACCACATTACTGTGCACACCTGCAGGCTATATTGGACCCAGGAGAGGAGTAACCAGATAATTAGGTAGACTGACATTTTACTGCAGGTTGAAGTAATTAGGGAACTGGCAAAACCCAGGAATGACTTTCTAAAGCTTACATTGTTACATATATTGCCTAGGGTTTAAAATTAATAGCATAAAGAAGAAAACTTGATACCTTCTGATGCAGGCAAGATTACCAGATACAGGCAGGACCAACCTGTAACATTTCAATCCAGCTCTGAAATTTTTTAAATGTATAAGGGCCAGAGTTGGTGTCCTGGTTTGAACCTGCACACAAAAGAGTGGCAAAAATGTTCAGAACAGCCAACAAAATAAGACTTTAATGCCTTTTCAAATATTGAATATATAGTAATGCATTATGGTAACTCCCAGTGTATCACCTGAGCTATAATACAAGAACACACCTGACAACAGTTGTTACTCTGTTTGCTACACAATTCATTCTATGCACTTTGTCCATGTAGACGAAGGAAAACAGGACAAAACCCCAATTTGATCTTCATTATTATGCTTCCTAGCCCTTTTCCATAATGTTTTATAAGCATGCATCAGCCACAAGTGGTAACCATATTTCCAATCTGCTGGGGCTAAATGTGCTGTGATCAGTACCAGCAAGGAGAGACAGAGAGACATGGAGACTCTGTCCAACTAGACTGAAATCTGGAAAGCTATGTTATCAAAGGGATGTATAAAAGATGATTAATTGTTTGGTAAGTACTGCTATTTCATAGAAATGGTGTTAGCTGAACAGCACTCCACTTATCTTCACACAAAACCCTCTTTGTAGAATTTGGATAAAATACAGTTGCCTCAATATACAATATACTGTGATAAATAAGAGAGGCTGAAGTACAGATAACAACTCTTCTCCTGGTAAAATTACAGTCCAGAATTGATCAAATTCAGTATGGATGGACAGGTGTGGAGTTTTTGGTCTCCTAGCAATTTTCTTTACTTTGTTCTACTTTAAACTCCTTAGGGATAAGCTACTCTCCTGTGCTCATGGCCAAAATACTGAGTCAGACGGTATCACAGGTACTTCAAAGGGGCAGCTCATTTCCTGTAACTTTTCTGTGCTTTTGGCTTTGGAAAGAGCCTGAAAGCCCACCTTCATATGAAGGACACCTGCCTGGAAGGAGAAAGCAAGAGCAGGACCCCCTGTCATGCAATCGGTTACCCTCGATTTGTAATGCAAAGATCTGTAATAAGAGCCATCTGTCTTGCACAAAGCCTCTCTGCACTGAACACTTTTACCAGGGCCCCCAAACCACAACCAACTGAGACTTATCCCGAGGCAGTTTGCAGATGAGAAGAAAAGACTTGGATTAAAGAGGCACTTCCCAGGGATGCCTGCTGAATCGTTTTAGGAAACGGGCCAAGGCGCTGAAGTCATTACTCACCAAAGACAAAAATCAGCCCAGCTCAGAAATATTTTCAAGAACCAAGGCTTACTGTCCAAGCTATGTCCATTCCTCTTCTGCATTAGAGTCCTCCGCTCATTATACTCACACCATCATATTCTGCAGTAACAGGAGGAATCCCTCCATGGCAGTATATATTAAATAATCATGCTTTCACGTATGTATCTGTCATAGCAAAATTTCACCGTTCCTGAGATTCTACATTTAAAACACAATAATTACAAGGAATAAGAACAGTATCTTGCTTTTTTATAATATCTCCTTAAAGTGTCCTTAAAAGAAGAAGTCTTTCATAAATCTGGTCAGTGCTATATGTTTTCCTCTAAAGAAAATGCAGAGTCTTAAAACGCCTTAGATTAGATGCAGGAAAGCAAAGTAGATTTTTCACTTCAGCTGAATGATCAAAATCTGTACTAGCTCAGGATTCCACCCATTAATCCTACAAAATTTATCAAGCTCTTGTTAGATAATCCAAGGTATTACACAGATTTTATGGGGAAAAAAAAGAAAAGAAAGGTGTATTGTAAGAAGATGGGAGTCAGCCTCTTTTCCCAGGCAACTAGCGACGAGACAAGAGGACATAATCTAAAGCTGTGCCAGAGGACATTCAGGTTGGACATCAGGAATAATTTTTTCACTGAAAGGGTGGTTAAGCATTGGAACAGGCTGCCCAGGGAGCACCACCATCCCTGGAAGTGGTTAAGAAATGGCTGAACATGGCACAGTGCTATGGTTTACTTGGCACGATGGTGTTTGTTCAAAGGTTAGACTCGATGACCTTGAAGGTCTTTTCCAACCTTAATGATTATATGTTTCTATGATTCTGTGATTAATACAGAACATGAGCAATGCTAGGTTACTTTTTGGTTACAAATGAAACTCTGGCAAGTTTACATGATTACATGGGATGTGCTGTTTGTGTCACATGCCATACTGCATCGCATCTCATCATCCACTTAGCTAGCACAACATGTGATGTTGCCCTCTGTGCACTGAGGGGATGTTTGTAGGCAGCTTCTTGGCAACAACATCTGTGGACCAGCCTTGTATTGTCAGTGACAGCTTGGAAGAAACTTCAGAAAACTCACGTAAAACACCGCTGGAATGGTATTTGTGTATTGGTACTGCAAGGGTTGTTTGTCTCGTCTGTGTGTGTATGCATGTGTGTACCCACATCCTGAGTGACTTGTGAGCAAACTGCACTAAGAGCCAGCATAGGCTGGAGCCTGGCAGTGGTCCCACAAGCAAGAATGCAGCTGCATATGTTTCCTGAAGTGGAAAACTTGTTTCCTGTTGTTTCCAGAGCAGTGGATATGCCTCCAAAAGCAGTGAAGGAGCTATAACTTATTGCAGCTGGTGCTATTGCTAGTTATCATCTGTGATAACAAAGATGTCATAGTTTAGGCTCATGCTGTGACAGCAGTAATGACTGGCAGCAGAGAAATGACTGGCAGTTATGAAACATAGAGGGCAAATTTCAAGGGAACGGCGGCAGGGATCACTTTGATAAACCTTTGGTAAGGAAGATGATGACTATGTGCATGCCACTGTGTCTTAAGAGGCCAGAAGACTGCAATGTTCGTGTACCTACATATTCCAGGAAAGAAGGCAAACCTATGACTGGGAGTGCCTGGCCCATCCTCTGGTGCTGAGGAACAAGAAACCATGGTAGAGTAAAAAGAAAGACTGCAGAGGGATGATTAGAGCAGACAGTCAGTGAAATGGTGGTCACCCATGCCAGTCCTTATGTAGGACGGTGTGATTCTGATTCACATCACACACCATCAGTAAAAGCATTTCTTCATAGTAGCCAAGTGAAGCCGTGCCAAGGGTGCCCTGATGCCATTACTGCAGGAGACACACTCAAAGCACAGGCAGGAAGAGCAATCTGTGCAAGTCTGGCCGGGAGGCCTGCCAAGCTGGTGGATGACAGAGGATTGCTATTTTTATCTGAGAGATACAGTTCAGTATTTCAGGCCCTAATGCATAGGCTGAGAATCAGTGAGTGACTGAGGATATCTTGAAACTGGAGTTGGGGGAATAAAGGAGCTAGGGACTGACAACTGCCTGAATGTACTTTATGGCATGAATTCAATTCAAGATAAAAACCTACCAGCTGAAAATTGTTCAACATTTCAAAAGACTGGAGGTACAGTGCAAAGCATGACCAACATGATCTGTTTCCTCTTTGGTAGTTTGTCCAGAAAAGACCACTCAACTGAATTAAAAATAATCTGAGTCTCAAAGTAGGCTTTTTTTATGTGACAGCCTAGTTGTTTTCTGCATTATGGGCATCTTCTTCAGCACTAGCTGAAACCTGGGATTAGTTCAGTCTTGTGCTGTTCAGCTACTCCATAGCCAGGGCTGAGTTCTGTTAAGATCCCCTGCATAACTCATCTTTACTCTAAGTAGCTGTTGAGTAGTTGCTATTGCACTAACATGTAGGTAAGAGAGCATGTGTAAGAGTAACTTGCAAGAGTAACTCAAATTAAAATTACCAGCTTTAAAAAATATAAAACCCTGAGGAAAAAGAAAAGAAGTCAGAAAGTAACAACTCAACACATGAGAGGATCACAGCCACTACATTTCAACTCATTAATCTGAGCTTTGGATCAGAATCCATCATGCTTACAGTTGTGGGAATTTATATGGAACAAAAACAGCGCCTTCACTCCACGCTTTACAACTCAGTTACCATTTACATAGGGAAAAATAAATCCCAATCACTTCTATATTTTGGGAAGTCTGTAAATAATAATACAGATCTATTCCCTTATAACAGCCAGGTATCCCCAAGAACTGACACAAAATTGACTCACAGGGACTCAGGGAAAATAAATATAGCAAATTCTTGCAATTCCCAAAGAACAGCTGATCACTGACATTTGGCTTCAGGGTATTCTGTGATTTTCACAAAATATTATTGCACCATGTTTTATCAAATTCATGTATTCATAATAGCATAAATTCAAACAAATATAAATATAGCATGACCTTTTATTTCCAAGGCACAAATGACAGTTTTGTCATAGTTTGCCTGTTCATCATCATGGCTAGGCTTCACTATACTTGTATGGAAACTAGTCCATAAATCTTTGAATATAACACTTTAACCAAGTTTCAAAGAATGAACAGCTGGATAGAACTGTAATAATATATAATACAGGAGCATAAAAATTGAAGCCTTACACTTACCTAGTAAAATTTTTCAATTTTATATTTACGTTCTCATCTATAATATTTATGATATATATGATTTACTTTGGTACTAAGTTTCCTTCTTCTTAAGTACACCTATATAGAGGACATCCACATCTACAAGTATGGTAAGTCTCAATTGATTTGTAGATACAAATTTCATGCTTGAACACACGATTAACAGATTTCCTTCTTCTCTATTTCGGTCTTATTTTATTACCTAATCCAAAGTCTGCTGAAATTTCTGGGCCAGGAAAATGAGTTTTGCTCTGAAATTCTCATGAATGATGAAATCATCCATTCTTTTTTTTTTAAGGAGTTGTGGGGTGATTTTCTTAAACACTTTATAGACACAAAGGGAGCATTTCAGGGTGTAGGATCTCAAGCTCTGGCACTTCACAGAAGTTAAGATCATGCAGGCCTGATAGTCTTCTATCAGTAACACCCTTAGAGGTTCAGTTAGGATGGAGAATTTGTCCACTGGCCCGTCTCTGACTCCAGTCATCTCAGCATGACTTAATTATATTTCATGGAGGGCATTTGAGCAAGAGTCATTTCAGCCAAATTTTGACACTTAAAGAGACACATCTAAGTCATTATTCATCTCATTCAAGGATAATCTGTCATGTGAATCCCTGGCTGGAAGTGTCCATTTCTGCCCATTGACTATAAAGGCAATTAACTAAAGTGAGGATGTTTGTTATTTAGACATGTAAAGTTATGTGAGACATATTGCACCTTGAATCTTCACCTAAAACAAAGAAAGACAATGCCTCATTTATGCAGTCAGTAGACTACTCCTTTAGTAGATTGTGCCACTCTCACTGCAAGAGATAGGTGCTACCTTTCAATCAAACTAGCTCGCCTGCAATTTCCAGCTTATTATGAATTTCCTCTGGTAAATGGAACACCAATAATTTTCACAATGAAAACGACTTTATATCTGTCAATCATAGAATCACTCTGTCTTCTATTCAATCTTTCACTCAATTTAAATGTTGATTTCATATTTACCTATGCAGATGAAGTTTCCTTAGAAAACACACATGGACTACAGACTGATGTGCTCTGAAGTGTAGTTATCCCACTGAAAAGTTGGCAGCTGGGCTTCTTTTTCTCCCACTGAAAGGTATTATTAATGTTTACTATTTACAGGAGGGCCTTCTGCAGCAGAAGTGTATGAGTATGATGCAATAGGGACAAAACTACCCTACAGGCAAATTAATCAGCTTTAAAAGAGAAACAGAAATTTAATTCAGATGTATTTCAAAGTATTTATAAGTATTTACACAGTATTTATAAGTTTAATTGTAAAATAGTACAGTAAATATTTTTCTATTTAATTGACCTAGTAAAAAAAAAATTCATTTTGAAAAGCTAGATTTTGCAGAGAGATGTCTTATTACCCTGTCTAATTAGTGTGAAACACGTGACTCGAGTTTTCTGCTCTGAGCATAATGGTATAATATACACTTTACTGAGGAAAGCAACAAATATAAATTACCTATGACAAGCGTCTTCCTTGCAGAAGCTTGATAACTAGGGACAAGAGAGTTAGTACAGAGCACAGCATCAAAAAATAATACAAACCTCTACCTAAAACAATAGTGGTTCTGTTAAAATTTTTAATTCAGAAATAAAACACCCCACAACTCCTTAAAAAAAAAAAGAATGGATGATTTCATCATTCATGAGAATTTCAGAGCAAAACTCATTTTCCTGGCCCAGAAATTTCAGCAGACTTTGGATTAGGTAATAAAATAAGACCGAAATAGAGAAGAAGGAAATCTGTTAATCATGTGTTCAAGCATGAAATAAAGTCACCAAAGACAAAGCCTATTATCTGAGAACATTTGACATTATTATAAGATTTGGCTTATTTAGACAAAGATAATAAAATGTGTTTAGACTTTGATACCTGAACTAACAGCAACTTTCAAATCCTTTCAGAGGTCACTTATCCATATAAATTGTATGCTACAAAAATTTCTGTCGAAAATATTACTGATTATTATGCTTCTGTCGTACTCTGTCTTACACCGCATGCAACACAACTAATTTGCCATCCAGGTTTAGACATTCACAACAGATATCTGTACCTGTACTGAACTAAACCATTTCACCAACTGGTATGACCAAGGTCTTCAAATCAGTTCAGACTTGGATCTAAGCTTAACAATTCATTTATCTTTCTACCATATGACAAAGCAAACATTGCCCGTGGGAGCTTATGATTATGAAAAATTTTGAATGTTATCTCTGATTTTGCAAAACAGACCAGCATAACATTGGTTAAGTCATAAACACACATCAACTTTTTTCTAAAGTCTTACTAGAAATTGACTTTGAAAAGGGAAAAAATTCTGATAGAAATTAAGGATGTGAATTTTGCTTCACTTTTAAGGCATGATAACATTATTGAATCCATTTTTTATTTTGTTTCTGTGTAAAAGAAGTAGTCCTGCTATTCTAGAAGTTGTGAAGTTTTTCAGAAAAAAAAAATGTAAGAGGCAAATTATCTTCGTGCAGTTGTATCCTGGTTTCAGCTGGGATAGAGTTAATTTTATTCCCAGTAGCTGGTACAGTGTTGTGCTTTAGATTTAATATCAGCATAATGTTGAAAACAGACTGATGTTTTAGTTGTTGCTTTAGTGGTGCTTAGTCTAAGTCAAGGACTTTTTCAGTTTCCCATGTTTTGGCACTGAGGAGGTGCACAAGAAGCTGGGAGGGAGCATGGCCAGGACAGCTGACCCAAACTGGCCAAAGGGATATTCTGTATCATAGCCCATCATGCTCAGGATATAAACTGAGGGGAGCTGGCCAGGAGCTGCTGATCACTGCTTGGGGACATGCTGCAAATTGGTCAGCAGGTAGTGAGTAATTTCATTGTGCATCACTTGTTTTTCTTGTGTTTTCATCCTCTCTCTCTTTTTCATTACTATTACTACTATTATTATATTTTACTTTATTTCAATTATTAAACTCTTCTTATTTTAACTCATGGGTTTTACATTCTGATTTTCCTCCCCATCCCACTGGGGCAGGAGGGAAGTTGGGAGGTAGTGAGTGAGGGGCTGTATGCTACTTAGTTGCCAGCTAGGGTTAAAACACAAGTTTTTTAGATGCAGACAGTGCATATACACCTGCATATTATCTTGAGAAATGACAATTTCATGAAATGGCATTAATGTTTCTTCTTAATCAGACAGACATCTCTATGACTCCAGGTAGGTACTATCTCATCCATGGATTTCCTTAGTGTTTTTGCAATTGAGGGAAGGTTTTAAATAACACTGTTCCCTGTTCAACAAGACTTGTTTCAAAGATTCATTGGCAAGGAAGACTCTTAGCCAAATGAGACTGTTTTGCCTAGGAAAATAATCTTGAATCCTTTGAAACTGAGTTTGGTTTTTTTAGACCATCATGGAAAGCAAAATATAAAACACTGATCTGAGGACACAATCTGACAATGGGAAAAAGTAAGTTGTGTAATACATGGCAAAAATATTCTCGAAATTTTCAGCCACCTACCTGTATGTTGTTGGGTTGATGATACGCCTTATCAAAGATAATTGCTCTCTCACACTTGTCAAAATATTTCTTGCTAAACTCTGTTCTCCAAGAGGACTCTCTGAAGACAGATCAGCTGAAGATTTTCAAGCCCTTAGTCTCACAGTCCAGTCAGGAATTCCTTCACATATTCACTCCCCAAAAGATTTAGTGTAGGATTCTCAAAGTGGTTCAGAAACTCATAAGGAAAAAATATTTTAAGTAAGTCCTCGTAGCCGTATAATGTTTTTTGAAATTTGTTACTCCATCTTTCCAGCCTTCCCAGTCTCACCATTCAGCTCCTCTTTCCAAGAAATCTGCCCACAGTTTATTCCTAGGGCCTGAAGTTTATATAAGTCAATTAAGATAGTTAACTACTTGCTATAATTATTCTTTAAAACAACCAGAAGCTTGGTACATCTGATTCCTATTCAATAAAATTAGGAAAAACAGCTGACAGATGTTTGTGTCTAAAATTAGTAAACTTTTCATTCTATTAATTTGAAGACCAAGAACACTGACTGTTTTAATAAATTCACTTTAGGTCAAGAAAGACCATTCCTTGAATTTAAAATATTTTGGCATTTAGATCAGATATGCCTGTCACAAGAAATTGTATAAAGCTTCTTTTTATGATTATTTTCGTTTTCAATGGCCTTTAATGAACAATGACTGGGAAAAAGACACAAGAAAGGGAATGAAATAAAACAGATGGAAGAGTCTCTGGTGGAATAACACCAGTATAGACTTGCTGCAGGTAATTTAGTTTAGGCACACTTGCATGGTTTGCTTAGCTGAGCAGAACAAACAATCAGATAAGCTGGCTGGAGCTTATTCACGTGCTTTCATTGAAACAAAATAAAAAAAAGCTGGTTCCACTGAAAGTGCTGAACACTGACCCCAAGATATGGAACAAACAGAAAGTATGATTTATTACAGCATTTATATTACAGAGAAGAGTATATCAAGGAGCAGCAGTGGAAAAATGCTTTTTGATCATCTTGTAGTTCATCTTTTTCTCTCTTCCATCATTGGAAAAGAAATAAAACAGTGCCATTGACCTACAGGTTTCCAGTAGAACAACATAAGCTGTAAAACATGCTCTAATCTGCTGGTTCTGTTTGTGTGCATACTCAAGTTGATCAGTTTTTCACATTAAGTAGGCTAATCCAGAAGAAAAGAAAACAAGAGAATACAGTTACTGGCAGACAATTGCCCCAAATGGATCACATGCACTTCTAATGGATATGCTGGATATGCTGAGATAATAGCCCAGAAAGATAAATTATGTATGAATAAAATTCTGTGATGTCTGTTTCTCAGAAACTACATACATACTTTTTTTACTTTTACATGTGTGTATATACCAGGTATCTGAAGGCAACAATATAATTTCTTATAGTGGAAAAGGTGTAATGCAGGGCTACAAATGAATTGTTACACCAAGTTACATATCCTCTCTTATATACACATGCATACAAAAAGCATGTCTATATCTACACCATATATTTTCCAGTCATGGAGTCTGCCAAAGCTATAGGACTTCTACAATTGCTATAGAAGAGCTCAGCAGTTCCAGAAGTGAGAGATATCAAGTCCTTCTGGAATATACTCAATAGATGTGTTACATTCAGTGTAACAAATTAGTAGCATTAACTACAGGCCAGCAGGTATCTCTTTAAAATCTCCACCTGTTCCTACCTTTCCAAGTGTTCTCAGCAATTGTACTTTCATCTTCACCTTTTAGATAATGTTCCTTCCACAGTCAAACAGTCTGTTCCTTCCATAGTTAAGACTATTTTTGTACAACAGAACTGATATTGTTTCTCATGATTAAAGAAATGCAGAATCTAACTAATTCATATAATATGAATCATCTACTATAAATTTTCCTTTATCTTCCAGCATTAGAGCTAGCCAATATAAACCCCTCAGGAATGCAAGTGAACAGAGCTATCTCTAGCTAAAATCTTCCCTTGAAAAACAAAATTTTGTCCAGGCTACAGCTATTCGCCAAAGTCATCTATGACCTACATTTATTTTAAGTAGTTTGTCTAGGATTAAAAACCACACAATGATTGTTAAACACATTCCAGAAACTATTATTAACCCTAAAAATATTTTCTGTGGATTAATAATTTTAAAAGTTACATATAGTAAACAAAGGCCTAAAGAAAATCTAAATGCACTCTCTCTCTTAAATCTCAAGTTTTCCTTCACTCTCCATGACAGGGTATAAACGTATTGCTTTATCCTAGTCCTGCCTCCTCTTTTCTTATCTTGGCCCAACTGTCATCATTTCATGCAACTAAAGAAATGTTGATAGTAGAAGGGACCAGAAGGCTTATGAGAAGAACACTTGCATGGTGTTTGTGAAAGAGTCAGATACAGCACATGTTCACAGATGTACATGTATATATATATATATATATATATATATAAAACCAGTAGCTGCTGCAAACAGGAAATGTTTGCTGAGTTTTGTAGGTCCAATTCAATCAATGCATGCACTCTGCAAAACAAAAGGAAAGCTGAAGAAGTTTCGGAAGGAAAACGCCAAGCCAAGTCAGATGTGGCTCTATTCAGTCTTCAAAATCATAGCTTTATTTTTTTCCTGCAAAACTAAACATGTCCAAGTAGGTACATGCACATCTGTGAACATCTTTGTCCTGCCTTCACTACCTGTCACATATCAGACTTCTGAAAAACTCCACTGTCAAAATCATCTTCTTTGTCAACTTTTTTGACCTTACCACTGGCCATCATGAGCTGCTTCTTGACTGCTTCTTGTCCATTTTAGCAACTTAAAGTCCCTGCCCCCAAGTCCATTTCCCAATTCATCTTTCAGCACTCAATTCCCACAAAAGTATCAGCATTCACATTCCCACCATTTTTTTGTCTTTTACCGGTCACTAAACATTTGATGAGCAACACAGAGGCTTTCTAAAGCAATCATTCCCACTGACTTTACAGCGAAAGACAGTACAAAATCAACTTTGTAAGAGGAATTAATGCTGAGTACATCGAAATACCCACAACCAGGATTCTGAACATTTCCTTTGGCAGTTCTGATTTTTTATATGTGCAAAAAAGTCACATATGCCAATAGAGGAAATCCAAAAAGCATTTTCTTCCACATTTTTGCCACTTTACATGACCCAAGAACTTTGTCTGACACTAATTCTGTTACAATGCTTAATATTCATTTCCCATTGGTTGAAATAAATATTTATTGCACCACCAAGTTTTTTTGTTTTGCATCATTGAGTGCTGGTTTGCTTCTCTTTCCCCCATAATTTTATTTCTGGTCAATATTGGCCTACTCTGCAAAATTCTCTCATTCTCTCCCTCAGCAGGCATGGGAGTACTACCTTATACTATTCTATTTAGTAATGACAGATGCTGCTTAGGTTAGCATCCAGTAATACCATCAAAGGGTTTGTGCCAGGTAACACACATGGATCACTAATAATCCTGTGGTAAGCAGTTGTACAGTTCTCCTTACCTAAGCCGACTTTAATGCCTCTGCAAAGCATTTCTAGGTGGAGAGGAACATTTATTTATCAAGGGGAAGGACAGATCTGAACAGCTTTACAACAGGAAAGACTTTCTAGGAACATATACGGCAGCTGGTGGCATTTCTAGCACATGCCTGGGGTACTGAGATCTTTCTAGGAAAAAATGCATCACTGCAGTTACTATTATTATATCCTGACAAAAAGCTACAATAAATTTTCTTTTTACATTCTTATTTGGTGTGACATTGATGACTACTGCTTAATTATATATGTAAATAAAGTAGTGGCCATCACTGTTCTATGATGATGTTGCTCTGAGTTAATGATGAAGAGGGACATGGGGAGGATGTGGGACATGTCAGTGTTAATGAAGATTTATTCAGTAGTGACATTTGATCAAATCTACTTGGCGAAGTCTTAGGTTTCATTAGTTAAAGACATAAAGCAGTCTGTCTGATTAAAGAGAGAAAAAGCTGTGGGGAGCTCACATAAATTACTACAGCTCAATTAGGTGCAGACAGTTTAGTGAGTGTTTATTACCAGTAGAAAGGAAGATTTTCCAATTAGATTAAAAGGTTTTGAAAACAACTCTTATAGTGCACAGTGATTTAGACCCATTGCTGGAATAATACATTGTGAGAAGCTGCATTGATTAAAAGTAAGCTGGTAAGTTATCTGCATTGCTTCATTGTTTATCAATGGAGCCCCTGCTGCCTAGGTACAATTTACCTCACAAGATCAATGTCTGGGCTTGGCTAATTTTCTCCTTGCTGAAGATTTATATGGATGTAAAGGGCATCTACATCATGGCTGAAAATGCCGAAGAGATTTATTCAGGATGATCATCAAGGAAGTGAAGTTGTATCAATCACTAGAAGTACACCCTGGCCATGCTGCGCCCTTCAGGCTGGCGTCCCTGCTGCAAAGTTGAGTTTAAAGACAAGACATTTTAATCAGAAAGGAACTTCATTCCGGTGAGGTTCCACAGGCTCATTGTGAAAACTGAAAAGGCACTAAAACAAAAGTGGAAGTATATAGAGTGCTCAGGCAGTGGTCAGGCAATGTTTCTGACAAATGATTGAAGGTACTCGGTATACAGTGCAAGCCTGTGATTCATGAATCCAGTGTCCGACAGTGCAGAATGTGACTTCCAGCAGTGCTGAGTTAGCTGGAGTCCAGGTCTGCTTTGCCAAAGGATTTTTGGATATGGGCTGTGAAAGGTAGGGGGTCATTGTCCATGGCTCTGAATGACTGATTGTTTCCCATGCAGAATGGCATGGGGAAGGCGGGGGGAAAAGGAGCGAAGGAAAATAAAATGAATGATATTTAAATTCCTTATACTCCTACTGTGCCCTTCAGATCACAGGAAGGCCTGCAGCTGCTTCTAATCCTTGTATCCCAGAATTGTCTATTGTGAAGACTGGAGGAACTGAGAAAAATAAGCAGAGAAACAAATAAAATAATTCTAATTTTACAAGTTTAATAATGACAGTGGTCCACACTGAAGTCTTTCTTCTACCTTGTGTGTAAACAGGAGCCAAAGAATCCAAATGTTACAATATAAAACTTTCATATCTTTCATTCTTTTCCCTGCACACTTGCACATGCAGTATTTTTCCTCTGTTAATGCAGGTCTCCAAAGTCTAAATTTAAATCAATGTTATCAGAGATGCTGACACTGTTCTGACCAACTACCATGAAAGTAGAAATGAGCCCTCTCTTTTGGCTGTAACATTAAGCCCTTTGGGCTTCATAAAAGTGCATGTGCATAGGACTGGTGGTGAGAGGGAAGAAACTATGGCTTAGTATCTGCCACAGAAAAAAAAAAAAGGGTATGCAGGGGTTCTTCATTTCACAGACTACAGCAGTGCCCCAGTATATACTACATGTTCTCCAAACACACAGAAAAGTACATTCTCCCTCTAAAGGCTTCCTCACATTTACAGGTAGGACAGTTCTTCTGTAGAAGCATTTTGATGTATCCAAACCCCTAATTTAAAAGCGGGTGTGTAAGCACAGACTGTTGAAAAAGTGGTCCACAACGAAACGTTGGTTCCTTTTTAAAATACGGTTGAATGAAGCCACAACTAGCATAGTGCTTATTCATCTGAATAATTCCATAGTCTTACATTCATGTCCTCACTGCATGCTTCTAAATTACACATTCGAACCCTAAAAGTCCTAGTTCTTAACTCATAATGACCAGAGTTCACATAGTCCATGTTCAAACTGCTTTGCTCTATACAATTAAGCCACAAAGTTTTCTCTGGGAATTCTTCTCTACATTTTACTGTATCACTCCCCTAACTATAACTACACTTCATCAAAAGAACAAGTAACCATTTTTCAAAAATATAAGGCATAGTTAAATCCCTCCAGGCACCCCAGATATTAACACTTTATTACATTAAATAACTGTTCATGAGTAAAATAATTATATTCTTTGTAATGTAAACATTACATTGGTTTTGGTTAACAAATCTAGGCTTTTGGTTTGTTTTCTTTATAATTGCAAGGGCTTTTCATTTAAGGAAACAATTAACATTTGTTACAAGTACCAAGATTGAGAATGACTCCTACTATTACAGTAAATGAAATCAATTATGATTTATTGGCACATAGCAATCTTTTGTAACATTGTAGGCCAACCTGCATTTTCTATTAATTAAACTCATTATAACAACACTTTGCTACATAGAGGGGAAAAGAACCCAAACCAAACCAAAACCCCAAAATAGATACCACCAAAAATTCTATAATTAACTGTTGAAAATTAAGGTCATAGGGTAATTATGCAGCAGCTTTCCTAGTATTAAACTGCTACTCTTACTAATACGAAAAATAACTGGCAAAGATGTAGATGTAAGAAGAGGACTCAGGCTTTTGGTCTTAGCTGTAGAATTGAAACACTCTTGAAGCTGAAAGTCCTGTCTTGGGACAAAGGCATCGACATCCTGCATTGCTCAGATTGTTTACTGACTTTTCAGTAGTACAATTTCCTATGTTGTTTTAATTGCTCTTTTCCAAAAGCAAAAAGAAGAAAAAAAAATTCCTTTTTATTAGAGGCTAAATATATAGCAACAGTAGCACTGTATTTGCCCCCACAACTGGTGACAAGCCATTTTACTACATTTTTTTTAATTCAGTGGTAAGGAAGGTTAAATATGGGAGAGAAGGATTTGAATTATTAATCTCCAATAAACCCAGATCCTTCTAAAATTGTACCTAAGCAATGTTAAAGTAGAAATAAAATCTCTGAACCCAGTTTTTTTCTGAAATGTAGGTGACACATTATTTTGTTTTAAATTTACCAGCATTGTGGTTTGACATAATTCACATAAAGTATTTAATAGGGACATGGACAAAATTATGTGTGAAACCCATGCGCTCAGATCCTTTTCTTTCTAATAGGATTTACTCATGCAACTCCTGGGTGGAGATTAAAACTTCACCCCGCACACAAACCCTTCCCATTCTACTGTTAATCATGAGGTCAGAGCTAAACTGCAGCCTGTCAGTACTCCTAATGAATATGGTTTACACATCATAGCTAGTTGCTTGCTCAGCAGCAGCCTGTGCTATCTGGAGGCCAAAGATAAGTGCTCATGGATTACCTTTAAAACAATCCCCCCAGCTCTTTTGTCACTAAGAGCAGAAAGTCAGAACAAAAATGGAACTTTAATCCTTGCTTTTGTGGACTGGCCAATTTTTAGCAATTGAAGGTTCAGAAAAAAGCCCTTGAAAATCAGTATCAAAGCTCAACCAAAGTGCTGTGGCTGTTACAAGGTCAGGATGTCTAGTTCAACTCCCTCCCCTCTTCCTCAACCTTTTTGGCTATTTTGCTTGGGTTCAGACTGTAAGAGTTTGTACAGTGGGTATAGTTTTTGGGGTTTGGGGTTTTTTTCAATAAATAAAGAAATCAATCACAAACACCTTCAGTCCTGACTGTTGCCACCACGTGCAGCTAGAATCTTGGAATCAAAGCACCATTAAGGTTGGAAAAGAGCTCTGAGATTATCAAGTCCAACCATTAAACCAGTAATGCCAAGCTCACCAACAAATCATGTCCATAAGCACCACATCTACATATCTTTCAAATACCTGCAGGAATGGTGACTCCACCACTTCCCTGGACAGCCTGTTGCAATGCCTGGTCAGCCTTTCTGTAAAGAAATTTTTCCTAATATCCAAACTAAACCTCCCCTGGCTCAACCTGAGACCACTTTGTGTTGTCCTATTGCTTTTAACTGGGAGAAGAGACCAATCCCCACCTCACTACAACTTCCTTTCAGGTAGTTGTAGAGAGTGATAAGGTCTCCCCTGAGCTTCCCTTGTGCTGTTGGCCCATAACTTGCATGGGCCAATGGAGAACAGACAGCTGAGAACTGAAACTGCTCTGTATGGCAGAGCCCACCTGGGCTCCTGGAGAACCAGGCAGCCCTCCAGACCAACTGGTTATTACTTCATCCACATCTACAGGAGTGCATGGTGTTGAGGTTCAGACTCCTGAGCCCCTGCTACCTACAGGTCCTGTCACTGTCCCAAACTTAAAGTATCATTGCTGAACAAAAACTGCTGGAAGGGCAGTGTTTTTCCTTGTCAAAGGGGAAGACTCTCAGCAATGGTCTGATTTGGTTTTGCCCCTTCAAAAAATGAAGCACTTGTCTTTTTTTAAGGAATTCATAAGATAAACGGGGGGATACAAGTATGACTGTAGCATCATCACATCCACTAGTCAGAGCTGGTTTCCATAGAACTTGTTAATTTTTCCACAATGTGCCAGTATCTTTCAAGGGCCCAAAAACACAGTGCAGTACCCTATTCTCTTCGGTGCCTTCAAAATGCAGAAACAGAAGAATATGGATCTCTCCACACTCAAAGGATTAGGAATTTAATTTATCAAGCAAATTAATTATTGCTTTACCTTGCAATTTTTTTCCAAGGTATTTGTAAATGTTAGCTATAACTTGTACTTGCTTTTCATTTTAAAACTTAAGGGAGAAAAAAAGGAAAAAATAATACTGTGTTAAGTCCAGATGACAAAAAATACAGAACCAACAGAAATTTTTCCTCTTCTTCTGTTGGACTCCCTGAAAAATCTTCAAACAAATTCATATTCATGATAGGAACCCAACTGTGTACTTGAAGCATCAAAGAGGAAGTGAGAAGAACAAAACAAAAAAAAAAAAGGCAACCACAAAGGAATTAAAAGGACAGCATCAGTCACACACAACAGTATCCAGTGCTGGATACGGAGTGAGAAACAGGAAACTCCTTGGAATCTTTTAATGATATAAAAAGTTATACTTGCTTATAAACTTAATTGAAAAGAGCTGCGTCTGCTGAGGTAACAACCAGCCCACCATGGGCTTCAGCTCTGAACCCACACACACTAAATTCAAAGTTTTGTCCACAGCATATACTATGTCTTTTTCATATGTACAATCATAGCTTGCACAAATTTCCCCTGCAGACTTAAAACTGCAGGGAGAAGGCACAGACTGACCATGTGCCCGTTCTGCAAACAAAATCAAACTTTGATTTACCACCTTGAAGGGACTGCAAGGTCTGCTAAATGCCCTGTTGTATTTCTTACCCTGGAAGAATTCTCTAGGTTAATGAGCAAAGACCAACCCACCTTAAATGTCACCTCAAACTGGGAAGTGCTTACTCAGTTCTGTCACAGGGGAATGATGAGTTTGTTGTGGACCAGTGCATACTGTGATTCCTGCGATGGCTGTATCTGCAACACATGCATGAAAATGTCACGGGCTGTTCTGCATATATATATATAAGTATATATATATATATATATATATATATATATATACACACACCCAGCACTCACATGCCCTTTTTATCACTTAAGCCACAAAAGACAAATGTGCAAGCAAATGGGTAATGGAAAATGTAATTTTTATATTTTTTTACCTGATCTTTTGCAATGTGTTTCCTGAACTGCTCCATTCTCAGCTTTCAAACACAGTCACCACAGCAAGAGAGAAGACTCACTGACAGGAAACACATCTTGTTTTGAGTATTGCCAGTCAGGATACTTTTCAGCAAATAAAAAGAGAGGAAACATCTGAGATATTTAAATTTTACATGGAGTTATTAATTTTGTGTGGCACTTAATTATTCTGATATTTTATATTATTTTACCAGCTCTTATTAAAATAAAAAGGGTGATCATACAAGTCCCTTAAGTCTTAGCACAGATTTTATGAGAAAATACCTTCTCTTTCAACCTGACACCAGAATCTATTATTAACATCAATGTGAGCTGTTGTACTAAGAAATTTGGGTATTGGTTCTTTTCTGTGGTGCTTAATAAAAAAGAAGTCTTTACAATCAAGTCAGGTATGCTCAGAACTTCAAAGAAACATGTTCCAGATTAGTGAAGCAGGACAAACCCAAAATGAGTTATTCCAAACCAATGCATGATTGGAATATTTTTCACCCTTAAGAGCTATCCAGTAGTCTATGATGACTGTGCCATGCATTGTTTAGTTACCTTATAAATACAGCACTTATCTTCATACAGCTCTTTTTTTTTAATTTGAGACAAAAGATCAATGGTTTTCAGCAGTGTTCTGCTTTCAAAAATGTTTCAAAACATGTTTTAACGGCTGCAGAGCTTTGTTACCAGCTTGAGTTTGCTGATTAAATGGAGTTCATGAGTCTTTTGAACTATGAATTTTGCAGAGCTATGGTTGTTGAGAATGATTTTGTAGTAGGAAGAGCCATAGTAGCTAAGTACTGACCTTATTAGGTTGTAATAAAAAGAAGTTACCATTGACTACAATGAATTTAAGAGTGATTAAATGCTGAGCATTGCAGTGATACATCGCAGAATGCTTTTAATTGGTAGTTAGCTTTCAGTGTTTTGCTTAGACCTGCAGCTTACATCTATTCAGCGCCCACACAAAGTAAGTTTTATATCTGCTCTCAAAATCATTAAACAGAATTAACAGACAAACATGTTTTCCATTTTCAAAAGATCTTATTTATTAAAGGTTCCATCCCACATCAAATAGTAGTATGAAAAGTTACGGAACAATCGTTTATATATTACACATAAACACTTACCATTTATCTCGTGGGTGTACCTCATTCCAGGAGACTCAGGAGTTTTTTCCATGGTTAAGGGGTTAAGCTTTTTTACTCTTCTTTTCAATTGTTCATACCAATGTCTCAAGCACTTCTACGGAGTGGCACCAGTGAAAATAAAGATGGAGAAAAGTTAGTAAGCTACATTATATAGGTCATCTTCTCTGTGTATTCCATGAAAAATATTCTCCATTACTTTTAAAGGGTGTGAGTTATAGAATACTGTTTTCAGCATAAATAATTAGTGATAAGAGTTAGAGATATGTGTAATATAGCTTTGGCAGTCAGACAATTCTCTTACTCCAGCAACACAATTTTGATATTTTTCCAATAGCAGAAATTTGTGAGATAAAAAATCCGGAAAAGACACTGCCTAAATTTCCAAATTATTGTGGTTGATTTTGTTTGTTTATTTTTAAATTATTTAAATTCCAATATTTGAATTTTTATTCGAAGTATCCTGAGGATTGCATAAATGAAAGCCATCTAAAGCCAGACGCTTTTTTTTCCCCTTCGTACACAATGTAACACAATGCCATATTTTAAGTTTAGTTTTTTGTAAAACACAAGGAAAACTATGAGGAAAATTAAGTGGAATACTTAAGAGGAAAATAAGAGCAATAGCATGCCCTTATTTGGAATAGCACAATAGTACTGGCTGTCCCTGTCATTATCCACCGTCAAAATCAATAGTTTTCTGTTATTTCTATTTTCTGCTCTCTTTAAGAAATTGGATGAAAAAAAATGAGTATTGGTAAGTAACGACTCCACCATTCTCCCCATTGTCTAAGTTTACCCTGTTGTCCTAGTTTAGGAGGATGATGACCACAGATCTCTTTAAAGATACCTTTCCCTTCACCTGAGTTGTATTTGTCACCAAGGATTAACATGTTTTTAATAGCAAGGAAATCTTTGCCTGTGGCCAAGTAATGGTACTTGTAGGTCACACCTTCCAACTGTGATGCTACGTATGAGTGTGGTTGTCAATGCTATTTCAATGAAAGGGGGGCAGGTGAGTGGCTGAATAAATTCCAGAAGTACAGAATCAGATATGAAAAGCTGTCTACCTTGCTCTGTTGCATTCGTTATGCCCCATCCCTGTAGGTGTTCAATGCCAGGTTAGTAATCTGGTCTAGTGAATGGCATCCCTGCCCATGGCAGGGAAGTTGGAACTAGATGATCTTTAAGGTCTCTTCCAACCCAAACCATTCTATGATTCTGTGATTCTGTTCTCCAAGATTTGAGCCTCTCACAAGGGCTCTAGGGATGCTGGGGAACACCCTTAAAAGGGGAGGGACAAAGGAAGTATTTCCTCTGCTTAAAGGCTGTAGAGATTTCAACATGGAAAGAACAGTACAGGTTTTCCTTTCTTTATTTCTATGTTTATGACAGGTTTTCAGATCTGTTGGGTCAGTCTGGATGTAAATTAATTCCCCATACTGAAGATAGCAAATGCTTCCACATTTTGCACAACTATAAAGTTACACAATTTATGGGTTACTTAAAAAAGAATTAGAAGAAAAATTGAATGCTTGTAGTTTTGTTTGTACTGTCAGAATAGAGGAGTATGGCATCCAAAAGGAAGAATAGGCATCTGATAGGAAGGAAAAAGTCTACAGAAAAATTCTTACAAGAACATTCTTCCTTTATTAGGAAGCTATAAGGACAGCTATATTTGAGCAGCTGGGAAAGATCACCATGAAAGGAATTTCTCCTTTGGAAGGAGCTTTCAGCTTGTCTCTATCAGTAATGTACTAATGCTGCATTAAATTCTGTGTCAAAAAGAAAAAGATGATTCACTAAATGTAACTTAACCTGAATTGACAAAATCCTTTCAGATCCTCTCTAGCTCATGATAAAGAAAATTCTTTAATGTCGAATTGCATCCAAGAGATTTATCCAGCTACTGTAGGTAATTAGTGAACCATATCAAAATCTATGTGTATTAGGCTTCACTGTAAATCTTTACTTGCAATTACTAGCCACCCTGAAATTAGCAGAATGTATCTGGTGGACCAAAAAATAGAGATGTTAACTTGAATATGTCTGTGGCCAATAGTTTTGAGCAAAACTACTACTGCTGAAGGAACTGTGAGATTTCAGAGAAGAAATTTAAAACAAAATTTTTATTGTGATTTAAAAGGTTAAAGGTTAATCAATCAATTGGATGTGTTCGCAATGTACCTTCCAATTCCTGGTCATCTTCTCCAATTCACACCCAATTTGCATCATTTAACAAAACTCAGGTGCTCACTGTCTTTACTTGTGGTCCCTTAGTATGCAGATTTGCATAAATTTGGTGCCAGGAAAACTAGTTGCATCAATATGAGGTTCAGCTGACAGGCCAATGATGCTGAATGCATCTCATAGCCACTGAAATCTGCAAGTATTAGATGAAAAATTACATGAACAATTCAATTCTTCTGTTAGTTAGAATGCAATGTGGAATTCTACAAATAATAAAGACAGGATGGGATAATCAAGGTACCTTAAAAAAGAAAAAGTTTGTAAATTGGAAAGTTAGTAAGGAAATATTCTAATTAATTTAGGTGGAGAGGAGATATAAGTGGTATCAATATATCCAAACCTTTTTAAAAAAAAAAAAAAAAGAAAGGAAAACCATCCCACAAGATTCTAATAGAACAGAAGATACATTTAAGTCTAAAACAGGTCAAAAAACAATATGCTGCATAAGTGACAGTATTATGAGAAATGTTTGTTGTTTGGGAAGCAAGTTTTAAAATCAGCATGGAGAAACCTGCCACCTCTATTTTATTTTAAATAATGTTTCAGTTCCTCTGCACATCCACATAAAGAAAACATATATCTGAAATTAAATAGATGTTTCTACCCATCCCTGCAACAACTATAATTTTTTAGGTAAAAGCCAAGAGTTCTACTTCAAAAATAATTTTAAAATGTATTTAATCAAATATCATTCCTTTTGTATGATTGCACAGGTGGGGAATTCTGAATATGTCACTTGCTTCTGCACCATACAGAATAAAAGTACTCCCAATCTAGTCAGACAACCAAATTCAGAGCGACTATATTTCTATTTTGGATAGTATGCTAGTAAATACAATAATCTATTTTGAATTTCTTAAGTTTCTAGCAATATAGTAATACTCAGCATCACGATTTCCTAAACAGACACAGAAAGGATCATGACAGACTGTCTCATTTTTTTGCAAAAGTACTCTTTCTCTGAGGGTCACCAGGATTCTGGAAATTAACATTAAAGGTTCTCTTGTTGAGCAATAGGCTTAGCTGTAAATATACAAATGTTAAAGTACCATATTATAAATACAGCAGCTGGATCAGGATTTGGAACACGCAATAGAAGACTCTAGAATAATCTTGATTTTATCATTTCTTAGCAAACTGCTGGAGAGAAGGGAACATCTATATCCATTGTACACACACACACACATTTTGAATGCTTCTGTAGGGAGAAACATTAAAAATTGCTCACTATAGTTTTATTACAAGCTGCTCTGGATTTTAAATTATCAGTTTTTAAACAATGCTGGAAAATGCAGAAGTTTGGTATTTCTGAAAGTCAGATACCATATTTCCATGCACCTAGATAAGTATTCAGGATCCTATCACATGGATCCTACTTGTATACAATGAATGGTAGAGGTGGTGCTTCAGGCATGAGCTAGTGGATATATGAGTTAGAATGAATGATAAAGCAGAATGGTGGTTTTTTTCAAAGGAAAAGTGAAAAAGACACAGAAAAAGTAGTACCTTATTACAAACTCTGTAACCCACCTTCAGAAAGGTGCTAGTCTCATGGTGACTTTCCCCCTGAGAATGGAATGAAAAATATCGTCTGCCAGTAAAATTCTGCTGAAGAAGAGTGAAAAATTACATGTGATACTTTCCTACCCAACAGAGGAAAGACCACTGCTTTTGCAGCATCCTTAAAGCCCCCCATGGTCCTGCTGTATCCAGACTTGCCTGTGAAATGAACTCAGACCTGAGTACACCAGTGTGTACTGTACAGCCTTGCTGTCTCTGTATAGCTTATCAGCTTTTTCCCTACCATAACTGTGTCCTTTTATATACATATTGTAATTAAAAGTAGGAATAGGTAATTCAGCTGCAAATGGCAGAGATGCTACCTTCAGTAAATCACTTTTAAATTTTACAGTTGGGAAGGGAAAGGGAGAGAAATTAAGAAAAGGAGAGAGCTCCCATTGAACAAGCTTTAGGAGAATACTCAAATGGTAAATATTTCTGAAGGAAATGTGAGAAAACATGAAAAAAACTGAGAATATTTGTGTATTTTTTGTCAGAAAACTGCAGAGAGAAGAAAAAAAAGAGTGAGAAAGAAATTAGGGAAAGCCCTGAATTAGTCATTGTAGGATTGTGTAGGAGCACAGAGGACATGGAAAATATGAAGTAGCAAAGTCCTGCAAGATTAGGGCCTAACCATCTTCCTACCTCCCTAAGGAATTTCTTTAAAGGCTGATAGCTGTAAGTGTACTTTCATTTTTTTCTATTGTTGAAGTAGCCAAGACAGTAACAGCATGGCCCAGAGGTCCAAGTTACACTCATCAACAGAAGCTGCAACTTGAGAGATAAGAAACAGCCAATCTAGAGATAATGAAAGGACTCAATGAAGAACTGGAGGAGCCTAGACCCTAATATTACTACTCATCTGGACCCCTGCACAAGGGATGAGGAATTCAGATCATAAGGGTATAATTGCCCAGGGATTTCTTTGTTCAAGGTCCCAGTTTGAGCTGCAGGACTTATAGAAGAATCTCTTTTCAGTTCATGGATTCAGCACAAACAGAGTCAAACCCTGCTATGGTGGCTGGCCTGCATAATTTCCATAATATACAGAGGATCAACCACAACAGACATACAATATGAAATAGCATTCAGTGGTCAATCATCATGCATTTGGGTCAGGTTTACTTAGCACTTGCCACTGATTATATTAAATGCAATAATTCTTTGAAGAAACTGAACCGCCTTGCTCACTAAAGCATTATTAGAAATGTTTATTTCCTGCTATATAAAAATTCTTCTGCAGGGAAAATGTTTATGACAAGAAGAATTTATAATAAAGTAAAATGGCTGTAATAAATGGAAAATGAAAAATAGAAGGAAAAAAAGAACGAATTCAACTACATTTTTGAATCTCCAAAGGTAAGAGATAAAAAAATCTCAGGAATATGAGGGAAAGATTTTACTAAATGTTGTGTTACAGACTCCTGTTAAAAAAAAAAACACACTACTTTTTGCTGGATAGATGACAGTAGCATTTTTTCTTGTATTTCTGAGCCACATAAAATATATAGCAGTCTCTTAGAGTTTTTAATTTATTTGAAGATATTTTCCTTAACTATCCTTTTTTTAAAGATATTTCACTGCTTTAGCTGTTACCATTTTGCCATTTTCAAGCTTAGTTGCTAGCAAGCAGTTTCACAGATTTAATTTCTTCATGTTCAAGTGTCTTTTGTAATCACACTTCCATTTTTATGACTGGGCCTCTTAAAAAAAAAAAATCACAGAAAACAGGGCTTTTCCTCTACCTGTTACTTATAGCAAAGTAATACAACTGTGAGTATTGACAACCATGCATGACACTTATTATTCTCTTTCCCTCTAGCCCCTCTAACTGGTTATCCTCATAGGATGTTGATGGTCCTCCAAGGTTTTATACTGGTAGACTGATGGTCCTTTTAATGAAAGAATTGGTGGACATGCCAAATCTCTTCTTTAATTGAAGGTAGCATAGAAGCAAATCCAGGACAAAAATAATATTGCAAATAACACATCCACTGAATTATCAATCTTTTAATACAAACATATTTAATACACATGTGGATGCATGCAGCTTACTACATACTTCCACCTTTACTGATAAGTAAGTAGAGGCATATATAAACATAGTTTCTAAATACACACAGGTTTCAGACCCTGTAAGCAGATCTCCATCACTCCATCAATTAGTGCTTAAACAGTCAGTTTAATGGCCAGGTAAGAGAAGTGAACTAAAAGAGATAAATACGTGACTACAGGCAAATCAAATGACACTATTTCATTATATATGTAAGATATGCAGAGGAGGCATAAAAGAAACCTTGAGTCTTTTTTACTCTTAAATGCTTTAACTCTTTTTTTTTCCTTTTAAACCTCTTTATACTACTTTTGCAGGAGAAAGCCCCTTGAAAGCTTTCCAGAACATAGATAAGAATTCTAAAGTGAAGTGAACACATCTTTACAGATTACTTAAAATTTTTTAAGTTTTGGAGAAATTTAAAATAGCTCACAAATCAAAAGTCAGAAATATAGTCTGCAGAATGCATTTGTGAAGAATCATTAACATTTATGGGTCTTCTTTCTGTCAGTGAATTACCCATGATGTGACTCACTGTTATTTGTACTTGTCCTATTTGTGAAAACACATTTCAGCATCAATGTCATTTGCAAATATTTCTTTATACTGATGACTTCAGGCATTTCATGCTCTCTATTCAATGACTGCATTCCTAAACCAAGTTTTAAGGAATCTTCTGTTTCCTGCATAAATACTGAAGTAAGGGAGAGAGAGAAAGAGCAAGTGCTGTCCCAAAAGTACATGAGGAACACAGGATGCTTCCTGGAGAAGCATCAGGAAGTCACGGTACAGCAAAGGGCTGATAGCATGTATTTCTGAGGACTCTGATTATGCCATTAAAAGATAGCTAGGAAGAGGAAAGAATGGAGATCAGAAAGCAGAACAGAAAAAAGAAATGTAGACAACAATAAAAAAGGGGGAAAGTCAGTGGGAAAGAAGGAAACTTTAAACGACCAAAAGCTGTGCACTGATGGTTATTTTTTCACAGGAAGGAGTCTGTAAACCTGTATGAAAAACCACATGATTTGGAAAGGAAAGATAATCAGTGGCGGTATCCAAAAAGACAGCACTAATGAAGAAAACATTAAAGGAAAACTGCACAAAAACCCAAACAAACTATCAAAGATAATAAATTGAAGAAAAGAACAAAGGGGAAAGATTCCTTCACATAACCAAGCAGTCATACATAAGCGACTCAGCGTTCATATCATCATCTGTGAATATTAATTGAATAGCAAGAGGAAATCAGAATTACACTATAATCTACTGAATAAACAGTGACGAAATGACTGGTCTGGAAACACCTGTAATTTCCACATGTTCATTGGGAAGACTTTAAGCTCTGAACTCCTGCAACCTGTCTATCAGCAACATTTCACCCAATTTTCCTTCACAGTCATATTGATAAATATGGGTTGAGCTGTGTAACTGCATGTTTATCACTTATCAACTGCAACTGTATTGAATATGAGATTTCTTTTTTGTGTTGATTTGCATTGGAATCATGTACAAACTGCATGGTTTGTGAATACAAAATCAGTAGAAACGGCAATGTTTCTGTAGAGAACCATGGCCTAGCAAATGTTACACCTCACTTAAAACTTCAGAGATAAAACATAGCCCAATGAAAATTCATGGAGGTATTCTCATTTTCAGTATTTTCTAGAACTTTCAGTGAAAATACAGGCTAACTGTACTTTTATGTACAAAACAAATCCTACTTTACTGAAATGGCATTTGTTATGCATTAAGTATATCTTGAAAAAGATCTTGCCTGCTTCTTTATACTACTTTTTTTTTTATTTCCAATTGGATCCAACCATTATAGAAGTACTGTGTACACACGCACACATACTTTTTTCCTCCTGAGATTTAAATATATCACTCCAGCCATTGAAAGATGTTCTTTACTAACTCTCCTTTGTAGCTGCACGGCCTGGCGATCAACATTCATTCTTAATACTGTATTCAAACTTCTAGTTATAGGTGAACTTGGTTCAGGAAAATTACCTCATCACAGACTCTAAAAACAACCAATTTTCTTTGGTTTAAAGAGTCCAATTCTTTTTATGACACTAAATGGATAGACTGTGCAGCTGGTTAGATTATAAAGTGTTCTTGAGTATTTAGAGATAGTTTTACAATTCTTTGCACACAGTGGAGTTCAGCAGCTTTAAGAGTGAACATAAAAAAGCATTCAGTTGACAGAAAGACAAACGTGCTGTCATGGCTCGTCAAAAATGTGGGATTTTATGGTTGGGTTGAAATATAAATAGAAATAATAGGCATAGGACTAAATTTTAATGTGATTTTCTACTTACATTCAGCATACACAACAAAAAAACCCAACAATATAGCAACAGGTCAATAAGTAGTATAAAGAGTCCAGTAAATAAAAACATTAGATGCTTTATACTGTATCTATCCTTGTAATAGGTTATAAAATCACAGAATTGCAGAATCACATAATCAATTAGTTTGGAAAATACCTCTGAGATCATGAAGTTCAACCTATGACCAAGTGCCATGTCCAGTCTTTCCTTAAACATCTTCAGGGAGGGTGACTCCACCACCTCCCAGGGCAGCCCATTCCAATGTCTAATCACCTTTTCTGTGAAGAAATTCTTCCTTATATCTAACCTAAAACTCCCCTGGCACAGTTTAAGACTGTGTCCTCTTGTCCTATTGCTGGTTGCCTCAGAGAACAGGCTGACCCCCACCTGGCTACAACCTACTTTCAGATAGTTGTAGATACTGATGAGGTCTCCCCTGAGCCTTCTCTTCTCCAGGCTAAACAACCCCAGCTCCCTCAGCTGCTCCTCATAGGACTCATGCTCCAGACCCTTCACCAGTTTCGTTGCCCTTCTCTGGACCTGCTCCAACACCTCAATGTTCTTCACAGAATCACAGAATCATCAAAATGGGATGGCTCAGAATAATTTTGAACTTATACAACATAATTCAAAATCCTAGTGAACATTGCAATCAAGAATCTGCAGAATATTTTGAAAACTGGGCAAGTATTCCTACACTATATTACAGGTGGTACAAGATGATTATATTAGCAAGGCAGGACACATGCTTTGTTTATACCTGCATAAAATCAGTTTGGAGTATAATTAAACTCAAAGACAACAAATTCTATTAATTCTGAGTCTGACTGAGAAATCTGGGACAAACTCTTGGGAAAGTAGGGAAAGTTTACATGGAAAAGTGATTACAAGTGTTGTCTCTGATCAAAGCCTCACATGAGGTGCCGTGGATTGAGAAGTTGAGTGTACAAACTCCTGATGATGTCCCTAACTTTGAAATTTGATTATAAACATTGATCCAGTGCAGAAAACAAGGAATAGAAACTTACAACTGAAATTTACTGATGCAATTTTATTAAAGTGTTTCAATAATCAGAGCCAGGATTTTTATGCATTTTTTAAATCTCCACATAGTCTCTATAATAGACTACATACAGGAAAGTGCTTTGTCTAACCTGAACTGAACTACCATAAGCTCAATAAGTTAATATTACAGACTGTCAGTGAACTATAAATCTACAATAAGATCTTTCTTTGGTCCTTCAGAATTTTTTTCTATATTCTTGTTAAAACGAGTCAAATGAAAAATCAGTCCATGAAAATTTTGAAATATGCAACCACTTACTTCTCTGAAATTAAGCCCTAGAGCTTGCAGTTTTGAAGGGAAAAAAAAAAAAAGTTGTACAATCCTTTGGTATTTGACATTAAAATCCTGAAATTGTGTAAAACATTTTCCTCTGTGAAAATTTTAACATTTCAAGCAAAGGCTGTGTTTCATTAATATTTATTACCCCACCACCTTTGTAGTTAAAAGCAATCTGAATCTGACCTTCAGGTAAAGGTGAGTCCCTTCCTCACTAGTCTCCTTTTATATAAATGGAAAGTTAAATTTGAGCTTAATATCTTTCTCATGTTGCAGTGACCAAAACTGCGCATGATATTCAAGGTGAGGCTGCACCAGTGCAGAGTAGGTGGACAATCAATGCCATAGGAGATAGGAGGGATTGGAAGGACAATTATAAAAATTCAAAGTATGAAGAGCCAAAATTCTGCAGATGCAACATGTTCACAGAACAGGAGCCAGAAAATAACTGTATTCTCTCCTTCAAGGTACAAACTTAGCAGATTCTCTTGAGAAGACTAACAAGACTCCCGGTTTCAAAAGGAAGGCTGAAGAGCATTAATTAAAAGAAACAGAAACTTCATTCTCCTGAAATGAACATCTGGTCTGGATTTAGTACTGAGAGGATTATTGTGCTAAAAATATGTAAACTGAAATCCATTCAAATCTTTCGAATTTCACAAGGAGATATCTTGAAAAGCTGTTTCCCATCCTCATTCACAACTTACCTTTCTTCCTCATAATCAAGAGAATGAATGGTTCCTAAGCACATCCATTTCTAAACCATTTCTAAAGCCATCCATTTCTCTCCAAAGTGTAAAACTTGTCTTTTTCAATTCATGATAGTTCTTAGCATTATCATTTGGGAGAACATAGATACCAGTTTTGATTTTCTGCAAATATGTTGGAAGCAGATAAGCACACACCTGCCATTTTGCTTGAGAAGTCTCTCAGCCGAAAAGTCAGAACAGCAGAATGACTTCTCTGGAAATAGTCACATTGTCCTAGTATGTATGGAGATAGCTTCAGGCTGGATATGGATAGTCATGTGTTGACAGCAGCATCCTGCAGAGCAAAACTCTGCTGTTTACTTTCAAAAAGGACCACACTTCTGAGACACCAAGTATCTTTCCAGCACACACACTACAGTTTTGGGGAGCCAAGAACTTCTAGTTTCTAACCAAGAAGACAGACAGAAACATAAGTGTTTACAAAATTTGTATAAACAGACTTTGCTCTCTTCTGAATAAAAATCACCTCTCAGCACTGGAGGTGAAAAAGTTCTGGGAAGACTGGGCTTTACACTTTCAAAGACTGAGCTCTACAAGAAGACATGCAACTACAGTTAATTAGCAGCAATCCCTGGTAGGAGTGCTGGATTTTTCACTGCTCATAAATCTTCACACAAGTAGCATCTCATCTCATGTCAATTAGACAAAACATAAGTATTTCAGCAATGTGACATCTCTACAGATGAGGACAATATTTTTTAGGACCCTTCAAAGACCACAGCTTGTAATGTATTCTTGGTTTTTAACTTCAGGACAGTCAGAACCTAGGTTCTGCATGTCAGAAATGGTACCTGAAATTACACAACCCTTAAGACTCAGCATGTCATTTTCTCCAAGATAAAAGTCCTGTGGACAAAAAAAAAAAAGTGCTCACCTGGTCCAAAAATATGAAAAAAAAATGCACATGAATGAAGAAGCATTGTAAAGCTCACTAATTCCCAGCTGAAGAGCTATCTGGGTGTGCTTCTTGAAATTGCTGTTTCTAAAACACATTTGCAGAAAAGAAAAATCACAGTTTTTAATTCTCCAGAGAAATAATAAGAGACTGCCATAAGCAGTGTTAGACGTTAGACAAAAAACACTCTGTTACGGGATGTTTCTTAACTTGTTTTGCCTGGTATTCCAGCTGTGCCAGTTTCACAAAACATACTGAGGACATTTACTTCATATTTTCCCCCTTCTAGAAAAAGTTAAATGATATCCAGGTTGCACATCTATAAAATTACTAATGAACACATTTTTAAAATATCCTGGATTACAAAAGCAACCATCATCAGTGTGTATAATGAAAAGTTCTAGATGGTACCATATTTAAATAGAAAAATGAGAGGATCATCTGTAACAAGTACCGTAAAAGCATTACATCGCTAGAAGGAAGAAGCTGTCTGTAGATTCCAGGGACATCTACTAAACTCAGCTGGAGGCTGAGTATGATGACAGCAAGGGGACTCATTACAGTTCACTTCAACGACTGATAATGCGTGCCTGTGATCACACATAATCTTCACACAAAATCAGCATTTCTCACCCCACAGCTACCGGTGATGGTCTGACCATACCTGGCCTGGGCACTGATTTAGTTTCCTCTGGCACTTTAAAATGACCACTGGAATGGAAACGCTATTTTCGCAACTGACTGTACTCTGCTTGTAAGATAAGAAGGTAGAGAAGATATTTGAATTGTCGTATCCTGGCAACAAGGGTCCAGTCAAATTTTCATTTCATAAGAGTGTTGAGGTCTCTGATAAACTGGAGTTGGAAATGCCTTTTGAGTAGCAAGGAAGCCAAAACCTTCAGTGTTCATTACAACACGAAGACAATTTCTTTTCAGTAGTAACAGCTTAACTGTAACACAGTAGGGTCTCAGGTACTACTTGGAGTAAAGTTAGTAGGAAGAAGACTGACAGCATAATCCCTGAACAACCACAAGTAATCAATAAAGGGACAATGACCCACACTGCATGATTAATTTCTGAGCAGTGTTCCTAGACAAGTTAATGATGTTGCAGTGAAATTAAACCCCATCGTCCAAATTTCTTCCTACAGAAACAAGAAGACAAGCAAGATGTTATTAAATAGGGAAAGTAATTAAAGTTGTAATGCTTTTAAATGATTCAGTTATAGTTTCCAGGAAACACTTACTATGGATATTAAGGAAAATATTTTTTAAAATTCCTAACTAGTGAAAACCTGGTGCTCTAAGGTAACAATCCACCTTAGGAATCTGCCTCAAGAAAAAATAAATTGAATCATAGCAATTGTTCCACTTTGAAAAAGAAGTATCTCTAATTTCTATAAATTTCAGCTCAAACTGTTATCTCCTATTTAATCTCAAAATACTTACATTCATGAAAAAATATGCTAGCCTTGAAGACGTCTCAGACTGGACATAAGTGCATGGTATTTTAGCATAAATAGGACGGAAAGAGCTTAAGTGAAAGTATTCTATACTATGGAACTTGGTTTGCTGTATGACTTGAAAATCATTGACCATTTTCATGCAGTAATTGCTGATCATAACTGATAAGTAACACCACAGTAAAAAGCTAGAAAGGGAATCCTCACTAATATGTTCTTATTAAATCCATAAAATTTTAAAATTTATTTTGTCCTCTACAACAACAAGCAGTTTTAATAGTTAATTTCTGTATTTATATTATCTTTCAGAAACTTGCTTTGTTTTTCCAGCTGATGCCAAGCAACTAGCTTAATTTTAATGCCTTAACTCATTGAACAGATTAAAACACACAAACAAACAAAAGAAACAGCTTTCTCTTCAGTAATAGGAACATGCAAAAATTTTCATGGAGTAATTTGGTAATAAACCAACTCTTCTAACAGCTATGCTTTGCATATTACATCCAAAGAAAGGAAAAAAGAAAAAAAGCCAAACATGAAATGCATCATTCTACTGCCACAAAGCTCACACTACTTCCCCTGCAAATATTCCCTGCAGATAAACACTCAGTGCAAAAAGTATTTTTCCACTTTCCTTGGAAAAACAAGACTTTTGCTACCAACATCTCTCTAACATCAGTGTTTAAATCCAGCTGCAGAACATTACTCCAACACAAAAAAACTCTTAGGGCATGCAAAATCTACAAGGTTAGAGTCTCAAAGTTATGGTATCACAAAATATTTATTCCCACAGGAATTACGACAATGATGGATGTCCTCCTATTTTGCTGTAAAATATTTCAAAAGATCCTTGCTCTGAGAATTAATATATGGTTAATGTTAATATACCATTAATATACGAGCCAGGCACAGACCCCTTAGTTCAGAAAGGTATAACTGCTCATGTATAAATCACGTCCAGTTGTAAGTTTATCTTCCAAGACAGCAGTGAGTATAAGCAAGTTACTGTTATTATTAGGCAAGCAAACTGTTATCGTCAATCAGACACAGAAATATGATCAAAAATAAATTACTTGAAAACAACCAATTTAATTTATATGTAAGCTGGATCAAGGCCAAATGCACAGCAGAACAAAAGAGTGAAATATATTTTCAGGTAGTTCTCTCTTGCTGCATTTTAAATAAGATTTACTTTCATGAAAGAGCAGCTGATGTGTGTACAGCTCCGTAACTCACTATATTGAAACAGTCCCAGTAAAGAAGAGTAATTGCCTCTTGTACACAAATGGTTCTCTGTATGCTTGCATAGTCTTTTAGCGTTCTGGGACAAACTAGTTGAAGTGTCATAAAAAACCCTCCATGATATTATAAATGTTGAATAGGTAAAATGAATAGATGCATAGTGCATAGAATGGTACAATTCATAAGGGTTATCATGTCATCCCTTTACAATTTTTACTGAATAGACAGTACATGATGCATTCAGTATAACAGTCAATTAGGGGCTGAGTGAGCTGCAGAGATATGGACCTACAACCCATCAGAATGTGTTTTAAATATAATGATTACATTTCTCTTTCCCTCATTAATAGCTTAATTTTCCATTTGTATTTCACTCTCACAGTTTTTAAAAGTTAGTAAAAACATTGAAGTAACATCTCCACTTTGATTACCGTGATGCAAACTTTTCAATCAGCATGGGCTACCAGGAGAGCAGTAGAAAAATTATTAGCTTTTTTTATTTGATTTTAACAATTGAGTTCTGTGCATTTGAAGTTTAGCAGTTGAACAAAGTGCCTGCTGTAACTCCAGGCAGCAGAAAATAAACTGCCTCTGGGAAGAAATTTATTAAACTTGTCCGTCCCTACCGAGACCCACACAGAACTCAGAATTACACAGCATGCACGCCATCTCCAGAAGATCATGATTTGCCTTTCAGTCAGATGCTTCCTGCTGCTGGTGAAACTTAAGCTGTATTCCCTGAAAAGTTTCAGCTTGAGAATTATTGCACTGCCATGGTTACAAGGTAAAATATATGGTAGGCTCAGAGGGCTACCAAAAAAATTGATGGTCTGTGAAGAAAAAATACCTTTCTATTTGGAATTTTATATATACATGAGACCTTTTGCACTTAGGCATGCTACATATCTCTAAAGTTTAACTGAGTATCTCAAAAATGCCATACTAGTGACCTACTTCATTTACAGTACACTGAATGTGGCCCAACAGTTTGTAACACATTAGTGTTATCTGCCAAAGACATTACAAGAATTTTGTTTCAAACATCAGTTCACTAGCTGAGAAACTCTCTTAAAATAATAATTTAAAAAAAAAAACAAAACAAACCCAAAATAAACAAACAAAACCAAACCAAAACAAACAAAAAACCAAAAGAAATTGTGGTTTTCTCAAGAGAAACCATGCAAATTTAAATGCCTGACAGAAAACATTCATTCATTATAACTCCTGTAATTGCATGCTGTTAACAGCATCCTGAGGCATTGTCAGTGCCTCCAATGTAATGGAAAAGCTGGCAGCTATTTTAAAACCTAGAACTGAAGCAAGTCCCCTCCTGGATTTTCTTCAAATGTAAGCACAAGGATAGAGGGCTAACTCCTGAATAGAATCCGAGGTATTCCTTCTAATGAGAGAATTGAAAGCTCTCCACTCCTGTACTGTATAACAAGGTACATGCTGTACATGGCAGGACCTGGGCAATTGTGTCAGGTTTAGGAATAGGCTAACGTTACTTAAGGAGTGATGGACAGAAAGGGTATGAAGTTGTTACTGTAAACATCACATATCCCCTCCCTGCATATCTATGGAGGGAATTACTCAGAATATCAAGCAATATCCTCAGCAATAAGAATTTATGTGATTGAGAATCCAAAAGAGCAGACAGCCTTTACCCAGTGCCTACAAATGTAACATTCAGAAAACAGCTACTAAAATGAAAAATAAGACAGAAGGATATTCCTTGAGGAGATAATGGCTCACACATAGGCACTCACATGTTTGGGAGTTTCCAGTTACACATAAAGGGATCTAAAGAAATCAACAAGAATTTTTGCAGACTATCCCAATCAAAAATCTCAAAAATCATCTCTTTATAGGTTACAGAATGTCTAACCATTTTTTAAATGCATGTATATATAGTCATAGAAAATCACTATGATGTATTTAATACATAGTTTCTGTTCAGTCTTCAGGTATTGTGCTAAATAGAGCAGTGATAGATACACTTTGTGTGTCTAGTATCCTTTTTGAAAGATCCTCCCAGACACTTACCTGTTCACATTCTGCAATTACACTTATTCTTCTCCTCCACCATATCTCAAATTCCTTATGCTATTTCCCAGAACTATTATCAGCATCAGTCATTTACTGTTTTTGCCAAACACTTTCCTGCTTGACTTCATTTTTTTCATTCTCTCTTTTTATATTCTCTTGCTTTATTATTTAAAGTACAAAGTGAGTATTACAAAAGATTGAGGCAAAATATGAGCCAAGGCAAAATGTACTAGAATGGTTTTCAACCCTAGTGATAGCTGTGAGACGCTTCATTAAAGGTCTCTATTTTTGTGTATTGCAGTCTGCTAGAATTTGTAGGTATAAGATAGAGAAATTCCAAGAGAAACCCAGAAATGAAAAACATATTGGTTCGGCTTTTTTTTTTAAATTTTCTCAGATGTTTTCTCATATTTGGAGAAGAAAAGTTATAAAAAAAACAGAATACATTTTAGCATACAATCACAACTTTCTTATTGATTTAGAAAATAGTTTAATGAATTTATGCTGTATTATGCAAAATGTTAAAAATTTTTAAAATGTTAAGAAATAATAATGAGCTTTGAAATGTCTTTTAAAGAGTGCTTCTCTTCAACGGAAAATTGCAAATCTAGGGCTATAACTGAAAAAATAATCATATTCTCCCTTGTTGATAAAAAGTTTTGATGGCTTCAACAGTTTCAGAGACAAATTCTATAAACTGATTAGACAATAGAGATGTTGTCATTGCCATTCCTTCTAAGATTGAAGTATATTATAGAAAGCTTAAGATGTTCATTATAGCTAAAAACAATTTTATACACATTTATATACTGATTTATACAACAGATAAAGGTTTTATGCAGAGCAAAAGTTCTTGTACTTTTACAACACAAATCATTTAGCCAATATGATCACATGTTTACAAAGCAGGTTAATACACAACCTGTAATTCAGTGTATAGCATCACTTCAAGATGTCTTTAATTAGCAAGAGTATGGAAAGCTAAGATAAATTAGTTTCAAATGCAGAAATCTGAATCCATTGTAAATACAGCATAACTTTTTTCCTGTTCATATATATGTTCAATAGAAGATCTAGTGAGGGGAAAAAGCACTCCTGGAAGTCTGTAATAAGCCAAACTAGAAGTCTGAGCAGTAAATAAAAAGCAGTTGAAAAAAAATTTAGTCTGAACAATGCTAGGAACATTTCACTGGAGTGCTGTGTTTCCACCAAAAGTAATTGCAACTGGTATGCCCAAAGATCTAGTACAACTTCTGCAAAGGTAAGACACCGGATGACTTCCAAGAATGACCAGCTCAGCATATTCCATATGCCAACCGGAGAGCCTGCACGCTCTGTAGCAGAAGCTGCTTTCAAATAATGTCTGTTGAGTGAAGCCAAATAGCCTGATCTTACATTAAGCTGAGGGACAAAGAACATTTCAGCTAATGGCACCTTCATGGCATAAGCATTTCTCCCATACATAGGACTACCCTACTGTCCAGGTAGACCATTCCAGTGCTCAGCCACTACACACAGCATCTTGGACTTTGGCAAAACACGGCACCACTATGCTTGTAAGGAAGCAAAAGGACTGGGGCAGTTACAGAACAGAGCCATTCATTTCTTAGTACTATACGAAGGGAGGGTGTCAAGAGAATGGAGCCAGGCTTTTCTCAGTGGTGCCACCAAGTCATAGGACAAGAGGCAATGGACAGAAACTGATGCACAGGAAGTTCCACTTGAACATGAGGAAGAACTTCTTTGCTGTGTGTGTGACTGAGCACCGGAACAGATTGCCCAGAGAGGTTGTGGAGTCTCCCTCACTGGGGATATTCAAGAACGGTCTGGATGCAATCCTGTTTGATGTGCTCTAGGATGACCCTGCTTGAGCAGGGAGGTTGGACCAGATGACCCACTGTGGTCCCTTCCAACCTGATCCATTCTGTGATTTCATAAAAAGACGGGAAGAAAAAGATGAAGTAAGCAAAACAGTTGGTTAGTTTCTATATTAGGCACACCAGATATGTACAGAACTTCTTATCTTCCAAAAAATTTCAGAAAGCATCTATATAGAAAAGTGATTTTAAAAATATATATTGGCATGTCATCGTTCTTAAAAGAACAAAAGTATTTTGGGTGATGACTTAAAGTGTTCCAACGCATTGCAGTTAAACTCATTTTTTTATTCTCTCAGATTAAAGTTACTGGACTACTTTAAAGCACTTGTTCACAATGTACAAAAAAATACATTTATGTATTACATTTATGGCACTACAGTATTTCTACAATATGTTACTACTTCTTTGAGTGACACACATATTACACGAGGAAGGAATTTAAGCAAATGGAGGGATATGTATATTACATGTAGTGTGTAGCTAGTGCCTCACCTGCCTTTCTGAAATGGAAGGATTAAAGCAGTAAACTATAATTTCATTCATAATAAAAACTACATAGAAGAAAACATTATGTCCCAACTGATTATGAGAGGCTATTTAAGGGAATGCATGTTTTTGAAGACTCAGAGGTACTGTAACATTTGTGCTATTATTTAAGAACCATTAAGTACAATTGTGACAGTAACTATATTAAACATTTTATAGTCTTCTCAGTGCAGGTTTATTTTCCACATCAACTTTTGCTCTTTTACAATATTGTTCTAATAATTCAGTATCTAAGCAATGCCTCACTTCAACAGATTAAGGTTAGCAGGACATTTTTCTGTAAAAGGATAAAAAACAGTTTTCTGGCAAAAAGCCTACCTCATCTACATGAATTATAAGTCGTTTAAAATAATTTGCTGTCTCTAGGTCTCTCTAACCTTGCAAGGAAAATTTTAAGTGTTTCAGACGCAAATTTACATAAAAGCAATAAAAGTTTTAAATCTTGGATTTGTACTTCCCAAAGTACCTTTTTGCCATTAACTTTCAGGTTTAATGGATAAAAGAAATGAAGCTTTTATTCTAGCTATTTGAAATAACAGCATCTCCTTGCAGTTCTTTGAATGAAAATATTCATTAGCTAAGTGAAGTCAGAATATGAAGGTGATTTAAAGGCAAGAAGAAGCAAGTCTAATATTGATCGGTTCGTAGGAAGCACCCCCATGGTGGCCCCTGGTCAGGACAGGTGCTGATGCAGAATTTGTAGCTAACTGTACTGTGAGGGTAACACACAGTTGTTACTCCTTGAAGCTGAGGACAGATGATGGCGGATGCACTTTTGACCTCAGGCAAGTGTATGGCTATCAGAGATCCAGAACCTACTTCAACAGCTAGAAGCATGCTGTTATGAATTTTGGATAAATGAATTGCCTCCATAAACTCTGTAAATCGTATCACATTCCCGAGACTGCAGCTAGTCATAAAGTTTAGATCTAGATTTTTGACCTTTGATGTCTGTCTTTCTAAAACCTCTCTGACAAAAATGGCCTTCAAATACAGTTAGGATCTAAATCTTCCCAGAGTTTGAGGTTGTTCAGTTATGCCAGTCAATAAAAGTACTTTCCGTTTAAAACCAAAATCATTTTTGGCTATATGTTGTGTCATGACATAAGGCCAGAAAAATAAAAAAAAACACAAGTACCTGTACATCAGTGTCTACACTAGTTCTGGTGCAGGAAGTATTAAACAAAATATATTTCCCACTGTAAAGGAATGGACTTCTGTACAAAGCTAAACGTTTTCATTTGACATATCTACCTACTATGACAGTAAATATTATCAAGTGTACCAAAGACAGAGTGGAAAGAATGGGATCATTTTTGCTGAAAAAGGAATTATGGCCAAAAAAAAAAAACAAAACAAAACCAAAACTCAATTATTAAGCAAGTAAACATTGATTTAAGGCAACAGCAATGCATTAGTAAGAGCAATTAACATCTTTGGGATAGCTACCACACAGCATTTCTATACATAAAGACCCCAGATGACAACATGCTCTTGATTCATGTTAAAAGCTTGATTCACGTTACATGCTAAGTTCCTAAATATTGATAATTCTTGCATCCATCTCAAGGTAATCCATATTAATCACATTACAATCATTAATGTTCCACACATAATAAAAAAGAGAGTCATTTCTGTTAGGATAACCTAGCATTACCTAATTATCCTCTCAAGAGTTCATTTCACTCACCTTATCCTTGCAAATCCAAAAGATTATTTAAAATTTCTTTCCGCTATTTTAAAACATGTCTATTGTGCATTCCTGCTCTAGCATGGCACTCAGTGTATTTTTGAAAATCAATCCTATGAAATAGCATTATCCTGTGTAAGAAAGTTTTAGGACATGAAAAATAGTTAAAAAAAAAATATGAGTCTTGAAAGGCTGAAAAAGAAGTTTGCTAGATCTTAGATTGAAGATTTTTCCATGATGCTCATAAGAGTAACTTAAATTATCTTCTTTTTTTTCCCTCTCTCTCAAAAAATCTAAGACTTTAGCTAAAGTAACCCTGGATTCAAAGACAAAATTTGTAATTTTTTAGAAGACAAAAAACTTAACACTAATATATTGTGCACTTAACTGAAAGGATCCAGAAAAATCCAGAATCTACAGGGTGGGTGTACCATATGGGAGAGGTTAAATTTGAACTTACGAATTATAAACAGTTCTGGTTTTGATGTTCAGTGGTTATCATTAAGAGTAATATAACAGTAGTTTGCTAAACATAGCACGGATGACTACTGAAGTATCTTGTGCTTAATAACACAACTTTTAACCAAGTTTATTTATATTTTACTTTCTACAAATGTTCCTACTCGTTCTTACTTTAAAACTGTGGATATTAACAAAACAGAGGAGAAACCTCACTTTATAGAGAGTTCTATTAAGCATCTCATAAAATAATAACAACAAAAAACTTCCTGGACATTAAAATGCAGTTTGTGTATCTTGCTGGTCATTATCAGCCTTTGCTGAGATGCAGATCAGTTCTGGCACTAAAAATTCACAGTGAATAGGAAGGAAAGATGAAACATTGGGACTTTCCCCCCGCCATATCCCCATAAAAAGTAGGTAAGGGAAAGAGGACATCAAGTTTCAAAACATAGAATGGACACTTTCAAGACAAAATATTAGACAAGTTTCTGCATACATAAGGACACTTTTTTCCCTAGGGTATGTAAAAATTTATCTCTTTTCTCCTGAACACTAATCACTCTAATAAACTGTGCCTATAAAGAACCTCCTATGCCCTCAGGCCACAACTACAATAAAAATATGTGAAGAGGAAAGAAAGGAATACAAAGACTGAATTTATTTATTTTCCAACTCTCAGCAACTAGTTCTTTCCCCTTCTTTTCACTAATTAAAAATTATTATATGTTTTTCACTTGGCAGTTAGCACTTCAATGAAGTAGTGGAAAATAGTTCTGGCTTCCCAGAGTGATTTCCCAGCTGTTGTGGGGAGGCAGGTGAATATCGTATTCGGAGTCACAAAGAAATGGTTTCTCAGCATGCTCCTCAGTCTGCTCTTACACACACATGTACCTCCAATTCGAACTGCACATTTCATTAAATGGGAGAGCTCTAAAAGTAACTCCAGGTTAGTGGTTACGTCTGCCATGCTTTGTTGATAGTCTGACACTGAAGAAAAAGAACACTTAACCATGTTGATCAAAAATCCTAAACTTTTCAACTATTATGAATATTATTAATTTCTTTCATAATTCTCTTTTTTATTCCTTCTTCTCATCTCAGCATTCCTTTGCCTAATCTCATTTCTATTCTTTTTTCTTATTTCTTTGCCTTTTCATTTACAATAACCTGGCCTTTCATCACCTGCCCTTTTCTGCTTTTTATTTTTCATTTCTAGCAATTTATCTTCCTGCCTTCCAACCCTCAGTTCTGCAGGGAGATAAGATACGAATATATAGAGAAAAATTTTGGTTTCATTGAAGTTGATAACACAGCTCTCACTGACATCAGCAGAGACAGGGTTTTAGTTCTGTACTGACATTTGAAATGAAACTTCCAAATAGTTTTCCCCTTCGTTTGTTTTGCACATGGATTTTTGATAAATAAATCACTTCAGAAAAGTTAAACTGCACGCCCTATTCATGATGGTAAAAATTAACTCATATCCACACATAGTATGTGGGTGTAGGAGTCACAAGACATGTTTCTGAATGCACTATCCTTTAGAGATTATATTCTTCACTTTTGCAGCTGCAACTGCTTTTGGACTTGATGATCCTTGAGGGTCCCCTTCTAACTCAGAATATTCTGTAATTCTGTGAAAGGGACCTCCTCTCTCATGTGCTCTCTTCTATCCCTGCATCCAGTTAGATAACAGAAAACTATCCCTAATTCTGGGCTGCTGAAGTCAGTCCTACATAGAGAGGTCATAACCCAAGAGCCATTAGAAAACAGTTTTCCCTGTACCTGTGTAATCAGGTATTTTTGTTGTTTTTTCTTTACCCTCTTACTATTCTAGTTACTAAATCTTTTCTTTACTAGTACATAAATATATTTCACATTAGAGGTCCAACCTCACTCATTAAAATTTAACTCAAGATGTACTCCCCTCATCTTTTGACTACTCTAGATTTTTGCTGGTGGAACAGTGCAGTATTTTGGGTTTTCTTTTGCAATATCTGTAAGGACAAGCATTTCATGCCATTCATGGTAGAGTATTACTGCCAGAAGAAAGGTAGCAGAATCACAGAATGTTGCTTTATTCAAACAGCTGTTCCTCATGCACTAACTGTAAGGTGGATGATAGAAAAAGACTTGGTGAAGCCATATATCAGGATGAAGGTTTTATAGCTTCTGTGTTGCTTACAAATCAATTCCTCTGAGTTGGGCTACCATTAGTAGCTTTTAAGATTGCCTAGAGCTGTGTCATTCACTGCTGTTTTGACACATTAATGCATTAATGGTATGTGCAGGCTGACATAACTTCTTTGAAGTACTATTACAGTAATTACTAGGAGTCTTTGATATGACATGCAAAGTTAAGAAAGGTGACAAAACAGTATGTAGATACTCATACACTCTTGAAGCATTCATTCAACACTGACAGCGCATAATTAAGAAGCTACAAAAACATTGAGATGAGGATTGTCTGCTACATACACTGACAGAGAAAACAAGCTTGAATGAAAAAGGCAATTATGTGAAAATGACGGCTGGTACTATCAAACAATGCCACTTCGGTAAAAAGAGGTTAAGAGAATCAGGGTAAAAAGTGCTCAGTTTGCTCACTTCACTTCTTTCACAGAGAAAAATGCTAAAATCTCATTAGCGATTTGTAAAATGGTGCAAATTTGTGAAGCCATTTAGGAGGCAGCAGATGGTAGTAATGAAACCTGAGTCTGTGTTTAGAACCTTTGAAATTTGGAGCAAAATGCATTTCTGGATTTCTTCAATTATCACAGATGTCTCCTAAAGTAAATTAGTGAGATCATGGAACATTATCTGGAAAAGAGATCTTTGCCATTACAAATCATTTTACTTTATTCTTTCCCAATCAGGTTTATTTTTCCTAAGACAAGAATTACTCTGAAATGCAAATTAAGAATGCAGAACATTTCTTCCTCCTTTAATCTAAAAAACATTCTTTCATCCCCCACATGTATTGTTTCATAAACTGGTTCAATAGATCAAGTACCACTGTCTCATGGTCTGTTGACTAAAGTGCTCTATAGGAGTAATTCCTAGGAAATATCTTTGTGATGTTGTACAACAGCTGGGATTACTTTGAGCAAACAGGTGCTTCTGGCTTGAGGCTACACGCAGGGATTTTGGGGATTCTGGAGGCTTTATTGAACATTTAAACATCATGCCTCAGATGAGAAAATCACCATTAGAGATAGCATAGCTTCATAACATTTTTGTAGGTCTTTCATTCTTGATAGAACATGTGAAAAGAAATATACAACTACATGATATGAAATCAAAAAATTAAACCCTCTAATTAAACCCTCATTCAATACATTCAAAGCTACTCAAGAGGACTGATTTTTTTTTTTTGCTTGCATATAAAGCAAAGAGGTGGAAAGTAGTCTTAAGCTTTTCACAAGGTATATTTTATGTTATTTAACACTTGCCTTCCTGCCAAAAACCCAGCTGGAAGAGACTGTTACTTCCTCCACATCCTAGTCTGCAAATGCCAGGCAAGAAATAGCCTTCCTTAAACTCATATTTGATACTTGTAGCATAATCATTTTCAGCATGTAAATTGTTAACTCTTTTAGGAAAACATACTTTCAAATCACCATACCTAAAGCTAAATTTTTGTTTTGCAAGAACAAGAGCTGATTAAGGACATCAACACTTGGATTGTAATTGTCTACAGCCATAAATTATTTCTATATTTAGCCAAAGACACATTTTAAATCACTGCAGTTTATTTTATAATCTGATATGAACAGCAAAAATATGGGTGATATTTTAAGTGATTCATAAATATTTAAAAGTCGACTGATTTTCAATCATATCTTTCTGCAATCTTGTTTTCATAAATACTGAATTTAGAAACAGGTTATTGTCAGTAAAATAGCACAATTACCATTCTACTAAAAAAAATATACTTCTTGGAAAAAAAAAATCCCAGGGGGCCTTTAGTGAGAAAAAAAATTTAAAAAAAAATTCTCTTTTCTCTCTACAGCATAGAGAAATTTCAGGTTTAAACGTTAACTAATTCCATAGACAAGTTTTTACCTGTTAGGAACAATCAGTCAGATTTAGCCAAATCAATGTTACACATCAGCTATGATATGCTGGAACATTCAAACACTACATATGAATACAGAAATACATACATCTATAAATATAGATGTTTTGTTAGCCATTCCGTCCTCCCACCATAACTGGAGGCTTTTGAATAGTCAGATATTTGAAGCAGAAGATGACAGGCATTGATATTTCTCTACCAATAAAATGTTTTGTAGCTATACCCAATGCACTCAGTTCTCTGGTAACATAGAAATGGATTCTAATGTAACGCACTGTTACAGCACAGTATTGACTATTGCACTTCACTGCCTGAATATGCTAGCCTAACCTTTGTGGCATGACCAATTTGTAATCCCAGCATTAGTTCCATAAACAAAGCTGCTTTCAAGAAAGATTTAACATTTGGATGTCGCAAACACACTCCATTTGCAGGCCTACTGTTCCCTAGAACTAAATCAGCAAAAGAAAAAGTCTGGAAAGTGCTCTTGCCAACACCATTAAAAGCACTTAGAAGAAAATTCTTCTGATGACATCATGCTTCTCTAGATAGAAAAAGTATTTTCAGGACAAGTGAAAAACAAGTGGCCAAAACATGAAAACATTTGGTCACCTCAAATTAAGTTGCATTCTTATGAGACACAGGTGAAGGAGATACTAAAGTTACTTAATTACATCAGAGTATTTAGAAATCATAACAACTTTCTTCTGTACAAAAAATGAAAGACATAAAATAAAAATTGTGTATTACTCAGTACAATATGCAGAAGAATTAGCTAATTTCTTAACATGGATCCCTTTAATGTGAAGATTTAGGTTAAAGTAAATCCAATTGATGGGAGGAAAGATAGCCATGTGTCATGCTAACATGTTTTGATTTTCTTTAGTTAGGTAAGACAAGAAAATGCATCAAAAATATGGAAGTTGTATCTAAGTTCGCTTGAAGTTTGAAAATCCAAAATGAAAGAAAACTTTTGAATTATACAACACTGAAATACATCAAAATGAACTGAAATGTTGCTCACCTGGAAATGTACACACATTGTGTTCAATTAGAAACACAGAATGCAATGCCAGTACATGTCAGATGAGAATAAACAAGTATAGAAACAGAGATTAAAGATTTACATATGCATTTTATACTGTAGTTTATGATCAAAGAGTGCAATGTTAGGGAACAGATGACCCCAAACACTTTACTACTGTAGTGAGGTTTTTCAAGTTTGTTTAAGGATAACAAACAACATTGCATAGAGTGGGATAACATTGAAAACAAGTTTAGAAAACCTAATGTAAAAGCATTAATAGATGAATTAGCCCGTTCTGCATGAACGAAAAACAGAGTTTCAGCTCTACAAATCTAAGGATTCAGATGTATCACTTCTGGAGCTAGTACAAGCACTGTTGCTTGGTTTTCTCTCTTTTGACAATAGCAATTTCTTTTTAACACAATTTTAAGAACTGTATTGTAATGCACTCTTTTCTATAGCAGATAATAAATCTTCACAGCAGCCAGCATGTGGGTCAAGCTCTAGCCTACTCAATCTGTGAAGCCTAAGATTTATGAACTACACACAGATAAACATGTTTTTTAATTTTCAAATTATGAATTCTGACATCACAGAACATAAACCTTTGACACAAAAATCTATCAGATGCTAATCCAAAATTGGACCCAAGGCAGTAGAAGGAATGGTTCATTCCATGTCTAGCAATCCTTCATTTCACAGGAATATATCTCAAATCAGTACAAACTGTTGGGAGAACCTAAACCCACTAGTAAAGAATCCTCGGGAAAAGAAAAAAGGAGGGTAGGGGGAAGGAAAGAATAGACTACAGAGTTTCTTTGCCTGTATAAACACAAGAACTTTGAGCAATACGTTGTCTCTCTGGAAAGCATCTTTGCAGGAGCAAGACATTTATATAATGCCTATTGTACTGCATTCCTCTTTCATAAAGATTTCATAAGTATGTAACAAAATAAACAGAATGACTGAAGCAACGGCCTAGGGGAAACAAGTAAATAGAGTTCATTTCATATGCAAAAACAATAATGAGGAAAGATCAGTTTCTGCAGTTCTAATAACAAACAACAGATGGTTCATAACAGAAACTTAAATAACACTGTGTTTCAGGTGAGTAATCCACACCAGGGACTGTAATATTTCCTCCCACTCCCCAAAATTTTCATTTCAGTCTGGAAGTATAAAGAAAGTGCAAAAGTATCCCAGTCTTCCCCATAGTTTCTCGGTGCACGCAGGCATGCTGTGATACAGAATAACAACCAGTTCTCAAGGCTCCCCCATTTCTTAGCCAACACATATCAGGTGCTGATAGTAGCATCTTTGCAACAAAACAGGATCTTGGCACCAAAAGCTAATGAAAATAACTTTGAAATGGTCTGTGCCGGTCTAAATGTATAGTTAACAAAATTCACATATCAGATTTCTGGCAAAAGCAAAATGGTTTGGTGCTGTGGAAATCTAAGTTATATACATAGATTTTCTGCCACACTCCCTCTCCTGCCTAGATTTTACCCCATACCTACAAGGAAGACAGTGGTATCTCTCTCAGCCCTTATATTTGATTATGGTTGATCCCATGCAAATTTAATGTTCAGAACAATAGCTACGGTAGCAAATAGTTTTTCATATTAGAAAATGAGGAAGAAGAGGTTACATGCTCAAGGAGTTTTGCCTTGTTATCTCTAAAAGCAGTTGAACAAATTGATTGACTATATGCTTAGAAAAAGCAAGTCTATGTAAGATTTTAAAAAATATATCTTTGAGGTTTCAAGTACCAAAGCCTTGATTCAATTTGAAACAAATCTAAAAGTAGCCAGAGAAACAAAAGACATCATTTGGACTAACAGACAAGCACCATTTCTTTCAAAGGCATTGGTTTAAAATCATATTATTAAGCACATGGTATTATTTTTTTAGTGGATTTATGAAGCAAGTGCAAGAGTCATAATCCTAATACATGCACCCTTTAGCAGAAGTGACACGACAGAAATAGTGTTGTTTGTCTGACTATGGTATAACAGCAATAGAGACAGCCACTGAAAGAACTCAGACTTGGCAGTCTGCTTACATGTTTGTGACCACTCGCTTTTTCTCCTTTATCTATACCTATCCATGCGGTGGCCGTAGTAACCTAGCCCTGATTTCTGAGAATCCTGAGTCTCAAGTAGAATTAGTGGAAGCTTTTCCTGTGGAATCAGTTGGTACTAAAATATCCAAAGTCATCAGTAGTTTAGCTTCTGCATTAGCTTCAGTAGCTTATTCTTTAAAGTAAATAAAATGGGGCAACAGGTAATTTTAGACACTCAAATTCATCTGATTTTGCAAAACAGCTTGTACAGCTATGTTGGTCTTTACTGAACTATGATATCAACCACTATCATTATAACCCAATAGATGGAATAAAATTAAACAAAGATTCCTAAACAAAGGCTCCAGAATACCCAGAGCATACATTTAATTTCAGACATTTAATAACATTTTCTTACTTTTATCTTTGCACATCCTTGATTACGAAATCATCTTTTCCATCTCTGTGTGACATATCAGCTTATATGAAAGCCATATTTGCTTAAGAATAGAAAATACATCCAAAATGACGAATAAACGCAAAGATGCATTAAACAGCACAAAATAGCTTCCTAGCTGTAGTTTGTAATTCATCTGTATCATTAGAAGAACAGACAAAACTGTGCTCAAATCAACCTGTTTGTGATTTCAAATATGAAATACTAGCATGCAAATCTCAGTAAGTTACAGATATGGGATTATTATACAAAACATAAAACAAGTATCTATATATATGAATGAAACATCAGATATTGAACGTTTTTAAAAACAACTAAAGACATACACACACACACATATATTTGTTTTATCATGCACCCCAATACAACTATTGGGACAGACATTAACTGATGTGTGTCTACTGCTAATAGAAACCATGAAGCTAACTAAAATCCAGCACAGATGCAAATTACTTCTTCGTGACCAAAACAATCCCCCTGTCTGTTAAAAAAACCCAAAACACTATGAATGGTACTTCTTTAGGTCCCAAAAAATGGTGCTATGTAAATAAGCACAGACAAAATAACTCAAGAATGCATTTGAGATATGGGAAATTTCAAATATTTCATATAATTGCATTCCAAGAGATCCTGAAAAATACATGAAAACAATAACCACGTGAATGATTGTGCTGAGCAATTTTTTTCTGTCTACATTTTTAAAGGACAGAAATACAATGACTTCTTTCTTTTGGAGGAAAGCAACCACTAAGAGTTGTAAATTAAATGAAAGTTACTGTCACTTTACATGTCAAATGTATATGTTAATTGGCCCATAGTCAAGCATTTCCAGCAGACCCTAAATATTTGATGATTTTCTAGGCCTCCTTGCAATGTTGAAGTTGCATTAGGCCACAGGTTGCACATGTTTCTACATAAGAGTAAGACTCCTGCATAGTAGGGAAGATAATTCATAAACCTTGCATGCATATAACTGGGTCTTTCTGGAGATCACGATGGAGAAGTGACAATTCTGTGACAGCAGCCAGGCTACATTAAGTGCTGAGCTACACAGCATGAGCAGCTCAGGGCACATGGAGGAGCCATGGTACATGTAAAACTGCCACTCACACAGAGAAGCAGCTCACAGTGAATTTAGGAACATTCAGAGTTAAGCAGTGACATCTGAGCAAATATTTTGCAGGACTGCAATTTTGACATTAGTTGCTTTCGTTTCAGACAAACCAGCTGTAGATGCCTCGATCCTACAGTGGACACAGCTCTTAGAGGTGCATGTGAAGTCTTCTATGATTATCCTACCCTCCATTAAAAGAAAGAGACTAAGTAACTCTAGTCCTTTTTAGGGTTTTTTGGGGGAATCTTTTCAAAGATCATTAAAACACTTCTTCAGTATTGGACATGACAATTAGACAGACTATTTCAATAGTTAATCAAGCAGAGTAAAATAGTAATGAATAAAATTCACATATAAATCCACTTAGACTCTCATAACAGAATTTAATTGAGATTTAAATGACTTGAAACACTTCAGTTGGTTCCTTTCATAAAAGTAAATTTCACCCATTCTGAATTCTTATGAAAGTGTGCTTCTTAAAAATGCCACATTTAAAAAATATTATTTCTACTAACGATTGTTTACAATTTTATATGAAATCAGAGCATTTTTTATTCTGTAGTATTTCAAAAGGTCTTTGTATTCTTTTGGGAGGTTTTCCTAACAAAATATTAACAGAAATGTAAGATGAAAGTTGTAACTTCATACCCTGAATATATGCAAAATAAAATGTCTCTTCTGGTATACATCGATTTTAGTTTGTTGTTCTACCTACTAGAAAAGTTTTTCTGTATGTTCATAAAAGACCAAGGTTTGAACTTTTCAAGAAAAAGATACTTTATTTGGAGAAGTCCAAAAGCTTCAGATAAAAACAGTAGAGTTTTGACATTTCTTACCTCTAATCAGATAAAAATCTCTTTAATATAATGGGAACTTCTGAGTAAACATTGCAAGAAGTGGTTCTTTATTAAAAAGTATATTATATGATTAATGAGATTTCTTAATGTGGAATTAAGAAATTATAGGTGTAAGAAAATGTCTTTGGACTTATTGAAACTGAAGCTTCTTCAATTTTCTATTCTACACATTGCGTGAAAATTCCATATATTCATGTTACAGTAATATTATTACTAAAAGTGTGCTTTTGTTCAGACCTGGGGAGCAAAAAAACCTAGTTTGTGATTCAAAAAGATGAGTAAGTATATCTAGGAAAATATTTTAATCACGGTTTTAGGCTACAAATAAACGACACTATATTCAGGATAGAAAATTCTCCCATTGGATTATGTGCTTTGTTAAATAAATAACATAGATAACTACTTTAATTTCCTCCCTGAAACATATTCCAATACCTTTTTCCTGTAACACCCAAACTTAGCTGAGTATTAATGATTCTCGTATCTGTGGAACAGAGTACAGTAACACAAAACATCTTTAAAAATGTATAGGCCTCTTCTACAGGCATATACAAATGTATAGGCCAGCATGTAAAGAATGTAACAATCAGATGGTCTGCATTTCTCAGTTGCTGAAAATTGCCTAACAGATTTCAGGAGTCTTTATAAAATACCAAAGTAATCTGTAAAAGAACCTCTTTTACCTCCTAGGAGGTATTTAAAGAAAAGTTTTATGTTCTATCATCAAGACCATTTTGTACTGTGTATAATAGTCAACTGACTGCCAAACATAGATTAAGAATGCATGCCTCTCTGCATGTGGATGTGTACAATGACATGGGCATGCACAGAACCTCAACACTAACTCTCAAGGAGATTCACATGTCACTCCCTATTTACCATTTACAGGAACCTAATTACCAGTTCTGATATTGAAGAAATCATCAGGCATATGGTGAATTGAAGGTATGACAGCATTATTATATAGAAGTGCAAATTTGGCTAAAATCTGTATTACTAGCTTTAAAGAAGCAAAGCATTATTTATAACCCTGAAAAAAAATGTTAATATCTATGACATTATAAATTTCCAGGAAATCCGGTGCCTGCTTAGAGAGATAAAAGAAATATAGGTTGTTAAGAAGTCTAATTGTTTCACAAAAATCTGCAAAATCCCATGGAAAGCATATTGCAGTGCCTAAGTCATTAAGCCTAATCTTCATCAGTATATCATAAGTGCCACTATGTAATCTATGTTTTACAGAATGCCATGTCATATTAAGTTTTCTATGTAAGAGAAATATTTTGTGAGGAATATATGAATGGACTGAAATATATATTGTTTCACACTCATTTAAAAGGTTCTGCTAATTTTTAAGAACTTCAAATGATGCTACTGCTCACAGCTGTTTAGAAATTTGGTAGAAAAAATATCTGATGAATAGAAAAGTGCATTTTCTCTATCAGATTAAATACCAGTCAAGTACAGCTATTATAAAACACCACCCTCTTCATTTATTTGTATTTTTCAATTACAGTTTTGACCACTCTGTCAAGCTGCCTCATGAATATAATAATTCTTACAAGGATTCCTCTGAGCACTGAGTAGAAATAGTATAACACCTACAGACACTGCCCAAAAAAGTCAAACAAATTGTGGTATTTAGAGACCAAATGTATCTGTGAAAGTTGATGGTTCAATGCTCTGTGTGTGCCCCTCACAGTACAAAAAAGTAAAACAGTACCTCACGCTAACTTCTAAAGAAGATTCAGATGTCAACCTCTATTTGCCAGACTACTTGTCCTCTGACATGTGATGACAATTGATGTATTACTACCTAATAGAGATGCTATCCAAAAAGTCACTTCCCTCATACTGTAGGTGGTACTGTTACTTAATTAAATTATAGAAAACAAATTTAAAATTACAATTTATTTGTCCTATTTCATTAGAGTTTAATCAAGATGCCCATTGTATACAGATTCTCAACATGTGCAGTCAATCTCTTCATCATCTGCAAAGAAATGCTTCAGATTTGAAACAGAAACACAAACGTGTAAGTGGAGTACCACAACAATGACCCAGATTAGAAGTTATCTGTCAGGGACAGAAAATAATAAATCTGATGGTTTAGAAAAACACCTAGAACTCCGACAAAGAGAGATTTGAATCCGATGACTATGCTTTTTAAGTATTTGCTTGAAAATTATACATATAAAGCACACACCATTCTGCTAAAACTGAGGATAAAAAACTTGTAAAATCAAAATACAGCTAAGGAAAAAAAAAACAAACATACTCATATTATTTACTCTCATTAATTACATTTCTTATAATAAGCTGGCTACCGTTACAAGTGCTTCATGTAACAATGACACAAATCTCAAGCAGGTTGAACCATAAGAACATCCAGGAGATTAAAAAAAGAACAAATATGACTATTTATTCTATTATAATAATTAATACATGTTAGAGGAAATTAATTAGAAGTATTTTTAAAAGTTATTCAAAACCCGAAAATGAAGAACTAGTTACAACTAATAGCTGATATTTGCACAAATAACTATGACTTCAAAATGACATCCTGATAAACAATATCAGACTTGTTACCAATCTGGTCAAATTTCATATTGAAAATCATCTATAGATAATAAGCACAAAATGTGAAGACCTATTACAGACTTGCTTTTCAGAATTTAATCTTACTCTCCAGGAAAAATTTGTTCTGCAGTAACAAAGAGTAAAAGTTAGTAAGCCAGTAAAGTAAAAGAACTAAACTTAATAGCTTTTATCAAATGGATAGGTATTTTTGAATAAATGGAAACTGGAGACTGTAACTGCCATAATAAAGCACATCAGTGGTCCGTCTAGTTCAGCATTTTGTCTACAGAAACATGCATAAAAAATGTTTAATGAAGCAAACTGGACATGCATAAATCCTCAGCTGCCTTCAGCAAATCTTCACGAACTCAGAGCAGACTTTACAATGATAGTATTTAAAAAGGGCATACATAGATCAATCTCAAACTACTTTTAGAGAGAAAAAAGTGTGTTCAAATCTGCAATTATATTTTCTGCAAATTTTATATTGTAGTTTGGGGGAGGGGTTAAAGGGGGTGGGGGGACAGGGACAGAAGTGCATTCCCTACCACTCCTTGGTATTCAGGTTATATCCATTGATGTATAACAATAAATTTTGTTAGACTATTTGGTAAAACCTTTTTCTGATAACTTAGAAATATAATGAATTACAGACGTAAGGATACTGCAGCATCATATGAATTGCTTGTTCTTGAAGATTCTGGTTACTTTCTGCCTTCTTATGAATATTTCTTATTTCTATACCAATAATTCAACTACTCCTCTGTTTGTTCCAGTTCCTTATGAACACACACTTCCCTACTTTATAAAACAGAGGGAATAACTTATGAATTAACATGCAGTTAATTAATCATAATAAAAATTTTATTATAGAAAATGACTAAATGCAAAGATACCCAAAAGACACAAGATCCAATTAAATTACTGGTTTCCAGTGGCAGAAAAGCCAGAGGAAGGGAAAACTGTAGGATTACAGTGATGGAAAGTTCACTCTCAGTCTGAAACCAGTCTATCAGGTCAAAGGGACAGAACAGCATCATGATTTATCAGAACCTCATTTGAAAATGGTGATACTCAACAAATGTGTGTAAGAGATGGTTGGATAAAGGGCACATACCCTGTCCTTCCTAATCCTCACATCCCCAGAGGCCTGGCACTGAAAGCTGCACTGAACCTTTCAAAGTTGCCACTTTCTAAGCATTATCTGATGTGTATTCACAGAGTCACTTCTGATTTGGGGATGTTCTTCACTTTGTGAATAATGGTTCAATTGTTCAATTATTTTACACAATCATTTTGAATAGGAGCATCTACTTTGGATTCAGTGCCAAAGAGTGGATAAGGAAGAATTCCAGTTATTTGAGTGACAGAAATCTAAATGTTATGCCATGCACTTAATGACAGTCATCCTTCCTCAGATATATACCCTGACCATTTAGCAGTATCCCCTCTATTATGATTGTCACTCAGTTGATCTAGCATTATGTTATCGTGGCCATTCAGTTGCACAAGTAGCTCATAAAAAGAGGCCATGGGCCTCTTCAGGCCTATTATAAACTGTGTCTGGTGAATGATTTGTCCCAGCTGGGGGTACTGCCCTGCTGTATGGGAAGGCAGCATCTTTAACACATGGACGGATGAATTTTGATATGACATTATTAGATGGACTAAATGGGTTCTTTGTTGAGATATCAGGAAGTCAAGAAGGAAAACGGATCTATTTTTTCAAACAGATACTTCTCTTGCTAGACAATGCTTGTACAGCACCTTCTCTGAACAAATAGGATTCATTCCCAGAACAAAAAACCTAGGGTTCTACAGCAAGTAGTATCCAGTTGGTCTCATATGCCTACTGGGTGAAAATATATGAAAAATACAAGATCCATAGCTTAAAAAGTTTGCAATTTCCATTTATTCAGGCCTAAGTTCAACTTTATACTTCTATGACAAAAGTCTGTGTTTGAAGTTAGAGTGAAATGCCACTGTTCATATGCTACTACAGAATTCTTCTATAAAAGACTTTTTGTATTACAGTTTTCCAGTCCAGCTCTAAAAAAAAAAAAAAAAGAAAAAAAGCTTTCACTTATGTCATGTAAAAAAAGCTTTCACTTATGTCATGTATGCCTGAGTTGTTTGGGGTTTTTTTAGGATTTTTTTTTCCCTCTCCTCTCTGGATGTTCCCCTTAGAGAAAGATCAAAAAATAAAAGTCAGAAACTTAGTGTTTGTTACTCCAATTGCAGTTACCAATTAACAAGTAGTGCTGGGCTTCAAAGAGTTCTCAAGTGCAGTAAATCATGTGATCTGCCTTGTTCTAATACTTCTATATTCTCATTAAATACCGGCAATGAGAAGAACAGAATTTTCTGTAAATGAACCACTGCTTTGGTAACAGTAGGAATACCAAATTTCAAGTTCATTATTAAAGGAAACTCATCACTATTAACAGTTTCTATGCATGTTCTCAATGTGCTTAACATCTACTGAATCCACTCAGAATGTTTAAGGAATAAGAAAGGATGTTAAATTAAACATTTTAAAAGCCACATTTTCTTCCCCTTCTGTGCCTTCAGATGTTGTAAGTGTAAGAACTGGTAATGCCTGCACCCAATTTAGGCCACAAATTATTTGTGGTTCCACTATCATTTACTATCATTTACTGTTCAGGAGGACTGGTAAAAGGAAAAGTACTTGTTCTTTCTTACTCAGCATGGGCAAAAGGTGGACACGATCTGCATTTCAGACCTCATGACAAGTTTAGTGCCCAGGACCATTAATGCAGAAATCACAAAGCCCATGTATGTTTTTCTTTATCGTCTTGCTCTCTGGTCTCTCTCATTTTTCAAAACTACAAAATGTGCAAAACTGTCATTACACTCATGGGAAAACCATCACTGGCTAATGATAACAATTTGGTGAGGTTCAAGGAATAAACATGTTAGATGATGCTTATATGACTGAGGAAATTTCCTTAAATGCATAGACAAGCAAAGCCAGTCTTACAAGGAATGGTGAAGTTACATGGCTTAGTTCCACTAGTATAAAAAATTAACCATATTAAATGTGATTTTGTTCATCATAATGAGCTTCATCTAATTCCAGTCTTCAGAAATCTCCATTTATCTAACTTACAAAGAATACGTTAAACAAAAGCACTTCACAATATTAGTGCAATTTACATCAAATGCACTAGAGAAAATTACCTAATACAATTTTCTAAACCATTTAGTATTATGAACTAGGAACTAAATGAGAAAATTACGTTTTATGATTTGTAGGCTATTGAAAACACTCTACACCTGAATTCACACAATCTGCATTACTTTGATGCTCTCAGAGGTAAAAGGCCTTGGTAAACCAGAGAACCAGAAATAATAGTCTATGAATTAAACAGAAAAATGTTAAGACCCTCTGAATCTGCATGAGCTTTTGGTCTCTCCTCAGACTTTGGCACCTGAGCCAGGGGACTCACTTCTTGCTTTGGCTTGGTTTATTTCCAAAGCAAACAGAAGACAGAAGTGATGAAACAAGGTTTAGGTTTTTTAAAAGTAGAACATACATGAGGAATAACATCTGGAGATATAATTAGTATTTTTGTTATTTGTCTGATATTTGCAGAAAAACTGCACAAATGTGATTGAGTCAACTCCCATCCACCCCAAAATTTTAATAAAATAAAAAATTAAAAAAAAATCTGGAAAACTGCTAGTAAAGGAAAAAGGTTTAAATCTAGAAATACTGGCTAATTTACAGGCCTATTCTATGGAAAATTATAGTCCTAGAAACTTTCCCAAGGATTCTCTAGCTTCTGTTACTCAGTAGCTATTAACGAAAAATTCACTCCAAAGTTTACAAAATAAAACTTTGTGAGTGCTAAGGACTCAAAATTCTCACTACAGTACATAGATTTTGTATGTAGTCAGACAGAGATTAAAATCGGGAATTTTTCTTGAGGAAGAATGGAGGTGCATTTTAAATTGCAAACAATGGAATATGTTAACATTTTCTGCAAAATCAGCTCCAAAATATTGAGATTAATAGTTTTGCATCACACTTTTCAGAAATTCAAGCAGATGCAGTAAAAAGAACTGTAAAATCTTCAAATTACAAACTTTTTTTTCACAGAAGGCAGTCTTTGTAGATGTACTAAAAAACCTTTTACTAATAGATCTTTTTATTCTGTGGAAAAGTAATTATTTAATTTTAAAAAGAACATTTATTACCTATAAAACTCATAGTGAACATTTTTATACTATCCAAGCAGTCTTTAAAATATTTAAGCTACTAAAGAGAAAACTTTATTCTAAGGTCAAGAAATGAGAAATTCAGAGTGCATATAATTTATATTTTCACATAAATCTGTAATCCGTAGTGTCTAATATGCAGGCTGTCTACTTTAATATAATATTCTGTTCCTTTAGGGCAGGAAAGAGTTTTTGGTCAATAATCAAAAAGGAGCAAATGATATTTCCAGGAACTGAAGAATTGTATGAATACCAAAATGAACAGCATTCTTCTATTAACTGCTTTAGCAAAAAGAATAAGTTTCTATTACGAATAATAGAAATATTAGAAATATTTTCTTTTTTTTTTCTCTTCCCTTGTCTTCTTTGCTGCTTTTGCAGCATAAAATTACTGGGTGTTAATTTGTTAAATGAGATGATGGACAAGTTTAACTATAAAACTTCAAATAAGTGGTTAATTCAGAATCCACTCTATAGATCAACAAGAACTAAGGTCAAATCAACATAGCCTACTGTGCTAACAACAATCCATTACAGTCATCAAAAATTTTTAATTGTTGAAGGTTTATGAATTTGTGTGGGTTTAGTTTCTGGCATTATTTGATCAAATACAGTGGAGCCAAATTGCTGATTGATATCTCAGGCCATGAACCTGAAATGTGCTACAGATATTCTTATGACATTCACTTACGCAGCAATGACTATTTTCCCTCTTCCCATGCCCCATAAAGGTCTTTAAAACCTTTAGGATATCAGAAAAATTGAGAAATGCTAAAGTAGCAGTATCTCAGCTAAAGAAGACTGATCTGGTAGCTTAGGGATTTACAGAACTCTCTAGGAAGAGAGAGGTACTGAAAAGTGGTACTGAAGAGAGTGGTACTAAAAAGAACAAGGCAAAATTGCCTAACATTATTCTATATATCAGGTCAGGAGAAAATAGAGGCCACCGAACTTCTTTTTTTCCTAAAATAAGACCTATTGAGAGAAAAACAGTTACTAAATCATGTTGGGCAACAAAGATAACAAAGAAATACTGCAGACTTCACCTTTTTCCCAGATAGGAAGATTAACAGTTCCACAGTTAGATTTTCTCTCTCTTTATAGGATCTGGATCCAATAAAAATGTTAAATCTCTCCAGGGATTTGAAGAACTTGTATATAAATTGTGGAATGAAAATAAAGTGCCCTTAGCATGAAGCTATAACAAATACATCACTGATTATCCATGGCAGGCATTCTAGCAGACCTATACAGCAGAAAACATACACATCGAAGTCATATGGGACTATATGTGGGGGTTTTGTCAACATACAGTGGAACTGCAGAGAGCATCTTAGTCATTCTAAGCTTCAAGTAGCATCTTCATAGAAATACAAGACAGTAATGAGAAAAACATTCTGTGGTTATAGCAATTAGTAATATCCATAGCAACCCATTAAACATTTGCTGTAAAATCTTTATACAAAAAAACAAATCAAATTACTTCATTGTTCCTCTCTATCTTAAACTCCTAAGTACTGAAGGTGCAAAAATAAAGTAGCTGTCAGCAGAGGTTTTATCCAATAAATCTGATACAACAGATATTAAACTTGATTTTTAAATTAAAACTTAAAAATCCTAGAGTTTAAAAAGGCAGTCAAAGGTTAAAGTAAATTATACTACTTAATATTTTTGGTTGTGTATGAATAAGAGAACAAATTTTATGATACCAACATATTTAGTAAGGTAGTAGTAGCAAGGGAAGCATGAGTGCAAAATTTGGAGGTACAAACATATTGAACAAGAAAATAGCAAGGAAAGCAACTCTGTGAAAATGAGTTTAACATTGCAAGTTATTTTAAAATACTCTAGATAAAATTGGCATGCAATTTTCTGTGTTTCTGCATGCATTTTTCCCTGAAATATTTAACTTTTACTTTGGTCCTTACTTTTGCACTGATTTTTTTAAAACTCTTTAAAGTATGTATTTAAACACTTTCCTTTACATTTTAAACATCTAAAGATTGCCACATTAATCACTCTGAGTTTTAAAAGGGAATTAACAAGGTAGCTAAAACACTAATTATGGCTATTTCCCTCTAATAAAAAATAATATTTCCCACATGTGCAATATATTCCATCCAAGAGTCTCAATACTTTAAGATGCCTGAGGGTCAAACTCTGCAGAGATGTTAAAGTTGGGGTACATTACATCATATAAAATATATATTAAAAAATCTGGCATCTACTGCATGCCCAAGTGTAAAACAGTATGGGCTGCAGTAAAAAGCAACAAATAGGATTCTTAAAAGATGATGGATGTCTCAAGTCTGCTGTGCCATAAATTCCTTTCCTATGGTGTTCTCAGAAGGTTGCCTGGGTTCAGAACTCTTAAAGTCTATCTACAGATTTCTCAGACCACAGACTGGAAAACCTCAGGCACAGATATTTGTATTGAACTCAGGAATGCCTTGGACAGCTTGTAAACTGTACAGACTGAACAATTTTCCTGAAGAAATCTGGAGAGCAGAAGGAGGATATCAAAATTTTCATCCTTCAACCCTTGCAAGACCTTTATATATCAATGGTATACAAATACCAATATCAAATACATGACCAAATATCAATTATATGCCAGTTGTATACTGTGAACTTCATAAGTAATGTATCTCTCAAAATTAATGAAGCAGTCTGGCCTTCTAAATATTTTTGAGGTGTAGACTACTTGGTATTTAAACTTCAAAACTGTATCAGCATTAGGTGTTTCCCTTACTAGTAACTCTGTTTAAGCACAGAATTTAAACAATCTTATTCTTCTATTATGTAACTATATCTAATTTGAATCTATGTCCCTGTGATCTAGAAGTGACTGGGAAAAGTCTTTTCTTGAATGTAAAAGCTAAAGTTTTTCTCTGTTTCAGGCAGATTGTGCTAAGAAAGCAGCAGGTCCTTTTGTAGTTCAAGCCACATTATTATAATCTCATTTTTACTCGGTTCTTTGTTATGCTCTATCTCTATATAAAATTCTTGGACTACCCATATGGATTACCATAATTTCAAAATCCTTTCATCTGCAACATTAATATCAATGCAAGCAGTTTAAACATACATATGCTAAAATGCTTTCAGTGCAATTCTGGAGGGAAATTTTTAAGGTGATTGGAATGTCTCTAAAAGGAAAAATGCATGAAGAAATACCCAGTTAAGGAGAAAAAAAAAATTCTATTCTTTCCTATACCTTTCTTCTTTAAATTTCCAGAAATTAAATAGCAGATCAAAAAGTAGCTCAATCTGGAATGCAGTAAAAGAGCCTTCAGGCCATTGTGTTGAGCTAAAATGAGTATCATCACAAATATCATCACAAATATAATTCTAAAACACAAATTCAATGCCATAGTGATCTTTGCAAAAGAGAGTATCTAAAGCACAACATACAGTTTTAGTTCCAGTCAAAACCTCATCAAGCCTAGCTAAATTGAATCTGACTAAAAATTGGAAATCACACAAAACCAGCCCCATTTTTAACTTCTCAGAAGAAATTCCACTGGTGTGTAAGAAATGGGTGTCCATGTTTTTTGCAATATATAAAACACTCATCTATTATGAATTTTTAGTTCATAATTATGTAGCAATGGATGAAAAGTAGATGTCCACATTGATTTTATCTGATCAAACAACAGTATTAGACACTCATATATTCACATAATGTCACTGAATTCAGAAGTGACTTTCTCAGATGAAAACAGCATGCATAAGGGATGACTGGAGCAAATTACAGGCTGCAGAAATATCAGCTAACCAGGATTGCCACTAGCAATAAATAAATCTGTGTGCAAGAGGCAAGCAGATTTCTACCATTATAGTAGTAAAAAAATTTTGCACAATTTTAAATATATGGTAGAAAAATAACTGTGTTTAAATCAGAAATATAGTAAATGATCCAAATAAAAATGAGATATATATGGAAATTTTGTTTGTGTTATACTGCTTTTACCAAAATCCCAAATGAAATGTATTAGTGCCATAGCAGAAGTATCAAACCCTATTTAGAATCATGACTGGAACAAAAGCTGCACATGAAATGGAAAATCCTCATTATGAAACTGCAAGCGTATGTGAACAATGTGATCTATGACTACACTTGAGGAACCATGACAGGTTCTCTGTCCCCTTTTGTGCTGGGTGGTTCATTGGAAGATCATGATTGTGAGCTTTGGAAATCCACGTTATTCCCAGTCTGATTTTTAGCATGGTTTTGAGGAACCCTTTTACACTTTCCCAAGCGGCAAATCTAGCTCTGTACTTTGACAGCACAGGGGTAAGGAAGCATCTCAGTTCTATGCAAATAGTATGGCCAACATTGTTGCCTGGAAAAGCAGACAACCTCTCACTAGGAGGTTTAACAATTAACATATTCTCCAAGTGTATTATTGGTCCTGGAAGTGCCGTATGAGGCAGATCACCTCTGCTGTCAGGGTAGTAGGACACTTCTACAGCTGCCTGACTTCTGACCGCACATCAGTAGGACAAATGAGCTCATAAGTCTTACAAATCCTTTGATTTCCTGTTATTTCTCTAATCTTCCCAGTTATTAATTTATTTATTATCCTTTAAATGCTAGTATAAAATAGCACACATATAATATAAAACTGTGTTACATTGTACACTAGAATTCATATATATATACTCATTGCTTTTTTGCTTTTTGAATGAGTCTGAATAATTTGCTATAGTCTGTTATAGTGAAGTATATATCACAGTGGAAATTCTCACTCAAAAATCTAAGCATCCTGAAGCTTAGCCTCCTTGAATAGCTCTTAGTGCTGATCCAGATATCCGAATTTCCAAAGAAGTGTCTGATGCCAATACATTCCACAGAAATAGCACAACAGTTGCTCGTGTCTACAGTCCTAGCTCTTTAAAAAAATTTCTTTCAGTAGTAAAATTAATTGAAAATAATCCCTTATGATCAAATTCATGAAGTATTTTCAAGCCTAAACCACCAATTTCTTTGTGTTTGGGTTTTTCATTGGAATCATGGCTGGGCTTCACGAACAAAGATTTGGGAAGGGCTTTACACACATTTGTTACAAGCGCGCTGGTGGCTAAAAAGGCCAATATGAGATAGACACATGCGGTTGCAAAAGGCACAGCAGAAAGACTCCTTAGGTGGTATATAACTCATTGGAATGTTCCAAACCAAATACTCAAATTCTTACAGAAAAGGAACACTTTTTTTTTTTTATCAAAGTGGTACAAACCAAGATAAACAGTACTTTTCGGTTCAGCAGAGTTCAGCAGAGTATAAGCTCAATTTCCTTATATTGATTCCTATTATATTTCCAATACTGAGCATTCATTTACTTCTGTATCAGAATAAGGAACTAATTCTGTGGGATGTTAACCCAGGCTAAATGCCAAGACTTTCATTACATATGCAGAAAACATTAATCTGTCTTCCAGTTGTGTGGTACTTCACCAAGACCCCTGAATACTTCACTACACTTGTCACCAAAGACTTAACATCAAAATGAAATGTTATTATAGGATAATATTATGACTTCATTGCTTTTACAGAACATAAATACAATAACATTTATATACTGAAGAGACGTCATGATAAATGCTAAGCACATAAATGTATATTGGGCACATATATCAAGTGTCATATAAATTATATAAAACTACTTTAATTAAAACTTGTCAAATGCATGACTTAAATTTTGTAATTAAGACTAGAGCATTTGCAAGAATTTAGCTTCTTTATTTTTCAAAATCCAAATAAAACAAAGTGCTCCAAGGAAAAAATGGGGTCTAGCAGTGAAACTACTATTGATTTCCTCAAAACTATTCACATGTTTAAAGATAAGCATGTGCTTAAGTGTTTTGCTGGGTCATAGCCCAACTGGCCAAATGTGCCACCATTAATCATGCTATGAAAGCAATTACTACAGGTTTAGCTTCATTAACTTGGAATCTGAGAAAAGTCAAGATTCTATAGGAGACATTCAGTAGCCATCCCAAGGACATCCTACACTATGCACTTTCTCCTCTTTCTATACATCCACCTAATCTAGCAAGAAACACAATTATTTTAGGTTTGCAATGTAAGTACAATAATTATCATCAGAGAAACAAAACTGTAAGTCAGACTTGAAGTAGCAGTACATTACCTCAGTGGTTACCTGATTTCATGGACAATACTGAAAGAGACACATATAAAAAACCAATATTCTTCTGGATCACCCAGTGGGTAGTTTTATTTCCAGTTTAATAAAAACATCAAAATTTGTTAGTACTATTCCTTAGTCTTCATAGCCCCCATATGTAAAAATCATTATTTGTATATACAACAATTGATTATAAAAAATCAAGCTGTCTTGCTCTTAGTTAGATAATTTCACAATTTATTTCACATCCTAAAAATATCTTTAGATAGTATACATTTTTTAAGGAGACATTTTTCAGGTTTTAAAATGACATCATTCAAGTCTGAGTGGAATTTTAATTTCTTCTAAAAATAACACAAAAATCTGTTGAATATACTTTAAAAAACATCCCAACACACACACACAAACACTGGAAAGAAGTAATTTCTATAGAGAAAAATTAGACTTTTTCACAGCTGTGTAAAGGATTCAAATAGAACAGAAAGTTGTTCAACCAGTAATATGACTGCAGAATTTCATATATTTATGTCCATACTTCATTCCCTTGGCTAATCATAGCTTCTGACATTGAGTCCACTCATTGAAATTATGTTTTAGCACACATGTTTTTGGAGGGGAAAAAAACGTTATTAGACAATCACTGTACTGTTATACCTAAGGGTATAACTGTGAACATTTTTTTTAACTCATATATATTCATTAGCTGTAAATTACAACAATTATTCAGCATTGACAATGGGATATTTGATCATAATCAATAACAATAATGGTCTCTCGTGCAACATTACAAAGACATGAACTTTGCTGATGTTAACGCTCCTATCACATTCAATTAACACTAAGTGCCACCACATCTAGATTCTCAGTGCAAGGAGGAGGTCTAGAATGAGATGCACAGACACAGACTTGACAATTGCTCTGTCAGTGCATTAAATGAGGAAAAGTGGACATTTTAAAATGTGATTCAGCACAGGCCACTGGCAGGGAAGAAGGCATTAAGTCAGCTGATAGGAAGCTAAAAGCCACAAATCAGGTACACACAGAGGAGGGCAACAGTATTCCCTGCAATTTAGTGCCTCAAGCATGCCTTTGCAGTAAAAAAGCTCCAGTGATGAGAGAAGAAGCAAGAGGTGCTGAAAAGCAGTGGTAAGCTTGCTCACAAGTATGTAAAAGCATTTAAATAAACAAGTTGACCAGAAATTGGTAATACTGGATTCCTGTTCCTGCCTCAAGAGTGTTTGTGGTTTAGAAACTGGGTTAAAAACAAACAAAATCCCAAACAAAAATTCTGCAAATAATTTTGAAGCAGGGATCACAAACCCAGGATTTCCTTCTACCGGGCAGTGCTCTTGTACAATGTCCTGACCCCTTACTTAGTCTGTATCTCATTAATTTTAGAGATTTTAATTTTACCTCTGGTATTCTTAGAACAGTGGCTTATTTTAACAGAGTCTCCCTTCCCCTTCTCATCTCTCTTGGGTGCTAGAAATCTGAGGTATTTGCTTCTGGGTGGGTTCTCTCTCTAACCTTCACACTATCACACGAAAGAAAACCTACATCCTCCCTGCACCTACTTCCCACCTGTCTAGCAAGACTGTGGGCAGCCCTCTGGACATCTCAGTTTGCTAGAAACTTCTATTCCAGCTCTAGGTATCCAAATATAGGTTTTCAAGTTTTTTTCATTAAGTTAAAAAGACAACAGTTTTCTGTTCCTTCGTCTTATCTGACAAATGAACAGAGGAAGAGTTAGCAAATTGAACTGATAGCAATTTAAATACATGTCGCTAGACTATTCTACTGACTGAAAAATAATGCACCATACTGTTGTTATGCCCAGGACTTTCTGATACAGAGTTGGGAATCAAACCAACCTCATTAAACACTGAGCAGGAGCCACTGTTGGTTCCCACAAAGGGCATAAATGTTCCCTTTTAATAGCCCTGGACATATTTGGCACACCAAGATGAATGGAAAAGTACAGAAACAAGATAACTGCACATTAGCTGTCCTCTCAGAACATGCCCACAACAGCCCCAAAGGTCATCCCGTTTTTCCTAGGAAAGACTATTTCTTTCCTTCCCTGCCAGTATTACTAATGTGGCGCTGTAAAAGCTTGCAGCAACATTGTTACGAGAACCGCAGCTTGCTCAAGATGAATGTGGATATGCTTACTAATGAAGCACTTTGAAATAAATGCAATGTGAAAAACACTGAAATGGGATTCTGACCAGTGAAAAGGTCACTTACCTCTCACACTTTTCCTAAACCAGAATTTCTCAAATCAACTTTGCTAAAACCAGGTATAGTTTTTCATGTAGTCAGTGACTGAACAGAGCTTTTAAAAATCAGTGGTATTGTAAGAGTTTGCCTTTCTTAAAACCATGTTTTTGAGGGTTGTCAAAAACTTCCTCTGGATACTCATATGTCAACAATAGCATTTTTTCCTTTCCTAATCCCCATAGTACCTGCAATCAAAACTAACCTGTGAAATATTAGGCATGCTTTCTTATCCTCCAGGTGCCTGTGAGTAACAGTCTGAGGAGCTGGTCCTTGTTACAGTGTTCTGGTAGCTTCATCAGTTATGTGTGGAACACACTGATGTCACGATGGTGCACTGAAATCACCTAATCTAAAATCAGATTAAAATAAAAATATTTACTTTCAACATCCAAAATAGTTTAAAATACTTTATAAAAGAGAGAAGTGAAGAAATTGATGAAAAATCAGGGTTAGTTGATTTACACTGAGATCAGAAATGGAAGTCTGGTTAGAAATATCTGCCTGTATTCAGATGTTTCGACCTTTTTTCTTCCCTGCATCCCCTAACTAAGAACAATCTCTCCCTGCATGTGCTACATCTTCAGTTCATACCACAGAGGAAACCCTAATCTAGTGAACAAGATTTTATAGTTGTATATAGGGGAGATTATAGCTATTTTTGGGGGGGATTCTCCAGAAATCCTAGTAGGACTCAATTCTCCCTCTGCACAAACCTACTTACCTCAAACACATTCATTAAAAGATTCTGACCTCCTTCCTCTCCCTCACCCTTCTAGCAGCTGCAATAGTTACATTAGCTGACCAGCTGTTACCATCTATGCTTGACTGACCTTCACTCAGCAACCCCTCCCCAGCTGGGTAACGCACCCATGTGAACACCTCCATTCACCTACACCTTGCAAGAATTTATACTTGCATACATTAATAAACTGATTTGCTATAAATATCTACTAGAGACTTCTATTACTATGTCATGATGGATGACTGGCTCAGTTGATTAAGACCAGACACAATAGCAACATCAATCACTTTAGATGGCAATGGGCCTGGGTGGACTGACCTGCAAAACATATCTTCAAGGGACATTTAAGAACGGCACAATAGCAAACAGGGGAGCTCAGATATGTAGTTTCTTTTGCTTTCACAGTGTAAGTTTAGTTTCCCTCTGCTTCTCAGAGTAAGATGAAGTGTAGAGTAGCATGGTACTGAGCTTTAAATGTAGAGCCTAGTACTAGTAAAAAATGCTTATTTGTGACATGATAACAAAAGCTCAACTCTACGAAAGATAAAAACACAAGGGAAATTTCTGTGAAGATTTATATTCTGAAATGATGGATTTATGTTCAGCAGGATAGTGAGAAACATGAGGGGGAAAAAAGAGTTCTGTAATAGAATGACTTAGCATACAAACAATCAAACTCACTCACTATACAGGGGAAAAATAATAAAAATATCCTTGAAAATTTGATCTTGTGTAGCCAAAAAAGATTAATATAAACTGCACTTCACTTCAGAAATATTCCTTTTACTCAGTTAGTACCAAACTGACTCTTCTATGCAGCGTTTATATGCTGGGACTATAACGATAAATGAATTAAAACACTTGAAGTACTTTGAAAGAGAAGCTCATCTGATTTTTCTGAGAGGTCAGATATAAGGGTTCTTTCCAGGAAGAGACATGTTTATTCAATTTTCTTGGCTAAATTCCAGCTTTCAATGATAGTGTTCTCATCCACAGTTCTAAAATTCTTCTGTAATGTCTAAGATAACCTGTCCTACCACTGAGTAAGAAATGTTTGCATTTTAATACCTGAAATCTCCTTCCTCTGCTATACGTATTATGTAGAGAAATTAATCAGGTTCTGTAAAACTGTTACATAGAGCAATTAGTCAATGCAGCATTTCTGAAAGGACCATAGATCTACCTCACACCTACTGTCCTTCACTCCTTTCCCAAGATACTTTGCCCTTTAAAGTGTGTTCCCATTGCAGAATAAATCCACAAAGACTGGAGCCTAGGGAAAAAACTGTGGTGACTTCAAGACATACAAGACAAACCAAAAGCCAACAAAATTCAATGAGCAAATAAATTCCTAAGTCTGAGAAGGAATACCTAATTCTGGAGAATGCTTCCTTTGTCAAAGAAGAAAAACAGGACATTTGATGCACTTCTCTTAGTGACACTTTTTCTGAAGAAAGCAGATAGAACTACACAAGGACCTTGGTTTTATTTATGCTGTGCCACTGGCCTGCCATATAGCTGTGGGCATAGTCTCAGTCTTGCTGAAGTAAACCCAGAACTGCTCAGTATTGCAGGTACATTTGTATCAGGCTAAAACCAGACCCACTATTTTCGTATTCGGTATATATTAAACAGCCCATTTCCCATCTGTAAGAAATCACAGAACGGTTGAGGTTGGAAGGAACTTCTGGAGGTCAGCTGGTCCAACTCACCTTCTCAAGCAGGGCCACCTAAAGCCAGCTGCCCAGGACCATGTCCAGATGACTTTTGGATATCTCCAAAAATAGAGGCTCTACAACATGTCTGGGCAACTTGTGCCAGTGCTCAATCACACCCACAGGTAAAAAGTCCATATTCAAATGGACTCTGCTGCATTTCAGAGCATGCTCATAGCCTCTGGTCCTGACACTACGCATGACGGAAAAGAGACTGGTTCTGTCCTCTTTGCATCCTTCCTTCAGGTGTTCATACATATAGATGGGATCCCCCGAGCCTTCTGATCTCCAGGCTGAACAGTCCCAGCCTTCTCAGCCTTTCCTTACATAAGAAATGCTGCTGTCATGAGCCATCTCTGTGGCCCTTAGCTGGACTCTCTCTATAACCTCCATGTCTCTCTTCCCGTAGAGAGATCAGAACTAGACACAGTACTCCTGGAGTGGCCTCACAAGTGCTGAGGCAAATGAAACCCTCCCTGCCATCAAAATCCTTCAAAATTACAAAGGTCGAAATCACCTAAAATGGCAAAGGGATTTTCATGTTAAAGTAATCAGTAAATTATTGCAATGATTATTCAAAAGTGTCAGACTTCTGCCTGTCAGGGTTCAAGGAGCATCTGAAAAATGCTCTTTAGTTTTAGGTAGCCCCATGAGGAGCAGGGAGTTGAACTCCACAATTCTTTTAGGTTCCTTCCAACATGAGATATTCTATGATACACAATGGATTCATTTATACATTAATAGCTTTAACAATTTCCTGATTAACTGTTTTAAAATTAATTTCCTTCAGATCTTATTTTCATGGTTATTATATACTGGTTTGTGTCAGATACTATTAAATCAACATCTGAATGAAAGCCCATCATTAAAATAATCAATAATACTTAAACTATTTACATGCCAGTAACATTTGGATAGTAATGTAGTTAAGCTCCTTCTGATTCTAAATTATAAGAGTCTACCTGAGGCTTCTTGACACTGTCAGAGCATAAAAACTCACTCTGGAAGGAATCTACTTGCAAAGCTTGACAGTCAGTTGCAGGTAATGTCATTCAAGCAATTAAAAGAAAAAAAGTTAATGTTCACAATATGATGCTAATAGATGGTTATGTGATTAGAATAGAAAAGGAAAAAAAATTTGAGAAGGGAAAAAAAAATCCATGAATGCTACTGAAAAACATATTACTGCATAAACTCATTAATTTTAATGCTAATTTTGTCTAGCCATTTTATAAAAATATACTCTGTTAACACTTGTGGTCAGTGTGAATTTTACTCTAATTATTCTTGTATTAACTATAGTTGACAGGACATCATAATCCAAAAAATAGCATAAAGTAATAATTATTTTTACATTCTAAAATAAAGATTTAAGTGACCAAAGAATAAAATTTTAGAGCATGAGTTTCAGCCTATACAAAATATCTTCACAGTAACTTTCAGTGAAAGATGATACAGCACCACTATTTGTAACAGATACGTTTATGTAAAATGCAAGAACTCAAACTGCCTATTTGATTTATTAACATCTTAGAACTACTATTAATGCTGAAATAAAATAATTTTTGTTATTATTACCATATGTCAATCTGCTACAATATTGCACTTGAAAAAATTCGAGTTATTGTCAGAAAACTTCTATTATGCTAGAAATTTATTAGCAATTATTGACTGAAGTGGCTTATTTTTTAGCAAACAACATAATGTACTTTAAAAATAGATTGAAAATATCACCTTGAAGACTAGTGTTATATTCCTTCGTCTGTCGTAGTTGATTATAGGGAATAAACTCCAGCCAAGCAAAACTAGTGGTTTTATATATGCATATACATACATTGCTATGATGTATTTTTTTTAACTCTTCTCATCAGAAAATGGATTAGCAGACTCTGGGAAAACCAGAAACTAACATTTCCTGACTTCTGATATATAATCTGGATTCCATTTCCCCTCTTTCTCAGATTATTCTTAGTTCCTTTCTGTTTGGCAGAAAAAGCATACCCTTTTAAAGGTAATCAGTCTGATTTTCAAGCCCACAAGTAATGGCCTCTGATAATCTTTTCCCAAACTTCTTTTGCTGTGTCTTAGGAAAAAAAACAGTTGAACTTGCTCAAATTCTAATCTTGGATACTTTGTAGCCTTTATCTGCAAGACCGAGAAACATAGAGCAGCCCGCCACTGGGTGAACAGGGGCAAAAGGACACCATCCAGCTCTCATACAGTATCAGCACTGCTTATGCCAGTTTGGGGGTTTCTGTTAAAGCCACTATACCTCTAGCTGTCTATCAGACCACATAGTGGGATATCAGACTATTCTTCCTTAAGAGTCACAGAATCTGTTTTTCACAAATTTCTGAATTATGTCGTTATCCTCTGGATCCATCCCAATATGCTTTTATCCTTCTTGAAATGCAACACCAAACTTGCACCCAATATTAAGCTGATTAATGTTTGATCTCGAGTTTGTTAATGTTGCATGAATAAAAAGGATCAAATTCCCATGTCAACTTTTAGACATAACAGCTTTTTAGTTACAAAAACACCTACATCAAACAACCAAACCAAAACACTCCCTCTTCTCACCCCCATTAGCCTTTTTAGCCATAGTATTACTGTAAAAGTTCAAAATGAACCTTAAGGACGAGGTCTTGGTTGGTTGGCTGGTTTTTGGGGAGAGATGGATGAAGTGCTATGTAGTGACGGGTCATGGTTTTATTTTTCTCTCCAGTGAACCATATTTCTGAAGACAGTATCCCTTACTTTCATTCTTTTCTCCTTGGTGCTTAAATTAGCTGTGCTGAAATATGTATGTACCTTATCAAATGTAAATAATTTCCTGAGATTTAAAAATTACGAAGAAATGTCATTAATTTTACTCTTTCTACAAAATAATGATGAAAAATTATGAAATAATGTGAAAACACAAAGAAAAAATATTGTAAAATAATGGTAAATACTTTGAATAAAAATTTATTGATTTAGAAGACATCATACAGCACTTGGTCAAGGTATTGTAAAAATGAGGAGGAAAACATTCTTATTGTTATAAAATAGTCTTGGAATGATCATAGACTCTGCTTTTTTAAAAATATGGTGAGAAGAAAAAAGAAATATATAACCATATAGGCCTTTTTTGAGAAGCTTTCAGATATTTCACAAAGGAAATAGCTATTTCAAATCTCTGAATTAAAAATTTAACTTTTAAGAAGGGAATGGACTTGCCAAAAAACCAGAAGCATCCAGAACTCCTGTCCAGGCATGCTCAAAAGACTACAGTCTTTAAGTTGGACTAGGTGATCACTGTAAGTCTCTTCCAACTGAAATTTTTTATTCTGTTCCATTCTCCACAGAATTCAATAAAGCTGCACTGTGCCTAGACCATAAAAGACAAATATCTCTCTTTGTATCAAACACTCAATTTATTTAAACTAAGAAGAAAATATTTGAAACACCACTTGATTTCAATTGCTCCTTCTTCTAAGCCAAGGGTAAAATTCCCAGCTTTTTCTGACATCCAAGTTAAAATTACATCTAAATCTACTGAATTTATTTTAATCAAGCATCTCTGAAAATGTGATAAGTTTGGGAGGGCTTTCAGTTTGCTTTCATATAGCTGTTCCTATAAAGACACAATAGTCAGTTTTAACATGGGGAGAATTAATGAAACAATCTAATTTTTTTAACAGGGAATATTCATATTTTAATTAGCTCTGGCTTTATAAAACTCATTTCAGCAAAAAATTTTTGATACATTTTGTAAGTCATCAATAAGTAACCACTGGTTAGGACTCATACTTTTTTTGAGGATAAAATTAAGTTGCTGTCTACCACATGTTGGCCTTTTTTAGCTTCCATAAATAATTAAATAAGTGTAATAGAAAGGTTGTAAAATTAAGAATACATACCATCATTTTTCACAAAATCCATTCCTATAATTTCAGATTTCTAAGGTAAGACTTTAATTTTCAAGAGTGTATTAATTATTCTATGGAACTAAATTAGCCTAAAATCTTCACTGTAATTCCATATAATAAGAAGCAATGTATTACAAACTCAGTTTAGAATTACTGTAAATCCTTTTAATAGGCCCATATGAAAAGAACAAAGGCTAAAAATGTCACTTACTTTAGGAGAGATGCTGTTGCTAGATGTACGACGTTGGAAAAGCTGTCAGAATAAGATAAATGGAGCTCAGTTGTACCATTAACCTGTGACATTTTTGACAGTGCAAGGCTGTGCACTGTGAGAAAAGTAGAATATGTATCTTTTGACTTCTTTGTCTCAGTTAGTAATAGAAAGAGGGAAAAAGATGTAACGGTCTAACATTAGAAAAAAAAAAAAAGACAAACCACCTCTTTTTCCAGTTCTCAAAAATGTAAGAGCTCAAATAAAGACACCCATGTCATAAGGATATATATACAGATATATTCCAGTGTAATATATAAAAAAGGAAATTATACTAAGTAAATTAAGTCGTATTAAAATTTTGAATATCATAATTAATTTTTCATAAATCTTGACATTTTAAGAACAAAAAATTATAACTTTCATGCTGCCAATTTGATTTATACTTCTGTCAAACTAACTTTAAGTAACGGGAAAAAGGAATGAAGCATTAAAAAATGGCAATCAGTGTGCATAAGGCAACACTCAATCATGATAGGCTCTGGTTTTAACATTATAAATTCCAGCAGGTTTTCCTTAAGAATATATGGTCTTACTGAACATACAGTACACCTCAATTCAGTGGACAAAAAAGCAATCTTAGAAAGGAGAGCAGCAGTTAATCTGAATATTAAATACCTTTGATGGAGTAACTAGAGTAACATTGTACAGCAATAAGAGGGTGCTTAAACTAATTATTTGAGCTACCAGCCCTTTGAAAAAAAAAGTGTTCTCCTGATACTTTTGAACAGATTGATTTGGTGGCGGTCAGGAGAAATACGTCCATGAAAGAACAGAGGGTCAAAACTTTTGTGTGTCCAGTACAACTTCAGAATATAAGATTTGTGTTTTGCATTTGGAGTTCAGTTGTCCCAGAAAAGCTATCTTTTCATCAGTCAGATGGATACCATAGCTCTGATGAAGGCCACACCATCTCATCCAACTTCTGAGCTTCAAGAGCTTAGAAGGCCTTCAAGAAATGTTTTGGGACAGAGAACTGAGAGAGGGCAAGAAGCTCTCGTGTTAACAAAGTCAGTCCTTAAAATCAACGAAACCAACAAGGAGGGATGTTTCAGGAACAGCCCCTGCTCTCTACCTTGTCAAAGCAGGACGGGGTAGCTACATCCAGAGTACAAGCTGGTACTCTCCAAAACAGACCTGAAGAGCTTGTATGCTTTGAAGTTTCGAAGACTGCATGAATGACCCTGGGGCCTTTGACCTTGGCCTTCCCACACAGATATACCCTGGAAATAAGTATGAAACTGAGCTTCCTCTCACAGACAGCAAATCCAGGGATACAGGATTTCTTTAGGCTCTTGCTCATGATGCTTTGATTACAAGAGACAAGTATTTCAACAGGTTGTAAGGCAGTTTTGAAAGTCAACAGACTTCCAGATCAAAACAGTATCTAGTGATAATTTGCCAAAACTCCAAAGAAATACAGGTTTCCCAAATTTAGACAATAAGAAATTACATTTTGCGTGAGACAAAAGTTAAGTACAGCTGTTGGACTTCACTCCCCAAAGCACTAATAATAATCTCGTGGTTGTTGGGCAAAGACCCAGGACTCAAGCGGATAGCTACACACTTGCACCAGCAGTGGAATGGGCATATGGGCAATCATTTGAATGAAAGTCTGCACAGTTCACTGAGGACACTGGAAAGCATAAATGTGTGAAACTAAGTTTACTTAAGACAGAACCTCATTCTAGCAAGCAATCAAGATTTTCACAGCTCACCTGCTTTCCCTAAGTGTACGAGTCTGCAACTACATTCTCTGCCTCAAATATACTACTGTGTAAAAGCATAAAGTGCTCAAAGTGCTTTATAGAAATCATTAATTCAACCTTGCATCCTTCAAAACTACCATATCTCTTGTGGAATAAATCTGGAGGCTATCTGGCACTGAAACGCATGTCATGAGACTTCTTTATTTAATTTTAGCACCAGAAGGTTTAAAAATACATTTAATTTTTGTTTTATCCTTAAAAATAATAATCCTGTCTAGGTCCAAAAAGATATGGAGAATTCTTCAGATTTTTTCTGTATCTGAATCAGAACATCTTCCAAAACAGCATCAGAGGTTACTATGGGAGTCAGATACCAGTATTTTATGGCTGATGTGGGTCTTACTAACTACTCTAATATTCTCCATCACCTGAGTATTATTGTAGGGATAAGCAAGTAAAAGCATTTTATAAATAAAAGAAAAAAAAATTTTTTGAAAAAAAACCCTTCTGAACCCCAGTCCAGACTTTGAATAGTAATATCTTCCCTGTCTCTCTACTGTATAGTGGGAAAAAAAAAAACTGCCCAGAAAAATGTACCAAAACACTGCCTAGTTATTCTCTTCGCTGTAGACAGAACATTAAAGATTGCTCCCTTTTTGAGTAATACAGAAGTCCACAATCTTGTATTTTAGGAATCTCATATTGTCTACATTGACATAATGAATAACTTGGTCTCATTTAAATCCTGAAAAACAAGATAGTGAGCATCTGATAAAGAACCATGTTAATGCCAAAGATGAGCCTGACTATCCAAGACTAATCCTGACAAACAGAACACTGACTTATCCATAAGACTATCTACATGATCCTGTCTAGAAAGTGTAGCTGCCTCAAAAATTATCCAAAGTTGAAAACAAATCTGTACTAGAACACCATCTTTTTAAAACCCTAGAATTAAAAATAGCAGTTAAATTTAAATTAATCCATGATTATTGCAAAGAGGAATTACCAGACATTAATAAGAATGTCCCAAAACTTTTTTTGTAAAATATAACATAGCTGACTTTTCCACAAGCAACCATCAAATACTAAAATAAGAGAGATTTTCTTTTTCACTGAGAAATTCAGCAGTTAGCAATTTTTTCTGGCCTCACTGTTTCTCTAAAGGCTGTATTTAATCTGCTTGTTTATTACACTATACCATCTATTTTTGGTTTTGTCTCTATGACAACAGGAACTTATTTTTTCAAGAAATGTTCTTGGATTGACTGACTACAAAAGAAGCTTATATCCCTCTAAATGGCAGAAAAGTCACAAACCCTCTGAAACAAAATTCACATTAGTCTTCTTACTTCAGAAACACAATTTAGAGCACTACTGTATTACCACACACAAAGTAATAAATTCTAGCAAAGATTTCATGGGCAATCTCTTGCAGAATCATGACTCCTAAAAGAAACAAATCACGTGGGTTATGTAGAAGGAACAGGACAAACCTATGACTTAAAATGATCTACATGTTTTATGAAAAGAGCAAGCAGGGCAACAAAAATAAAACTTTGCACTGAAAGCTTGAGATCTAGAAAAGTCCTTTTTTTGAGTCAAATTGTGATTGTAAATTATTTTAGCTTCAAATCGATGGCTTTCTGGTGGAAAACGGAGGACATAGGAATTCAAAAAGTATTTTTGAGAACACAAGCAAGTGTGGAGGAGAAATTTAACAGTACTTTCTTATGAATACATCTGTCCAGACGTCTCTCTCAAATTAATCCAATGTCCTTTCTTTCGAAGTTACAAATCATTGTTAGGAAAATTAAAATGGTATTGTTTTAAAAATACAAAATGGTATCATACAGTCAAATATCTTCAGACAGGACTGAGTTGCAGAAGCTAAAAAAAAAAAAAATATGCTTTGTATTAAAAAAATAAGGGAAATTTAAAAATTAATAAGAGCATCAACACAGACTAGAGTGAAAGAGTTTCTAGACCTCATGGAATTTTTGAAAAGGCTCTTATTACCATGAGGTGAAAATAGACCTAACTGCAAAATCACTTTCTTTTAAAGTGCCACTTTCTACAAACTGACATAAACATTCATGTTCTGAATTTTATTGTTTCATGTTCACCCACCAAAACAGCAAATATAAAGGGAAAATACTACATCAATGTTATCACACTGTTTTCCTCCTTACAGTCATGATTTTTACCCAAGTGCCCTATATCTTCCTTGTAAGGAAAGAGTTTAAGGCATTCTTATCTTTTTCCACCTTATTATCTCTTTGACTACATGAGCTTTTGTATTTTGGTATGTAACTGATCATAGGAAAAGTCAGTAGATTAATATTGCAAACAAATGAAAATCAGCTTTCAAGAGATAACATATCCTTCAACAAGGCATCCTAAAATGAGGCACAAAAGCAAAAGATATTTTCCTGAATTTTCCTTTGTACATAATGCTGGATTGTGTCAAAGAGGTAAAAATCTCTGAACTCTTTCAATCTGAAAGCAATTGCCGTTTTCTTCTAAATTTTCTTCTATACTTTAATGGGGGTGGAAAAAAATATTGGTAAAGAAACAAGTCATGAATATTGAATACACCTATTCTTTATCCTTTTGTTTCATGGTTCACTTTCATCAAAATGTGAAAGCAGACATGGTACTGAGAAGTTGCAGACTCCCCTTCTTTAAAAGAAATTATTAAGTTCACTGGTTGTTGCACCATTTCTTCCCTCATGGATTTTTTCCTGGTTTGGGTCAGGTATAACCAATGAAACACGTCCACTTCTTCCATCCTCAAAAATTAAAATAATGAAAGTGATGTGACTTTATCTTCCAGTACAAAGCAGCATGAACACATACCAAAAGAAAACCATTTGTTTCCCGTTTTTAAGATTTTTTTTATTTAAAAAGTAATATAATATTTTTTTAATTACATTAAGGAAAAAGAAAATCTATTTTCTTATCCATCAATTTCGTTTAGACTCAGCTATTTTCTAGTCACAAATCTGGGTACAGAAGGAAAAATTAAGGAGGCATTACATGTGTATGAAAATATTGTATCTGTCTTTGGCATTTTAGTCTAGGGAAAACTCATTTGCTAAAAAAGAAAGAGTTCAGCTGTACAGCAAAACATCCAAAACACCTGAAAATCTTTCATGAAACAATCTAATTGAGAAAAATCAGGAACAGGTTGTCTAAATATTTTCATTTGTCTACCATACATATTAAACCTACACAACTTATTCTGAAGTTAATGAAGAACGAGGGCTGTTGGCAGTCCTCAAGTCTGGCTCATTTTGAGTGTGTACCCCAAGGATTACAGCACTGAGAGCCCAATGAGATACTTTGTCTACATAAGACAGAGCAATTCTGCGTAGAAAGTGGTGCAGCAATATTAGCATGACACTCCATCTGAATTAAGTTTATCTCCCAGCAGTGGTTACACCAGTATCCTAGGAAGGAAAACTGCTACCAACTCCAACAAGTCTTTCCTATTTCATTGATGAGCATAGACAGAGGTTTAATAAGCTGTGGATATATCTCATTTGCAAAATACAATGCTGTATCAATGTAACATCATGGCTAATTCAAAATAAACCATGTCAGGGACTGCTGGCAGCACAGCTTAGCAGTTGCTTCTGTTCTTTACATTAACCAGTCACAGGGTGAAACTCATTAACAATCCTGAGACCAGGAAATTAATTGCAGGACTCTTCTTTTCTAGGTAAGTGCTCTGATCACAGAATCATGTTCCTCTTTTCATAATTTCTTTTCTGGCATAGCTCTTGATTTTTAACTTCGCAGCTTTAGTAGAATACATAAGGACATGCAAAGTTACCACTCATTTGGAGATTGCTCAGAGAGAGTTGAATCAGATCTTTCACTTCATGGGCAAATACTGCAATTACTCAGCCATTACAGAAGAGACAAGCAGCACGTCAACCCTGCTTCACAAAATCCTGTAGAGTCTATTACTGGACTGAGATAGAAAAATGTAATTTAAAGGTTAAGCCTCAGTAAAGAGCTTTATGTACAGATGAGCCAACCTGAAGAAAGGCAAGTTTTCTAGCACTACCACTCAAACAACTTGAATTTATAAGCATTAATGTTGAAAGGACCTCTGAGTAAGAACCAGGTCTATACCACACAGCTACCATAGCAGGCATTAGCATGAGTTCAACAACAACAAATTACTATTTCTACTTTTAGCAGGCCTGGTTGTTTTTTAAAAAAAAAAATAAATTAATTTTACTGCCTCTTAGAAGAAAAAAAAAATCAATGAAAATAGTCTACAGCACTATGTTACACTCTTCTTACTTAGCAAAGTACTACAAAAAAAAGGGGGACACACTTACTGCTATAAACCCAGAACTTTTGTATATAACTGGTAAGAAAGATTACACACACAATTGTGCAACTCCAGCATTATGTGCATAAAAATTGGTGTTTACCATTGTTTAAATTCTGCTTGCATGGTGCAATACATTTTCTCTGTGCACAGCTTCACAAGGCCAAGGGCACACAAATCCAAACACTTGAGTCAGTCCTGCTGCATTTATACCACCCTCTAAAGACACTAGATGAACAGCTCACAGAACTCCTCACTGAGTGATACAGTTCTGCATCAGCCCTATCTCTACAGAATCACAAATGTTAAGTAAACCGACACCTTTGTGCTACAGAAAATGCCTAGTTTTGCTCAACAGTGATACCTCTTGGATTTTTTAATCTTTCTGGATCTTTGACAAAAGCTCTTCATCCACTTTAAATTCGCTATAATCCACCCCCTACATACCAGGGGTGTGTTTGGGTTTCCCTAGGGCAGACTGTTTTCACTGAAAACTTTTAACACAAGCACACGCATTAAGAGAAAATTATTGTGCATTCTGCCAGGTGTTTTTACTGTGATTTATTTCAATTCCTAGTAATTCCATGCTAGAAGATCCCACAGTGCAGAGGAGTCACAGAAGCCTCCACCAAATGTAAATAAGAAGCAAAGTTAGAAAACAAATCACTTACTTCACCAAATTGATTAAATAAATGTCTGTAGATGGAAAGTCTGTATATTACTTGAGCTGTAACTTTAACAATCAAGAATCTTTTATCTTAGTTAATATGATCTTTCAAGTAAAAACAGATGGAGAAATTCAGACCACTTATCCAGTGTTAAATATCAGCTCAGTTTAATTTAGGTTTCACTTCAGAAAACTTTTGCTGCAGTCTTTCATATTGGCATAGATCAAGGCAGTCTAAATGAAAGCCTGGAGCGTTTACCTGTAAAAGGAAGACTTTGAGAAGTGTACTTCAGTTGTGCAGACTCAGTGATAATCCTTTCATAAAGGAACTGCATTGGCTGTAGCTGTAATCTACTCATTTGGATAAAAATACTTTTTGTCTCTAGGAAGTAGTCAAAGTGAGATATGATCAGTCACCTGCTGAAGCTCCATATGAATAGTTTTTAAGTAACTATTAGCTACAAGTTGATCCAAAAGCTTCACAGTATTGCTTCAGGATGAACAAAGCTAAATCAAAATGTTGCTTGTTGAGCCATCATGCCACCATCTAAATATTGGAACAAGGCTGCTTGTCTTCAGGGATAGGGCTGTCAGTGAGAATACAAACACATCCAGAATAAAATTCATACATACATATATGAATAGCCTGTACCATTAAATCTTTAGTTCCCTTTAGGGAAACTGAAACCCTTAACTAGGTGAATTCCAAACCAACATCAATAGGGTAATGACTAAAGCCTAAGAAGAATGAACAGTGAGGATGATGAACTTTTCCTCCTTAAAAGTTGAGTAGATCTGAGTATAGCTCATTTTTCACTCTGATCAAGTCTCTTTGGCAAGCCAGATATACCGTTTTGTTTCACCATACTTAGAAGATGGAGGTTTCTGGAATCAGTCAAAGTCTAAGATACAAATGGATGTTGACTACTGCACAGCATTATGTTCAAAATCTTGTTTATAGGGAGATTAAAAAAAGCCAAGAATTTGTCATTAGTACAATAATCCAATTTAGTACAATAATCCAATTTGTCTTTACTATTGAAATCTTGAGCCTAATCCAAAATTCATTACGAGTACACATGTAATTATGAGGAAAAGGCAAAACTGCTTATATATTCAAGAAACTTTTAACAATAATACAGTTAAAATTATTCCAAACAGAATTCTTAGTTTCTTTTCTTGATATTAAGCTCGTACTTCATATGTGACCAAAGTGGTGTCATTCTGATGTTGGCAATGGGGGATGCTATAGTTACTTATCATCTCTCAATGGCTTCTTCTGTCTAAATCTCACTTGATGTAATTTTTATATATTAGGTAACATACTTCTACACCTTGCTTTGTCTTCACTGACCTGCAGCAATACAGGTGAGATATATTTTATTTGTTTTCTTTACTACCCCTAAACCCAGTTTCGTCTAGTTCCAGGTGTTCTTATCTTTAACTGACAACCAGTGATTCATTTATAAGTGAGAGATCTGCAGTGTCTGTCTTTGTCCCATCTCTAATCATCCCACAGCAGTACTCCTCTACAATTCATTCTGTACACGTCCAGTTTAACAGACATTTGCTACCAGGAATGTACTCCTCTACACTGCAGATAAGAAATTAGATATTGTGTTAGATAAGAAATTATGTTAGATAAGAAATATGTCATTTTGCATAAAACATGTTCTTGTTCCAGATATCTATAAGAACTATTGTCATGCTGTACAAAAAAATTTTTCAAGCAAAGGAAATTTGCTGCAGACACACACAATTAGAGAAGTTGCTGCTACATCTAAACCAAGTATAGCAAAGGTGTAAGGAGGCCAAGAAAAGTTCAGAGAGCAAGCCTGATGTGCCCCAGTCCTGCAAACTCAGTGCAAAATTTGGGGCCAGTTGCTAACAATTACAGAAGAGTATGACAGGCTTGCACAGTTACAAGAGATATCTTCTGGCAGCTATGCTAGCAGCAGCTTCAGATGATGACTACATTAGTCAAGGTAAAAGTTGATCTAGAGAGCTCATTGGAGGCTATCTGTATATATTTGTGCCAAAAAGGCATTGAAACAACCACTGCATAATGCAGTACGCACAAGCTCATATAATGAAAAAATAATTTTTGCTTAAATGATTAAACTTATTAGATGTAAGGCCTTTTCTTACACAAGTAATGAACTGTGAGGCTTAAAGCAAACAAGTAGTTCTAGAAGTCAGTGAGGAAGGGATTCCAGAAATTTAGTGAGAGAGCATTTATTATTAAAGACCCTTTAATGCAATAGTTCTGTTTTAGAAGATGAACTGAATAGAACATGAACAGCCTTCATTGGAAAAAAAAATCTAGAAGTGGTAAAAGCAGACTAATATAGAGATGAAGATCATTTGAACATATGTCATTTCAAATGATAATAGTTTTATAATGATTTCTGTTCTTTTAAAAGCTGAAATATTACTGAAGGTTGAAGGTAAAAGAAGTTGAAAGAAACATTTCAGAATGTGAGACAAAGTGGTTAATTTCTTTTTCAGATACCATGGCAGGTAGAAAACAGCTATATTCTAATTTCCATGATGCAAAAAAAGAAAAAAGTTTTAAAAAAAAGTGCAAAAATGAAAGCATTTCAAGTTAGTTATATCAGATTCTGCTGCAGTGAGGGAAGAAAAAAGACAGTCCAGGGAAGTCTGGCATGTATCACTCCATTTCACATGACAGCTCTTTTTACAAAGATGATGAAGCAGAAATTACAGACAAGAAATTTTTAGTTCCCTTAATTACAGAGACAAACACCAAACTGTCTTTCCACCGTGAAAAGGATGACATAAACATTTTATCTTTTAAATGTGCTCTCTGTTTATTGAAGCTCATACTCTACTGGGTATAAAACTGGCTGGACAGCCACTCCCAGAGAGTGGTGGTGAATGGAACTAAATCCAGTCATCAGTAGGTCCCTATGGGGACTGTGGGAAGCAGCAGGGAACACTGTGGTATTCCCCAGGGGTCAGTATTGGGGCCAGTTGATCTGCTGGAGGGTGGGAAGGATCTGCAGAGGGATCTGGACAGGCGGGGTCTATGGGCTAAGGCCAGTGGTATGAATTTCAACAAGGTCAAGTCAGGTCCTTCCTTTTGGTCAAAACAACCCCAATGCAGCGCTGCAGTCTGGGGGGAAGAGTGGTTGGAAAGCTGGCCAGTGGAAAAGGACTTGGAGGTGCTGGTCAACAGGCAGCTGAACACAAGCCGACAATGTGCCCAGGTGGCCAATAAAGGCCAATGCCATCCTGGCTTGTATCAGGAATAGCGTGTTCAGCAGGATCAGGGCAGTGATCATCCCTCTATACTCAGCAGTGGTGAGGCCACATCTTGAGTCCTGTGTCCATTTCTGGATCTCTCACTACAAGAAAGACATTGAGGTGCTGGAGTGAGTCCAGAGAAGAGCAAAGGAGCTGGTGAAGGGTCTGGAGCACAAGTCTTGTGAGGAGCAGCTGAGGGAGCTGGGATCATTTAGGCTGGAGAAAAGGATCTCAGGGGAGAACTTAGCACTCTCTACAACTACCTGAAAGGAGGTTGTAGTGAGGTGAGGATCAGCCTCTTCTCACAGGTAAACAAATGATAGGACAAGGAAATGGTCTCAAGTTGCACCAGGGTGGGCTTAGACTGGATATTAGGAAACATTTCTTCAGTGAAAATGTTGTGAAGTGTTGAAACAGGCTGCCCATGGAAGTGGTTGAGTCATCAACATTGGAGGTATTTAAAAGACACATAGATATGGTACTTAGGGACATGGCTTAGTGGTGGACTTGGCAGTGCTGGGTTAACAGTTGGACTGAATGATCTTAGAGGTCTTTTCCAATTTAAACGATCCTATGATTCTATCTGTTTCTTCTATTGACAAAAATAAGCTGTTCTCACTTTTTAATACTGCTAGACCAGCATAGGGTCAAAATCAAGACTAAGTAGATTGTATTCTACCTCATTTTGTGCATCGACAGACTTGTATACTGTTGCTACCAGTAGTGAAAATCTTGCAAACCTTACTTTGCAGGCTTTAAAGAAGAAACACAAAAGTTACCTCAAATTCTGAGGAGGAGTTGCAAGTTTCATTTTGCAACAGAAACCTTTTCTTAGGTGCAAGTGTTTTCCTCAAGGGAACAGCAACTGCCTCAATATTAGTGGAGAAGGTTAAGGTCTTACAAGAAAATAAGCTGCCATTTTCTCTGAAGAATACCTAGTTATGATACTGCCTACTGAGCTATTCAACTAGAACTATGATCAGGTTGTTTCTCATGTTCTATTTTCTCCTTTTCATACATCGCTTATTTGCATTTCTTAACATATTAATGTTTGAAGCGGAGCTTTTTGAGGCTCAAATTGTACTTTTTCTGTTCAGTAGCTTCCAGCATATATGGATGACGCCTACACGAAATGCATTACATTAAAACATGTGTATTAAGAAACAGCTTCTGTCTTTGTAAATGAAATTTTCTAGACTTGTTATTTGCATGAATTGCACTTTGAAGACAAAAAGAGGTCATAGCAGGAAATAGCAGAGGCTTTTTTACTTATATGATAAATAAAAGAAGAGAATATTGCCTACTCCACTAAAAACAAAACACTAGTAACAGAGTCCCGACACATAAATTCAAATGAAACTTGCACATGCACAGCTATTTCAGCAGGATATCTATAGGTGTGAAAACTGACAAAAGATGTTACAGCTATACAGATGTGTGTATTTTTAAAATTTGGATTATTTTAAGCGTTACAAGGTATCTGTAAAAATATCTCATTTTTTTCTTAAGATCTAAGAGAAATTCCTTTGCCTTTCTCATTTAATAAAATGAATGGGTCATAGCACAAACAAAACAGGTTGTTTTGGTAAAATTAAGTAAATTTTATTTAGTCATATTTGGTCTCTGAGATTCTTGACTTAGGTAGTGATTTCAAATGAAATTTATATTTACTGAATTTGTGGAGAAAGCTATCCCTTTCCTGGGACACAGATAAAATTTTAAGGCTCATTATTGGAAATGACTGCAGCCACTGCCTGACCAGGGCTTTCATCCTATGATATATCAAATTTTATAAGTCACTAAGAGGTGGATTTATTCAATGTTTAAAATGACGATCAAAATCCTCCTCCCTGAAGAAAGAAATGTTGCTAACTCAAATAAAATCCAATGTGAATTAGTGTTGGATGTATCTTTTAAGTGACTTGAGGAGCTCGGGAAAAAAAGCTATTGTTGTAGGAAGACACAGAAATATTACATTAATTTTGGATGATTAAAGTTCCTAGCAGCTCTTACCAGAAAAACTGCAATCTGAGCCTCTGCCTACTGCCAATTTTATGTCTGAGTACTTGTATCCCATCCAGGAGGACTGCCAAGTATGTTTTTGTAAGCGTACTGCAATTGAACAGCTTTTGTAGGTCTCGGTTTCCACATTAGACCTTATTGGAGTGAAAGGAGATGAAAGAATCAAAAAATAAATATACTGAAGCAAATTATTTCAGTAAGCCATTCAAGGAGATGTTCTTTTTGTGTTGTTTTGTGTTGCCTTTTTTTTTTTTTTTGCTTAATTTGTAATCTGAAAAGTGATTATAACCTCAAGCTGCTGTCACCTACACCCAGCTTCCTGGTCATCCCTACTACTGCCGTAGAGCTCAGCTCCATGCCTCTCTTCACATTCCATCTTAAGGGTATATATCTCTCAATGGGAAACTTTGCAAATTCCATTTCAATCATCAAAGGACAGACTGAGAAGTGATTTGGTTAGGATGTAAAAGTACTTTAGTAGGGGGACCAGATTTCTGATTCAAGTAGGTGAAGACGTGATAAGGTCTAAAGGCCAGAAATAAACTAAACAAATTAGACTGAAAATGAATTAACACTGATAATAATGAACAATGAGAACAGTTTATCTAAAGGTGTACGTGAACTGTTAATCACCACAGTCTTCAAATGGAGAGGCTCATTTTCCTTGGCTAGAAGTTAAGAGCAGGATGTGAGAATTATTGCAAAGCTCTGTGGCCTGGGTTGTATAAGAGGTCAATGAGCACCATTATGTTGGTTTCTCCTGAAAACAATTAATCTCTCTACACTTTAATTAAAGCTAAAGAATATGCCTTCCAGGAACATGCCTTGATAGCTGTGCTACTGAAACACATTAAGTGTCCTCATTCCTCAGAAAGCATGAAAATTATAACTCTCCTAGAAGATCAGTGGGTGGGAAAGGTAAGAGTTCAAAAGTAGTAAATTCCCCTGGTTCCAGATCCACGTTGGAATTTTTAACCCCCACAACACTCCAGTACTTTCTTCCAAAACCAGTACTCATTATTTACTAATATAAGAAAGTACAAGACCTCCACAGAAAAAGGAGTGTCAGAAGTGGCAGCCATTTTGTAAGATTTAATAGGAAAAAAGCAAGAATGTGCTGTACATACCAATAAATTTTAAAGGTTGTACACACCAAGAAGGTTGTGGCTCAGTGGGACTCATCAGTCTGTGATCATTTCCATGCAGGCTGAACAACACAGCTAAAAACTTGAAGAAAAATCACTTATTGATCCACCTTTTCTTAATCTTGTCCACTCTCTAACTTGAGAGACATCTGTTTAAATATTAAAAATTTTCAAAACTTGCAAAAGGCAAAGCCTCTTAAATTGTATGTTCTTTTGTTTCTGCACATGACCTTTCAAATATTTTTGCTGTGATTACACGATGGCAACAGGATGGCAATATTTTTTCCATCAGTTAAAAGGTTTTAATGGATAGCACTTCAAGAAGCTGTTGAGATGCACTTCTTAAATATTAGAGTTTTGAGGTATTTATGTTCCTGCAAATTTCAATAGCAAATACAAAATAAATCTCACTTAATTTCACCTAATGAAGTAAGTGTGTATGGGAAAGTATTTACTAAAATCCTCTTCATGTAACTGTCTTTTCCATCAGCTGAATAGCTTTGGTAATGCATCAGCAACACGATCCTCAAAGGTAGCTGGGGGGTGTTGGTTTAATGACTTATATTGATTTTATTTCTAATCTATCACTCTGCAAATGCACAAGCTCATTGTTCAAGAACATTCTCTTACTGGCCCAGAAAAAGCATAGAGGGTCACACATGAGCATACATGGCATTTGAATTTACTCTTCTACATGGTGACAATGCCACATGCTTGCACCTGTTTGAAAATGCCAGATGCAGTTTTGGCTGAAGTCAATAGAAACTCTTTTAGGGCATGAATATAACACATACTATATTGTTGCTTAGTGAAATACAGAGGAATAGAATAGAATGGACTATTTCAGCTGGAAGGGACCTGCAGTGATGGTCTAGTCCAACTGCCTGACCATTCAGGGCTGACCAAAAGTTAAAGCATACTATTAAGGGCTCTATCCAAATGCTGCTTAAACCCCCACAGGCTTGGGCCATCGACCACCTCTCTAGGAATCCTGTTTCAGTGTTTGGCCACCTTCTCCATAAAGAAATGTTTCCTAATGTCCAGTCTAGACCTCTGCCGGTGAAGCTTGGAGCCATCCCCATGCATCCTGCCACTGGGCACCAGGGAGAACAGTTCAGCACCTCCCTCTCCAGTCCCCCTCCTCAGGAAGCTGTAGACAGAAACAAGGTCACCCCTCAGACTCCTTGTCTGCACCCTAGACAAACCCAGAGTCCTCATCTGCTCCTCACAGGACACACCTTCCAGCTCTTTCACCAGCTCAGCTGCCCTCCTCTAGATGCATTAAAGAACCTTCATTTCCTTCTTAAATTGAAGGCCCGGAACTGCACACAGCACTCACCAACACTGAATACAGTGGGATAATCACCTCTTTTGACTGGTCGGCGATGCTGTAGCTGATGCACACCAGGATGCAGTTTCCCCTGTTGGCTACAAGAATACACTGATGACCCATAGTGAGCTGGATGCAACTTCCCCCCATAATGTCTCAGGAATGAAGCCTTTTCAGTATCTCCCCTATAACATCATGACGATCTCATCTGACATGTTTGTGGTTAAGTATATAAAAAAATTACAGCTTATAAACACTGGCATGGGAATTGTTTTTATCAATGCCATTAACATCTTCGCTCATTCTAGACAGATTTTGATATGGCTGTTTACACTCTAGGCATCATATAACTACTGTAAGCATGCCACAGATTTTTATCAATAATACAAAATCCTACACAATCATAAGGAGCTTTGGTGGAAAAAACAATAAAAATGTTTGTATTTTTTAAAAAAATTAAAATATTAATCTGAGGATATAAAGACATGTTCATAAGTTATACATAATCCAAAAATATCATCATATTGAATATCTACTGATGTTATAAAGTCTCACTGTCCTATTTATGTATAGACAGGCCTTCCATGGAAATATATTTTTGCTGACTTTATCCTTATATTAAATCCAAATTCATTTTTCACTGATTCATTCAATTACACAATTAGTTTCAAATTTGTTCATCATTTGAGCTTACTTTGCACACCTAAATAGTTCTAAGGTACATAACAAAAGCAAGAGATTCATATATAATGTTCTTTTCCTTTAGTATCAAGAAATTTGCATCAATTTAAATTGGTTTTAATAATAAAAGGTATCTTAATATTATTTTGAAATTTTAGACAATTATAATAGTAATTTTCAAAAGCAAATGTCTGGTTACCTCCCACTGAACATTAAAAAAAAATAAAGTCAAGTCACTTGAGCCAGCATCTTTGACTTCTGAGAACAAAAGAGTCAGTCAGGATCTGAAATAAAATGTGATTATTACTTATGAACAGTGATTATAATATTTAAAATCAGAATTGTAACTGCAAAAGTCACAACCATGTGCTTTTGAGGTGGGAAAGCAGGCAAGCGGCACACATTTGTGCCTTATACCACATTTTTACTACTCATAAAGAATAGTATTCCATTGCATTAAACACCACGGCACTCAGCTCAGATTCAACAAGTAATTACACACAGTTTTAGTTTTCAGATGACGATCTCAAACACATACTACATGTTTTCCTCAGTGAAATTCTTAGTAGCTAACATGTTTTGGGTTTTCCCATTCATTTATTATTGACTAAATAGCTTAATTTTACTCGGTGCAAAAATACAAGAAAATAAAAGAGTCTCTATAAAAGTCTTCTGTGTGGCTCTTGAGTTCAAAGCAAATTTTCCAGCTGAGTTATAAAGTCCTGGAATGAATTTCCAATGAAAATGCTAACAGGCCTTTAGCTACAGTGGTGCTAGCGGGTGTTGCTAAAACAAATAGAAAACTCTGTCAGTGCCAGAAAAGCAGCCCATCATTAGAGGCACTTTTCTAGAAGCTTTTTATTATGTATCTGGGTGATGATAATCTTCCCACCAGTGGGCATGCTGGGTTTTGGCACATATCAAGCTTGTCAGAATCATTTTACACATTCCAAACAGCAGGCAGAATAGACAATAACAAAAGAGAAAAGAAACTTTCTCAACATGGTGCGTATCTTTGTTCTCAGGAGTTGCTATTGCCTTTTTATCGAGCAAACAAAGCAACCATTTAACCAAACCACCATGCATATTAGAGCCATTGACTCAAGTTACAGCAGGTATACCAGAGCTTCTGGTCCTCCCTCAGCTCTGACAGAAGAGGGAAGAAATAAGTCTCCGTGTGACAGTTGAAAACAGTTCTAAGACACTTTTCTTCCCAACCACATTCCCAGTATGGTTTTAGCGCTTAGCAGACCCTAAAACAGCCAGCCACAGCTCTTTGTGTTCCCCAAAAGCTATTAGAGAAGACCAGGTTCATCATAACCATAAGTTAGCTAACCTCTCCTAGCACTGGCCTTTTCAAATTCAGTCTTGCAGAGGAAGACAGCACAGGACACAGTTACTCTGAAGTCACACACAGAAATTATGCTTTTCAGCAAAATCAGAAGTTGCCATGTGTGCCGTTTCAGTGTCAAAATAAGGAGAATTGCTACATAGTTTCCCCAGAGCAGCCAAAACCTTAGTTTTTAAAACACTTCCACACCATATCACAGCTGAAAGAGACAAGAGAATAACACAAAGCAGTCATGGGAACTGTGACCTAATCCTGCAAACACCAAAAAAGGCTGCTCATAGTAAAATGTATGAACCTTGTATGAACCAAAGAGATATTGGAAGGTTGGATCATACTGGAAGAAAAATCAGGAGTGACACTGGACTTTACTGACCATATTTATAGTTGATGCACACTGCCATGTTACCTCACTTTATGGGTGATGTTAAGAACAAAACATCAGACTACAAGCAATTATAAGATTGTGCAGCCATAGAATGAGAGGAGAGAAAGCCAGGGTGAAATCTGGCCTGCAGAACTTCCATCACTGGCAACTTTTCACTGAAGATGCAAAGAAGGCAACTTGTCTCTCATGCAAGAGATAATTTGGAGGAATAGCAAATTAAAAACCAGCCAACCTGTTCTTATGCCAAGTTTAGCACAGTCACTCTGGAAACAAACAATATAGGACCTCACAGTGCCATTGTCAATCACTTTCGATCTTCAAAATGTAACAAATCATCAGATAGTTGGAATAACATAGGTGTCACATCCATGAAAAGAGTTTCTCGCATCTGGAAACTATGCAGAGCTGTCCTTTATTTTGCTAAATGATCCCTAACTTACTGATTTCCCCACACTAAAATGTACATTATTCATAAATGGCTGATTAATGCAAAAGATACTATCAACTGTGAATCTGATTCCAAAAATTACACATGCGATTTCACAAAGTTACACATATAAGTGAAATATGTGAATTCATTCACTGTGTTTCCTGAACTAATGTCCCCTGAGATACGCAACATGTTTCAGGATTTAACTATAATAAAGTGCAACACTTGACAGAATTGGATATTTTCTCATTTCTTTATCTTATAAAACTCAAGATTATGTATTATTTCTGCCAAATGTGGCATCACGTTACAGTTTTTGTACTGTTCTTTATTCACACACATATCTTCCCACAGCTGTCCTTAAGAGCTCTGCCCAGACACTGAACCTTTTGAATGCCAAGACACCATCATGCCTTCAGATTCAGTTTTTGGATGGCAGTTACGTGGATGAAGCTTAAATTCCACAACCCTGAACCTGCCTGCCATGACCTTTTTTGAATGACATCAAATGTATAACACACCACTTGGCATTATCTGCCTCAACACATCAATGAAAACTAATATTACAAAGGACTAAGTTAAGGATTTACATTGAGATAATATTCCCTCCTTTCAAAGCAGAATACCATTTTCTCAGCTCCATATGTACAAGCATACTTCTGTTGGCATTTTTCTTCTAGGCTTTCTGCTTATCTTTCAGAAATAACAGGTGAAAAAAACCAAGGAAAAAAACCCTAGATTAAGTCTTCTGAAACTTTTCCAAACTGTAAACATGCTTCGTGCTTTATATATCAAGATTTAGCTTGGAGCAAGTTTTTAATGTTAATTTATAAATCCTTGAAATGCAGGTTTTAGAACAGAATGCTAATATAACTAACTATAGATATGCTTGCAGGCACTGCTATAATGAAAGAAATAATTATATCAATAAAATTATATTAGTTTGACATTAACAGTTTGCCCAAACAAACAATTCTGAATGACTAACAAGCACTATAAATATGACTGTTGTCATAAATCAAAGCTATCCATGACCAGAGTACATGCAGCTCCTTAGAATAATATAAAAAAGAAAGTATCATTAACAATATTAGGAATTTCATTAAGCACACAATTATGAACTTTGTCTTCCTCTGACAATTCCTTTAACTATCATGCTTGTGAGTAAATGCAACGTAAAAAACTTAACATCTCTTTGATTGTAGTTATTTTTTAATATAGGAAATTATCATGGCATTATTAGTTTTGTGGTAAAATTTCATCTAAACATTACATCATCCATTTTCTCACATCAATGATGACAGGTTTTTTTGATAGCAGTTTTCTGTTTCTTAAAGATATTTTTCTCTCCATATTCCTTGAGGGATAGTAAAAATAGTTGAAAAACCTTGAAAATTTTAGCATATGAACATTCTCATAAATTCAGAAATACAGACCCAAAATATGAGAGTCCACAAATTCTTCTGTCCACACTCATTAAAATGCCTGCCTTCTGCTTTGGTGTAGGATTTTCTTTTGTTTATCAGGTTTAAACTAGAAACAAACCACTTAGAGCTAAATCCATACTATGTCATCTCTAAATTTGCTGGAGTATGTCTCAGGAATGGGAATATACAAAATTCCTTACATATTTAGAAACTGATTTGCTGAGTATAAGCTTGTGAACAAATCTAAATATGGGTTAAATGGTCACCTTTCCCTATAAAACATATGGCTACCAATAACCTAGTGAGCTGAGAACATTGCTTCTCCGGCTTGAGTTAAAGTAAGCACCACATTAAAAAAAGTTATCTCAAATTAAAAGTCAAATACATTTTCACAAACACTTGTAACTGCCAGTAACACCTGCCAAGGTAAAAGAATACCTTACTGAGTGAAAAGGAGAGTTTGTACTGGAAATATGGCAACATTTTGTGGACACTACCAAACAATTTACAATATTTCTCTTGGTGTATTCCCAAATGTGTTGTATTGATGAGACTATGAGCTGCTATAAAGTAAAGCCTAAAAACATAATTAAATTTAAAAATATTCCCCAATAGTTTCTGAACAAGTCAATATTTTTCAGGCAGTTTTTAGAATGGAAGCACAATGAGTTTTTCATAATCTGGCCATTCTGTTATGGATTGCTCTCTATTTCCATGTACTTAATTTGTGTAATGCATAGTGATGATCTATGATACGTAGCATTGTCTCAAGCAGAACTAGTGAACTCTTTCTTTTTTCATTTTGAATAATGCATCCAGAGGGACACATATAAGTAAAATAAAGAGATTTAGCATACAAAGTATGTTGCTATGGTAAATTGATATGTTAAATTATATTGACGATTCTCACTCTGATAAGTATCTTCCTGACCTGCACTATTAACTACATAACAGACCATTGCCATGCACAGCCAATAACATAGCTATCAAATCTAAATATTACCTTCTTTTGTTATAAGTACATAAAATTTTCTGCCACTGCAAGGATTGTAGATCTTGAACTAGAAAGACAGTACACAACCATACACTATTAAAAAGCTCAAAGGACAGCTTCAAGAAAGAGAAAAATTTCAAAACAGGTCTTATGTCAGGTAATCATTTACTGCACTGTCATACTAATGGCTACGGAAAAGCAAGGGAGCAGTGACAATAGGTGCATTCATCTTACTACAGTGCTGGAAAAGCTCCACCTGTATCCCCCTGCACTCTGTCTCCTGCTGTCCCCTGACAAGAGCATCCTGTGACAGTGGATCTGATAGTGGGGACATTACCTATCTGTCATCCCTTCTTCCTGAAAGGCACCTTGACTACACCTAATGACTAAAGGAGAGTAAGCAACTACCTCTGGCCTCCAGCCACACACAGGTTTCTTTATTATGATGCTGAATTCACAGTAAAGTACTGAATAGTTCTAAGGAAAAGATAAAATATCTTAAAACTAATTTTCGCCAGCTATGTAGATATGTATGTGTATATATATATACATGTATATACATGTGTGTGTATAAAATATGTTTGCACTTCCACAATAGTGTTATAAATATTTGCAATCTTAAACTCTTGTACTAAATCATAATAGCAGGACAGATCTTGTTGCTAACGACACCCATAATAAATATAGTCAAAAATTACTGTGGCAAAAGGGATTTTCCCCACATCCTTTTGAACTTCCTGGTATTTGTGGGACTATTACAGTTAAAGGGTCATTACACCCATCTGCTGTCAAAGTCAGCAAACAGATTTTCAGAATTATGCCCTGTTTCACTTTGTCTGTACCCGAAATGCAGGGGAACCACAAAAGCCTTGCATTCTAGTATGGCTTCACAGTCTGAAAAATACTGAAGCAAAACAGAAACCAGACTTGCCTTGGGCCAAAAACACTGAAAAGAATCACAATCAGTTGAAGAATCTGGGTCTTAAACTTTTTACTTTGATAAGAAAGGAGGCAATACCTCCACCTGTATTCTTTTTTTTTAAAGGCCATTGCTAAGTTTTCCTGTAATTTTGACATGTCTTTGTAGTAATTATTGCAATGTGTATGATATGATGAATTTTGACAAGAATTAGGAAATTACTCCTCCCATCTTTGTGATTTTTTTTCTAAGTAATAGATCTTTTGTTGTGCTTTTGCAATCCCATAAAATTTTACTGACAAGTTATTTATTACAGCGAAGTTTATCTTGGGGATTTCTGTTGGTATGTTTACAAATGGAGATGAGATGAGATGAGAGAGAATGTTCATTGTCATGATAGTGTCTTTTCCCCATAATGATGATAATAATTTGTCCCATCTGTCTAAATCTAACACTGTTTATGAGTAGTTGAAGGCATATTTTAATTAAGTCTGGTAGTTGCACTGGTATGTATTTTAGTCCCTCCAGGGATCATTTAAATTTCCAATTTTCAAAATAGGGTATGTAACTACTACATCATGTGGGAAGTAACCTGGGCTTGAAGCAGTTAATTTTGTATCTGAATATATAAGCCAATTAAACCAAACATTTCTGGAAGGACAGAGGTTCACCACATTCATATCCCAGAAGCTCTTTTAATCTGTCAAGAGTTAAATATCCAAGGTAAAACGTGAACAAATAGTATATTTTTATACTGTTTCCCTTCTAACAGTGAAATTACAGAGCCCTATTTTGTAAAAATGGATTTTTAAGCAGATCTTTTTCCAAATCCATTGAAGGTCTTTACTGTCATAATATTTCTCATAGTCCTTCCAAACTTCAGCTATAATCCTAACAGGATAGGCTGCATTCTAACAATACAGATCAAGTAGACTGGATTACACTACATGAAAGCAAGGCAGTTAGCTTAAAAGTTTTAGCTTTTGAAGGAAATTCAGTGTATAGGTATAAAGCACACCATTGCTGAGGGCACCCTTAACACTGATATGATATTTCTATTGTCCAACCTGCTCACTCAAGTTTACTCAATCTCTACCTTCATCAATGACAACAATTTAAAAACTGCTGATTCTTTTGGCCACATTTTACCTCCATAAGGACATATGTACTGGTTGTTCAACTTTCACATTTTAAAAATTACAGTGATTACAGATGTAAAGAATTTAGGCTTAGACCTTGAATTTGTACTCAGGTAAATCTCTACTGAAGTGACCTAAGTTTTATTCACATGCAGGCACTCCATACATTCCAGACAAAATCATAAACTTATAGTTTGGGCATACATTTTTGTCATTCCAAATATTTAGGTGGGGTTTTATATACATATACACAAATATATTTACAAATAAAATAAATGTATGTGCGTTATTTAATTTTAATAATATTGGAGATGCCACAGCCTATGGAGACAGGAATAGCTTGAAATTTTATGTTAAAAATCATTTTCTACTGAAATTACTCAGGAAGACTGAGTTTGATTATCTAATCTAACCTTATCAGAAAGAAATTGGATATCTAGTCCAAACCAGTCACCTACACTGGTTCTGCAGTCAGTAGAGACACTTGTTACACTGCAAAGGGTGTCTCATCCCAGTTGATATAAATGCATATCTGGGATAGATTGGCCTCTTAAATACTTCTACATCTCTGATAACTTTATAGAAAGTCTCTGAAGTCACATTAGAGGGGGAAGTCAAGTCAGACGGGAGAGTCAAGTTGAACTAGGTTTGGCTGCCTTTGGAAGGAAGAGTGATCCTGATGGATGTATGGAAATGGTAATACATTACTCCTTTTGAAATCCATAGGAACTTTGCAACTAACCTGAGCAAGAGTCAGATACCTCCCTTCCACTGTTACTATATTCCTTAACGTCCTTTCATATGCCTGTTTACCTATGGAGGCTGTCATACCCTTTGAGAACATACAAAACACGGAATATTGGCACTATATATTCAGTCAAATAAAGTACTTAAGCATAATTTTAATGACAACTAAATCCATTCTTTTAAGCTTTCTTCATTTGCTTATTTTGCTGCCTTCACTTTAATGCATAGGAAATACCATCAAAGAACATTTCTAGCTAGTGCACAAGTACAAAAATTATTCAAAAATGAAAGTTTTGCTTCTAGTCCCTAGTTCTACCAGATAAATAGATGGATCTCTTTCTTTCATGCTTTCATGTTTTGCTTTGTGATTTTTTAAGGCACTAAAAGTAACCTGAGAGTAAGAGACTAAATGCTGACTACTTCGGCATTAGGTATACTGGTTCAGAAGGGTTTAATGGAATTTAAAAATTCACAGAGAAAAAAAGATAAAACAGGGACAGAGCAACATAAGTTCTGTAATTGTACAGCGTGCTGTTTTCTACCACTAGAATATTTTGAGGATGCCAAACAAAGCATGGACTAAGTGGACACATTTTATCTAGATCTTTCAAAAGCTTTTAATAGAATGCCTTTTATGAGATTATTAAGGAAATCAGTACACATGGGAAAGTAAAGTGTTATCATGGAGTGAACTGGGTATAACCCCCAAACACTGCTAAAAAGTACTCAGAATTATTAACAGTCTTTATTAATTTTTGAGGGCCCTCAAAACTTTTGTACAAGGATTATTGTAAATGCTTGCACTTGTAACCACTAACCATGTGGTCACAAGACCAGACAAAAATCAGTGGATCAATGCAGCAGTTTTGACAATAAAAAACATGAGAAAGTCAAAGACTATAGTAATTGCTAAATATTGTTATAGTTTCTAGTAATTTTATATGCAGCAGACTCATCATTTCCTTTCGGAATACAGACCTCTGTATATGCAAAAATTTACTACAACAGAAGAGGAAAAAAAAGTTCAATAATTAAACATAAAGACAGCATATTTATTATGTTACTATGTAAGGCATCCCCCACTCCACTACAAATCCAGGGGGAGTTGCCTATTTTTCAAAGGAATGCTTTCCATTTTGACTATGTATGTTGTCTAAATAACTAGTCCCTGGAGGTTACTTTAAAGAAAAAAAAAGGATCTGAAGAATACGAATGCCTACCAAGATAGTTTAAAACATAAATAGTTAAATGTGTTAAATTATTGGACAAAGTGACAAGGCTCTTATTGTTTTTTAATAACTCTACTGTTTTCGTAGGAGATGATGTAGAACCAATTATAGTTATGAGAGCAATTTAATTACAGGAATCAACAAATGATGATTTGAGTATAATACTATTGTGGTTGATTTTGTCTCATTTATAAGTCACAGTATAATTTCAACAATGTAGTCCTTCAGTACTTGCTACATGCAGTTCTTTTGCAGCAGAAAGATAGTGGAAAAACATGATCATTATCTCAAAACCAAAACAAAACCAAACAAAAAACCCCAACTGCATTCTGTAAACATTTCTCCATGCCCCTGATCACACTGTTTCTCTTTTGTATTGTTATATTCTGGGGTAGAAACCAAGTGAATTTTGTATAAAAGTTTCCTTATCACATCACCAACAGCAACTGTTGCATGCCCCATCCCAACACATGGAAAGACCACAAATTTCCAGAGCAGTCCTCTCCGCTGCTTTTGCAGCTGAAAATTACACTCAACTGTCTGAGACTAGTGCTGAAACAGGTTAGTACTGCAGAGTCAGATGTCAGAAAAACTCCCAAGCCTAACTTGCCAACAGCAATAACACATGGCCTAAAACACTAGATAAAATCTATGAGCACACTCTGCAACAGGTAAAATTTTGGACCATTTTATTTCCCATTATTTTTAAGTATTACTGAGTCACAGATCTGGAAGAATTTCAGAGAAAGGCAGCAAGGGTGACCAAAGGCATGTAACAACCACCACTAAGCATGCTAGGACTTTTCTGCATAAAGAGTGGGAAGGAAGGAAAGGAAGAAGGGAGAAAAAATAATCAACTGAGAAGCACTGCTATAGGAGATGTCTGTAAAATCATGAGAGGCATGGGGATATTTGCTAAGGAGCAGAAGCTTATTGCTTCTTCCAATAAAGGACCTAAGGAGCAGCCACTGGAGATAATGAATTTTAAAGTGATTAAAGAAAGGAATTGTTCATATAACATCATTATGCTGCAGAACTCCCTTCAGCCAGATTGTGGTAGCTGCAAGAAGTTTGCACAGGTTCAAAACAAGCTTAGACAGCGTAATGAAGGAGAAACCCCTTATCCAAAAGTAGTACACAGAAATATGCATTGAATCTTCTTGAGATGCAAATTATTAGAGAGAGTGGGAGAGTTATTCATAGAAGTATTGCTCTTTACTTGTCCCGAGTTTATTTGCTTCCTTAGATTACCTGCTTTTAAAAACTGCTGGAGAAGGGATTCTTAGCTACAAACCTTTGGTCTAATCCAGTACAACTATTCTTACAGGGCATATAAAAGTGCAGTATATTAGTAAAACATAGAAGTAAAAGCATATTAATAAAACATCATTGTGGTTTTAGTTTCATGATAACAACGAGCAGCACCACTCACCATGTGTAAATTACAGCCTTCCATAGCACATCCAGTATAACACTGAATCACATTACATATTACTCACTTACACAACACGTGGACTTCTCAGGTGGTTTGTATGATCTGCCAATTCTATTATTTTCCTGACTCTAAGCAACTTATTCTTTTGTTATTCTGCAATACAAAGGTAAAAATACAAAGGCATGTACAAGCAACAGGAGCAAGCATTTAAATTACTAAAAATTATGAGTTACCAAGGAAATTAAAGACAACAGAGTAAAGGCTCTAAGAAATCGAATTTTTCAAGTATTTAAGCATTTAAAGTAATATTCAATGACAAATAAGTAATCTGAAGGAATATTATAAATAGTTAGTAATTTAAAGTCATAATATAAATTAAAGTAACATAAAGTAATATTCAACAACAAATAATATCATTAGTCAAATATATTGCTACATGGCTCAACTAAAATTTTTCCGTCTTTTCAAACAGGTCTGCCTACAACAGGTTTCTTTTGATGTCCATCCTTTCAGTGCTTCCTTTGATTCTCTCGAAATGATTTTGTCCCAGGTAACTCCCATGTCTGACAATAAATTAAAGTTATAGATAAACAGAGAAAGCTGAGGAGCTCACCCTCTGCTCTAAGACTGTGTCAAATGCCTCTGTGTACTTTTTTATCATCACAGGAGGGATAACTGGCTGCATGGACCACTTGTCTCAACCAGTATGTCCCTTTTTATAGTCTCTGCTGGCTGAAATGTCTTGCACCTAACCTATATTTTAATAATCACTGAAAGGCAAGGTACAGAGATTATTCTACTGCGAAACTCCTCAATTTTTAAGTTTTTGTATAACATTATTGATCAAATCTTCTAGGTACTTCCTTTGCTTTCTTTTCTGTGCTCTTTCACAGCAGTCACCAAGCTATTATTTCTTTTCTCTCTGTTCTCTGTGGCATTCTATCTGTGCTCACTTCTATAAGTCTTTCTTATGTGAGTTGATCAATCAACCCTAAGCCTCTAGCAACACATATCTCAATATCCTCCAGCCCAAATCTCAGCTTGTGTCTTAAAAACTTGCTACATATAGTAGTATTAATCTTCACCAAGTTTTTAAATTAAAAATAAATTTGGAAAAAAAATATTCTCAACTTTTGGCTCATCAAATGGCTATAACCGCTACAACTACTATAGTCATACTTCTTTAAAAAATAATGCTTTCCTTCAAATTACATGTAACATTCAGTTATTCTCTGTCCAAATTATGAAATATATTTCAAATATATCAGCCATGCTGTATTTTTCCCTAAAATTCCCATGACCCAATTTTTTGTTTTGCCTATTAATCCATTTTCTAGTCATAATACAAAATTCAATCAGACAACATTAATTTTGAGCACCATAATGCCTATACTTATATTAATACATTTTAAACAAAATTTAAAAAAAAAGAAATTTGCCATGAATCATTTCAGTGTATCCATCCCTCTGAATTTTGCAGGAAACTGCCTACTATTTAATCAAATTGCATGCATTTGGAAAGAAACTTATTGCTCTCCAGAAGTATTTTTATGAGCTAGTACCAAAGGCTATCCCAATATCAGTCATCACTAGAGTAATTAAGACTAGGCTTGTCAAGCAAATTCAATTGTACTCTTTACAAATATTACATAAAATAGTTAATAAAGGGAAAAGAGTGCGTGCAATACAGTTTTGCTATTTCAGGGGGAGGGGAATTTGTGTTTGCTTTATTTAAATACAGCTTGATAAATTTAAATACCTAAGTAAATATATTTTCTTTCAGAAGTGGCATAGAAACACAAACTTATTAATTAAGGATGCTATACAAACATGTACATTGTTTCTTAGAACAGGATAAAAGTCTTGTGTACACTGAGAATCAAATTTTCCCTTTCCAAATCAAAGGAAAATTCTAATTTCATTAAAGTAAAATTCCAAAGAACCCCCCCAACCCTCTGTAAACTTACTCAATGCTTTTCTCCCCTTAAAGGAGGCAAAACTCACACTGATTTTTTTTTTCTGCTTAAATAAAAGGAAAGCACTCTTTGTTCTCGAAATACAAACAGATGCAAAGTGATTGAATTACTCTTGCTGGTTAGCTCCCTAAATGTTATGAATGTTGCTATAAAAGTTTAAGAGTCCTCTGATTTGTACATTTTGCATTAATGGTTTGTATGGTACATAATTAGACCAAATATGTGCTTGCCTCAGGTCAGCAAAAATAAATATCAAATTTCCAAGTGGAACTGCCCTTTTAAAAAATAGATACTTCTACTTTATTTGCTTACTTTGTCAAATAGTATCATCTTCTTGTGAAAAGGCCTCTGTTAAAGTTACAGAAAATCAGTAAGAAAATCCTCCTTTTTCCATAGTACTTACCATGTTCCTCTGCCTCAAATTGTTGACTTAAAAGTCAACATGACAAGGGGAAATAATAGGAAATTATTAATCAAAATTCAAAGAGAAACTTGAATTCTGCTTCATTCTTTATGCTCTCTTACACCTTAATCATGAGCAACATCATATCTATGATATTCACAAGTAATAAAAAATATAGACTTATACTGAACTCTCACTATATACATAAGCTCCTTTTGCTTTCTTCAGCCACAGAACTCAGAACTGGCTTGCATGGGATGTCTCTCATCTTTCAATGCTTTTTCTCTTAACAGTTATCTCAAAGAATCACAGAACCAATGAAGCTTTTAGATTATAATAAATTCTAGAACAGAGTTTTAAATAAGAAGCCTCTTGCACTTAAAACTGAGCAATGGCTAGCAATTTCACAATAATAACACAATATTTTTGTTGTTATATTCTAGGGATATTTAATTCTGCTTTGCAACTACTACAGCTACCACTTTATTAATTGTCTTTAGTGACTGAAAAACATGAGGAACAGAGAATATAAGTTGTCTACTTTGGTTTACACCACTACATATCACTACATTTCCTCCAAGTCAGTGATCCTAACCAATCAATCAGAAGAATCAATCAGAACACCTTGATGAGCTCCACTAGGCTGGTAATTAAGATGAATTCACTAAGGACAATCATTGGGTAACTTAGTCAGATGGAGGCAGCAAACTATTTCATTCAAATTACCATAAACTCTTATGAATGCTATTTCTATTGAAAGATAAAATGCTTACAAATTGGGATAAAAAATTGTTGAAATCTGCATGTATTCTGTAAACATTAATTTATTTTTTTTTTCCATGGCAAGGGGAGGAGCACTCAGATCAAAAAAAAATATCAGAACCAATGTTTAGTTATCTTCAGAAAATTTTAAAACAGAAACATAACATCAGGCATCCAGCTGGAATAAAACAAGATAACTTTGCTGAAGTCAGCAGCACTACAGGGTTGATTTGAGTTCAAAAGCCACTCAATAAATTCTGTCCAGCATTCTTCAAAGTAAACACAAATTTGTGTTTTCCTGATGATGTTTTTTCCCATCAGCAAACCTCTGAGGTATCTGAAAAAATAGTGTTTATTCATTGTGAACTAGGAAAACCCTGGAACACACAAAATGCATGTCCTGCCAGGAATACAGCATGATGAAATACATTAAATGGATCACCAGATTCAACATTGAAACTGTTATTCAGCCCACAATTCATGCTTTAGATGCTTATTACTGCACTGCATAAACCAATTAATCTCTTTTCCTTAAGTAGACTAAAACATTCTGCTTCTCTTAGCAGGTTACACAAGTTTTCCCTCTCAAATATCCTCACTCAAGGAGCTTTTACAGTGACCATCATGACAGTCAGTCTGTCTTAAATACCACTTTTGCAAAATCTGAGCAAGAAACTAGGAGTACAGATACACAGGACAATGTAATGCCCTGCACAGATAACGTACAAGCTGGGAAAGGAGAAGGGTACAAAGGTAAGCACCTTGGACTTTCAAGCCCAAGCATCAGCGAACATATACAAAAAATATATGTGGGAACCCACACTAAAAATCAGCTCTGCCTTTTGGAACCAGAAATCTTCTGCTTATTAAACCCACAAGCCAAGGAGTAGTTACAGTATGCCTGAACTGCAAAGACTGTGTCAGTGAGATTAACTGGCAACCCACTAATTCTTCCTCTTATAAGGTAAATAAACTCCACTTTCTAGATGATCTTCACATTTATATTTTACCCATGATAAACTATAGCATATGAACTATGTTAAAAAACTCAAACTCTTACCCACAGTACTGAGTTGTAAAAATATTTCTTAGCTTCTCATTATCTGGTAGCTAAATAATAGCTTTTTTACAGGTCCTTTTTCTCTTCAGATTTATTTTATTGCATGTATTCCACTGCCTTTCAACTTCTGAGAAATATTAAATATGTTTATGACTACACATGGATAGATATTGAGTCATACAATCCTTTTCTTATTCAAATACTGTTACCTGCCATAAATGCAAAACCCTTCATGCTACATTTCCAAGTGACTGTTTCTACTTTTACTATGGAATTGGTATTTTTCTCACAGTTAATACTTGATGAAGGACAGGAACTTCATGATTAATTTAATTTTAACCGTAAATGTAGGAAATGGCTACACAAGGATCACTAGATAGGAAATCGTCCTTTCATAATTTTCAATTTGCCAGTAGCAGTTTGGAATTTCACTGTGAATTTCTTTTCTCTTTTACTCTCTGATTTCTACCCAAGCCCAGACATGTAATGTTTGTCTTCTCAGTGATGTCTACTTTGTGTATCTGTATAGCCATGTGCACAGCAGAGCCTTGACCAGGGCTCCCAGGCACTGCTGTGATAAAAAATAAGTGACTGTTTTTCCTAGACAGTGCCCAGGAAATGACTGCATGTGAACTAGTTTTGAAAGTTATCCATCCATAATTTGATATCCAACAAGTATTCTGCTCTTGGCATTTGTTGGGAGTTTACTTTAAAAATCCAAACCAAACAAACAAATTAAAAAAAACAAAACACAAAATCCAACAATCAACCACCTTTCCCGAAGCATGCATGTAAGTTTTAATACTGTGAAACAATTTTTATTAATTTTTTAATTCATCAACTTTATTATTTTTTAAACCACTCTCACTGTTTGGGTAATAAAAAAAGAGAATTTGACACGCTGCTTGATGTAATGTTTTTTCTCTTCCTATATTATACCTGTTTTAAAACATTAAGCATTTTCTGTATTATACAGTTTTTATCTAAGAACATATTCTAAATTATGCTGCGACTCACATGACACGGGTCAAAGACCTGCGTAGCCTATCAAGCATAACTTCAGAGCTGAATTATGTCAAAAGTATCTTCCATTTATTTACTAAAATGCCACACTTTAATCACAGGTCAATGAAGAATAAAACCTTCTCATTAGAAATCGAATACCTATGAAAGGTATGTCTGCATTCCGATTGGTATATAATGGGAAAAATCAGAAAAGTGGGTGATCCTTATAATTATATAATTTACCACCTTATGGTAGCTGACTCTCTATCAAATGTCAACCAATGCTACAGGGCAAAAAAACCCACAGAGAACATGAGGAATGGGTAATTTAAAATGAAATTCTATGTTTCTGGTTTCACACTCTGAGAATTCTACTATGTTAGAAGATGTCTAGAGAATTATTACTTTTGCAAATAAGAGATTTAAAATCCAGACTAGCTCATAAGCATTAATATGTCCTTGCAATAAAGAAAGAATTTGTTATACACATATTATTCACTTGTTTCTCTGCATTGCTGGTAGTTACCTTTGCAATATTTTACACAAGCTAGAAAAATCTACTGTGAATGAATTCTGAGGCATAAAAAGGTATATTAAAACACATACACTAAAGTGCAATTTCATAGGGGAGTATTGAGAAGTCGTGTTTCTGACATATTCTGATCTTCCTTTCCCCAAACTCTGATGCAGCAGCAAGAAGTGGGAAAATGGATGTGTAATGGAGATAATACATTTCCATCTAAGAAGCAGGAGGTTTATTCTTTCAATACTTTTGTCAGTGATGTATTGGATTAAAAAAAGACAAAATAACAAAGACTTATTACTAACTAATCTGTATTTTAATAAAACATGAAGTATGCAAAGTAAAACACTGCACAGGAACATACACAGAAGAGACTGTATCAGACCTTACTGGACTTGAGTGATCTGATTTTTGTTTACAATAATAGTTTCAGGGCTATAAAGTATAATGGGGAAAAGTACTGAATATTTTAAGTAAAATGAACATCAAACAACTCCAAAACCTTTAAAAAAAAATCTCGACATTTTATCTTACAAGAAAAACTAAGCACACAAATCCTTTTAAATACTTAACCTGAAGCCTTTTGTTAGGATGCAATCGGTGCTACATTAGTTCCTTCAACGAGGTAGACAATTTGTTCAAAAAACATTACTAGACGATAACAATATGAATTGCCTCACTCAAGTAGATGTTAGGAATTCGGGCAGACCCTCTCTTCTCAGAGTTGCCTTAGTCCCTACATCTGTACATATCATCTACATCTTTTCCAATGTGTAATTCAGTAAGTTCCTGCTGTGCTATGTGTGATAAATCCTTTCTTTAAAGACATATATAGCAAAGTTGTCTTCTTTCCCAGTGTCTCCTCCCTCGGTTTCCTATCAGTGACACTGTTCTGCATGTTGCTGGTTCAGTCCACCCTTGTGTGATAAGGGTTGGATGTCCAACAGCAGCAAAGAGGGTCCCTTCCTTTTCCATACATGTGAGATTATGAGATGCTCAGGGAAAAGATGAAGGCAGGGGGACTTTATCTACCAATGAATATGGATAGGTATGGTACCCAGAAAATGAATGAATGTTTTCCAGTTCGGACAAGGATTTTACAGCAATTATTTGCATGTTGGTCATGTCAAGATTAACTTCTTTTTAAAAATTTTCTACTATTGAGAAGTTTAAGGCAGTAAATGAGCTGTTGTGTTTTACAAAGGATAATTCTGTAATTTGTGACCATACCAGTAAGCTTTCTCATTTCTAGGTTAAAGCTTTATACGCTTATCTAATGGATCCCTTTACACCTTATGAGTTACTCCAGGTTAGGAAGGTCTGAGGCATACAACAAGAACAAGATGCTGAAGAACCAACTTTGACTAGAGCCTTGACTTGTTAATCCTCTAAGCACACTGTAAAGCTTATCTTTTACAATTCTCTGTTTAGGCTGGTAAAGTAAATATACATTTGGGCTCTGGTTACTCCAACTATATTTTAATTATAAATGCATAGGAGAGGCATGCTTTAGATGAATACAGAAACAAATACTGCGGAAAGGTAGAGATAAAAGTATATTTTTATGGTTTAGGCTTCTAAACAGCAGGGAGCAAGAAGTTTTTTGCCCTGTTTTCTAGAAACATAGCAGCAAGACCATTTTTCCACATAGTACAGTTTTGCAAACAGTGGAAGAAAGATTCCAGAAGCTGAAAGGCAATATCCTCTAAAGCACAATATCATTTCTGTAAACCAGTTAAGCTCATTGACTACTTAAGCCCTGGAACAGTTAGGGGTGCCATTACAGTCTCTCTGTATCCAGAGAGAGAAATGTTAGAGAGGAATAAAAAACAGACTTATAAACTTAAGAGGTTGTTGAATCCCTGGTGGGAAACATTTAGAGAAAGTCAAATACTTCGCTGTCTTTAGTGTCTGGAGCATGTAAAAGCACTGTATAGCACTACTTCTTTCAGTGTAAGGAAATGTAGCCAAATAAAATTAAATATATACATCAATCAAAATAATTTTATGAGCCTAGTCTGACTCAAACATCGCTATTTTGTCTTTTTAATGTAAATTATTTGCATGTTTCTGATTCACATTATTAGGGCACCAACAACAAAAAACTGCAAAAAGGATATGATACTCTTAGTGTACCATTCAGATGCAAGTTCACCAATAACCGCAGTATTATATGTATGAATATATCCCTAGCCCATAACCTTCTTTCAACTTTTAAATCTTTTAATCCTTTTCTTTTAACTGTTCTCTAGAGTGCCTAAACTGCTGTTATCATACAATACACATGCATATATTTGTATTTGTCTAGTTTCAAAAAGGAATTAAATTCAATATTTCCAACTGAATTACTTGAGAACTACACCACTTCTCTTCCTTTGAATATCAGATACATTCACCAGATACAGAGGAGTACAAAGATCTATTGTTTTGATTCTTAAAATTTTATCCTTTACAATTGCCTGCAAATTTAGGAATTTTGAACTCTATACCTAAGACATCCAAGCACAAAAGGCAGTAGGACAAAGAAAAGGGAAAACCTGTTCTCTCACCTATAGTAAGCTCTTTCATGGGTATCTTTTGGCTTTTCCTGAAAGCTTAAGTGAAATAGAAAGTAACTGTAATGCCAGATGCTTCTTTTAACTTTCAGAAGATGATTACAATGCATAAAGATACAAGTTATAGAAAAACACCAGACATACATATAAATAAAAGCTTATTAGCCATCTTCCTTATCTCCTTAGTTTTTCAACTTAGTTGTTTATCAGCTTAAAATCTCTGAACTCCTGTGAATGTCCCAAAGGAAACACAAGCTTATGGATTTAAAGAAAACACAAAAAGTAGCATTAATAACACTAAAATAATTCTTTTTTTTTATTTTTCGCATAGATATGCAATATTCTGATGTCCAATGGTTTGACAAACCCCTTTCAGAATGACTTAAACAACTGTCTAACCAGTCATACTGTTATATTAAAAACCCTATATATTTTCTTCAGACAGGTGGGGTTTTTGTGGGTGCACTGAGAACTGGACATATTTTCTATTTGGTATCCAGGAAAGACATGCCATATTTAAAACAATTTCATTCATGACAACTGAAATATACTGTAACTTTTGATCCTTCATTTTTATTTTTATTTTGATGATGGCTTCAAAGGAAGTTCTATTTAGAAAAGTGAATGTAACAGCAACATCAGTATCTACTTTTATCACCTTTCAACTACTTCTGTTCAGTTCACAAACATCTGTGAGTTCCTGAGCTCTGACAGCATGATGGGCATTTTCTGCTTACTCATCACTATCAAATAAATAAAGATCCTGCTGTGTAGCCTTTCGTCACAGCAGGCTACAGTATATTCTCAGTTACACCACACAACTCACTGTATTCATATTACAGGGGAATATATCCTCCTTCTTCTCAAAAAATTGCCTTAAAACAACAGTGACAGGAATAAAATCTATTTTAAAATATATTTTATAACTAAAAGTGCTAGATGCAATTAGATATATACAACAAGAAAATCTGTTCAGAGAACAGCATTTACAAAGTCACCAGGCAGAGGGGGGTTAAAAAAAAGTAAGCACTATGGTAACCATTACTATATAGCAGTCTTTAAAATAACTGTTAATTAATGGTGATTAATCAGATTTTGTTCAAGAAATGAGGTAAACACGAAAGCTACCTATTTGTGATAAAGTAATATGTGGAATAAACTTTACATATTTATTGTGTTGGTTTCTAAAGCACAGTAAAAAATACCTACCCTTACAGCCCAATATTTTGCTGACTGCACTCTGGTAGGCATCACTGTAAGCCTACAAGTTTTTAATATGTTTGATCTTTTATTCTTAAGAATAAAAGTTACATGAAGTAACAAAGATTTGAAGGCAAGGAATAGCAGGTGCAGGTTGCTTGTGTGCACTTTTGAAGACGTGTGCTTTAGCTTTACAATATGCATCTCACAGCCTGTAATGAAGTTCACGTCTTCCTTAAAAGATGAAGCGATTGTTCACTTTACCCTGAGTGACCTCTGCTGGCAAAAATAACTTACAGACACTCAGGTTAAAACCTCACTAAAAGCACCTTCGCAGTTACGTCATGTACATGCACTCATGTACAGAAGCACATTCTCATTCATTTTTCTTCATATCAAGTAGATGTATACAAAAAATTAAAATGTTTGCATGCTCAGAATGTTTTAAAGAACTATTCAGCTAGAACCTGGTTTATAGGCAGCATATTTGAGGTAGCAGCTATGGAACAACTAGTGGTATATGAAGTATAAATCTGGAGTTTACTCTTACATGTAGGTTTGTGGTAATACTATGATACAGAATAGTTTCTTCCAGTCATTTTTCTGGAAGACACATCTGAATCTGGAATTCAGCCTTGTATATTTTGAAAGAGGGGTTTAGAGTTCATAAACTTATCAAATCTTACTTGACCATTATTTTTAGTAAATAAAAACCAGTCTTAAGAGTTATCTCTGTTTTCACATATCCCAATGGAGTATAATTAAAATTTATTTATTTTGAGATATATCAGAATGATACCACCATCCTGTTCAATGTACCTCTCTAATTTAAAGAAAACTGGTTGGAACCATGAGAGCATTATAATCAAGAAAAACAAATGACAACTACATTATACTCATTTGCAGTGTGATGTTTGCATTATAAAAATATCCACGTACTACTAGATTAGAAATAGCAAGAAAACACAAAGTACTAATAAAGAAGAGGTACCCAAAGAGCCACCAGTTTCGGTATCTATTGGCAAATATTTCTCAGATAGCATGAAAAGCACCTTTTTATAAGCAACAAAAGTATCATGGGTTTGATAGTGTGATATCTCAACTCTGAGATCTTCACAAAAGTGAAGCACTCTAAAAGAGTTTTGACCAAGAAAATTATTACAATTCATGACTGTTGATCACTACAATATTCTATCTTATTTAACAATGTCCATGAAAAAAAGGGAAACATATTAAGTCTCTGCCTCAGCAAATAGTGAAATCTATTTATATGCAAATAAGCTATCCATTATTAGTATGAGGAGAGACATAGGCATAAATGAAAAAATAAATTATCACTGGAAAGCCTTAAAGAAATCTATTTCAAAACATAACATTTTACAAGAGCCCTCATTCATGTAATATTTGTTCAAGTCTAGAAGAGAATTGGTGTGTTTTGAACTTAGATGAGAACTGATACCACACTATTTCCCATGCCAATTTATTATATAAAATGCATTTATCCTTGCTTAGAAACAACTTGATAATTGTAAAGCTACTGGTTCCTTATAAATAAGTGTATTCTCATGCTACAAAGTAATTTTATGCACATTTGACTACTAACAATTTTATATTATTTCCTTTTATTTTTAAATTATGAACACAAGAATGTGTGAAAATATCAAGATCACACACTGTTATTCTAAGAGTACAAATCTTCAAAGAATAAGGCAGCCTCTGAGAAAACCTGATTTCATGGCTGAAACTCCCAACTTGGATATAGTGCCTGATTTTTGTGGGGGGAAAAAAAACAACCCACAATAAAAACCAAAACAAACAAAAAAACCCCAAACACAAATAACCACAAATAATTAAAACCAAACAAACAAACACCCTTCCTGCCTATAAGTAAGATGTCAATACTCTAAAATCTCGGCATGGAAAGTCTGACAGTGTACTGTGATCTCTTTGGAAAGACAAATTAAAATTTTTTGTTATTCCAGATTTTCAGCCAACTACCCCAAAATCCATTCTCTAAATATATAATTTTAAATAAATCCTATTTCTGAGGAATTCTCTTGAGTACCTTGCAAAGCTCATTCAGCGGAGCCAGAAAACTCTCCCCTCCGCTACTTTTAGCCCCAGTTCCAAGATAAAAATACCTCAGCATGCTGTAGCCAAAGGAGAGGCATGTTGCATCTATGAGACGAAATTAAACTAAGAAAATTTTAATATTTGCTTGAGTTGAATCACAGCACAAGCACACTAAACTAACAAATGACAGCATGTAAGTATTCTGTAGCATTGCTAACTAATAACCAGTAACAACACATGAGCATGTTCTACTATAGCTGAGCAAAGGTACACAAAGAACATGGTCAGATGGAGATCTGTGGTGTCGTTGCAAAACAGGGAACAGGAAAACCTGTGCAAGCACTAAAACTTGAGAGAAATGATTTTTAACAGGCAGAGTGTGCACGTGATGGCACCAAAACAAGCCCTAGTCCCAAAATTAAGATGAGGTGAACTGACTGGAGCAGATTAAATCCTCTCCCTTTTCTTTTGAAGAGCAGGTGAGGACCACAAAATAACAATGATTAGTGTTGAACAATAGGGAAGGAAGAGGTCGCTCCTTGGCTTCAGCTCCCTTCTGAGGGCTGGAGCCTGGCCCCTCGACCTCGGCAGCTGAGAGCAGTGCAGAGTACAGCCACCAGCAATAATGGTGCAGCATCCGCTCCACGGGGCTGTACCTGCACAGCTAATGTGGGATGTGATCGTTAAGGACCATCTGTTGGAATACTTAGTGATAATGATTGATAACGAGTAAGAGCTGACCATTAGCACAAATTGCCTGCTAATGAACATCAGCCAAGCAAAGGGGGTGCTCTGAAATTTGAAACTGGCCTGATTTATCCATCTCCTAAAGATGCCCAAGCACAGCGACTTCACACTCCTTAACTTACATACAGACATTCGCTTGCTCAGTTGCAACAGTGCACTCAATTATGTGGAATGGTAGCTAAAATATTAAATTACTGAAAATTACTAGTCACACTGAAACTAGAAGATCTGAATGTCAATGTTATTTCTTCTGAAACTACAAAACCTGTTTTTTTTTTAATGCAGGCTACACAAAGAATCTTTAATTTCGTCATGTTATTTAAGCATATATTTTTCTCTATTTCAATCCTTTACTTCCTAAGTAAAATTGGATGTTTAACAAGTGTTATTATGGAGACTCTTCTGGATCTTGCTGAATCAGCAACTCCACACATGATTTTATCCCAAATTACAGATTAGTTCTAGCAAAAGACAGGTAACTCTATAGCTACTCTATTTTAAGAAGGACTGTAAGAAACATGGTTTCACTTTCAAGTCCTATAAAGTCATGCTTTCATTCAAATTTTGAACTATCTCGACCTCTGGTTCCAGTTTCAGTGGTACAAAAAGAATATGAAGAACAGAAGAACAAGAATATTTCCTTAATGGGTATAATAAATCAAAATTACACCAGTAAGAAGCAATTATAGCCTATTTAACTTCATAGCACTCTTAACACTCAAGTCAATCCCTAAAATTATGTGTTAATTTTCATTCAAGTGATATTAAAAAAAAGCCTAAAATTTTCCCCCAATGCACCTCTTCCTTGACCTTTTCATTGATCAAATTATCTCATATTCCCTCAAAACCTTTTGACTACAGTGACACTATTAGAAAGGCCATCGCTATTTAACTTGCTGCTGTCGAAATCTGCCAACGATAGCATTCATAACATTACTAAAAGGATGCATTTTTCAAAGATTGCAGTCTTTTCATGCCTCAGACTAATGCCATACCTCTCAGTTCCTTAGAACCTACAGACTGCTCAATACCAATTAATTTTTCAACACAAATTTTAAGCTTTTAATATAAGGTGAAGGGGTTGGGTGAAACAAAGCATTATTTCTGACCACTTCAGTATTTCTTGAAAGAAAGGATGACTCTTACTTCAGATTCACGTTGATATACGTCAGGACTACTGCTTTGTATCTTAGCATCTAAGATAAATTGTCATGTTAAAAAAAATGCATATTTTAAATTCTCAACATAGGAAAAATTACTGGATGGTGCAGAATTACTGACTTTCATACAATAGGATTCACTCAGTTTTTTAGCAGACAATCTAGGCGACATAATATACTTTATAAGTTCAATTTCTAGATAAAATGATGATGTGGAACCATGATGACAACTGACAGTGTCAACTTCACAATTTTCATATACAGAAAATCCACAAACACAACTTATTCCATTGAACTAGTCACCAAGTCAGTCTCAAACAACATTCAACATACAGCTAAGTGCTCTCATTTGCTACAAATTTGCTCTCATTTGCTACAAAAAAACCACATATGAGACCCACCTAAATGGACCTTTATTCGAAAATTGTAAGAAATATATTTTTTCTAAGCTACCAAATAAAATTATTTTTATTTAATGCAAAACCAAAATACAAATAATGTAATTCCAGTTGTCACATTTTACCCTACCAAGACATTTATACAATAAATCATTAAACCATTATGATCCACACTGGCAAAGAAAAATCATATCAGAATGATGCCTCCTAGCCTTCAAGTGCTACCAAGTTTAACTCAACATTAGATGCAAATTCCCAAATGTCTGGAAAGCACCAAATTAATCTAATTGTAACTGAGTGAAAAATGTAAATCTGCTAATACACTTTCAAAATCTCATGATAAATACTTCCAAAACTGACATTTTACTCTCACATTTCCTGAAAAGCAGTAGATTTAATGCTGTGCTAAGCAAACAAACAAAAATCAAATTCCACAAACCAGAATAAACTAATTCAATTAATCAATAAAACCTAAAAAACATTTAGTAACACAGGGGAGGATATTTTTATAAACCAATTACTCTCTCTCAAATCCTCTAAGAGATTCAAATTCCTTCCAAAAATGAAGATAGAAAAAAAAATTATAACCTTATTGTATAGCAAACACCAAAGACTCCATAGAGGTACTCCTGTTAGGGTAGAACTCAGCTTTCACCTTCCTCTTCTCCATTTGCTTTCTTATAATCTGTCTTCTTTTTCCCTAGTAAATAACACTCATATCTCTTCTTTCTGTCTCTTCCTCTCATCAAAATTGTCTCCCTTCCAAAGGTGACAGCTGTCTTTCCTTTGAGATGATCTGATGCAGTCAATTACATCCAAAGCAATTGTTTACACTTTGTATTTTGCATTTAAATTTGGTGCTTCTCTCAGACCTGAGGAAGGGCCTGTGTTTATCTTACACTTGCATGTCGGAACCACAGAACTTGTGTCAGACCTGGCATTTGAAAAACCTGAAATTTCTGATATTTTCTCAAATTGAGCCCAGATTAGAAGCACTATCCTCAAACTTGATGGTACTTTTCAGGTCTTTTTTTCCATTTGCTTTTGCAAGTGCTGTTCTATTTTCGAGATTAGTAACACTTTTCAAAGTGAAAAAAAGAAAAAAAATTACATCTTTACCTTAGGGCAAAATATCTAGTCACACTTCTATAATTTTAGTGGGACTGCTATATGAAAGCAAAAGAAAATTAAAAATTGTGCAAGACAACGCTAGTTTATATGAAAGAAAATTAACAGCTAAAATTTCACTTTGGTGTATAATAAGTGGATAACTGGCACTCTGGAGACCTCTACTATCTATAAAAACACACTTCTTAATAGAAAGAAAATTAAACACTACACCTTTTTAAATGGTCCCAAAATATTAGCAATCTTCATAAAACTAAAAAGCTGGTGGAAAAAAAAAGAAGATTAACAGTGTACCCAGAAAGGTAAAAATTGTATTTTATGTATATAACCCATAGTTCAGAAAATCTACATACCTCTGAAATTATAAAATGTCCTTGAATAGGTTTACTTGAAGCATAAGATAACCAGTTCAAAAATTAATGAAAAAAAATTAAATATTTCCTATGTGATTATCACATAGAACCAGTATTACAGAACATTTCAAATATTCTATAATTCTTTTTAAATTTTAGAATAATACAGAATTCAAGATCATCGGCAGTCACTACATCACACACAGCACCAACACATGTACTGATAGCGAAACCTGCATTGCTTTCATCATGTGCCTTGAATTCATAGACATAGTTGCAGATGTAAATAGATCCTGTCTATTTTCTTTCCTGAGAAGCAATCTATTAGAGCTTGAGTTTGGCATGTATACCTCAATGGTAAATTTATTTCATAAACTGCTGTGGATAGACTGCTCAAACATTTCAGAAAAACTCGTGTATTTCATTTGTTCACTGTGTGTAAATACTCAGTTCTTTAGGTCAAACACTATTCTTACAGAGCTATAACTTCCCTTTCAAATTACAGTAATCCTACCAGTTCTTATTGAGTAATGACTCTTTCCATTCCAGTTATACCTTTCTCCAATGACATCTTTGATACCACTGTGTATAGAACCAAATACACACACCAAGTAAAAACATCCTTCTTGCCACCCACACTAACAATTTTTCACGCAGTTTGTTATAACTCCTTCATTCAATACCAGCACTTGAAATGCAGCATAAAGAAGTCTCCATTAATTATGCATTTCTGGATGAAGCTATGTACCACCTTTTCCTATATCATATAGATGCCTTTCATATCAGTTTCATTGACTTCTTTTGTCATTCTCTTGGTCAAAACCATAGACATTTAATCAAAATTTCACGGACCATTGTGGTTTCACAAACCACTATCTAAAAAAAAAAAAAAAGTGGGTTTTTTTTTTAAACAACAATTTACTACTTGCAGATTAAGATTTTACAAAAACATAAAATGACTTTATATCCTTTTAGCACCAATTTGGGTCACTGCTTCTGTGTTCAGTTCATTCCACATCTTCATCTTAATCACTGCTACTAAAGACTTAGTTGATTTGCTTTCACCTTTTAAGCAAAGGTGTTTAATAATATCTTTTAACAAGGACATCTCTTGCATGTTGGTAGTTGAAACCATTTAGCTGCTATCACTAAGGAACACAGCTGACCCATTACAGCTATCTAGACACAGATGTCTAGGAGGACAAAAGAGGTAAGCTTGCAGGTAAAGAGAAAGGACATGGTTGCAAGAGAAGCAGAGATAACTTAGTCCAAATCCACTTTAAAATATTAAAACAATAATTCCTCAAGCAGGTAGCATTATTTTGTCTGTAGGAAAAAATGTTGCTGTACTTATAAAGTAAATACAGACAGTTAAACATCTATAATTTATAATATGAAATATGATACCATTTAAGGCACTGTGATAGAGCTTTTATTACGGCACAACCATTAACATGCATGCTGATTTAAGAACAGTACTTTAGCAAGGTAGTAAACTTTACTGCACTGAAGAATGAAATCATAATATTCCCTCTGCTACCAACAAAGGCTAAATTCATTCCAGGAAATATTACAAGAAAAAAATCATCAGGAGAAATAAATGGCTTCAACAGGGCAGATCTTTAATAGTTTATCCTTAAATGTATCAGTTTATCTTTTCAGCACTAATTTGATGACTGTATCCATTTTCAAGGCAAATTCTTTCATTCCTGCTTTAGTGGGCCTTTTTAAGCATTTTCTTTATTTTTTTCCTATTATATATTTCTTCACTAGTTACAAAACAGTTGAATTCTCTTTTTGCAGTGGTCACTGTGTTTTATTCCTTCTTTCTTATGTTTTTTGTACTTTCATAGAATAAGGATATTTTTCCTTTTTAGTCTGTGAAATGCAGCAGATTTAAAAAACATAAAAGCAATAACATCTTATTACTCTAATAGTGTTTTGTGTACCTCTAGTTTCCAAGAAGCAAATGACAATAAATGACTCCAAGCACAATTTAAAAAAAAAAAAAAAGAAAGAAAGAAAGAAAAAAACACACGAAAAAACCAAAAGGCAACAAAAGCCAAACTAAACTTAATTTTAAACTTTCAGAGTCAGGTAAATGAATATTGTGTTAACATCATCAAATTTGATGAATATACGAACAGGAGAATTATGTATATTAATCCCAAATTCATGCAAAAAAAAGTAAGAGATTTCAGCACCTAACAGCTGACAAACTAAATTCCAGTCCATTATCCCTCAGATAGCAAGTGTTTTCTCTGTTGAAAGCAATAGGCCTCAATGATTTTTGATAAGATGTACATTTTTACATGGTAGAACATTATGCAGTAATATATAAAAAACCACCCCCATACAGCTATGTTGTATATATGTGTGATATAAGTACCCATGTGGTAACTCCATCCCTGGTTTGTAAGTCTCCCATTTCTAAATTAGTCCATAATGCCAAAGTGAGCTTCATTTAAGGCTGACACACCAAGAACATGATCTCATCCATTACCACATCTAATAAAGTACAAAGTCATATTTTCCTTAAGGAATAGAAAGCAAAACACTAGATCAATCTTTAAAGCAGAAAAATAACATGCTGGGCTGGATTCAGCACTGCAAAAAAAAATGACATATAATACTATTAAATTACTTCAGAAGAAATCAATTATGACTGGAATAATCTCTAATGAAGGCATCTCAAGGCTCACTTTCATATTTGGGAAAGAGTTAACACCATCCAACTGTTGCATAAGGACCTTTGAATAACATATTTCTGTACTACAAATTTCTCCACAGGAGTCTACTGCTTTTGTCTTTCTTGTCTGTCTCTGTATACCTTAGCTTCAGGTATTATCATCTATTAATGCAAACTCAGTTTCTATGTCTATCCAATTAATAAAGAACTTCCCCTCTACACCAGATAGAGATCCTCCTAAAGAAAATGAAATTTTGGTCTCTCCCTAATGTATTGTTATTGATTAATTTTGTCACCTAATGAAGGTGACAGCTTTTAGTCAAACCCAGCTTTTAGACTCTGGAACAATTTTCAAAAAACAGAGATAATTCCTTCATCTTACTTGTCCCTAAGGGTAATAAACTCATTCTCTGATGCTCATTTCTTTCTAATTCTCTAGTTAGAACTGTAAGTCTTGTAGATTCCTTCTTAAAGTAAGTTGTTGCCTATTCACAAAGCAGCTCTTTCTCAGCTTATCAATCAATCTCCACTACTGCAAGTTTGACAAAGTTAATAATATATCTTAGCAAACAAACTGCTTTAAAGGAGCAAATTCTTAGTAGAAGCTGAAGGAAAAGAAGGCCAGCATACAGCATAGTTTATCTGTGTTTCAAAATACTATTTAAGCAGTTAAAAGAAAACAAGTCAAAGAGGTAATAATGCCAGATTTTAGCTTCCTATGGATGAACTCAGGTGAGTATGACATTTTGAGAGCAGACTGTCAGGGAGAAGAGCAACAGGGAGAATATATATGCATGCTCAGAGACACCGTAGAGGCACGTAAGGCTATCCAAAACTGAATTTTCGAGGTGGAATACAATGAGGTTTAAATCAAACATAAAGACTAAGCAATTGCAAGAAGGCTGGGAGACACCAAGTGGATTAGTACCACACCAATTATTCCAATGACAATCTGCAGCTGAATTGATACAACCTCAGTCAAAACCCACTTAAATAATCCTTCTGCAAGCTTTAAATCAGACTGTCTGGAGACAGAGAGGTTGAAAGAAAGATTAGGAAGAACCAGTAAAGTCAACACAGTTTTCATCTTTTACTTTTTCTATCTGAAAATCTCAGATTTTTCAAATGTGTACAAATTAAGAAATATTTAACTTGTATCTACACACTTTCATAGTACAAACTTTAAAGTATCTTAATTGCAAAACACTCTGCAATAATGAGGAACGAAAAAAAAATTAAAATCCTTATTGTTATTGTGTGAAGAAATTTAAAATCCCAAAGGTATCCAGAAAATCTTTAGAGTACTAGGAAAATATAAAACTGCCTTAATAACAACTTTTATCCCATCAGCAGTTTAGTTATTATGTAAAGTCAGACTGGAGCTTTAACTATGAAAAAAAATGCAAATTACTTTGCATATTGACAGACAGGAGGTTTATTAACCTAGATGGTATGATTCTGTATACTTGTATATGGTAACTAAATAAATTATATAGAAGATAATAAATTTGATCAAAATATGGCCAGCTGCCATCTCGATTTGGTCCAGTGGGTGAGGCTTGGGAAGTTTCTCCGCAGTTTTATCAGTATTGTTATTAGCACTCTTCTCGATAAAGAGTTACTTTTTCACTTATGTCTGGACATATTTGGTCTCTCTCTTTGTATTGGAGAAACCCCAGGTATCATTAAGTCCAAGGGACGAGACTTTTACCTAAGATCTCCACCTCTCCAAACTGTCTCAAATCGACACACGTTTTTAAAAACTCCTTGGTGCTCTTGTTTTAGAGATTAGTAGGTGAAGGAAAAGCAAAACTATGTGTCTAAAGAGCAAAACTACAACTCCCCTACAAAAATAATAGTTTTGAGCTGCTTTGATTTTCTGCCTTTTTAAGATTTGAGTAGACCAAATACCCTCATGCTCTTACTGGTTCTTACACAGGTAACTTTCTTCAGGCTACTACTTGACACAGGTGGTTTTCCTCTTTTATAAATAAAGCAAAGAAAAACAGCAGAAGGAAACAAAGCAGGTTCTGAGAGGTTTCCAAGACAATAATCTTCTATCAGTAAGAGATTACCAGACTACTTAAAAAGCAATTAGGAGATTCAGAAAGGTTATCTTCTCCTTTGGACATGAAACACAATGTTTATTTTATGTTTGCTATAACATGATTCACACACAGAAAAAAATGTAGCACTTTCTTATTTGTTATTCTCTGTTATTAAGTCAGTATCTTTTTCCCCCCACTCACTAACACAAATCTCAGCCTCAGGTTTGTATGTTACATAATTTTCATACACACACACATATATATATATACACACACAAATATGAAAAAATTCCAAGGTAGCATCCAATTTTCATATTACTTTTACTTTTGTCAATCTTAAAGAATCATTAGTGGAACAAAACTTACAGTACCTCCACTTACAGTAAGCTTCTTTCAGCAGCAAAATTAGAACATATTAAAAAAAGTATATTCTTGCTCATTATGTTGTAAATGAAGACCAGAATTTAAATTTGAGATGTTTAAGACAGTGCCATCTTCATTCCACAATTCTGCCCTTAATAACAATTTAGTTCTATTCAAAGTAAAAGTGTTTATTATTAAAGGAAGGTTCCATAAAAGAAAATTAAACTCTGAATGAGGCTTTCAAAATGAAAGTAGAATCAGTGGTCACATTTTCTTGACACTTTTACCGCTCTCTGACTATATTTTGAAATTATACCCTCCCACCTTTCTGGTTTACCTGCTAACACCTCAGATGTATGGAATCCCACTAATAAGTTAATAGAGCTTGGATTTTCCTTGCAGATTTTAAAGAGTATATGCAAGTGCTCTGTAATTTTACATATTTGATAACCTGAGAGTTACACTGAAGACCCACAGATATATCTAGCAGACAAAGATGAAGCGAGGGTACAGAAGCCCTGTTATATTAGACATAGGAATTCTCCCTAGCTAGACTCTGTCACATTCTGGACTCCAGAATTCAACAAATAAGTTGATAGCTTGGAGAAGACTCAGGGAACAGGTTGGAGAACAGTTGAAGGACTGAAAAAACTAATACGCCAAAACCTAAAGGACCTACTATATGAAAGAGAGAGTTAAATTATGACAGGATCACATACTATGAACTTTACTATCTTCCTTAGACATGTAAGTTAGTAGAGAGTACTGTACTTTAGCAGGTAAAGATGCAAGCACAGAAAGCGGCAGAGACAGGGTAAAGAAAAAACACAAAAAGTGGGAAAAAACACACTAAAGCAAGACATATTCAGACCAAATATCATTGTGACAAAAAATACAAAGGATCCCTGAAACATTGAAACCAAGACAAATCACTCAAAATTTTTCAACATGTGGGATGTTTTTCCTAAGAAGAGGATCTCCATTAACATAGGTACGGGAAGTTAAAATGGAAGAACAATTCCAGGAAACTGTTGTCAGTGACACTGTCACATGAACTCTCCTAGTCCTGAAATCAATCACAATTAAGAAAAAAAATGGTAATGATTTTCTAAAGTTGGTAAAATCTTTCTTCTATTGATCCTACTATATTCCACATGAATAAAATAATAAGAGTTTTAAAGTGATACTATGTCTCTTGCAACACTGGCAGATATTTTCTATTGTTACTTTATTTAGTAACTTTGGAATGAAATCACAGTGGGCCACTCTAACCCTTTTAAACAAAGTTTCTGCTAGATTCTAAATGCTCCTTATCAATTAGAAGAAACATATATGTATAGAATTTATTTTTCTGTATAGTGAAATCTCAAACAGTCTGATAAATAAGCTTTAAAACATAGGAAAATACCCTTAAAGAACTTCTTTCAAGTTTTCTTTATTTTTTGAAATTAAAGCTTCTTAGACTTCTTTTAATGCCACATAAGAAATATCTTTCTGATCTTATATGACGTAAACATTTCTCTCCATTCAGAAGGTCTAAGTATCCTTTCAATACAACATGGAAACATATGTGGGTAACTCTTACTTTTCTTTTCAATGTATTAAATAACCCCAGTGTTATTTTCATCTAAAGAAAATAAAAATCACTTATATGTATTCTTTGTTTCTCAGCTTTGATCTCACATTTAAATTCATCTTAAATAGTGTCATCTTGCTTTTCTCAGACCACAGAGAGCATTGAGCCTTGCTGCAGTAGCCATTTGATTACAGGAAGAAAGGCTGCATGTTTAATGAACTCTTTATTGGATCTGCCAATGCAAATGGATTTTGACGTCATTTCTATCATTGACTTCGAAATGCTTTCACCATTAGTTTAAGCAAAGATGGAAAACAGAATGGGAAAGCTAAATACCCACAGACACTATCTTATCTATATGTAGCAGTGCAGAATTTTCCAGGCAAAGGCTTCTATGCTAAATATGCTGATTAGCACAGGACACATAAATAAACATAATATTTTCTTTGGCACAGCGTTTTTAACTCAGAAAAGCTTATCAGAGTTATTTTAAGTGACACAAAGTTAAATAAGTAACAGCAGACAGATAAAATAAGAAAAAGTGAAAAATTTGCATTTTAGCTCTTCATAAAATTTCTGAGCAGCTGAAATTCAGCTGGAGAGAAAACTTATTCTGTATGATAGGAAGTGCAGTGAAGAACAATCCAGAAATCAGTGACAGAGTGTAGATATACAAGGGCAAAACCAAATCAGACTTTGGAAGAAGGAAAATTCCAGGAAAGGTCTAAGATCCAATCCACATTGCTATAAACCTACAGAATCTGCATGTTTGGGGGGGAAAGAAAGAATAAAATAAAATTAAAAGCTGAATTTTTCAAAGCTGGGAATTGAGAAAGCTTGTAGGGAAACCCTACAATTTTTAAGTAATGTACACTTCTAGATTCCAATACAAGTAGATTGAAGATATTAAAGTGTCATATGTGGGAAGAATTCCAGAATGAGTGAATAACAGGGAACATCAATAGAGTCAGAAAGCTGTGAGAGATTTTTCTATTGTGATTTCCTAGTCAGGAGCTGATTATGGAAAATAATGAATGACCAAGAATAGGAATTTTTGTATTTAATTGCTCATTGATTGTGTCTGTTGCATGGGAAACTTAAGACTGTGTATGACAGAACAATGAAAAATTCAGAGAAATGCTAAAAAATAAATTTTGTTTTCATTTGAAAATATGAAACCATATTACAGATATTAGAGCTTTGACATGAGTGTTTCCAGACTTATTCCTAAGTAGTTACTCAAAGACAATCAAAAAAGGCTTCTGAATTCTTTTTTTGTCCCCAAACCTACCCCCCTCCAAGTTTCATATGCATAAAAAGTACAAAAAAATTATTACATAAAGCTCAAAGCAGCTAGATAGATAAACTAAAAGATGTATACAAAATTGTTTTCTGGTCCACTGTCTTTGTCTGTGTGGATTCTTGCTTTTACAGATTATAGTTTAAATTAGACACTTTTAAAAACAAAGTCCTCCTTCATTGAGTTTTATGAAATGTTTCTTCTATGCATTCTTTAGTTCATGTTTGTAATGTGAGAATTGTTAACATAACTATAAATATAATAGACTAACCCTACACACACTTCTTCCTATGACATGTTTTTGAAGATAGGTAATTTCCTATACAAAATCCTTCCAGGATTCCTCTTCCACCTCCTCCAAAGTAACAAGTATCTGTCACTGACCTAAATAGAAGTTGACAGTAGCCATAAATATGCAGATATTGCTGAGTATTTCATGCTCAGGTCTTCAAAATGAAGGCTACTACAAATAAATACAGCCCGGGCTAAAAAAAGCTTTCCTTACACAAGACCCTAAATCTCAAAATATGCTTATTTCCTGACTCATCTCCCTTTCAAAATATTCACATTAAACTACTAATATTTTCAAAATATAAACATTAAACTACTAATATTTTCAAAATATAAACATTAAACTACCAATATTTTCAAAGTAAAATATTTGGTAAAGTAGATAAATCCACTTGAGGTTAATGGCAACAAAGCTGATCATGAAAAGCTCTTCCTGCAAATGAAAATACAATTTTCTACAGTAAAATGTTTTGCATTTCACTCTGACATAGGTGGGAATAATGATCTTTTGAAAGGAATCAGTAACTCCACTATAAAGATGTATCAGACTGGGTATCTGAATAGCAGACTTACTAGTTTATCAGCAAATTTGCAGAACACAGTGTTCACAACCGAAAAGTTTATGTTACTATCTTGAAAATATAACCACTCATATTTTTTATTTATTAGAAATGATACAGATATTGGGCATTGCCTTGCACGTAAATTAAGCACACATTTTTCTCCCTGCTTAATTAGCCTAATTTACTAAGAAAAATCATTAAAAACATACTTTCAGAAAAAGTACATCAACGACTGACTTCTGTTGTGGTATTTTATCATCAGCTGATTGGAAGCCATTCACTGATGTAATTTTTTCTCCGAATTAAATATGGAATTATCTTTCATAGATGCTCATAGTTTTGTTTTGCTTCTATACCCTTCTGAAAGAACCTTTAATTACTTAGCTGATAGCATATCTGTCATTAATGTTGTTAAAAAAAAAAAAGAGTTCCTTAGGGTAGGGAAATTGTGCTCTTTATTCTGCCATTTCATGTAATCAGCCATGAGTACATCACCAAAGAAGCAAAAATAACCTTTTTGATTGCTTTTGTTCTTATTGTTGTAAATAGCATCGCTAACTAACAAAAGGAAAATATATCAGAAGTCTTCCATGCATAACATTTGCAAGTTTGGAATGTATTTTTTTCCTAATTCATTTTTTCTTTTGTTCCCTTCATAAAGGGAAAGGCTTCTTTGAATTATGTTTTTGTAAATATACAGTCATGCTTTTCAACAATTCAGAGGCTGCTATGAGCTTCCTGATGTTACATTAAAAGATGTTTTTCAAAAGAAGAAATAGATGAGCATTATAAAGTTACATCAATGTATAATAAACTTTTCTCTAAGGAAAAAAAGTCCTGTTTCCACTGGCATAAAAATGTGCAACATTGTTTAAAGAGAATAATTATCACAGGTTTTTGTTTAATTATATAGAATTAGAAAAAATAAATGACCATGGGCTTTAGAATTTTAGCATTTAAATGCTAAAGTCATATAAGAAACAAAAACTGAGAATGACCAAATGCTCCTGCAGTATTACAAAGTAACATTGAATTGTCATAGGATTGGTATTAGAAGAGCTATTTAATATTGGCATCATTTAAATATTTTCTTAAGATTCATATTTTATTGTGATGCAAAAGTTTTTATGATTTCTCTAATTAAATGCATTTACAAGAAATTCCAGGTATAATGATATAATCTGGATGCATAAAAAAGAGTGATAAAATTAACCTTTGGATACATACAATACTAATTAGTAAAAAACATTAGAAGAAGTTTCTTATATAGACTAAGAATTCCAAAAGAAGAGTTCTGACCTAATAATGGCCTTTAAGGTGTCTTTTATTTTATAGTTGCAGGTATTTAGAGCCCTTTGGCTACTCCTGTGAATTAAAAGTAGATCTAAAGGAACTACAAAATTTGTTAAGTGATAGTCATTCAGTGCTTGACCATTAAGATGACTGAAGTCTCTAGAGAAATTACAACAAAAAATTATTTACGGACATGACTGAATGCAGAAGGAGACGAAGAAAACATTCCATGGTGTGAAAAGAAGTCATCAACGCTGAGCTGCAATGGCAAAGAAATTTGAGGCAATAATCTGATCTGGAACTGAAGCTGATGACTTTTCAGCCCTCCTATAGCCAAGCCAGTCTAAAAAGCTGAAGCCATAGTCACACATTGCTTTCTACAAGGTTTCACACAGATTCTATATACGATAAGCTATATTTCCCCAGGAGAATCAACAGGTCACCTGAAGAATGAGATTGGTTCGGTTTGGTGGCAAATTTTTAAGCCAACTTAAAAATTGCTTTATATATGAGGAAAAAGAGATTATTTCTGAAACTAGAATTTTTCCAAGACATAGGTGCAATGGCTTTTAAGAATATCTAATGTAGGGCAAGGGATACATGCAAGAAAAACAGACTATGAGACCGAGACAAACACTTTTGACCTCACAGATCACTTACTTGAAAGGAAATAATGTGCAATAGTATATAACCAACTATTTTTAGTTCTAAATTTTATTATATTTATAGGCAAAGGGGAAAAAGGAAAAGAGGAAAGAAAGAAGAGAAGGGAGGCTTAACTGGTACAACACTACTAGCACACTCCTCAAACCAGGTGGTAAATAACATATATAAAAAAAGGTGTACTCACTGGGTATTAAAGGTTTGGTGCTCTCCACAGACACTGTTTTAGGGCCTAGGAGATGTTAGCTTTGTATGTTAACATTAACAAACTTTTTAACAGAAACAAAAAACTTCTGCTGAACCCCAGATAACATTATTTGCTACTGCTTCTTACATTTGTATCCATTGTAGGAAAAAGGAAATCTATTACATAAGTTTGCTAGAAATTACTTGCCAGATTAAAGTCAATCTTCAGAGTAGCATTGAAATCCACAGAGAATTAAAGATGAGGAAAACCTGTCATCATGCAGCCACTTCAACTCCACTTTTCAAAAAACTAGGTAGCATTTGGCTGAACCTGAAGAGTATTACACAATCATATCAATTTTTGTGAAACTATTCTGAGGAGTGAAGAGTCATCTCACAGTAAAGAAGGACAGACCGCAAAATTGAAAAAAAACATATCAGATAGTATGTTAACTCTGTGCTTTTCCAGGAATAAAATCTATTACTGTTTCAATCAATCACTGCAATAAATATCACATGCAGAAGAAAAGTGAAAAAGAATTAAACATTGCATCAATATACACAGTACATCAATATACACAATACATCAATATACACAAGGAATTCCAGCTTAAAGTGTGAGTTTCTTTGGGATCTGCCAAAGGCAGGGCTTATTTCTGCCAGGAATACAAGTTCTGGGATGCAAAAATTTTTTTCTCTACTCTTTCCAGTTGGAATCTAGTACAATGACAGTTATGTTTCAGAATAAAAATATGCACATACACAAACACAACCTCTGATTTTTACCTTTTTTTCTAAACAAAATAGCAAAGTACTCTCAGCAATGCAATGTTTAAGAATATGAGAATTCCTCCTCAAACTAATCTCTCCTAAATCTTGAAGGGAATAAAAGACAAATAATAAAAAAAAAATCGACATTAAAAGTAAAGGAAAAACTGGCACAATTTCAAAACAAACATCAAAGCTGAAACCACAACTTAATAGCTGACAAATGCAATCTATGTATATGCAGCCAGCACACAACACAGAAAAGAAGGCACTGAAGAGCACAATGCAGAGGCTCTTGTAACCAGTCACAGACATATATTGCTACTAGAAAGGTATATCAGCTTTCAAAAATTTATCAACATTTAACTGGTACATTCATCCAGCTCTGTACAGCACAGCTGAGACCCCACTCTAACAATGTTATTCCACCCCTGGAAAAAGGCTGCAACCCCCACCCACTGGGCAGAGATGTCTGTCCACTCCTGAACATCTGAAGCTACTCCAAGCCCCAGCCCATGTTTGACAGTCCTGAAACAGATAAAGGAAGTGGAAAAAAGAAATATTTCATTTTTGTCTAATGTTTGAAAGAATACAAGATGGGAAAAAACCCAAACCTTTATATTTCTTTTGTCTTTTTCTTCCAAAATACTGTTTAGTGAGCTTCGCAAAAGCATTATGAAAGAATTTTTTGTCTTTTAATGGTGCACATTATTTTTAGAAACAATGATTAAAGTGCTTTAGAGTCAGGTTGAGTATCTTATCAAACACTTTCCTGAGCTCTGTACTTCCGAGTAGGAATGACTGATGATTCATTCTGATACTCCTTCTATTCTACACAGGAACAGACTGCTTCAAAATGCTGCGGAAATTCCTGCAGACATTTCAAGACCTGTGCCTTTCAACCAACCGGTGATTACAATACTGGAATCCTATGCCATTTAAAAACATGAGTTAGCTCCTGAATGAAAACACTAAGCTGAAATTCAAGTTAAAAGATCCTATTACTCTCTGAAGTATGTTACATAAGAGAAGGAAACAGAAACATACCACATAGGTGCCAGCAAACATATTTATATTTATTTTCACTTCTCTTAGTGATGACACAAAGTAAATGTGTTCCTTTGGTCATCTCTAGGAATAGAGAGCTAGGCATTTGCACCTTCCCAAAACTTCCCATTTTCCTGTGAAAGGTCAGACTGTCACATTTGAATTTGCTACTTCAGAAGCAGGTAAAACTCATACAGTGGAAAAGATTTATGTAGAGGAAGTACTATGCATTCATACTACTTTAAATACGGATATTACTCAAATCTCACAAGCCTTCTGCCTGAGCTCTGAGTAATCACAGTGGTACAACATTTACCCCCACTTGCAAAGAGCAAAGCACAGCACCACTATATGATTTTGCTATTTCCATTCTGACACAGGTTCACTTCAATTTGTATTCAATGAAATCCTGCAGCTGAAGTACGAGTACTTTTATGAAAAGAAGCAATGAAGTGGAAAACTGTCTTTTGAACTTTTTCCTTCATTGTTAAGAAAGTCATGGTATATTTCAAACAACCAAGAACTGTTACAGTCTCTGAAAGCATGTACCCTGGAATGAATTTAATTTAATCCTTACAAAATAACTTGAGTGGAAAACACAGTTCAGAAAGCAATATTGTACTGTTAATTTCATTTGCAAAGAAACAAAATTACTTACTGTATAACTATAATCTCTCCTCATCCTCTACTGTGATGTTATGATTTTATATAGGTCCATTTCTCTCCCTGCAGCGAGTACAGTTTTTGAGTTGTCAAAAATTACTTAGATTAACTGAAACAGATATAAACCCATGACAAATATTCTACATGTTATTAAATAAACCCAAGTTTTGAGTTTGCCTGGCTTCCTTAGTGGGGAAAATGTTCATCTTATCATGTAGTAAACAAAGAAAGATTCAGAAAAATGGATAACAGCAGCAAATAAAGACTTCTTGAATCACATATGATGCAATGAAAGATCAAAAATTATCTGCTCTCAAAAGCTTATTTCACTAGTGGTTTAGCTCCCATTAAATTTACCTCAAACTTTATTACTCTACTCAAAATTAATTCAAAAATTTGCCCCTTAGCTAAAGGTTTCAAGGCATAGTAGCCCAGTGAAACACACGTGTAGCTCTATGCAACAGGATGAATAGTGAAATCCACTGAACACATTGCTGGGTTTCCAGAATATCCACCTATTTTTAAATTATATTGTGTTGAAAACCTTGCTTGTCACGTAAGAAAATTAAAGGGTTTTTACAAAACAATCTATTACGAAATCCACCTTTGTGATCTCTTACTTAAAAAACAAACACACAAAGGACTACTAGTCCCCACTGGAAGTCCCACAAATAACCCGCTGATTACGCTTCTTTCTGAATTGAAGAATGTGAAATGAACACAAAATGAAGAAAGCTATTTCTGAGAATAACAGTCTTAGTTGTAAGCTTTAGGCATACTCCAAAAGCCAGATACTGTGGCTGAAGTAATTCTCTACTTTCTGATTAGATCTAGCAGATTATATTTTTTTCAGTGTTAGAAAGAGAAGTAATACTAGAATCTAGATAAGTGCTATTCAGCACACCTCTGTAAACAAACTCCATACTACACAAATATCCCCTGAGCATTGTGCCAGCAGTGAAAAACATACTACAGCAACATCCTCTGATAAAACAAGTAAACAAAAACAAACCACAACAATCAAAAAACCAAAATCCCACAAACACACACCACCAAAAACTTGGTGGTCCACAGTAGATCTGAATTATATACACCTTCAACCAAATAAAGACTAAATGTACCATTTTATCTCTTAAAGTGATATGGAAGAACAATGCTAAAATTGTGCAGGATTTTTTCTCTATACACATAAATAAGCATAGTAGGGAGTTCCACTTTGTCACAAAAGATAATGCTAATGTTGAAATGAAGAAAGGTAAGGACAGGTGTGCCTCCTGACTTACTGCTGGCAGCTTCGAAGAACTCATGCAATGACTTAGGAGCTGAATAAAAAAAAAGGAACTTACAATAGATGCGACTGATTGGAAGAGACATGGGTTTGTTTGGGGTTTTTTCCAGCTTCATCTTCTCTTTATCCTACCACTGGCCAATGAATTGCACAGCCTAAGAAGGCACAAATATGAGGTAGCTCGAACCAATCTGAAAAGACGATGCGTCGTCAACCTCATAGGCAAACATTTGCAGACACAATCTGACAATGCCAGCTAAGAACATCCTCACATTATTTCAGTGATTAAAATTTACCAAGGACTCACATGTTCTTCTGCACCTAAGTCAGAAAAACCACAAAGTAAACATTAACAGAGTTCCAAGCCACCGGTCTATGCGTACATCAATGGAAATGCATTTCAACACAGGAGTACTTGATAACCCACCTAACAAAGGTTTGGAGACATCCAGATCCCAGAAGCCTGGAGAAAAATGAAGCGTTGACATTGAGAGCTTCTTTCAAAGTGTCAAACTGACTGCAGAGATCCCCACAGAGCAATCCTGTACTCACAAATATGATGGAGAAATACTAGGATTTGTCTGCCACAAACACAGACATAAGAGAATTATTGTCTCATAAATTCAGTAATATTTTACATACATGCCTCCTTAAGGAATTGAAAAAGTAAAGAACATCCTTCTGAGTAACTGAATGCAGTACAGCTTTAAATATACATATATTTATATGTAAACATATATTGAATTTATATTTATACCTATATTGAATAACATTGATTAAAACCAAGGACCTGGAAATACAACTATTAAAAAAAAAGATTATGTAGGGTCACAAGCTTCCAGCTTTAATCATAACTTGGAACAAACTTCACCATGAATAACTCCAATTACACCACTTACAGGAATTACTGCAGATGATAGTGCATCACTAGAAGCATCAGGACAAAACTTTTCCAGTCTTAACATTTACAACACACATATTACCTAAATTTCCATTTGAAATGCAGCTACTTAGTCACTGCAGATGGTTTTTCCCCAGGTCTAAAATGAGAAAGAATTAAAGAATTATCACCATTCATGCTTTGATTTTCCCACGAATTTCAGAACATAGAATTAGGACTTTTCATAAGCCTGAAAGTATCCTAAAAGAGATGGAAAGAAACTGCAGGCACTGTCAAAACACATGGAGGTAATGAGTCCAGCAAAGCTCATCATCAAAGTCACAGTAATTCAAGCACTGAGAGAGTAAGCATAACAGTTTTCCAAAAGAACATACGGAGTCAATCATTGTTTCAAAGTCATATAGAAAAATATTTTAACACAGTACAGTACGGAGGTAATACAAGTACACTAATAACTAGAGAAAAGTTTTACAAGGAAAACTAATTTCTTACTTGGTAGAAGAAAACTTGTTCCACTATATATTAAAATAAAGGGAAATTAAATTTTAATTCAGCAGTAACATAAAAACCTATAAAAATAATTTGCAATGTTGTATCAGAATTTCTCACAAGACTGTGGAAAAAGATATTTTCATCATATATGAAGACAGCAATCCAAGAAAAGGATGTTTTAATAGAATGTAAAGAAGGGCCCTACTAACTTGAGGAAACTATAAGGTAATCTCAGAATAGAAAAGGTTGCAAGTAGTCTGCTGTGGTGAAGTAATACCAGAAAGAAAAAGAAACAAAGTCTATGCATAAAAGGCAGGACCAGTAAGTGTTTTTCAACTTCTATTTTACCCTGGAAACATCTTAATTCAGTCCTGGGACATGTTTTAGGATGATACACCATGACCCACTTCACTGGTTTTCAAAACCTCAGACACTTGCAGACAGAAGTAGACCAAGACACTCTGGAAAGATTTGTTTCCCTGTGAAACATTCATGAAGTTTCATCATAGTTCAAATAGTACATGGAACTAAGAAAATAAACATATATTCATTAATTATTAATAATCATTAATAATATATGGTTAATTATTAACAATATCTTGATACATAAATGAAATAGGACGAACTAACAGACGAACTATCTTCTGAACTGGAGGACGTCAGTGCTGTAAACAACAGGTTCAGTTCTTCTAAAATCCCTTAAAGACAAAGCTTTGTGAAAGCACATCTATGGCTGAGTTCACACAGCTAGTTTTCTGCCTTTAAGAAGTACACCCAGCCACAGCACTCACGACTGGAAGTTTTCACATTTAGCATTCTCTCAGACCTTAGCATCAATGTATGCCTGTTCTCCTAAAAGTGAAACTTCCACAGAAAGAGGAACTCAACCACGAACCACAAAATAATCTCTGGTTTACATAAGTGGTTTGAAAGTTTCACACTCAGGTGGTGTTTTAAAATAACTACACTTTTAGCATAACAGATTTCAGTAAACTGTCTAAAGGATCTTCATTAAGATAATAAAGGAATGCACATAAAGAGAGGTTTTTATGTGGGCTGTTAAATCCTTAGCAGTTAATAATGTTGTGTACAGGTACATCCACAAGGATATAAGCATATGCTACAAAAAGAAATAACAGCTCTCCAGCTATTGAAGCTGACATATATGCTTCACTGCATCTAGCTAAATTAGTTTCTCTCATCATCAGAGACACCACACAGCTAGATAATAATAGAAGTATGAAAATAATCAAAATTATATTTACAATCTCCTTTTAAGGTGTTCCCAGTATCTTCCTACAATAAGGGAAGAAAAGAAGGAAGAATACCCACATCAGTTACAGACCGAGGTTCCACTTCTCATCAATGAGAACTATTTTCTTCATTCACCAAATACCAGATGTTACTGATTAGGAATCTGGATCAAATTTTAAATGCCGGTTAAGTACCATTTTAGAAACTTGTATTCACTTAGAAATGCATCAGAATCAACAGAAGTAGTTCACCACTTAAATGGGACTCCCAGGAGCTAAACACAGTGCTCCTTACAATATACATGGTTTGTTGGGTTTTTTCCCCCTGGTATTTGTTACATGTCTTTGGTCTTTTTACAGTTGAAAGTATCTAACAACACATATTAAAACAATAGAAGGATGTTCCTTTGAAATAGTGCAGTTCACACCATTTTTTTCAGGTATTTTATTATTTTGTACCTATTTTCTCCTAAATTTTAGGAAAGATGAAAAGGTGGGGCATTTCATTTTGCTATTACCTAGTCTGATCATTTTTCAGCTCATTTAAAGCTTCATTTTGCATAAATTGTATCAAGATATTTCTATCAGCTTTTATTCTGAAGTAATACAAAATATAGCAAGAAGTAGCGATACACAGAATATTCAGTTTATGTTGCCCTTTACTAGTGTAAACCCTTGAACAACATCTTTGAAGATTAGCAATTAGTTGGCCTTCCTATGGCCAAGCTGATTGCAATATGAGCTTCAGAACTGATCTCATATCTGTTCAATAATTATAAGACCAGGAAAAAGCATTACATTTTTTCCTACCAGTTTTATTGGCTTTTGTTTCCTTGAGCAGATTATTTAACATTTGCTTTCATGAATGGTGAACAGCATTACATGAAAAAGGTTATGAAAAGTATCTGAGTTATTATATAAGATCAAATCTGTTGATCATCAATGCTGTCAATGTTGCATAGAGCAAACCTTTACATAGTGATGTTTTCTTGCAATTTCAAGGTTACTAAAGAAGTGAAATTTCTAGGGCTTAAAAACCAGTTTGGAATACACTAACTTTCAGTAATGCTTATTATACTTATAATATCTACACTAACCGGCCTTTGAATGCAAATTAGGAGGAATTAGGATAAAAATTTAATCTTTGCAGTACAAACAATTGCAAAGTGCTTTCTAACAATGGAAATGCTTGTTAAAGAAGCAAAAAAATAACTAACATGTTTTCACTGTAAAATAATGGTAAAAATACATAATTACATTTTACTAACAGATAGATGTGAATGATTATCCTAATCACTTTATTTCTATATTCTGATTCCTTGATCTGTCCTCCCAATGTTTATATTTTTAGATTGCACTGTCTATAAATTGAGATGGTACATTCAAAAACTCTGGCTCATTTATTGAAAAGTATTCATTCCTATTCAGATGTTGGTCAAATAGCTTCATTTGCAGAATTGACTCTTTCTCTTATAGAACTACAGATGCTGCCGTCCACCAAGATTACAGATTTATACTTTAAAATTCATTGGGGTTCAGAAATCATTGAAATTAGAAAGGTTCTGGATGAAAGTCAGAACAGCAGCATCGTATTTTTAAAAAATGGATACGGAATACTTGTGAAGTTTATGCTCCAAATCAACCAATTTTTCTCAGTTCGCTTCTACAGTATTTTAATTATTTTTTTCTTAATACCCAACATTAAGGAAAAAAATAGAAGTTAAGCCAATCCACTTTTTATAAGATGGCTCTAATACAGGTGCCAGAAAACATACTTGGAAATGTTTGAGTAACTATTAGTAAGACATAAACTTAAGAAAACCCTTCACCATAACCATCTACAATTGCATCGAGAGGTAAGACTTCTATGGTCTTTTAGCATGAATGTATCCTGCTTAGCTTAACTGCAAAACACTGTGAAAACACTGATTGGCAAACTGTTAGTAATGCACATTTTGAATTTTCTTCTTTCATAAAGAACGTGCTGGAATAGAAAAGCAAATTAAAATTAAGCATATGCATATGTCCATTACTAATACATGAACCTGCATACCTATATTTCACATCGCCTTGTAATATGTTGGAGAAAAACTAATTTTTTAAGCCACTGGAGCTGGATAATGTCTTTTAATAGTTGTTTTGCCTCATTACTTTTAATTTGAATAAAAAAAAGAAATAGCAATCTTTTGTTAGAATTGTATCAGAAATAAAACACAGTGCAAATAAATAGCTAATATTCAATGTACTAACTAATACTTGTAAAATGTAGGAAAAGCATTAGATGGTGTCACTGGCTGCTGATCAGGGAAGGAGGTAAGAGCAAGATCATTACCTGCAACTCCATTTTTTTCTGAAAATACAGAAAAACTTACTGGTTTTTCTCACTTGTTTTAAATCCTTTCTTCGGAAAAACTTAGAAAATAACACATGAAGTAACAAAGGTCTATATAAAAAATAAACTGAGCTGGTGTGTTTAATTCTCCTGCCTGGCATGCCACTAGGCTGTGATCAGCCTGAAGAGCCAGGCTGTGGATACACAAGCTCTTCTACACACACCTTCCCTCTCAGTGCAGCAAGTAGCTCAAACTGGGAAAACGTGAGTACTGTTTTCTGGAATAAAAGTATTTACATCCCTAGATCTACTGGTATAGCTTACAATCACAATATACAATACTCAGTATAGTTAGTTTCATAGACAGACAATAAGTCCCCTTTTAGAACACTAAATAAAAGTGCTGTAATTCAGAATGCATATTAATGAATGAGATTATTCCTTCCAATACAGCCATGAGGAGAAAGGAAATACACATGATAAAATGCCTCCAGAACTTTAACAACACTTGTGACTTTCTCCTTAGCTTTTGTTTCTTTGTAACACGTTTATAAAACATCAATAAACAACAGTTGATCAACATTGGTTTTATTGTTTAGGTCTCCACATACCATTTGTAGAGAATTTACCATATTGAGAGGTGTATAAAAAATTTGGTAGGAAGTATCATACAGAATAGGCTCTTCACTGTTCATTTTCTGTTTAATTCGAATGTGGCATCTATTGCAAGTTAGAATTTTTCAATCTGGAATGTTATTTAAAATTTCTTAATGCACTTGAAGTGTCTGGAAAACTTCCAAGTTGGTGGAAAACAATGGTTGGCCTCATATTAATCCAGGGTAGCCATTCACCAAACTTCAAAAAAATTATTGATATCAGAATAAACCCAAGGAACATCCTACGAAAGTATAAATGTTTATGCCACTTGAAAATAGGAACATTTTTAGTTTGGACAACTATTATGAAAACAGTAACGCTGTCCAGATATTTTAGTATGAAGGCCTTTGTGCTAAGAGTTACCACTGAAAGAAACTGTGATTTTGTCCGTGATTTCAACAATGTTAATATTTTAGTATCAGCTCCTGACTTCTCAGGAGCTGAATTCTTCATGAGGCAGCTCTTGAATTGAATTCATCCCCATCCCGCCAGAAGTGAAACAAGAGTATTTTTGGCAAAGAAAGTGTTGAAAGGAAAATATCTGAGGAAATGGAGGATAGGGGAAAACCTGAGCTGTAAATTTTAGCAGATTATTCCACAACTAATCTCAGTCCTTCATATGTGGCAAAAAACAAGAGCAATACTATTTGTCTATTTTAGAAATTTATGTTTCTAATTTGGATTAGGCACATCTAATCTACATTTCGGCAGTGGCACTCTGGGAACTCTGTTAGAACTATTTTAATATCTTACCAAAGTCAGGATAAGCCATGGAAATCTTTTCCATTTTCTACCTTTTAAAAATTAAATTAAATCAAAGTACACCACTCAAATATTGATCTTTACCATATACAAGAAATGAACACTTCTGCTCAGTTCCACCTGCTGAATATGAGGTGGGCCATAAATACTGCAGCTACTAATTGCAGGTAAACATCAGTATTTTAATGCCAGGCACAGTAACTTGGAACGATTTCCTCTTGTTTAACCCTCATTATTAATACATTAACATATATTTTTATGTTCTTAAAAATGACTGCCCTATTACTTTAGGAATATTTGAGAAGGTATTAAAATTATACCTACTAATGAATAATACTCTGAAGACTCCTTTTGGGAAAACATTCGTACTATGCTAGTGTTCCATGGTCTGTCCCATTCTGATACTATTTTTTAAAATATTTTCAACAATTTTAAAACCATCCCATGATCATTTTAAGTTGATTGAATCAAATTAATTGAGCCCCCCAAACCTGCTCTTTAATATCTATTATTTGGCTTCCGTTCTGTGAAATGGAAGATCTTCATTTCCTTTCCTGGACTCCTTAATTATCTCCTTCTCTGTTCCTTTTAATTTAAAAAATAAATTGTTTCCACTGACATGTTCAAAGCCTTAAGGAAAACGTTTCCAACTTCAGTATAGCATAAAAGCTATTACAGATGAAATCTAATCTTTAGGCTTTATGGTGTCTTTTTAATACACTTAATGACAACTGTTATGATCATTGTTATCCAACCATATAAAAAAACCCTAAACAAGAATACTTCCCAAGTATTACTACTTCAGTTCCTATATTTCAGACAAATGTGGGTTTTTTTAATTTCCTTTCATATGAATTACTTTTGATAGGAGCTACTTTTGAAAGAAATACAGAAGTACGGAAAGAGCTTGGAGATTTAACACAGAAATTAATCACATGATTTTACATTATATGAATACAACTTTTGTTACTTATTTGGGTCTCTGTTGTTGACTACATTTCAAATTTATATTTTCACAATTATGACTACCATTACAACTGGAAAACAATCTTTACATTCCAGATGGAATTCTCACAAATACCACAGTTGCTAACTGAAATCTCTGAAAATAGAATAATTAGTAACCCCCCATCAGTGAGATTTTTCATAGGCAATGGGCCCACCTTCTTTTTAGTGGTACTCAGCTCAGAATGACTCTGGTCTAGATTTTAGAAACTCAAAGGATTTGTCCTATCTATTCCCATTATAGCATTACACACTCAAAAAGTGAAATTAGTCCTTCACTTAAGCTAGACCCACATACTTAATGCCATGAATTATCTTCCTCTGGGAAACACAGAGGGAAATCATTGCCAACAGATGTGCCCAGTTATCATTACTGGTGGTAGCAGAGTTCAACAGTACTTTGGCAGAGGTCACAGCAGCAACTGTACATACCACTAGTTGCCCTGGGACAAGGTATTTCCTTACTCCCTGGATCTCCTATTGCATATCCTTAACTCCTCCCCTTCATGCTTACCAAAACTGAAACTTAGGTTCGCTTCTCCTTGCAGAGTGTCATTTTTCAAAGGTACCTGCCTCTGGGAAAGCTTTTAGCTCAGTCATGGATTATCAGTAATTTACAAATCAACCAAAGATATCCTCTGAGCAATCACTGTGAATCCTATCACGAAGAAATGGTTCCTGCATCATTATACACAGCACTCCATGTCAATATTTAAATTGCCAATGGAAAAAATTTTGCTGTAAACATAAAGGTAAACATTGTCTTGCTAGTGCAATTTCTTGACTACAACATTTGAAAAATGGAAATTATGTCATTAACAGGTATAGGTATTTTTATCATAAAAACAATTCACTTGAAGCACTACCCAAAGCTTTTCTCTTTTCCCCAGCCCCATCCAAAGAAAAACAATTTTTATACTTACATTGCCTTATTGATTTCAGATGTTAAAAAACATATTAAATTCAAGTGAGAAATTAAAATAAATCTCAAAACAAACAGGTTTTTTCACCTTAACAGTTATTCACACTATGTAGGCTGAGAACAACATACTCTATGATCCTTGTGGGTCCCTCCCAAATGAGAATATTCTGTCATTCTGGGATACTCCAACTAAACAAGCTACATACTACATTTAATAGTTAATTTGGTGGGGTCAGTTTTATTTTATTTTTATCTTTGTGGTTTGTCTTTAAAAACCCCTATTAAATCCTTCAACAAAATAAAAAGTAATTCTTTGAACTGACGGATGAGGTTAGCAAAAGACTGTAATGTGCAAGTTCCAAAGCAAAGTTTGCAATTTACTTTGCTTAATAACACCTCCATGTAGAAAATTAACATTATCAACATAAAATAAAAATACCCACTTAAAATTGATATGACTAAAATTAGTATCTAGATGTCAATAGAGCTGCAGATCAACATCAGTCTTAAAGCTGTTCAGACATGCTGAGACTGTCTTCTATCACATTCTGGAGTATTACATTTCCCATTCCAATTTCTCCCTAGAGTCCTTTCTCCTATAAGCATATCCTGTTTACTGAGCAGTATTTATAAATAATGGAACAGTTCTTACTGAGACTTTGGTCTTCATGTGAGATATAAAGTATTTGCTTAAATGTAAGTTTTGTTCAATAAATATACATACTTTATCCCTAATAAAATGAAGACTACCTACAAGAAATAAAAAAATACACCACTTAGGAGAAAACATTAGCTTTCTAGCCTCTTAAACAAGCAACTGCTTGATGGGCTTCAGATATAAGCAGAGAGTGTCTGCTGTTTGCAGTATTAAAAACAACTGTTTAGAGGGCATAAGGGTCCTTACAGAAGTGGCCATGCAGTGGGTTCTGTTCCCTAATGAATGCAGATCCCACCCAGCAGACCCAAGTGTGATCCAACTCAGAAATGGCAGAGGCAACTAGACCTTTGCTTGCTGGTGGCTGCAGCAGCAAAGACAGCAAGAGCAGCAACACCAAGCACCAGCTTTAAAAAAAAAAAAACCACCCCAGGTACAAAAGAATCACCCTCAGTTAGTAGAAGCAGCAGTCGTCTTTTGATACATTGCTCTTTTCCATTTCTTTGTCTTTCAAATAAAGTCAGAGTAGACATTAAAAAAAACAAACAGCTGTGGCATTTGACATATAGGGGTGATAGAGTACAGTGCTAATAATGTCAAGATTACTGGTTTGATCCCTGTAGGGATCATTCACTTCAGAGTTGGACTTGATGATCCTTGTGGGTCCCTTCCCATTCAGAATATTCTATAAACTCTGTGATAAACTCAAGACCAGCCTAAAAGAAAAATAATAAGTCATACTTATCCAGCATAAGATCACTGCAGAGTATGCAAAAGGCAAAAACAAACAAACAAACAAAAAAGGATTCAAATATAAAGAAAGAAAAGGAAGGGGGAAAAAAAAAGAAAAAACCCACATAATAACCACACTGAGGAAATTTTCAGTGCCTTATGTAAGAGGGGCAAGAACAGGGGACACCAAAATATTGTTGTGCTGAGTGTGTGTTAACTTTTTCCTGCTATGAACAATCTTTGAATTTGTGATGCTACTCTTTTCATTTCTCATATCGCAGATTTAGGTAGGATTAGCAGATCATGCACCAGATTTAAAATTTAAAACTTCCAGCAATTAAATACAGATTTACCATCTCTGTTATTTCTGCAGAACACATGGAAAAGCAAATGGCACACAATGCATCTTTCTTAGATGACTTTTAAAGTCATATCACCTGTATGATTCACGGCATGTGTATGAATTGCTAAAACATGGACTCACTCTAGCAGTGGATTTGGCAAGGTGGCTAGAAGATAAAGTACTTTTTGTCAAGAGTGCACTCTTACAGCAATGAAGGTTAACTGTACATTCAGCTGCACCAGGAAAAGGACCGATTTTCAGAATCCAACGCAGTCCTGTGCAATTCAATCCAACTGCGAAGGCAACTATGGTTTGGAGTCAGAGGGGGATTAGATGACTCTTAGAAGGTCCCTTCCACCTTAATTTTTCCATGATATTATCATTTTCAAAATCATAAAAATGGCAGGCTTTGTTGTTTCCACAGGCTTTTGTGGTAGATCTTCAGTCATTCTTTGCATATTTGCTCATACATGCCTTCTCAGAACTACTATGATGCATAAGGAACAAGATGGCAGCAAGGTCTTTAGAGCAGTGTGAGTGAAGCTTTGCTCCATTACATTTCCACCAGCACCAACGGTCAAGAACAACCCTTTCTAAGCACTGCTTAGTTTCACAAAAAAGGGACAGTCAGCTACATTTTTAGGTCCTTCAAGCTGATAACCAGTGAAAGGAGTTGAAGAAAAATCCAAGAATCCGGAAAAATGTATTTTCTAAAACTCAAGACAACAGCTTGTAAGACTCAATATAACAGCTTACGATCTGAAAATTGTGATTTCTGTAATACCATAGAGACAAAAGCAATGCTTTCACAACCTCAAATGTGTTCAGTATGCATCATAAGTAAATAACACTGCCTTGCCACTTCCATAATATTGGAAAAATTCAAGATTTTTAAGTGGATTGTTGACATTGCAGTTATTTTAGAAGTTCTAATGCACTTTGAAGAGCTTAAGTGAGCACTGAATTATCTTCATAAATATTAGACAGTTGACTACAATAATAATCTTGTTATGAATCTTCAGCTTTATTCGTCCTGTTGGATTGGTTCATTCTATAATACATTGCTGGCACTTTGCTCTAACAGCCAGAGATTCATAGAATTCCTGATTATATGATTACACTCAAAAGCCTCATTATTTCAAAATGTTTTAGCATCAACTGATTGCTTTTATATTGCTTTAGGGACAACTCCATAAGCATGTTCTTCCAAGATTAGTATCACTCTCCTTAACCATGTTTTGTTTACTTAACTCTGTAGACGCCTAAAAACTCAAAATTTGGGACAGGTAGATAAAAGCTTCCTCATTCGAAAAAAACGGGTAAGTTGTTTATATTCATTCATCTGACAAAGTATTTTCCCAAATGTAAAGATTTATTTTCCATCTCATTCTTAATTTACCACTTAACTGAGGTTTAAACAATGTACAAACAAAGAATAGAATACACTACAGCTGTATCACTCCATGCTGTGTTCCAATTAGACTTCATCAAGTAAATAGAAAAGGACTGAGTCAATATTTGAATTAAGGGTATCCGATAAACAAGACCATCTGAAGTGACAGTTCTGTCATGTTTTACATGCAAATCTGCCTTCTCAGCCACTGTCAATAACCTAGTGTTAACAGTGCAAGAATATTTCTATACTCTTTGGTTATTGATAATTCAGGAGCTTATATCTTCTTAGTCATCAGCTGAGAGACAGAGCATTGGGCTGAGTTTACAACTGCCTTTTTCTTCACTGCAGTTTGTTGCAGCAGTGGAATTGCATGTGTAGATCCTAAAATGCAGCTGTGGCCTGGGACTCAGCAGAGAAAACAGTATTTGTCCCTGGCTCATGCAGCACAGTTGATGAGTTGAGAATTAGATCCTCCTTCAATTGTACTGGTATTCCACTGTTTCTTTCTCATCCCTACCTTCTCACAGCTTAAGGAGCCCAACAATTTGCTGACACAGACCCTCAATCTTCTACAGCCCCATTCCTCTTCAGGTAACTTCACAGCAATTCACTGCCTTTCCTATAGCCCACACCCAGGCTGTCCTTGACCCACTCAGACTACATCCTCAGCTCCAGAAAACCAGCCACCAACACCTTCTCTACACAGCCAAGGCTCTGTGTATCAGCCTGGATCAACACAGGAAGGTCATGGCTTCCTGGAGTATCCTTTAGTCAAGGAACTTTCATAGTCATTTATCTGTGTTGAGTTCAAATGACTTTTACCAAGCAGACTCCTACAGTCATGAGTAAAAAGCCATTGCTCTTGTTAAAAGCAGCAAAACTTGGAACCTGTCCACGTGTTCACAGAGAAAGCCCATCACATTTTTCCAAGTTGTAGAAGCACTAATTCCTCTGACCACTCATTTCTCTCTCTACCTTCAATGCCCTGCTGGGAAAAACATCAAATCAACTTTCCTCTATCATCTATTGGACCATGAAACAACGTAAAATTACCTTCTACTGTTTTTTACAGCCTCAGAAAAAATAGCTCTGTAACTTTTCTTATACAAACACCCAATGACAGCGAAAATGACAGACCTATCTAGATGCTTACTTAGGAATGCAGAAACCTTTCAGACACCTTTGTAATAGGAAAAAAAAAATTGCTGAAGCGCCACAAACAAGGACCTTCTTTTTAAGACTTGTCACAATTATAATTACTTTCTAATCCAGGACTGTGAACAGATTGTTCTTTTGTTACCTGGAGAATACTTGCAAATTTAGGGTTTCCTTCAGAAAGTATGCAAGGTATTCAAAGACTCTGATCATACACTATGCTCTGAACCAAAGTGAAGAAACTAGGGATGATCAGCAGACTTACCTCAAAATTTTGTGCTTTTGAAGTATTCCAAACTACAGTGCAACAGCAAGTATTCAGGATATTCAGCAGATGTAATGGGAGTAGATTATCATTATATAGCAACATGAAACGTTGGGAATACTTTAATATACAAAAATTGGAATGCAATATTTATGACCTCTTGCTCTTGGAGAACAGGCCCATAACCTGAGATCCATTTTCATTACAATATTTTTATACTGAAAGTTAGGAATAAGTAATAATTCAAAAACAAATAAAACTTTTTGAAAGTAAACATAATTTTTACATATATGTTCCATTTGCACATGATTTTGAATAATTTTCCTTCTCTTCAGTTTTTCCTTCTTCTAATTTATATTCTTCAATTTCATATTTTAGTACTTCATGGACAAATTATTTCAATACATTACAAAGATAAATTGTTCCATAAGCAACAGAATTAATGATACTCTGTTTTCTATCGCTTCATGTTTCATGGTTGACTTATTTGATGTCTAATAAGTGAACACTCCAATTGAAGTTATTTCTGTAGCTAGGAATTCATTAAACCTCTCTGCTGTGTTGATTTTTCTCTAGTAAGGAGAGAATTTGCACTGTATTCTTTACTACAGTGAGGGACTAGAAGCCTTTGACTCTATCTGACTACCAACATTCATGATCATAATAGAAATGTATGTTGAGACACTTGTGCTTAAATTGAACATATGGAGAAAGTAGACAGAGCATGTTGACACAGAACAAACACAAACTTAGTCAAAGACCTTAAACTCTGTTAAAGGAAAAATATTTTACCAGAAAGGGTGTTACTATTTCTAGCAATTTTTTCTACAGTATTTTAGAGTAAGTGCAAATTATAGATGTAAAGTTTTTCTGTTAACACCTGCAGTCTTTTGCAATTGACAGTACAGATTTTTCCAGAGTTTCATTTCATGTAAAAAATATCACAATCTGAATGATAAAATAATTTTTCTCTCTGACTTCTTTTTGTATGATTGATTCAGAATAAATAAGTGCAATAAATCTTGAGCTAATTGTTAAAAAGTAATTTTTAAAATATTAAAATTTTTTAAAATATTTAGATGCAGCTTACTTTTACATTGGTTTCTCTCTCTCTTAGCATGGACCCTACAAAAATATAACAGCAACAGACATTACAAGTGGGTTTTTAGTTACAGGGAACCTAACAGTTCTTATATATAGAAATATCCTAAGGATATAAACATATTATAAGCAAGAATGCTTTAATTCGTGGGCAAAAAATAAGATGGCAGATCAAGGTCTTTCTTCTGCTAGTTCTACTAATGCATGAAAAATGGAAGAACCAAACCTAAAAAGGAATCAAGGTAATTTTGGGCTATTGTACTATAACATCAAAGTCTGTGAGTATATTACATTAATCTTTATTTTAATACTGAAAGTAGTTTTGAAGGTGTTTTAGACACACTGAGTCAAATTGAACTGATGTCCTGGTTTCAGCTGGGACAGAGATAATTTTCCTCTTAATAGCTGGTGGCTTGACATGGTTTTTGAAGTGAGAATTATGAGAATAATGTTGAAAACACACTGATGTTTAGGCTTCTGATAAGTAGGGTTTACCTAAGTCAAGGACTTTTCAGTATCTTCTGCTCTGCTAGCAAGAAGCTGCACAAAAAGCCAGAAGAGAGAATGCCCAGGACAGGTGACCCAAACTGGCCAAAGGGACATTCCATACCACAGAAGGTCAAGATCAGCATATAAAGAGGGGGGAAGAAGCAATGGGGCACATTCAGAGAAATGGCTTTTGTCTTCCCAAATAACCATCACAGACAATGGAGCCCTGCTTTCCTGGGGATGGCTGAACAACTGCCTGCTCATGAGAAGTGGTGAATGAATTCCTTGGTTTGCTTTGCTTGTGCATGTAGCTTTTGCTTTACCTATCAAACTAGCTTTATCTCAACCCATAAGTTTTTCCACTTTACTTTTCCAATTCACTCCCACTGCAGGGGAGCAAGAGAGTGGCTACATGGTACTTGCTGGCTGGGGTTAAACCACCCCAACTGATTTTATTTTTTTTTCCAGTACTGTAAATACAGAATACCAGAAGGGGGGAACCAATATGATTTAAAATAAGACTACACTTTAGTACAAAAGAAATTTTCCCTAACAAAAAGCCAATTCTAATTAGCTTACCATAAAGACTAGTAAAAACTTCTGGATGCACACAATAAAATAATCAAAGAACAGAACTGTTTAAAAAACTTTTCAGTGTTTCTAGATGCACACTATTACAATCCAACAAGTAAAAAGGAAAAATAATTAGTTTTCACAGAATACTGACTTTTATATCAAAGCTACTCCTTGTAGTCATTGAAAACAGTGAAAAAAATACCTCTGTGTGATATGTTCAATTAATTTTAAACATAAATTCTATTTGTTACCTACACTAATTTATTATAGGACTGTCTCTAGAAATATATTTTGCTGAAGATTCAATATATTTTTCTCTGTAACAAAGAGAGACTTTGTTGTAGCACAGTACTTCTTTTTGTCCGTCCCACTCAGTATCTGCCACACATTCTGTGCTGTACAAGACACACATAGAACAAAAGATGAAGTAATTATCAGAATATATTGCTAATGAAATGATTTTCAAGTCAATAATGTAAAATCATTTGTGAAGCTATGAAGGAAAATTCACTAGACTTACTTGATATCACTTTTCATGATGAAACATGCTAATTGCACACTCTCATTTTCCTAAACAATTACCAGAACAAGCATAACAAGGAAGACCTTCCCAGAGAAGGAGACAAACACGAAACGCACATTATCCTGGACTAAACTTGGCCTAATTAGGATCAATAAACTGACAGTAGAAGACCTGTCATCAAAGAATAAGAAGTTCCTATTTTTTGTGGTACCAGGAAAGGTGAGATCAAAACTAACACTCTGGATCTATATTTGGTTCTTACCATCTATTTCCTAGCTGTAAATCCTATGAACTAAATCAACATTTGGTTCATTTAAGCTTGTCAAAACATTTTTCAAATATTAACTGGCAAGATAAGAGGAAGAGCATGAAGGACCATTTTCAAGGATGACTCTAGAGAGCCACTGACTTCCATTTAAGGGAGGGTCTCAGGGAATTGATATGACCGAATAACAGAGAAAAGCCAGTAGCTTTTTATAGGCAGCTCTCTAGTCTCAGTTATTTTATTTTAGTTGTGTGGTCAAACAGACTGCAACACTAAGAGATGAGGCAATTTGGTAAATTTCTCCCTTGGGGCAGAGTTCAAAGTAATTATTACAGGCAAAGGGAAATCCCTAGGAACAGAATAGAACAGAACTGTGCATCTTCAACTATGGTGAAGGACAAGCCCTTGACAGAAAATATATTTTGCAGTGGCCTAGAAGAAAATAAGGTTTGACAAATGAGACAAAGATCATAGGTCTGACCAGTAAGTATCTCTCTTTTCCCCTTAGGCCCAATAAAGTACCTAACAAAGTACCTAACCTGGGACCCAGAATGAGTTAACATTGTTAGATCTGCACATATAGACTAGTACCAAAACAAAGTTTATGCCTTGATATACACCGCTGAAATAAAGAAAGCAGGAAAACAAGTTTGATCATCCTTACTTTTCTAAGTCTGATGTTTTTAAAAGCTGTAAAATATATACACAATAAGGAAGTAAATATACTTTCTCTATTGATTTCATAGCATTTAACTGAACAGTTCATTTCATTCTTGTTTGGGAGTTGTATTTATTTTAAAGGATGAACCCACTTAATTCAGATTCAATAATTTCAGTGAAGCAAAAGCACTTACTCTTTCATCATTTTAAATTCTTAGTGCTGTGCTTCTCTATTAATAATTTAATCAACATAAAAGCAACATAAGTATGAATAATTATGACAATAAATCTAGACCGATGTTTGAAGTTTTATACACCAAAATCTAACAGTTTAAAATTCCTGTGGACAATAAAATTTGCATTTAACTGCAACTTTTTTTACTTCACATTTTTGTTTCCTTTTATTGTACTTGTATAATGAAATTTTTATTTTTACAGATTTTTCTAAGGAAATCTTCCCCTTTAATTTTATATTGGCCCATACTCTACACAAAGGCTTAATTCCATGTTTCTGACATTACAGCTTCCACAGTAACCACTGCTATGACCCAGAAGATTACACTTTCGAGCAACAAACAAAGGGAAGGAACAAACCCATTAAACAAATATCATCTGGACTCTTCAGCTTCAGAACCTCTTTACAGTTTTAAGGAAGAAAAACTATCTTTCTCTGTACGCCACAGGTGCTTTGACACAGTTATCAACTACAACTTAATGTGCATTCACGTGTATTTTTACTAAATCTACAGGAATAAGTTAGAAATTTATGTTGCATGTACAATAATTCTCTGTCTATATATATGCTTTCTGAGAGCAGATGTTCTCTGAAATGACACAATCTTTCTCTGACTAGATGACAGTTGTCTCACAGTTCAGATATTTCAGCATCTGAGCACTTAATGACAGAGATCAATCAGAGAAATAATAAAAGAATTCAAAATCTAAAGGGCACACCAATAACACAACTCCTCAACAAACCTCCAAGGCAAAATAAATTCCCATTAGTATTTTCACATGAAACATGTATAATGTTCATATCAGTAAATGGATTCTAGTGAGGCACTTGCCAAATGTCTTTGCACACCTGTGAACTGGCAGGCTTCCTTTTTTTACATTAAGGCAGTAAGTAGTGCTTTCACATCTATGAATACATTGGCCATCAAAGATTGAAAATTGGCTGGACTGCCAGGCTCAAAAGGTTGTGATGAGCATCCCAAAGTCCAGCGGGAGGACAGTCTCTTATGGGGTTCCCCAGTAGCAATACAGGACCAACAGTGTTTAACATCTTCCATTAAGAACATGGAAGATGGGACAGAGTGCACCTTCAGCAAGCCTGCAGGTAACACATAATCAGGAGGAGAGGTTGATACACCCTGACAGCCATGCTGCCATTCAGAAGGACCTGGACAGGATGGGGAAAAGTGCTGACAGGAACCAACTGAACTTCAACAAAGAGAATGCAAAGTCCTGCACATGGGGAGGAGCAACCTCATGCACCAGTACAGACTGGGGACTAAATGTCTGAAAAGCAGTTTGACAGAAAGAAGTGTTGCCATAAAGATGATTAAGGGAGTGGGGCACCTGTCATATAAGAAGAGGCTGAGAGCTGGGGTTGTTCAGCCAGGAGAATAAAAGACTCAAGGGGATCTTAATCACAGTATATAAATATGTGATATGGGGAAGTAAAAAAGATAGTGCCAGACTCTTCCCAGTGGTATAAAGTGACAAAAAGAAGCAACAGGCATATATTAAAATACAGGAAATTTCATTTAAATATAAGAAATGGCAGGGAGGATACTTTGGTTTATGGTTTTTTGGGGGGAAGTGATTGATTGTTGGAGGTTTTTTTGACTTTGGGCTGTTTTTGTCTTATTGTGAGAGTAGCCAAACACAGGCTGCCCAAAGTAGTTGCAAAGTCTCCATCCTCAGATATATTCAACTCACAAATGTATATGTCTCTGCACAACCTGATGTAGTTGACCCAGGTTTGCACAGAAGGGGACTGGGCTGGATAATCTCCAGAGGTGTCTTCTATCCTCAGTGTTTCTGCAAAAAATAATTAGCAGCTGCATAAAGCATTCTTTCATGAGAACAGTAGCAGTAATCACATTCTAGACTGAACAATTTCTTGAGCATTACCAGTGGTGGAGGTTGTCTACATCACTGGTAAGTAAAGCTACTCTTTCTTCCACATTACTCCCTGATGGTATTTGTTTCTATCTCTTCCCTTCACTAGTGTTTGCAATCATGCAGCCATAGAGAGTCTAATATATGGGAAATGAAACAGGTAGAAACAAAATCATGAAATAAACTGAATTTCAGCTAATGAAGCCAACTACATAACACACTGTCTCTAGTAGAAGTAAAATACCATTGCCACTGTAAACCCTCTCAGACCAACTTACAAAGTACACTCTCAAAAGCAGGACGAAGTACAAGAGCCAAATCAAAAAGACTAGTAGAGAAAAATCAAGTGTTGGTAGAACAGAAGAAATAAAGAGAACTCTCAGCTAAAAAGAAGACAGCAACAAAAGGAAATATTCTCTTTTTCAGATTAAAAAAATTATATGGGAAGAAAAGCCTCTAAGGAGACCAAAGAACACTCAGAAGTAAGGAAAACTACATATTAAAAAATGCTCACATTTTTAACATCCAGATTCATATTGTTTAAAGCAAAACATAATGTGTATATATATATATGTGTATATATATATGTGTGTGTGTGTGTGTGTGTGCGTGTGTGTGTTCTAAGCTGCAACTATTGCTTGTTTCTAGAGAGATAAATGGCAATTTCCTATATCACTTTAGAGGAAAGGTAATTTACTGCCTGGTCTGACACACTTGGTACCAGGACTCTTAGCAGGTGACATTAAGAGTGCCTCTTAATGGTACTCCTAACTCCAATGTGTTAACTGCTCAACACAATTTCACTCTCCACAAAGTATGACCTCTTTTCCTTTGAAGAAGTGCAATATGCACCAAGCAGTGGAGGATAGTAAACAGATTCCCAGTTGGATGCCATATAATATAACTCCTGACCTAGAGTCAGTTTAGTCACATCTGGACACAATATAATGAAAAATTGTAATAATCAAGACTCTTGGAACCAGAGCCAGACTCTCTGAATAGTATTGACCTTTTCTGTGCAGTTTGCCTAGAGCTGAAGACATCTAATACCACACTGCATTACGCCAGGAATGCCTGAGCCACATTTAATATAAGCCAGAGGTGCATACATTAACCAAGGCCTTCAACACAGAACACAGATGTTTAGCAAAGCAATAGGCATAGAACCCCTGCTTTAGGAAATACTATTTCCCTATAAAATAAACACCTATTGCAGCATGGTAATGAAATGAGGGAGATCATTATTTATATACTAAATATTCTGTAAATGGATAGACAAAAATATTTTCACCTTATGAGCATCTTCTCTAAAATTCCATGAAAAATGTTAAGCTCCATGCATGAGCATTTAAAATTTCTTAGTTCAGAATACACTGGTCAGCAACATAACATAAAATTACTTGCTGTACTTCAGTGTGATTTTTCACCATTATTATTTCAGATGAAACTGAGGAGTTTTTTCTAATTTTTTGGTTTTTTGCTACCATTTACATTTCTCAAAATGCTATAACCTCAAGACAGTTTAAAAAATATTAATCAATATTGTCATTAACCAGCATATGATTTTTGGATTAGAATAAGGTGTTTTTCTTCTATTACAAGCTAGAATTTTAGTATTTGAAAGAATCCGTTTTGCACCTGTGATTTTTTTCCTGCTTAGGAATTTTTCTAGTAGAGGGTATGAGTATTGTCAAGGCTAAAAAAAAAAACCAAACCAGAAATACCAAAAGGAAAGTTTGGAAACTCTCTTATCTTGAAGTTTTATTTTTTTTTACCATTGTTATTCTAGACTGTATATTGTTTGAAGGAAGTAAAGTGAGGGAAATACATCTTGGCTAACTACAGGTATACATGAGAGCAGAAATTGCCTGAATAATACTTCCTTCTTAACAAACTTAGCTAACAATGCGACAAAAGCAATCACTTGATTGAAAGGCATTAATGATCTCAACTGCAACTGATTTACTGTAGCTTTTCTTCAACAACTCTCCCTGGCTTACAGGAGATATGAACTGAAAATTCCTTCTCTACAGAGAACTATAATGAAAGGATTTTGTTAGGCCAGGCATTTCACTTAAACAGCCAGTCAGTTAGCTAACAATCACTTGGAATCTCATGGAGACATTCAGATCCAACTACAAAGCACAATACATAAATGCCTACTATATAAAGCATGTAACAGTTTAATAATTTTTTAGGTCTTTAAAATTCTGTTTATGAGCTAATTACAGAGGTGCATAACAAAAGGTGCATAACAGAAATAGCAAAAAGGCCAGCCTTTTTTATTTCAAGTAAAAGTACTTCTGCCTGTTCAAAGTAATGACACATAATGCTTTGTATTAGAAGATCTACTGGGCTTCAGTAGAATGGATTTTTATCTCCTCAAACAAGTATAAATGCTTCTGTCCCAGAAAAAAAGACCTCAAATATTACCAGATAAAAGAATATCTGTGAATGTGCCATCTGGATGTTCTGTTAATATAAAAGCTCCTGACTTAGAATGAACAGAGCTAGAAGCACTTAGATCTTCTCTTCCTGTGTGATGTTGCCAATGTAATTATAGTCACTTTGAGTTTATACTACCTATGCTCTCTCCACAAGCTGTGGAAGAAAATGGTGGCCTGAAAAAATCCTCAGGGGCAAAAGAAAGGCAACTGGTGCAAACTGGGGATCCATTCTTCAGTAGAATTTCAGACATTCATTCAAGTTTTCTTCAGGGAAACAAGTAAAAGAAAAAAAACCTCCCCAATGTCGTGACAAGCATCTAATAATCCATAGAGAACACTTAGAAACCACCCTCTCCACTAATTTCAATTTAAGAATTGGGGTTTGTGTTTTTCTATCAAGTACAAATCAATCTTGGACTCAAATATAGTACTCGGGAAGACATTCCTGTGTTCCAAAAGAAGTAATAGAGCAATTCCTTCTCTTCTGAATTCATATACAGAGAGTTTGGTAGAGTCTGTACCAGAGTAAAGCTTCTAGGAAAGTGTTTTATCCTATTTCATCTGTTATGTTTTGTCTTCAAAAAGTTTTACCGAAAGATTAGGAAACAAAGAGGTAGACTCATGCAACCATCACTGTCTACCTCCTTTCCTTTTTACTCAACATTCTGTGCTTAGGACTGCATTTTCTTGCAAGAAATAAGCTATAAACTATTCTGGTAAGAAGCTGATCTCAGTTGCATCTCTTAACGCCATTCCAGTGTTCCAAATATAGTTTTTAGTAACTACTGAGATATAAGGCACAGTTGATTTAGTTTTTATCCAAAAATCCCAATCCCAATCCCTACCTACCCGTGCACCTAACACAGTCTTCTTACTTGAGTCCCAAGTAATCTGTTGACCAAACGGTCCTTTGGAATTTGAGGGTTTTTTAAGGCAAATGGTGTCTTCCAGCTTCAACTCAGACAAATTCCACTGTTGGTCTCAAACATTGCCTTTTTATAGCTTTAGAGAGGCAATGCTCTCTGTTGGGACTTTCTGGGCCATAGACTTCTGCTTTTCATAACTACACAGCTTGCCTTCAGTCTCTTGCACTCATTCTTCCTAACTGATGAAGAAGAACTGCAAAGTTTATCTCAGTTCATCTTAATGGATCCACATTAAGCCTGGCAGTTACAGCACTGACTTTGGAGACAGGGACACATAGGCTCCAATCCCCACTCCACTGAATACGCTTGTTCGCTTTCCATAAAAATCAAAGCTATTCCTTGGGAAAAGAGTTGATGGTTGTAAATTTTTGAAACAGCATACTGAATTTGACATCAAAGCCAATATAAAATAATAATATTGACACTATAAATAAATAAATGGTTATAAATAAATACAAGTGAAACGTGACCGCATATAAAGCAGTTGATTTCTTTCACTGTAGTGGAACTGGGACTAAGATTACATAAACTAAAACAGTTTTAATGCTTTAACACCTGAAAGTTTCAGAGGTGCACCTTTACAATTACTGTACATGGTCAAACCATACTTTGTAAAATGAGGCTAACCATTGCTGATTTGTATTTCAAGTTCTAAGACTTCATTTCAGAAATACACTTTCCACAGAGTCTGTCATTTTTGAAACCTTCAAAATCCTTAGATAAAGATTATGCACTAACAAAATACTTCCCATTTCTCCAGGACTTGACAAGCAAGATAACAGTAACAATTTTTGACAATAGAAATGGAATGCTCCTCACTGAGGACTTGCTACATATCCCATACAGATGATTTGACAAGCTTTTAAGTGACTACATTACAATAAAAAATGAAGTATCTTTAGTCCCTATGCCATGCCTTTTGGTGTACTGGTTTTGAAACATCTGTAAACACACCACATGCCAGGAGGACCAAGACAAGAAAGCATCAAAGCACATAAGTTAAATGGCTTTTTTATCTTAGACTCATATGTTTCTGTATTTTATTCTCATTTTTTATCTCAATACACAGCAGAGCTGGAAGCTGACAAATCCTTATTCATCTGAACACCAAGCATCTCGCATTTCATTATTTGTATAACCAAAAAGAGATTTTTTTGTTCATATTGTAGGTTGCTGATGGTTCCTAGTTACTTTCCATATTTTGATTTTGCTGTCTATTTCCACTGGGCAACAGACATAATAGATTGACTGGAATATTCACGATGGGTAATAATTATTAAGGAACAGAAATTCTTCAGTGAAATATCCTTTAAAAATATAATTATATTCCCATGTAGTTTTCAAATCAATTTCAAATATCTAAATGCATAAGAACTGTCATATAATTGTAATTCAATTTGATTCAGAAGATAATGCAATTTTACTAATCTCTATATAAGACATAAAAAGATGAGGCACCTTATACAGGACCATATCATTCATTAATATTATCGAGGAACTGTCATACTAAAAAGTTACTTATGAATTTCACCACGTCTTTTGAAGGATTAAACTAAATTGTCTTTTGCATTATTTATTGCATAATTTTTAATGTCTCTATCACAGTCATTTTGAATCTATAGCTTAATACATCAAAAAGAAACAGAAAAAAATTGGGTATAACATTTAGAACATGTAAGTAAAAAGCACAAATACTGTCAATTCCATCAACCATTCAGATTCATCAAACAATGGTTAGTTAATTTCAAAATCTATATAAGTAATATTTTATTATTTGGAAGGCGCAAGAAAATGTTATATGTCAGTGGCTCAATTCCTATCTAAGTTACAAAACCATAACATGGTTTAATAGAACTCTGAATGTCATTATTCAGATTAAAGTACTGATGCACGTGGGTAGGCAGCTGATATATGCACTTCTATAAAATGTGAAAGTTCTCAGTACTGTTTGGTTCTTTAGTTTAATAACTATCATATGCTAGTCTTGGAAAAGTCTTTATGTAAGTCATATATCATCAAAATACACATGTACTCTAATTCTTCTTATAGGTACTCTGTTTACTATTGTCAAATATCATATCGTGATTAATTTACAGTTTGCTATTTATGTTGTAATGTTTTAAGAACATTTCTTAAAGGAAAGAAATATTTTCTTTAGATGGATAAAACGTTATTCCCTGCTTTGTCATTACTTTAGGTCATTAGATACACACCAGGTATCTCTATTTTCAGAAGGAGTCAGCACCAATATCTGGGCATGGGGACATGAACAGGGAGATGTTCTTCAATTATCACAGAGTCTTTGTAAATTTTACTCTTCAAAATGCATTGAATTGAGACAAAGAAATAAAAATTTAATTAACTACATTTTTCACCGTAAAAAATGCAAACCATGAAAAGTAGTTGTGAAAAATATACTCAAAAGGAAGCTACTTTAGAATATTTTGTTTGATTCATAGCATATACTGTGAAAATGCAAAGGCCAAAAGTAAACATATTAAAAAGACTCAATCTTTTTCATGTAAGTAAATAACTATAAGCTTATTATATAACAGGAAGTTGTTATTTGCCTTTGAATGGTCCTATAAAAGCAATTTTATGGTATTTTTACAGTGCAGCATGCCCTTTTATTCAAATGTTATGACTTTTATTCAAATGTTATGTATTGAAAAACTGACATTACTGATTCAAATACATAATCTTATTTCAAAGACAATTATCTCAAAAAAAAAAATCTTTTTTAATACCTACTTTATCCTTTTTTTTTTAGTTACCTAAGTGCAAAGATTTGCTTTGTATTTATCTTGTATTGATAGTACATAGTGTTAACCCTTTCAGTTATTCTTTTCTTTTGCAGCAAACCAAACCACAGAAGTGAAACAATTTCTCACGTGCAATGAGAACTATTAAAGTGAAGCATACATCATAGTATTATACTCTTTTCCTGCTGTTCCTTAGACAAGAAATATTACAAAGTGGATTGGTAATCAGTCAAAAATCAGGATTTAGATGCAGGCTCATGCAAGTGGAAATCCAGCTGGTTTATACATGTATAATAATATATAAATGTACAGATACAGATATCAGAAGGTTTAAGATACTTAAAAACCTCGGTTTCTAAATTCAATTTGCAAGTAAAAACATCAATTTCTGTAAAAATGTAATAGACTATAATGGTGGTGGAGATTGTTATTATTATTGTTGTTATGTTATTATCAATCACAAATAAGTAGTCATAATTAATAAACTACTAACTGTACAATTATGTTTGTCAAACAACCAAAAATCTTTTACAAATATATATTAATTACTTAGAGAATCATAGCAAATATTTTTTTCCAAAAAAGAAGTCATGAAAGTTTCTTATGCAACATCAAGGAAACATCTCAGACTCTGACATAAATCTGATTTGAATCAATGCCATGATTTCCACGGATTTTAAAAGGTTTTAAAACACACTTTTAAGCCAAATGAGATCAGAACTATTCACAATCCAGCATTTTGACATTTAAAAAATGTTAAAGCTAAGTATACAGTTAGCATTAGCTAAGTATACAGTTAGCATTAACTAGTTTGCAGGTTTTTCAGACACTATAAAGACGACTATAGAAGAATTGATAATACAGTATTTTAAGATCTGACTATTTTATGAGCTACTAGCCATCTTAAGTTTAAAGACAACAGAACAAAGCTCTCCACAGGTAAGGATTACTTTCAGTGATAACTTCCTGCAGAGGGTTGACTTTGGCCAGCTGCCAGACACCCATCTAGCTGCTCTCGCACTTCCCCTCCTCAACAGGACAGGGGGAGAAAATAACATGGAAAAAACAAAACAAAAACAAAAAAACCAATAACAACAACAAAAACCCAAACAAACAAAAAAACCAAAACACACTATGAGAAAAAATCATTAAGTCAGGGAGAGATCATTTGCCAATTACTGCCACAAGCAAAGTAGACTTGACCTGTGGAAAACTAATTTAATTTGATGCTAATTACAATAGACCTTAGTGGTGAGAAACAAAGACCAAATTAAAACAATGCTTTCTCTCAGTCCCCAGTTTTTCCTAGGCTCAATCTTACCCCATTCCCATCTTCTCTACTGCCTCCCATCCCAAATGGTGTAGGGTGATGGGGACTGACGGCTGCAGTCAGTCCACAGCAGCTTCCCTCTGCAGCTCACCTGTGGTGGGTCCCTAGCAGAGACAGCTAGAACCAGTTGTGCCTGGTATGGGACAGCCCCTGCTCAGTCCTCACAGAGGACACCCCTGCAGCCCTCCTGCTGCAAAAAATTGAACATGGGCACTCAAGATATCTTAGACGGGAAGAAAAGGTTTTAGTATCACCATTGCTTCGTCAAGAAATAATCAAAACACAGAACATCTGAATCTAATGTGCTCATGCCTGACCAAGTCACACATCTACATCTTGATAGTTGCTAAGTATCTAACAAAACAGAATATTTAAATTGTTACTCACTTAAAGAGAAATTAATTATGAAGTGTTCTTTGAATTTGTGTTATATAAATATCAACTTCAGAGTAAATCTGCAATGTTTCAAAGATATCTATGTTATGAAATAAATGTACTTTTCCCAGGGATGTAGAAACAGGACCAAAGCTGTTCTTTGAAGTCATACAGCCTGGCCTGCATTATCATCTGATAAGAAATGGGGGGCAAGGAGGTAGGAGGGAAACAACACAGAGAGAAATGTACAGAAGACATGTCTTGATTAAAGCTAATTTCAAATTATTTGTGATGCAAAATATTCAAGTTTCAAGTTGCAAAAATCTTTGCAATGCACAACAACAGTCTCTCTAGATTCAGATGATTCGTTCATAGTTGCTCAAGTTCTGAAGCTTTAATGACATCTGTCCCAGTTGATTTATGTTCCCCTGCATCTGGTGTGAAACAAAGATTCCTTCTGATGACAACCAACATTCAGTAAATCAGACCAAGAAATCAGTGTATCAAATCCATCAATATCAAAAACCAGCTTCAAAATCAATTGCTTACTAATGGTGAAGATGCAATATATATTGCACCCAAGAGATATACCACTAGGCCAGTACTCTAGGGTTGCAATGATCTGCCTTCTTTTAAACAAAAATAATAATAAATGAAACAGACAGTATATACCTAGCATGCACTGGAAAATTAGGTCTAAAAAAAAAAATCCCTGATATTTCTTTATTTCAATGAGTATATGAAGTAAAACCAGAAAGGATTCTGAAATCTTTGTACTACAAAAAGAGTAAAAAATAGCTTCTATTGATTTGGTCACTGGATGCCCTTCAGACCTTCCATTTCCAACCATTTTCACTGCTTGCTTAAAAATTAAAGAAATTAGAAGTCAGCTGTGCAGTTAGTGAATGTTCAGTTGGACTTGCCTTGCTACCATTCAAATTTGTGGTTACATGAAGATTGAGCAGTTATAGTCTGACATACACCTGGGCAAATTATTTTTTGGGGCAGAACACTTAATTGCTATCCTTATAAAACCTTTTCATTTCCAAACCACTCATAAACCTTGAAGTCTGGGTTTGATTTCACACTTACTGCCACTACTAAGAAAAGACTTAAAACTACTATGAGGAATGTTCTTCAAATAACATGGCAATACACATCCTACTTCCCAAAGAGGCTTTATTTTAACATAAAATAAATCAGTACTATTTTTCCCTGCATCTTTCTGAAACTACCATCCAACAGCACAACCACACTTACATTCTATGCTGCTGGTACTCCACATACAGTTAAGCTTTCATTTCTTCCACAGTACAACCCTCAGCAAGGTTCATAGTCTTATTTCTCTTGACTCTCTCTGTGAGTAGCAAGACAGTCCCTATTTTATCAGATTAGAAAGAAGTGTAAAATCTTCAGAAAGGTTCATAATATTTTAATTGTTTTTTTAACAAAACCCACGGCCTACTGAAGCCAATGGAAGTTTCAGCATTACCCTCATGCAAAAGATAATTGACAATTACAGCTGCCAATAAAATTTCTGTCATTAGCATCACCATCTTTGCCTTTTTGTTTTGTTCAGTTTTAGGTTGGTAACCATTAAATCACATTAGTTGTGACAAAGGCTGCCAAACTCATTCTTACTTGAACTAAAAACTACATCTGGTTTCAGCAGTGGATATGCAAACTCTAAGTTCAGGAAAAAAAGAGAAGACAAGATTGTATTTGAAAGCAAACCATCCGCATCTTCTGAAAAAGCAAAGACACCTATGGTGTGCTGCATTTCTTTTCAAGTGGCTTTTAAAAGTCTTTATAATCCCCCAAACCTCTTTCTTATCCTCTATAATTTTTCAGGTGGGGGGGGAGAGGGGGCAGAAGCTGGTTTATTTTGTTTGCAAGAACAAATATTCTTCATAAAATATTCTATACTTTACAGTTTTGTGCCTAGTTTAATACAATTTCATATTCATTTCACAAGAATTACTCAATACAGTATTTCTCAAATATGCAACCAGCATAAATGAACAGGAAATTTCATAAGTATTAATCATTTTCTCTAGTCTTTAAGGGACAAAATAATTAAAGGCAATTTTCTCATGAACAAAGCTTCTATGTTGAGTGTGTATTAGTGAAAAATCATAGAGAAGCAGTACCCTTTAATGGATTGTTACTTCAGTAGATGTCTTCACACATGCTGCACTATAGCACCCACTTAGAGGAATTTATTTCACTGAATTCACAATTTTTTAAAAACATATATCTTTTGCAGAGCAGCATCAGACTCCAAAAATCTGTGTTTTATCAAAGTACCTGGAATTAACAAGCAGATTAAAAACAAAAAAAATTCAAAAATGTCCAGTCTTTCCCACAGCCCCTCATTCTTGCAACAATTAATGAAAACTACACCACAGATGAGAAAGTCAGAGGTCTGTGCTGGGGCTGGGGAGAATACAATGGAACTGGAGGTTGATATCATGTAGAAAACTGAAGGAAATATCATTGATTAATGTTATTTTATGTACATGTTGTGGTAAGAAAAACCTTCAGATGGATTAATTTTACATCCAAAGATTCTGTAAAGACCCATTGGTTGCAAGAGACTACCACAAAACATCTGTTCCAGTTCAGCCCCACAAACTCAGCAAAATTAACAGACCAGTTAATGCCAAGGCCTGTAGGACTTGAGACCATTTTGGAGACCTGGCTGAAAGCGCAGAAGAGGATTTTGGAGAAATCAGTCTCAGTGTGGAAATCCAGAGGATCAGGAAAGCTTTGAGACTATACCTTCAGGAACACATGACCATACTATTGCTGAAAAGGAATCATGAACTGAAATGCAAAATAAATCAAGAAATAAGACTTCCTGTACTTAGGAAGTAAACAGTACAGAATTATTTTTAAAATTGCCTGTATTGCTGTTGGAAAGCAGCAAGTCCATGGACCTCCCAGACATCTCTCTTGGTCAAGCCTGAGGCATATAAGTTTCGGGTTAGTTTATAATTTTATTATTTGCTAGAGAAGGAGCATCTAATTTAAAAATATATTGTCTATATATTTTATATCCAGATAGTTTAAATATCCAACTAAAACACCTTCCACCATAGCTAACTTTTTCTTTTTTATGTTTAAACAGCAACAGGACTTCTCAAACTTAAAAAAGCTGAGAACATTAGAGCACTCTATAGACACTGAGTCTTGAATCCAAGAAGAATTGAAATCTCTCCTGCTGGTCCAGCAGTAGGATTGTGAAGCATTTTCTTGCTTCACAAGAAAACACAAACACTATTTTTAAAATAGTTCCTAAAAAAATGCAGTTGCCATTCTTTGTGCCTTGTTATACTATACTCTGCAAACTAACTGGAAACCACAAAGTGTATAAATAATTAAATTTTTAGAAAGTTCCCAGCAACTGAACCCTGTATTGAACTCCCTCAAATCTTCCTCAAGCATTGTAATAAACACACAATTTGATTCTTGATCATAAACGCAAAAGAAAAATACAAGAGAAAAAATACTTTTACGTGATTCATATTTGGATAAGAATGTTTTCTAAGCTTACAGTATTGCTCTGCCTTATATCTATGGAAGCCAATAGATAACAGCATTCATACAGGCATCTGTTCATAGAGTAGAATTTCAGAAAGGTCCATTCAGATTAATAAATTTTCACAGTAGGCTGCATATCAAATCATTACTTCCTGCTCAGAATGCCTCAGAGTAGCTCTACTCTGTCAACCATAATGAATAGGGAATAAAGCCACAAAATTGCTATTTAGGAATTTTTAGTTTCTAGGCATGGTAACAATGAACTGAAAAACAGGGGCACCCTCCAGAGGAGGAGGAATTGTATGCAATTGGGCCTCAGATAAGAAACGTAGAACTGCTAATGTAGTTTATTAGATGCTATTTTAATCTCTCACACCATGAAACACAAGAAGATGGTAAAAGAATCCAATAGTAACTGCCACAACATCATGCTGATTTTCATTAAATTTGTTGAAAGGGGGCTCAGCATGGAATTATTAAACTGCTTTCAAAGGCAAATGACTAAAATGGCTCGTCTATTTATAGCCATCATTCTCAATCACTATTTTTTTTATAGTGACACCTGCTAGCTCCTACCATAGTTAAGGTTCCATCAGCCTTTCCCCAAAACCATGATTTTTTCAGTCTTCTGCCTTGGTCATAAAATAAACCAGTCTTCTTTTATTGGTGGTAAAGCTACTTAGGAATGTTTAAAAAAAAAAAAAAAAGAAATATACAGAAACCTAGTAATACTTGTCATCTGATTATATCGAGAGATCTAAAAATATCATTGGCCCTTATAAGTTTCAAAATTATTTTTGCATTTTAATGACCCAGACACAAACCTGGTTTTTCAATGTATAGAACAGTAGCTTATATATAAACTAGATACATCCTTTGTATACACACACACAAATACATATAACAGAAATGTACTTATATGCACCTTGAAATAGAACTATGTCCTTCTTAAATATATTTGTAAAAAAATGTTTATTTTTCAGTGAACTTAATGGTGAAAAAAAATCTAGATGTCATCATTTTTATTACAAAAATCTCAGCACACATGCATTTAAGTGATAGGGAAGATGTCTGTGATAAGGGCACTAACTGGAAAAAGGATTAAGTGTTGCTGTAACAAGTAAAATCATCACAGCACTATATACACCTGTAATGGTCTACTGTCATAGCATCTGTATTGTAAAAATAGTTTTGAAGATACCCAAAGTTTGTTAAGTACTTTCTATATTAATATAGCAAATTTCATCCCTATTCACAATCTTTTTCAGCATGATGCTCCAAAGGACCAGGGCAGACCTCAATGATCAGGACAGTATCTACATCCAATACAGTACTGATGGAAGCCTATTCAACCTGAGGCGACTGAAGGCCCACACTAAGACCTTAAACCATCTTGTCCGGGAGCTGCTTTGTGCTGATGACGCCGCCCTTGTCACCCACACAGAAGCAGCTCTGCAACATTTAACATCCTGCTTTGCAGACGCTGCTGAGCTCTTTGGGATGGAAGTCAGCTTAAAGAAGACAGAAGTTCTCTATCAACTGGCACCTCAGGAAGACTTCCAACATCCCCGTATCACCATTGGCAAATCAGAGCTCAAATCAGTCCAACAGTTTAATTACCTTGGTAGCCTCATCTCCTCGGGTGGTAAGATTGACAGAGAGATAGACAACAGGTTAGCAAAGGCATACAGTGCTTTTGGAAAACTACACAAAAGAGTTTGGCAAAATAAACACTTGAAGAAAAGTACAAAGATCAGTGTTTACAGAGCCATTGTGCTGTCTACTCTCTTATATGGATCGGAATCATGGGTCATCTACCACCTGCGACTCCTAGAATGCTTCCATCAACGTACAATCCTAAACATCCACTGGTCAGATTATGTGACTAATAGGTCTGTCCTAGAACAAGCAGCAGTCACAAGTATTGAGGCCATGTTGCTGAGAACACAGTTGTGCTGGGCAGGGCACGTCTCCAGGATGAAGGACCACCACCTCCCTGAGATCTTGCTTTATGGTGAACTTGCCACTGGCTGCTGCAAGAGAGGAGCCCCAAAGAGAAAATACAAGGATTCTCTGAAAAAACATCTCAGCCTTGGCCATATTGATCAACATAACTGTTCTACTCTGGCCTCCAATCAGGAGGTCTGGAGACATACTATCTATAACTCTGCTGCTTCCTTTAAGAATGCACACAGGATCACTCTCGAAGAGAAATGACAATGCAGAAAGAATCGTGTCTTGAAGAATTTATCATATAAGGAGTCCTTCTGCTGTGCCTTTTGCAGTCGGACGTGTCTATCTCATATTGGCCTCTTTAGCCACCAGTGTGCTTGTAATAAATGTGGGTAGAGCCCTTCCTAAATCTTCGTTCGTGAAGCCCAGCCATGATGAATATAGTAAATTTCATCTTCTTATTGCAACATACAGTTGCAATTTACTTCATTCAAGGCATTATTGACATACTTTAGAACAAGAGGTTACTTTTATATAGCCTTTAAGCTACAAAGAAGTCAACTACAAAGAAGAAGCTAAATCATCAGCATTTTATTCCCTTTTCTTTCATCACCCACACATTCAAAATGTGTCCTCACCTTATTAAAAAATTTCCTACTTGAAATGGTTAAAATTTCATTCATGCTTATAAAGAAAATTTGACTTATCTCTTTGCCCTACAGAATCATCTGAGCTACTTCAGATCTTGAGATACATCACACTATAAAGAAAAGGAAAACGATTCAGGAGACCCCTGCTCTTTATGAGACGGGTGTTTAAGGTCCAAGATCTCCAAGATCATTAAAAAACTGGCAGAGGATGGAAGCATATAGAGAACAGACAGCTACAAATCACTTTCAGAGCATGAAAGTATCCAAAGAATGACTTTATTCCAAAACAAATTCTTTCATAATTTCACAGTAGAAACATATTTGAATACTCAGCATTGTTCATCTAATCTGCTGAAATGCATTTTAGTAATTAAAAAAAAAAACACTACAATTTTGTGTGATGAACCTTTCATTAGATTTTAATTTTAACTAGACAAGAGCAGCCATTTTGACCTTCTAACATCCTGCTCAGGACACTGAACCTTGCCTGAGTAAAGCTGTGCACATGTAGTATCTAGACAATTTTGTCACTGCTCATCATCCCTCCTTTTAGCTTAATTCAACTTCTTAAAGCCATTTGAGCATGAATATAGTTTCATTCATTTGAGAAACTGTTGTCTTTTGATGTTTGGACATCACGCTGGTGTTTCTGAGATTTCAGGTTAAAAACAAAATACCAAAATTTGATTAAAAAAAAATAAAAAAAATGGCAGCTATAAAAAAAAAAAAAAGATTAAATTGAAGCCCTTGCTGCAAAGTAGTTGCTAAATAGAAACTTTGCAAATTCAAACAATAACAAAACAGTTTTATGGTAAGTTTTAGGAGATGCATTGTTTAGAAGTTTTTTGAAAATAATGGAAATAAGGCCTACTTGCATAATTCATCACAGCATATCGTAACAAGGGAGAATTAAGTAACATATTTCTCTCAAGATGTAACTTGAAAACAACAAACAAAATTACAGGAGGCTTGTGGAGATACTAGTTAGATTTGCATCTACAGAAGACAATGGAAATACATCAGTTTACCCTCACTGTGGACCCAGTTCACCTAAAATTAAATGAATAAGAATAAATTGATTAAATTGGAAAGTTATATGCAACCACCTGGAACATAATTGTAACTAAGTTCTTGGATACGTTGTTTTGAATTAACAGAGAATGTTAGCTCAGAAAAACCTGGTATACAAGTTTTCCCATTATTCACTGTCTATTCCTTTACCATGCCCATTCTTCTGCTCAGATATTTTCCTGCCACTACATTTTAATGTATAATTTCTAGTTTCTTACATATCAAAATGAGTTCATACGCAGCACACAAAGTAATTAGTACTATAAATTCAAAACTAGAACTCTACTGAATCGCCTCCCGCAACCTACTTGCCATACTTTGGTTTGATGCAGACCAGAATACTTTTGGCTTTCTGGGCTTTGAGATCACATTGCCTGGTCATGTCCAGCTTTTCATCCACAGTACACCCTCAAATCCTTCTCAGCAGGGCTGCTCTCAATCCCTTCATCTCCCATATTGTATTAACACCCAGGGTTGCCCCACCCAAGTGAAGCAACCTTGCACTTGGCTTTGTTGAACCTCAGAAGATTTACACAGAACTATTCCTTCAGCTTCAGCACGACACTGAACTAAACGGACTCACCCAGATGTTCACATGTTCACATGCAGGCTAAGCAGAAAGGAATTAGGCTTTTAAACCATACAAACAAAAGGCAGAAAGCATTCCACATGGATTTACATCTTTTACATTAAGGAATATTTTACCAAGGATTTGCTTTTGAAGATTTTACCTCCTTTTTCCTTCAAACCTATTTAGATGCTAAAAACAAAACCATGGAAGTTGTGGTTGAAGATATGACACAAGGCTTTAAGGAAGAGGTAACATCTTACCTCTTGCCAGACCACCTGATACAATCAAGAGAAAAGATAGTCAAGAGACAAAAGCATTTCTTTGAGGAAAAGTTTGGTTAGGTCTCAAACAAAAACAATCTGAAAAATTCAACTTACTCCTAATGATGTAACTGCAGCGTACCTGCTGATACCATCCATTTGGTCTGAATCCTAGCTCTATACCTATCTGCTGTTGAGTGACAATAGATGTCACTGTATAAATGCCTGACTGATTATAGACTCCTGGTGTTTGGTTTTTTTATGAAATTAATTAAATTTCTTTGATCAAATTAAAAAGCTTGAGTTCATCTGAAATTGCACTTTTCACTATAATTTTTCAGAGGATAAGGTACCAACTTTTCTCAGACTGTCTCTCTGAAAAGACCTTATGCTTACACTACAATGCTTTTACCTTGGCAACATCTCATTACTATTGGTTAACTGTCTGCATGGAATCACCAAAATCTGTCCAGACACTGCTGCAGGCATCATCAAGCAGTTTCTGAAATCAATCACTGGTTCGATAACTGATAAAACTGCTTCATTTTGAATTTGAATTATTTGAATTATTCAAATTATTCATGTTTCTACCTTCTATTTTGTTATAAAAGAGGAACATATTGTGCATTTAAAATCTAAACATAAGAAGAAATTAATTGCAGTTCACACAGTTTTTGTTTGGATCCAGTATCCTGATGCCTTTTGAAACCTTCTGAAGCAAATTTCGCTGGCCTTGTTTACAGTGTAGTTCTGGACAAACCAAGGAAAGTCAGACTTTATGATCTGAACACTACATAAATTTGACATTTAAGTCTTAATAGTAATAGATACAATACATATACATGTATAGACACACATACACACACACATATATATATAAAGTTCATAATAGGTAATATTTTACCTTGATAATGGGCAATTAGAGAGTTGGGGTAAGTTGCTTTCCATTTATCATGTTTTCTGAAATTCTTTCTTTGTGCTAACAAAATGCACAAATTTCCCATAAACTAATTCCAGAATAAGTGTTAACTACAAAGTATATGAGGACGTCACAGTGACATTTCCAAATATGAGATTATATAGGTAGGAACTGTACGGGCTTTCTGTGAACAATGGTAGCACAAAGCAAGAACTCAGAGAGCCAGAGAATCTATCATTATTATCAAATAAGGTTATCAAAGGATAAACATAAATCAAAACACATTGAAGACCATGTTTTGGTCAAATTACCTCATTTTAATACAATTTATTGCTCTATACTCCGTATTAAATATACACACTATCTGCAAATCCAGAAATATCTTCCTGGTCAGCTTTCAAAGACACAATAATGAGCCTGTGTTGAGGGGAAAGCTTTAAAGAATTGTAAGATGCCTACCTGGGCAGGAATGCAAATTCTTATTGCCACATACAGAGTTCAAAACTTTTTTCCATATTAAAAATATCTTTAACATTTTATGAATCGGAGCTATCATGAGCTTTGCATCTAAATGTGTCTAAATGGCAATTAATAGCAGGCAACTGCTGAGTTTAAATTGATTACTATGTCTCATTTTGCGATAGTCTCAAATTTATCTGTATAAGAACATAAGTTCTGTAAAAAATAAATTGACTTCTCAAACAGCAAGATGCAAGGAACTTAAGCAGCTGGATGCTACAGGCACATGCCAAATTCTCAAGGCTACAATGTTGCAGATTTTTTCAGAAAGACTGGCATGTGCTTAAGTACAGAAAAAGACCATTATTTTTCACTTTCTTTTCATGTATTGATGTTCAGAACACAGAGTTCTTTATAAAGATATAGAAAGCAAAATCAGATCTCAGAGCAAGTACTGTCCAAAAATAAAAATATGATGCTGAAACATTTTAAAAACACTGGAAAAAGGGGTTATATAGTTGATTACTAATTTTTCCATCATACTCCATTTTTAAAGAATTACCCCAATTTTCACAGCTATCACTTTTAGAGTCACATGTTTATTCTCTCTCTGCTTACCTCATTAGTGATGAAAGTCGCAAAGAACAGCTCAACTAGACTAAAATAAGCAGTACCTTTTATTGCACCTTTTATTTTATTCTCTCATAACTAATTCGTATGTCTCAAAATGATTAGTACTTACCAGAAAAACCATCTTTAGATAAGCAGCAGAGAAAAGTTTCATACAGAAAAAAGTTTGTTTCTTGTTCCATGACAAGTTCGTTCAGATGTCTTGCAACTACTGGAAACTAGGAATGTGAATCTCTTACTGTTTTGATCAAGATCCAGCACATAAGAGCAGTAGTCAGTAAGGAACATTTCTTCCATATAGCTCTTCGTGAGTCCATATTGCCAGGGCTTGGTTTTTCAGCTTGATATGAAAAAAAGATGGTTTAGAGTTAACAGTTGACACACTCACATTGACTGAAATGAGCATAAAACACATTGTGGATTTTTTTTAGTGTTATTATTTCAATAATGATAATTGCTTTTTTATTTTCTCATGTATCTAATTAGATTGCAACCACCTAAATATAAATTTAGATTCTGCTTATGATGCTCTGATCCCTTTGAAGGCTTAAATTGGATTAAACATATCCATTTTTCCTTCCCCGATTTTTGATGCATACAGCTTGCTTAAGTTTTTCATACATAGTTATACTACATTCCATAATAAAATGTCACAAATTAAATCCAAAACTGCTACTGTCAATGGTTTCTAATTATAACTTGCTTGGTAAGAATAGGATGACATAAAAAAAAAGGAGAAGCGCTAAGCGAAGAGTAGTTTCTATTTTTTTTTTAAATTTTTTTAAATGACAAATAGGTGGTTGGAAGAGACTGGTGAAATTTTATTTTTAATACACTTCTCTTCCTTTTTAAAAATACTCATATATAAACAATTTATTTTTCACAGAATATTAAATTCAGAATATTTAAATATTTAAAACAAGACAATACATTGCAAAGAAAAACTACATAAAGAATGAATATTTCTCTGCTCGCATAACACGATGCTATCTCAGTTTTCATCAAAATGAAGCATAAAAATAGGTACTGGAACAAAAATGTAAACATCATTAGCATTGCAACTGACCAAGATAAGCAATGATAATTATCAAGATGCCTCACAAACTTTTCAGCTAAAACAAAAACTGGGAAGTCAAGTATTTGGCAACACTGAAAGAAACTATCATATTATTACATTGCTTTAAAAGAAAGATTATTGTTCTTCTTTAGTTGTGGCCAATGGCAGTAGTTACAGAGTTCTGTGTTCTATTAAAATGACTATGAATTAAACATTCCTGCTTCTGTAATGTAACTTTATGTGTCAAAACAAACATAACCAAGAATACATGTATCGTTGCTACTGCTTTATGAATAAATAGTTTTCATAATCCACTGGAACAGAAGACTATACCTAAACTTGCTTTTACTTCATTTTTTACTAAACTAGGAAATTTTTCTTCCCTCGACACTTTCTCACTTTGCTCAGGTAAGCAGTAATTCAGACATGTCACAAAACCTGTTTATTCACAGTTTCCCAAGCATACAGATTGTATCAATGTCATGGTAAGGCAAAGATCTATTCTTACAGAAGATGTAACAGTATTAAATCAATCTGTAGTTAAAAGCCTAGAAGTTCTTTATTTCTACATGACTTGTGCTTCTGATGAAGAATTAGCTCTTAGCATGCTCATTTTATCAGAAAATCTATCCAATCTGTTTGTACATACAAGATGGTCAGTAGAAAGCTGTGGTATTACATTATTTCTTAAGAATTTATTGTCAAGCAGTACAGAAGGTATGGAATTTCTGACTTCAGTGTAGTGACTTAATCAGTTGCTATCTTTAATTAATCAGCATGACACGAAATGTTTTATGTTACTAAACTTAACCTTTACACAGCAGGTATGTATGAGAGTCATAAAGTTGGCATTCACGGTTGGCCATCAACACAGCAGGTTAATTTTTTGGGGTTTGCACTGCAAAGACAGCAAGGGGCTTTTGGGACACTGTTGATGCAATGTGTCAGTTACAATAAACTATATTTGTTACTAACATAATATAGAAGCTACCAAAAAAAAAGAATTTTAAAAAGTCATATTTAAATAAGAATTATCCCTTTGGGGACAAAAAAAATCTCATTCCAAATCTGACAAGTTAACTTCTACAACTCATAAGTCAACTTTAGAAAACCAAATTCATCCCAAATACAAATTTAAACTAAAAAGGACTTTGGACGTGAATTAACAGTTCATAGAAACACTCAAATCCAGAACTGGCCTTTTTTTAATCCTCAGCGCATATAAAAACTGCATTCTTGCAGAAGACCATCACCAAAGATGCTACTGTAAGAAGGAAGACAAAAAATAAAATGCACTTTTTTCTCTTTTCTATCATAAAGCTCACATATATTAAAAAAATGAAATCATCAATAGCCCTGACCTAGGACATTCCTTGTTCAACAAAAACCACTGACTGTCTGGAAGAACAGACACTATTTTTGCATAACAGGGTTAAAACACAAAATTGCCCAAACACAAACTGAGACAGATTTTTTAAAAACTCATTTGGAAAGTAATGACGGTATCTAAATATGATCATAGTAGCTCTATAAAAGGTGGTACTTCCCAGAAATACAATTTACTACAAAATGACAGAAATAAATGTAAGGCAGTTAGAGGCTTACAGATTTCCACTGCCATATGGTATCACAGCATTAGATGAGCATAAAATAATAGCAACCTATTGTAAAATTAATGGAGTAATTTATCTCATAAAATGAATTTTAAAATCCCACATGAAATAATGCAAAAATTTCCAGGAGCTAAATACCTTAGTAAGCAGAAAGCCTCCATTGTACTTGATTTTACTGTTGGCTTAGTTTTTATACACCATGGGTTTTCAAAGCACTGTAGTCTCAAGAAATTACTGGTATCATAAATGCCAGACAATGGAAATTTTTATTAACCCTACCTAACAAAATTTTAAGTCCCAAACAGCCAGTTTAAATGTCATGTTAGTGGGACTGCTCATCTTGAATGGGGCAGGAATATAGCTTTAATACAAAATACCAGAGGTAAAATAGATAATGAAGTTGAACCATGCACTCCTATGACTGAAAAGTGAGGCAGTGAATCTACGACACTCCCCAAGGCAAAACACACCAGCCTGATGGTAAACATGGAGTACTTGCTCTCAAGTGAAAAGTAATAGTTAAGAACAGTGGAAGAAAATAAAAAAAAAAAATTAACCTACATGCATAATTCAGCCTGGAACATAGATGTTTGTTTCCTGGAAACATGTCTTTTTCCACAGAAGCACAGGGAATGGAAACTGAGGAAAATACCTCAAAGGAATGGCCTGTCTTTCACTTGACAAAGATGCTGCTTTTCAGTCCCTGCTGCATGTTTTGTAGTAAACACACCAGTTTTAGCACATCTCATGATGTAGTTGTTTTAGTTCTGTATTTACACTGAACACACCCACTGTTACAGCCCTAGAGTACTAATACTTCAGTTAGGAAGTTTCTTTTCCATTCTAGCTCTACCTGCACCTGCTTCAACAGCAGACATTTGTATTAAACTGTTCTGAATGAATTGACACCTCCAAGGAAATTTTCTCATCTGTTGACCCCAAGTTGCTGTCCAACTTCAACTTTGTTGTCATTAAGTAACAGGTATTTCATTCAGCATCTCTAGTTTCTCTTCACCTGTGATCTTTGGAGGAAACCAGATGACTGCTCTTTCTTATCAGGTCCTTCTTTGATTTCCCTAATTTACTACACAACAAATTTCCTACAGATGTCTCTGTACCAGGGAGAAAAGTCACTCCACTTTCGTATATTCCAGAAACAAGACTAACATCAGCATACCATGCCATATATAGGGTATGATACCTGAACTATTCCTTATGCTAAGTCCATTTTAGCTACAAATAAGCTAGTTGCCTGAAAATAATTTTTCTTAGCTACTCTGCCTACTTTTCTCCTAATAATCACCCTTCATATATTAAATCCTTACTAATAAATTGATAGCAAGTATGCACACAGTAAATAAAAGATTTATTCTGCATATTGATTTTGAAACACACACCATAATTGCTGCTTTTCAAACCAGTACTTTAATAATCATAAATTCATTGACTTTATTTTCTTATGTATTAGGTCAAAGTGTTGTGTTGTGTCTTTTTCAATTAAAAAATTGTTGTACAAAAACAGGAAACAGTCTAAACATTCAATATACACTAAGAAAATGCTTAAAGAGATGCAAAAGTTGGGAAACTTGTCACTACCAATGTAACAAACTTTTCACTGTTCATAGTATAACTGTCTAGTACTTTAAGTAATTAAAACATCCATAACCTATTTGGAGACAGAGAATTCATACAAAAGACTGAGTTGGATCTCTGTATTGTATATCCACAATCTAAATTAACAATTTTGGTCAGCAATCCAGAATTACACAAAATAACTCGGCAAGTCTTAGCTCTGCAATTAACTGGGGCACATGGTGTGCACTGGTTTTAATATGGCTCCAATCTATTAGTGATTCAGTATGAAGACCATAATTCTGACAATCTACTAAAAATGTTTTAGCCTTTATATAGAAGCCATTTACCTGCATATGCAAGATATGTTTAGAGAGAGAGAACAGAGCTAGAAGCAATATAGTTACTAATCACTCAAAACACTGTATATATTCTATTCTCTTTGGGTACCATATTTAACTTTTCAAACATATTAACAACTTAATAATGAGATAATTTTCAAGTTACAAGACAGTTATTTTTAATAACACAAGAATTTTACTAATATGAAAAAGAAAAATAGTAGCAACACTAAAAACCTCAGTGTTTTCAGAACTGTATCTAATCTCATTTTGTACATTTCACAATCAGAATGGTTATAATCTCCCCTTATTTGTGTAAGAAAATAAATAAATAAAAAACACGCAGTGTTCGGCATTCTATTTCTCCATCAGTAAAAATGCTGAAATTCCAAATGACAAAAAATCCAACAATCTTTTAGATTCTACCTAATGACAGAGAATACCACAATTAGTACCATTCCTACACTTGTCCTCTTTCACATTCATGATTTAATGTAAAACTGCTACTAAATCACATAAGTTTTTGTTTGTTTTTTCATCACTCTCTTTTTTACTGTTTTTCAGTAAATCAAATCCAATTTTTTCCTGGCTTCTTTTTGTGTATTTTTCTCCAATCTTTGTTTCTTCCCCTCTGTCCCTCTAAGACAGTCTCGTACTAAACTAGTCTACAAGTCTAGAATATTTTCTCACAAGACAATCCTCTCTTTATCCTTTAAAACATTTATAAGCCTTTGCTTCCTTTGTGATAATTTCTTTTTTTTTTAATCCCTTATTTATTTGTAAAAGGTTAGAGTGCTTGATTAAATCAAGAAGCATGCTAAAATCAGAGTTCTGCAAAACTAAGAGGTTCTGTATTTTCATGGACTTTAACTTCACTAGTAATTCAGACCACATTCTTTAGAGCACTTCTGTTCCTACTATTACTTAATTAAATCTGTTTGCTAGCTCCATGAAGTGGTATCTAGAAAGCTGTTTTTCCACTACTTTAAAAACAAAAAGTGTTGACAAGATTTTCAAATATTGATTAAAGTTTTTGTTACATCGCTCACTGTGATAACTAAAGTTATCTTGTTGGGTTTTCTAACTAAAGTAATTCTAAGATAAAGTTGCCATAAATCTTACAAGAGGATTGCTCAGAAAGAAAAAACAAAGCTTCAAGACATTTCTGAGCAGCTGGGAGTCCAATTTCAAATTATCTGGATTTATAGTTGGCTCTCTCTGGAGAAGATCTTAGCATTAAAAAAAGGGTTTTTTAGGATTGATGTACGTCCTTAATCATGATCAGTCCTGCCATACCCCTTAGCGTTAGATAATTCATAAGTTTATTTCAGGGTCTGGAGGCAGACATCCAGCACTAAGAGATGCAACACTTGAATACAATAAGATAAAGTTTTCAGTTGTGATGAAAATATAAAAATGTGTAATCCAAACAAGAACACCATAAAAGACATTTATACATACATACATAGAGCAGAATTTATCATTCAGGGCCTTCTAAAAGTAAAGAAATAAGAAAATAGTTTTTAATTAGGTATAACACCTTGTAAATGCTTTTAATGTTTACTATCTAAAGCTTATATGGAAAGTCACTACTGAGTTCTTTCAATTTATTTCCCTTTCCTGTAAGTTCCAGACTATCAAGGATAGAGGAGGAGGAGGATTTAAGCTGGAATCTTTTGTTGGTTTTTTTTTCTATTTCACAGAAAAGGAATCATGGAGAATATTATAAAAGACAAGCGAGAGGCATATTCTCTACCTCCTAGAAATATGAATATCTCCTAAGTACTTATAAAACACAAAAAATGTAAATACAGACCTTCAAACTACAAATACTGTGTTATGTAGACTTGACAGACATTTAGACATCTAAACAATAAAACATATCCATGTCATTGGAACAAAAATAACTCTATGGATTTAAATCTTTAAACATTTTCTAAAGAATTTATTTTACTTTTTTTTTCTTCAATCCAAGCAATTTTTGTTAATCAACCTCCATACATTTCAGATTCATGGAAATTTAAAGATCAGGTAAAGGGCAGAATCAGTAGTACACTATACTTGTGTATTAGTGGTCATAAAAGACTATATCTAATTAAGTCCTCTTCAGGAGTACTGCATACTATCAGTAGCCTAATGGCAGTCTAGCAGCAGTTTACATGATTACAGCTTCATAGGGGATTAAACCTGCCAACTTCGTTTTATAGTTCATACTTAACAGAGACTTTATTCTTATCCATGGTAGATTTCAATAACTGGATTAATTTTTAGTTTGCTGAAAGCATTGCAAAGGGAACTGTCCTTTCTAAATAGCTCGAAAATAGAAAAAAAAGGAATAAGCAGGCATGTTGCCATAGACACAGGTGTTATGCATTAAACAGTCACAAAACTATTCTCTTTCTACAGGTTACCTCCAGTCATAAGCTAGACTATAATTATCTAACTTGCTCTGTCAGCCAGTGGATGCAAGTATGCCCATGACATAACCAGGAAGGACACGATTCGGTTTCACAAGGCAACATGATTAACCAAAAAAAATTGCAACTGATGAAGGTTAGAAGTAGAGTACTGACAAAGACTAACATGCAGATTCTGAAGTCCTATCCAAAAGAGGCCTTCCATGTGTTTCACTTTATGAGTAATCCCATTCATTTCAGTGGCCTATGCACTCAACTGGCTTAGCATTTCTGTTGAGGTACAAAATTCACACACAGTACTCCTCTTACTAGAGTAGTTCTTCTAAACTGGAAAACTGAGCTGAGTTTAAAGGTACAAAATCCCCTTATGTGACCATCCTGCAGAAATATTTCTTTAAACATCACCTGAAGAAGGGCTCAAGCTCTCAAAATCATTTGTTCCCTCTCTCACACACATACATATGCTATATCCATCGTTCTAACAAAAATAATTTTCCTCTTCCAACAAACACAGTCCCATGTATAAATTTAGACAAGCATAACTACTCTAATGCAGATACTATTTACTGAGCAAAGGCCCTGCAGCACAAATCCTAAATCTTTAAGACTCATCCCTTCAATTTGCAATATTTGGCTGAAAACAAGAAATAACATCCATGTGTCATCCTCAAAGGCTATCAGCATATGCAGGGTTAAATATTTTCATAACTTATAAGAATATGTAATCTAGGAGATAGCTTGTGTTTTTTCTTTTAGCATAACACAAAATTTGTTCAAATGAGCTAAGATGTACAAAAAATTGGCTGAACCCACTCTTTTTCATTCACTAATTTAAAACCAATAAATTAACGTGGGAAGTTTTCTTACCATGGCAACTGCTCTTCTTTCTGCTGTTGACAAGACAAATAGTGGGTTTTGTAGCTTTTCAGTGTTTTCTTTGACCTGAAAATTGTAGAGAACAAAGAAGTGTTAGTCTTTTTAAAAATACCTCCTTTAAAATTGTCTTCTGGAGTTTTAATTCATATGAACCCTGTTAACATGAAAACTAATGATCTGAAGTGAATTCATTCATATCAGACAAGTTTTACATTATTCTAAAACAAAGAGTACAAGTTATATTAATAAATCATTAAATATTAAAACTTGGAGAATAAAAAAACATGGTTATTGCAAAAGCAGCAGCTTTGCATTATTTCTCAACTTATATATTTATAATTATATAATCATAATGGTATAATTATATTATATAAGTAATATTATATAGTAGTAGTATTATATAATTATAACATTCTAATGCTTATATTATTACATTTGTGTAATAGATGCAAAAGGAAACACCAACTACAAGAATCAGAAAACCCTCCAAGTTTCATTTTGACATTTGTAGCTTCACTCTTAAAATTATTTAATGCTATACTAACAATACAAGAACAATTTATTTGAATTTCCCTGAAAGAATACACTTCATGCAGGTTATAATATGCATCCATCATACTTTGTAGCAATGCACAATACAAGCATTTTAAATCATGCACCCAGACAGTAATATCCTCTGAGTCTAACATCAAAATTATTTTATTCCAGTTTCCTTCATCCAATTCAATCAAACACATAAGAACATGTACAAGTCTCAGTGACTTAAACTGTATTTGTGTTATTATAATGTGAGCTCCAATTCCAAAAAGAAAAAGTTACCAGAGATCCATGCACTGAGATGCCAGCACATCATCATTATTCAGGAAAAGAAGCAGACAGATAGAGTTGAACTCAAGTTGAACTGGATGAATTCCTGAATGAGGCACCTTTAAATGTCTACTTCTAGATCTACATGACAACAGCAATACTGCAGGGCTTCCAATATCCAGTGCCACATACACAGGGTTTGTCACAAGAATTGGGTATGGCATAAAAGGTTACTCCTAAAAACAAACTAAACAAAAATATCAAAGAATAAAAACCCATGACAAAAAGAAGCCCTATGATCAGGAGAGACAAGTCTAAGCAATTGGTTAGAGACCTGAGTCTAAAAACTCAGAAGTTCTTTTCAAAAAAATTAGAATCCATGGTGTTAGCAGAGAAAAGAAGTACTACTGTGAGTGGTGAACCGACCACAGATATACAACAGCTGGAGGGAAGGGTAGAATTGATTTAGAAGTATCTTTTTGTATTTATATTCTTCTACTACTCACAATTTTCATGCAACTTTTTTTTCCTTACAAGAAGTTTGTACACAATGTCTTATGAAGAAAGAAAAAAAGACAATAATCCTGAGATTACTCTATTTTCTTGCAAAAAATGCTTCAAAATTTTGAAATATTTTTATAATATTGAATAACATTTCTCAATATTGACATTTTAAAATTCAGACATTTTGGTAATTTTAATTCTTTAGGCATATTTTTGGCTTAAAGATGTTTTCTCACTAAGGTTTGGAACTTCTTCGCAGTCTACTTAAATCAATCAGTAGAATATGATATCTATGTGTATGCACACGTTATGTAAATGTGCCTGCTTTATTGTCCAAAAAGGCTGAGTAAAAACATTTCAAAATGAGGACAGGAATCACCAATTTTTGCTAGGAACTGGTTTTATTATACAGACCTGAAAACATGAATTATCTTCAGTCTTCTATCTACTCTTTATTAAAGAAGTGTCATGTCTAAATATATCTGCAATTAACTGCCATGACAATACAAAGAATAACTCATTTAAAAATTGTTTACACTGTGGGGTATGTGTGTTCCTACACTCTGAGGTGAAAGCACATTGCTTACCTGCACAGTGATTCCTCATCCAGATGTGACTGGGCACTAACCATCATCCCAGTTTCTGGAGATGGAAAAACTAGGTATGAAAGAGAGTGATGATCATATTTTCAATAATCAGAGCATGAGAATCCCTTCAAACATGAGCAATGTAGCCCAAATTTAGCCTCTAAACAGTATAACATTTACTGACTAAGTGTGGCAAATGGAAAGGAACAAAACACACTCCAATCTACAGATTAATCTTTGTAGGAAACAGATCCTTATATTGAATATTTACAAACATTTATGCTAGTTTTAAGGGTCTTCTTACTGCTAAAGAGGATACAGGGGCTATTGTAAATACATATGATGCCCTAGCTTTTTTAAAATTGTTAATTATCCAATTACTGTGATCTTTATCTTACTTTCCCAACTTACTTTCTAATCACATTTCTTACATTCTGGCCTGTTAAACTATGTCTTGCCACTCTGGATTTGTATCAAATTAGATTTAAATGTTAAAATAGCAAAAATGATGAATGAGCATGATTCTCTTAGGAGATAGGGCAGAAGAGCTAAAAATTTAGGTTTATATATCTAAAAAACTATAGGCTATCCATCTCTGAACATAGACAGATGATAATTTGCTTTCAGCAACATAAACATGGAACTCTGGCAATGAAACATTACAATGCTTAGAATTAATCATGTTCTTAAACACTTCCCTTCAGTAGGTAATGGTTTAGACAGAATCAGGTTGCAATATGTTATAAAACTCTATGACACATTAAGCAAGTAGGGAAAAACATATTTTAAAAGTATTATTATTTTGAAGTAGAGACAGGGAAGTTGTGACAAAGAACAGAAAGAGTATGCGACAAAAATATAAAACTAGGAAAGCTGAAGAGCCTAAGAACATGTTATTCAAAAAAGAGCAAGTAACATGTCTCATTCATCACCACCTTTTTTTTTGTTATTTCTTCTAACATTGCATAACTTCTTAATTATAAGTTGTCCTTTTAACTGCACAGAAAAGCCTAGATTTCATACCACTGTGAGTAAAATATGTTCTGCTTTACATGTCAAGAAGTGTCAAAACTGATTGGTTTTGCCTTTAAACTCATTATTTTTACAAAAGAGCAAAAATATACATTCAGGAACAAAAGCGCAGAAAGGAACAAAATGTAATCAGCACCTAGTTCTCCTTTCATTGACTAGTTCTCTTTTTTCACTGAGTACCAATAATTCTTAAAAATATGCTATTCATTCGGGAAAAAAAACACCTTCTAAAATTCACAGACATTTTGTGTCTTTACCTTCTTTTTAAAGACATATTTTTTAAAGTTACTTGATAATCAGCAGGGTCAAAGTACAAAAGTACAAAAATCTTGCTTTTCCAAAAAGAAGATAAACATTGAGGAGCTGAAGATACAAATACTGCTATCCTTACATATGCCAAACACTTCTTTTAAATTTCCATTTTCAATACTGTGGGGACTTGACCATTACAATAATGTCACAAGTAAATGATTGGGCTGAGTAAACAATTACTGTCAAAGGTAATGATAAAAAAGCAGGTTTTAATATGAATTAGTGAAAATTTATATTAAAGCATAAGTCTTACAGGTGTACTTTAAAGGCTTGCTAGTAAGGAGTTGACAGGTGAGCTGAAAAGCTATTTCAAATTAACATGTGTCAACAGCATAGGAGAGAGGAGTCAAAACTATATTCCCCAGCAGCATTGAGAATGAGTAGAATATAGAAAGAATGAGTATCACCTCCTGAGTAAAGCCTATAACATTATTCAGAAGAGTCAGATAAGGCTTTATGTCAAAATGTTAAATACATGGCAATGTGGTATCTTGAATCTCTGTAATTACTATCAGCACACACTCCCCCCAAGGTGACTCAGAACATTCACCTCGAACTATGATGATGTATGAAAAATAATCTCCTGACCATTCTCTTCAGTTAATGGCTACAGGTTGTTCATGCAGCCCAGCACAGAAATCATAAAAGTTGCTGAGGGCAGTTAACTCTGATTCTAACTGATCAGGGTCTGAGATCAGACATTTATTACTTTGTGATGTCATTGAGAAGGTATTTCTGAATATTTCCCTTTCCAGTGCAGGGTCTAAATGGCAGATAAAATAATGGTAGAGTGACGCAGAGTGAAAAGTGAGCTTCAAGAGAACCACTGAGTTGTAGATGACTTGCGTGACATATGAGCACTCAACTACAAAACAAAGAGAAGCAAATGAAAAAAAAGTACAGAGGGTACCAAGACTGTTAAAGAAAGTCACTGGTCAAAAGAGAAGACCAAAAAGAATTAGTACACAACCAAGTACCAGTGACTTTACATAATCAGGCACCAAACAACAAGAGAGCAAGCTGTGTGGATGTGTCTTTTAGAGAGACATTCTCCTACTTGCCCTCCCAGCCACATACCATTATTAAGCTGATGCAAGATGCAAACTTGCCAGTGGAGTGAAAGCATAATTCATTGTTCATGTATTTACTTACGTAAAATCATGCTTTTCCATATTACGATTACATCTTTGGTATTTCGTTGATAATTAGCTAAAGAACTTGTATTTTAGAGAAACAGCCTTATTTACCAATAGCCCTAAATAGGGGAAAAGAAGAAATCATTCACTTGAAGAAATCATTCACTGATGCTATTTATAGTGCTTCTTCATTAGTTAGCAATCCTATAAATTACTTAAAATAAACATACTATTATAAATCAGTTTGCATAAATAAATAATGCCAAATTAGAAACCATACTCACATTCCTTTGACCAACAACTGTATGTATATTACAGTATTTAAACTTCAAATTAATTTCATATTTACTGTATTTTGAATTACAAGATTAATTACTAATGTCCTAGAATATTGGTCTTACCAATATTAGGTTATATACTCTGAATACCAGCAGATCGCAAACACACATATTTGGTCCACAAATACTTTTATGTCTGAGTTCTATATTCATATAGATCTCATAAACATCAACAGTTAACTAAAAAATGCAAAACTACACAGAAACAATTAATTTAGCAGTCACAGACCACTACAATTATTATTTCTTGACAGTTACCTTACTGTTGTATTATTCACATTATTACAATACCTATCCTGAAGGAAGAAAAACACATATGGTTTACTTTACACTGCTCTTTTGAAACAGAATTCTCATTTCATATTGCCCAAATCTCAGAAAACCCTGAAAAAACATAACTCATGCCACAGCTGTCTGTGGTACGAAAGTAAACAGACAGCTGTCTGTACTTACACACGAAAGTAAACCAGCAATTGCTTAATGTACGCATAAGTTTTGTGTGAAGTTAAAAGTGAACACTTAGATACATTTCAAGGCAAATACAGATCAACTACTAACCAGTCAATGGGAGGATGTGTGGGCATATGAAGTCTTGAGATCTCTTCAGTTTCTTATAAAAGAGCATTCTGTGACTATGTAATTCTCTAAAGGAGTTTAATACCTTTGCCACAGGCAATAACTACCTTCACAACACACTAAAACTTTTAAGTATGTTACCAAATAATCAACTTTTCCACATTTTCTCCATAGTTTGAAGCACTCTAATGAAGACATTGCTGTTATCATCACTGTTTTTTTCAGTTTACTCAGTGAGACCATAAGCACATTTCCACCCCAGAAGCGTTTCCTCTCATACAAAAAGTACAATCAATTTTATTTAAGTACAATTTTAGGAAAATGTTCGTTATTTAAAGATTTTCTGGTATGAATCTTATACCAACTCAGCATTTTCCTAAATTACTAGAGTAATATATGTTTAATAACAAGAGAGATTGCTATTAGAATACAACACTCTGGGTTTTTGTGAACTGTAACTGGTGATTGAGTGCCTAATTCATAGTATGTTCTTTTCAACTTACACAACTGCAGGGATTTTACATCTACAGAACTTTTTCATGCAATTGCAACATAAATTACATTAATCTGAGTTATCATGACTTCTGTTTTTCAGAAAAGAAATCTGTCCCACATGATCAAAACAAGGCATTTTTTAAAAATCAGACAGGTTTAGATCAAGTAAGCCTAGTACAAACAGATCACGTGGTTAAAGAAGATAGAAAAACAACTTTGGAATTGATCTGGGATAGTGAAATGAAAGATGCTGTCCTTAAAATTATGTACCTGGAATAAAAACTTTAAATAAAACCCTACATAATAGTTGTGATTTAGTTCTGCTCTGAAAATTGCAGTGGCACATGACAATTTTTTTTTTTAAATCTAAGAAAAGATAACATTCAAGCAAATGTTTATGCACACAGCTGTGTTAATGTGTCTCCTCCTTAGACTGAATGGATTGCAACAGTTCTGAATTTGAATAGCAGCAAAAGAATAATGAGTTCTGTACATGTATACCTGGCAGCCTGGCAGCCTAACCAAGCTACTCCCCTCCATTATAAATGTCAGCACTTACATCTGGCATTCAAAGCCACTTCCAGCAACTCAGGAGAAAATATATTTTGAAAATGCCAGAATAATAACAGTTCAACTGAGACTATTTCACTTACAGTCCTAACACATCCATTACTTAAAATACTTCACACAGGGGAGAGCTGAAATATTTTAACTGGTTAAGTTATACAGACTTTGGTGAGTAATACATAGGCAGCTTTTCTACTCCATCTACAAACTCTAGGATGCATCAGGTTCCCAACCAAATGTGAAAATCTATGAGAAAGCATCCCAGAAATTGTAACATTTATTGTATAATGATTTGCCTTTCCTTTAATTGAGAAAAAAATTACTATTATTTGTAGTGAATGTTAAAAAGACCTATTGACTCCTTCTGATGAAGCAGCATTCTTACAGTGATCTCTCCCACACTGCAACCCAGACATGGGATATGAAATTATGCCCAGTCTCAAAGACAGAAAGTTAACTTATAAGGTTAAAGTAAAAAAATGGATACGTTTTTCTTCATTTTATAATTTGACAAGTTCACTAACTTTACAGACAGCAAAGCCTTCATAAGTATGTAAAACGAAGTGTTATATTCGACACTTAATGGGATCTCAATCTTCTCAGAAAAAAATATAATTATTTCGATCAATAATAGACACAATGTTGTAAATTAATTTAGATATATTGCTTACAATAAAATTTAGTAATATTAGCTATATTTTCCTAAATTTTAAAGATCAGCATGTTCTATTTTACTAAGTTTTTACCCAACCTATTAAGATCTATTTATATTACAAAAAAAAAGCTTTTTTATACAGCAAAACTGCTGTATGCAAGTTAACCACTACACTAGGAAAGATTTTTGTTCTGAGCAACTCTGCTATAAAAAGCTACTAGAATTAATTTTTATTATTAAAATCACTAATTCCCATGTTTACCCTTTCATCAAACTGATATTACAGGACAAGTTGTCCTATTGAATGATTTATGATAAAACAGAATATTTATACTAGCATCAGAGTATTTTGTAGTCTAGACCGAGTGGGAACACAAATCAAACAAGCAAATTTAAGACTATTTAAGCACACAATTACACTTGCAATCAGCTACAGACTTTAAGAGTTCAGAATCTGTTTTTATTCTATTCTGTAGGACAAGCAAAACGTGACAGAAACTACAAATTTTGCTTGTGATTCACAGATACCTATGAATATAATTACAATCAGTGGTGGAAACAAGTCAAAATCATACTAGTGCTTTCAACTGAAAGATTTTGTTTTTCCCTTACGAAAAGTGCCATTGTATATTTTGGAAGTATAGGAACACTAAACCACTTCAATCATGAATTAAGATACATTTATTTTGTATAGCAGAAAACTCTATTGGATATTTATGCTATCTTGAATCTAAAATTTTTGAATGCTGCACATGGATTATTGAAATAAATTCTTAATAAATTCACTTATACTTGAAAGCATCTTCATCCCTACTTTACTGAGGAAACAGGAACCCTAACACAGATTTTAGTCCTAAATTTAAGCAAAATCGGTCACCAAAACTGATTTAGAAGTTATCCACAAAATCTGTATTTCCTCACCAAGTAGATAAAGAAATACCTCAACAAAACACCAGTCCAATATATTGAAGGCAAATATATACATAAATCCTTACAGTCTGTTTGACCTAAATAGTCCAGTGACTAACCCAGAGCCTCCAGGACTCCCATCTCCTCCAAGTCTGGTGGGGACAGAGGAAGCCTTTGTGCATATCTCTCCTAGAAGATCCGACCAAGCTGGGATCATCTGTGATAACTTACTTTCAGTCTTGTGAGGAAGTCCCTAGTCCTCAGCATGGCCTCACCTTGCCTGGGAGGCTAAGGAGGGAACAAGAGTTCTGCTGACAGCCTGCAAGCTCCAAGCCCACAGCTCAGGGAAGCTACCATCAGATCCGGCAAGCAACAAAGCCACCAACTGCTGTGTAGGGTCAGGAATGACAGACAAAGGACACATATGATATAGCTACATCCCAAGAAGGACAATGTATTGACCATTTTTATCTTATTTTACTTACAATATCCTGAACTTCAGTCTATTTGTCAGTAACAATGTACAGAGAACACAGGAAAAGTTCCACTGAGGATCACATGGAAAAACAACTACTGGGCAGGAAATAGAAAGCACAGAATTAATTATGCTTTCCATAAAATCAATTTTCTGGTTCAGCATTCCCTACACAGATAATTTTAAACTAAACCAAGAAAACTACTAATTTTCACATGCCAAACCTCTACTTTTGTTTAAAGGGACAGGAGGAAAAAACAGAAAGAGAAACCTTGTAGATCAAGATAAAACAAGGGAGATTACTTAGCAATTACCATTATGGTCAAACTAGACTCAGCTTAGGGAAAGTTGACTTCCCTTTATTGCCAGTTAAAATAGATTCAGAGAGCAAGAAACAAAAAGACAAACATTAAAACAACACCTTTCCTCCCCACATTTCCCAGGCTCAACTTCACCCCTTCATTCCAGACTCCTCTAACGATCCCAAGGTGGCATTAGGGGATGGGAGTTGCAGACAGTACATACTGATTTCTCTCCTCCACTGCTTCCTTCTCACAGTTCAACTCCACTCCAGCATGGATTCCCAACTGGCTGCAGTCCTTCAGAAAATTTTCCGCAGCATGGGCTCTCAAGAGATCACAGTTCCTGTCAAGAAAAATCTGCTCCAGCATGGACTCTCTACAGGCTGCAGGGCAAAATGTGCTCTGATGCCTGGAGCACCTTCGCTTCCGTCTCTCTATTTCCCACTCTTTTTGTTCCCTCTTCCTTTGCCTGTTTGATATTTTCTGCATTTCCTTGAAAATGTTTTTTCTGAGGCACCAAGTTGGCTGATGGGCTCAGGTATTCTGTGTGTGGGGTCCGTTGCAGAGCTGTCTGGAAATGGCTCTGTCAGGCAGGAGACATTTCCTATCCTCTTCCCACAGAGGACACACCTGCAGTCTCCCCATCCTGGTACTAAAACCTTGCCTCACATATTCAATTCCATATCAATTAATGGAACTACAAGGACGTAAAAAAGTCTCCCTCAGGAGTTTACCTACTGGATAAAAATCAACTGACAACCTGAGTAAGACAGAAGAATATACTTAAAAATACTGGATGGGCTAAATAAGGGGGACTAAAAATATATGTACTTTTGTATAGTTATACTTCATAATAGTTATACTGACCTAAATTTAACTTGCAGTCAGACTCTAGTTCTGGGAAAAAAATTGAATTCTGAAAAGACATTTATTCTTGTCAACTTGTAACAATTTCCTTTATTTAAAGTGTGTTTAAATCCCACTGTACCATTGTCCTTGGCATTGTCTGTTTGTAGTCGGTATATATGATTATCTGAAATCTATTTTTCTCATTAATTTCATATATTATCTATCTTATAAGAAAAAAACAAACCAACATTTACATATAACAGACTTTATTTTGAAGAATGCCAGCTATATTAGATACTTCTACGTTGTTCAGGCATTGCTCTTCTGCTTTAGCAGGTTATACCTTGATAAATCTTTTCCTTGTTAAATATATGTTAACTAAGTACCCTGCATGAGAAAGCAAAGCATAGTCAGTTAATATTAATGAAAAGGAAATAAGATCTTCAAGTTGTGTTACTCATTTGTACCCTTTTTTGACAGAGCATCTGATATGCAAGACAGATGCACAGAATTCCCCAGCCAGAGCTGTCAGTGAAGGCTTTCAACACAAGATTGCAAGCCAACCATTTCTTGTGAAAGTATCTACAGTGCTCCTTCACCTCTTTTTTCCTCATATTCAGACTTTTAGAGTGCACTAGATGATATCAGTTATACAAAATTTGATAGAGTACAGGTATGAGCTGGGAGTCTACAATCATTTATAGCATTTCTTAGTGAAACTAGTTATCTCAATGAAATCTTTTCCATTGTCACATAGTTTAGAAAATTGCTGCCAATAAACTTATTCCTGACTAACAATCTTGGACTTAGCAATGCTTAAAAACCCACCCTCTGGGCCAGGAAAGATGTTGATGGATCCCTCAGATGTAAATATTTACCAGTGGAGATAATTAAACATGCAGTGCTCCCATGCATAAAGTGGTAGGTCCCCTGAGCTCCTCAGTAAAAAGTTTAGTAAAGAAGATGTAATCCTATGTCTTATCTCCTGTGCTCATAAATCACTCATTCATTTTAGACAGTTTCTGGTTAAAAAAAAAAAATCACCAACAATTAGAATATTGGACTAGAGTTAGTCAAGCAATTAACAAGAGTTACATCTATTTAACCAGCTCATTTTAAAGAGAAAACATTCATCTATTTTTAAAGTTATGAGTATGTCAAAAAGTATCTTATAATTTCTTTAAAACAAATAATCAGCAATGTACTTCACTTTGACACAAAAAAAGCCAAAATACCAAACAACCAAATAAAAGAACAGCAAAAAAAAAAAAAATCACGAAAAACCAAAACCAACCACACAACACACCATGACAGTTTTTTTCACATTCCTCAAAAACATTATTTCAGCTGCGGGCAGAAATTAAGAATGGAAAAATTCAGCCAAGTGATAAGTTATTATGAAATAAAAAAAAAAATATTTCCAAGTATATAAAAACTGCAGCCTCACAATTCCAAAAGCTAACCTGCAAGATATTGAAATTGAAATAATCAAATCATTTTATAATGCTAGTGGATCAGATCAGATATAAATGAAAATTTTCAAGATAGTAATTCACTTTATCAATATAAACATTTACTGTTTATAGCTCAAGCAGTCCATATAATATTACAGCAGGAAGTTGTATAGTTAACTGGATGGTATTTCCTGAAGTGCTTGTTACAGGGAACATGGAACAACAGTTTTTTAAGAACTAGATGGAAAAAAAAGTGTTACAGGTAAAGATGGAATGATGAGATTGGATGTGGCACTTAGTGCCATGGTCTAGTAACCACGGCAGTGTTGGATCAAGGGTTGGACTTGATGATCTCAGAGGCCCCTTCTGACCCAGCTGATTCTATGATTCTATGACTTTCAAAGCTATAAAAGCACATATTGAGGTTTCTGGGGGAAAAAAAAAATCTCACCAGCCATTGAGATTTCAATATGTTATTTTTGTTTCTAAGACATGGAAGTCTTTATTGTGGCAATTAAAGCACCTATTTTTCACATCTGCATGCTTAACAAGAGGCCATCATTTAAACAAGCACATCTCTCAGTAAGTATTACAAATTTCACTCTATTTTGCGAACATTACTTTTCCCTAATGTGTAAATACCACCCACTATAAAAATCCTGTTCCACACTATGATGATGTTAATTTCTATATTTTTTGTACATCTGTACCATTTTGTTGCCCTGTAACTCATAAGTTTTCTCTTCGAAGTGATAGTTCCCAAAATGCATTACATACAGACAGAACTAGAAATTGAAATTCTGTTTCTTTTTGCTGTAAGACCTGCCAGATGTCAGTTTTGGTATTAATGGCTTTTACAGTACTCCCTGAGCCATTAATAGTTTCTAAACTAAGAAATGTAAATCAGCTCAAGACAATGTCACTGCCACATACAGCTGAAGTGTAGCTGAAAAGGGTATAAATGCAAACATAGACAAACTACGTTAAGCTTACTTCAAAAAGTCTGTTGGAGCTCTGCTGACTGAAGAAGTGTTTTTAAAGGTCTAAAGTACTATCAAATTAATTGTCCTTAAGTATTAGGAAATACACTAAAACAAAATCCTGATCCAAAAATCACTTAGGCTTTGTGAACTACTATATATACACAACACATCCGTTTGTACTGGCTAAAATAAGACTCACTGTGCACAGTGAGTTGTGAGCATACAACTATCTTACACATAGATTGTAAGCCTATATCACAGTCTACTTTTTTTTTCCATTTACTGCCTGGTACATCGAAGCACAGAACCTGAAAGTGGTAGCATTATTATATTTAAAAGTCTGTCACTTTCTCGCTCCTGGATACTTCACACAACGCAGACAAGCAACAGGCTTTTCGCAGATCCTTTTCCCCTTACATTTATTTTATGCATTGAATAAAGAACAGCTCAAGTTCAAACTGTCTGCATTCAACGCATTTTCAAAACCTGAAAACAGGGGATTCTCCCATAGCTTTCTCTCATTCAACCCATATTTCTCTTTGAACAAGGCAGATTATTTCTAATTTTTTTTCAGGTATACTAATTTCTATAGACCATATGCTTACAAATGCATTTTGCAAATCTTATGCTATTAGAGTAGTCAAATGATTTGTTCTATTTGCAGTAAAGACACACGTTATTATCAGATAAAGACAAAGTAGTCCAAATTCCATTCAGTAAGGAAACTTTTCCTACTGATTCAATAAGGATTGGATAAAGTATTTAGATTGCCTAAATGAAGTCCAAGACATCATGAAACATCCAGACAGCTTCTCAGGACCTTAACCCAAGTTAAACTGTCAAACCTTATTCTCTTGAGAACTTCCCATGCTTCTGCCATATTAATGTAAGCACAATCATTGTAACTGTAAATTACTACTAAAAGTGACTCCAGCAGCTGCCAAGTGTTAAGATATAATACTTAAAGACAAATTGGTCAAAACCTCCATACCTCTCAAATCAGGATAAAAGTTTAGAAGTGACAAAAATTTGCTATATTAGCATTACGTATCATGGATTTTTCTTGACCTCTGATATTTCAGTTTTTTGAGAAGCATTGACACAAATTACTACATAGCTACAGATATCAAAAGCTAATTCTATTAAGATTTCCTTATACAATAAACAATTTCTTCTTGAGAAATAACATAAAATAATATTACAGCAGTATTACCCTGTATCAATACTGCCTCCATCAAATTAATTTAATCTCCAGAAAGCTCAACTAACTTGCATATTCTAATTAATATCATGCTGAAAATAGTTAATGATGCTAAATTGCAGCAATCTTTTTTAAAGGGTCAAATTTGTTGATCTGCATTTAAGCTATAAACATCAGGCATGAAAATGAATTGGTTTTGAAGTAACACTAATTCTGAAAGGTCCCACTTAAGAAAATTATTTCCTTCCATAATTTTTTAATGTTTAATCAAGCCACCCAGTAAAGGATTATAACTGATAGAGAATTGCACTCTTCTATCTCTCTTCCTATTGCTCTGAGCAGAACTCCCTATTTTCTTCCCTGAAGTTTTCAGAGAAGATCCTGCATCAGGTAGTCTTCACCAGGATGTATGCAGGTACATAATAGAGTGCAGCTTTAACACTATGTTAACATAAGATTGCTTCCTTGCTGTTAAGAGATATTTTTGTTGATGTGTCATTTTATGCCACGAGATTTATATTCCCACAATAACTTCACACTATACAGATCGGCAACAGTAATTGGCAAGCACTAATTCTCATAAATTCTAGAGTATGTTAGTTCATTAGGAGTGCTAGTTCATATGCCCCCACTTGTAATGAATAAATAGCTGTCTTAAAAAGTCACTCCAGCACCTGTTGATATTCAAAGAGATAACCCACTGAAGAAAAGATCAAGTAGCTATAATGAATGATCTGCAAAGTAGCATTATTTTATCAGCAAAAATCACACTTTTGCTGATGGTCTTCAGTTCACACTTATAAGGTCATATTTTAAATGGAGAAAAAGTGTGTTGACAGCTACATTAATACTTGTATTGTATCTTTCACATTTTATCTGGGCACAAAATTAACAAAATGTTCCTGTGAAGAAAACATAGTTATATTTGTTTGGTCGTAAACCTGATGGATTATCTACTCTGCTTGCTGTCACACACAATACATGGCAGAGGTTTCTACACAAAAAAAGGTCAAAGTTTTTTTATTTTGCATGGTGGTTTCTTTAAGATACTACTGTCAAAATGTCACACTTCAAAAAAAAAAAAAAATTCTAACACACGCTGCTACACTCATATGAAGTTCATTTCCCTTGACAGTATTTGTTCAGCACATGGGTTTTTCAATCTGAAAGAGTATCTGTGAAAACTGGCAGAAGATAATTTAAAAACTGGGTTGTGAATAAGGAAGTCAAATATATTAAAAGACAAAGCAGTTTGTAACAAGACAAGGTTACAGGCCAGAACATGAATTCCACAAGAGGGTCTCATTAGAACAGCACAAACAATAGGTAGCCTTGATAGGGGACGGTAGGGGGTTCCACAGTGGGATGACTGAACGAGACCAGCCAGTTCAATCATCAGCAGGCGATTTAATCTAAACTACCAAATATCTTCAGAATAGCACATCACAAATCTAATACACATGGAACCTGAACGGAAACAGAATCGTCCCTCTGCAGATTCATTTTTTGTCAGGAGTATTTAAATACAAAAAATAAAAATTCTTACATCTGCAGAAAACTTTTTCAGGAAGCTGGAACATCATTTTTCCTCATTTAAAGAAAAAAAAGAATAAAAAAGAATAAAGAAAAAAAAGAATAAGATCAAAACACAACATAAAATGGTAAAAATAGGTGGAGCGCAACTCATAACAACGATACAAGCGTTTCAAGAATAGGAACATCTAGAGCATATTTCTTGAACAAAAAAGTAACATGCAATAAAAAAAATTGCATAAACAAGAATATATGATATCCAGATACACCACAGATTAAACATATAACTGTGACAGTGGTAGTTCATCTGAACATGCAAGTGCCGGTATCTAACACAGGATGTCACCCTATCAAACCTGAATGAGAACCTGATTAAACAATGATAGAAGTAATTAAATCACAGCAAATAGTATTCACATGACAATACCTTTTCCAGGAGGCCTTAAGAGCACGTACTTAAATGAACTGACAAATATCAGTGTATAAGATAACTAAAAGTCATCAGACATCTCACTTTCAGATAATCACCATCTGAAAATTACTAGGGTCTACTATTTACAAGGCAATAGAAAGTTCATTAATACATAATTATTAGTTTTAGTAACTAAATTCATTACAGTTTTACTGTTAATACTGAGGCATTTCAAGTCCTATCAAGGGTCATTACAAAGCCTTTAGTTGGTTTCCACATTCCCATACCTATTTTTCAAATAGTCATTAGATAAAAAGGCAAAATGTAGAATTAAAAAAAAAAAATTTAAATTACTGTTTGTAATTTTACAGTCTGTAAAAAAATGTTCTGGAGATATAAACAATGATTAACAGAACTACAGCAAACCAGTTATTTAAAACTAATGTATGTCTGTCAAAAACAGATAGCTATACAACTATCTGTGATTCTTCAATTTCTTAAACACTGAAAGTTAACTCTGCATTTCTATGTGCCATTATGAAGCCACTGAAAAGTATTTATCATTCCACTACCCTTAACTACGAATTATCATGGTAAATGTAAGTATGTTGTCAACAAAGTAGTAAAACACTGCCATTCTTTCTATTGATATTAACACATCATAACACAGACAGAATCAGTGGTTTTAATAAATGTAGAGAAGTTCAAAAGAATATATCCCTTTTCACATATCTAAAGAGCAGAATGAAAATGACTTGTAATTTTCACCTGCATCAGGAAAGCTGACTGTTGTAAGGGTGAAAAAAAAAAAAAGAGTGTTTAATGAGGAAACAGAGAATCAGAGATGTACAAAGAATGGGTTTAAGAATGAAAGGTCTAATGCTAGTTACCAAAAAAAGAGCAGAGGACTGCAGCAGTGAAAATTAACATGACTAGGAGTCACAGAAAGATGGTACATTTTATGCTTGTAGAAAGGTTAAAAAACCTCTACAACAAGCAGCAGAGGAACACTAGAAAGGAAATTAATCACCTGCATTTCAGAACATGGTAAAGAGGATGTGCCACATATAGCATAGAGTTCATGCAGAACAGGAAGATAAAAAAGAAATAAAGAAAAAGCACTTCGCTCAGTGAACACTATCTATTCTGTATACCCTAAGGCAAGATTCTCTGGAAAACATAGTGTCATCATATAATTAAAGATCGTATCATAAACTACAGATACAACACGGTTGTATTGAGGTTACCTGCACCATCTTAAATCAGAGCCTCTCAGATCATTTTAATGGCTTTTGCAAACAATGTAAATACATGCAAATATTCCAGATGGACCCTGAATGTCATCTTTACTGCTAGGTAATCAGAGATTGTAAATACATAGAACATGCTAACACAGAATGCTATTTCTCAAAAACTGAAAAGATGAATAAATTTCAGTATTTTTCTTAAGATACAGCAACGAGCTTTTGCCAACTCTTTATCATGCACAACAAACACATGAAAAAAAATCAGTAGAACACAGCTACAGCAGCAAGATACTGCACTTCTCACAAGAAATTATTAATGCTCCTTTCCATGCACCAAGCAGAATTAATCACTTCTACTGCAAGTAGAAAGTATGTTTTTTGTTTGCTGTCCAATTCATCTGTTACAAATAAAACTCCAAACGTTACAGTTTTTTCATTCAAGTGAATGAAAAACTTCAGTAATGGTATTTTTCACTAAATATGTAACATCTATTTTAATTTAAAATTTATTAAACAAAAGTTGTTCCTAATTTTTAACTAAAGAAGATGACCGTATTATTTTAAATTTTTTATACATAAACAATGCAGGCAATTCTTATTCTTACATGAGATGTAACTATGGAACAAGATCATACCTTCCTAAAGAGAATGTGCTTGTTGTTGTAACAGAGACCAAAGTCCAGAAATACTTTTGCCTTTAAAATCTACTTTGAGTGCCACCAAAAAAAAGCATATAGTCACACTCACCTACACAGAATAGAAAAAGAACTGGACAAAATTAGTATCTATTCTAAACTACGAAGAGAGAAACAGTATACTTATTTAAAAACATCAAACAACTTCCCAGTGAGTAGTAGCTTACTACAAAAAGCTAAAGAAAAAAAATCTTTTGATAATAATTGAAGTCCTCCTATAGAAAATATGCCTAAGTCGAGGGTAAGGTTGGTCCAGTAAAGGAGAGAACACATCGGGTGGGGATTTTTTAATGCAGCAACACTTTCTTAAAGTGTTAATGGGAGCCTTTTTTCACTGGTAAAGGTAGTTCTTGTTTCGTTTTGGAGAGCATTCCAGGGAAGAAGCTGTTGGCATAATCAGGCTTTCTGGCTGTAATCAGTTTGCCTCACATTTAAGAGTGCTATTCTTAAACACAGTGATGAAAGGAATTTTCTCAAAAAAACACTAAAGTGGAATATCAATTATAATGCTGCTAACACTGAAAATACATGTTTAACTGCTCCAAAATTTTGAAAAAAGGCAACCCATAGTGAATAAGTGACAGATAGGGTGGGTTTTTATTCAAAAATGTTTTTAACCATGGTGGTAGAATAGGATTTAAATTCATGCAGTGTAAAGAGCATGAAGAAATAAGGAAACCAGGCTTTTACTTTCCTCTCCTGACAACAGGATTATGAATGCATTTTACCTTCAGCCTTACCTCATAGAAGTCTTTCAAAAAAAAAAAAAATCTTAATTTTTACAGAAAATATCTCAGTTCTAGAAAAAGAAAATGAGATGCTGAAATTGGCACCTAAAGCTCAAATGAAAATACTAACAGTTCAGCATTGCTATATGCTATATTCCATAATATTTTTTTTAAGAAATAGTCACACATAATTCAAGTCTGTTTTAGCCATACTTTCATGTCCTCAAAGCTGGCATCAGACAAAACAAATAATAATAAAAATAAAATTCCTAAGTATAAGCTAGCCAGTCTGATGAAAAAACCTGATGTTATTAGACTTATCCTAAATATGTTGTCCCATTTCTATGAAGCAAATACACATCTGGGTCCTGCACCGGACGACTTTGCCCGTCCTCCAGGTATGCCCAGAGGGCAGTGTAGGCTATAATGACCCATCTGTTCACTACTGGCAAGTAGCAAACTTCTAATGAAGACAGATGTGGGTCACCCCGTACAAGAAGGCTGCAGGGTGCTAATGAATCCACCTAATGGTCACTACCTGCCACTGCTGACTGATGGATGAGCAAAAGGGTTAAGCTTCAAAAGCACAGACAAGTATTTCAGGTAATCATTAGTCTTACTAGGATATCTCACACACACACACTTACTTTAATGTTGTCTTCTCACACTTAAAAAAAAAAAAAATCAAAAAAAAAAACCCCAGAACTGCTAGCTTCTCTTTTACTTTAGCCATGAGATAACCTGAAAGGCTGAAACAAAGATCTCATGAAAGACTCACTACTGTTATTACCCCAAAAAACATATTCATTGTAATTTACAAAAACACATGACCTCTGACACTAACAGTAAAACCAAAAATCTTAAAGGAAATAGCTACTAGTTGCAAAACCCTACAGGTATTCACACTTCCTAAATGCTACAATCTGACAGCAGTATATGAAAGAACTTTAAAGAGTGAACTCCATTCACACAGACCTCAAGTTAATGGATTTTTTTTGTAATAATGGTTACCGCAAAAGCCAGTGAGGATTTGACTCATTCTGTCAGTTCCTACATGAATGTGATGGCACCACAAAAGCCAGCTACTTGTGACAAAATATTGATTAAAATCCAACCATTCATCAATTCAAGTAGAGAGCAAATGTCAGGAAGAGTTACAATGGGGAAACTCCAGAGTGAAGTTCTCTAAGGGGAAAAAAAAAAACAAACAACAAAACAAAACCAACAAAAACAAACACACAAACAAAAAACACACACCACACCAAAACCATCCTATAGTGAGAAATGTTATGACTTTGAGCTGGTGTGGGGTGAAACCTGCAGAGAATATTACCATCTGCCAGGGTTCACCAGGATTTTTTAATAAACAGCTGCAACAAAGCAAAGTCACAGCACTATCCAAAAGTACAGAGAAGTAAGAAAATTATTCATTATGTTAAAACCAGAAAGAAGTATTTTTATGTAACAGCTTTTGAGAACTGGCTCTCTTGCTTTTAGAATCAACTAATATCTTTTCAAAACACCATACAAGAATCTACCAACTTCATTTCTGATGTAACTCTAACAGTAGATAGGAAACCCAAATATACCAAGCGCTACAAAAGATTCTTTACCAAATATATCATATAATACAATAAATATACAATAAAAAACAATCCTGTAGTAATATTAAACCAATACTATGGTGTATCAATGGCTGATCTTATAAAAATGCAAAAGACATCCTTACTAGAAGTCAACATTTTATTCCTTGTCATGCTCATCTGTTGAATAATCCTTAATACACCCTGTAACCTCGTTAGGCCCCTATATTCTTAACTGTAAATTGAACATCGGGATCTCAGCACATTCATTTTGCAAGGCTCAGTACATTCATACAGGGGAGGATGACAGGGTGGGGAGGCCCTGGCATTTTACAGTAAGATGTATTTTAGAAGTAAAGAATATTATAACATCCTTATCCTAAGCTAAAAAATAAAAGGGAAGTTTTGCTTGATAGAAGTCATGTAATTTTTATCTAAGCCATAACCTAGTAAAAATTCTCAAAGTTTTGATAAACAAAGGCTAACACTGAACAGCTTTTAACTCTCAGTATTATAAGATGAAAACTAGCCCTTTCAACTTCTGCCACAATACAGTTTTTTTAACAGAATTTGGCATAGTTGTAAATCTCATCTCTGTGTTGAACCTGCTTTTTCATTCATATAAAACTAATGAGTTGGTGACACTTGGAAGCTTACCTTGCAGATAAGCAATGATTTCTAGTAAATATAAGGAAATTTATGCCTACTCTTTGAGGGTATAAATTGCAGTTTTGCCTAATATATGCCAAGAGAGACTCCAGTGTAAGTTACCTTTTCAAACAGATTTAAATTCACAGATGATTTACTGTTGTTCCCAGAAGAGAAATGATTAAGCAGCCTCAGAATTTTGCCTGAGGCAACAGAAGCTCTTCAAGATCCAGTTACTCCATCGTATATGAATCTGAGAATTTCCTTTTGCAAGAAGCTACTAACATTACATACAAGATGAAACTAACTACATATAGTCAATTCACTTATTCATTTACAGGTGATTTCACTGATTTATCCTATGAGAGAAGACTAAAAGCAGCAGGGGGAAAAAAAACAAAACAAAAGAAACCTTTGGGAGTGAGAGGCATCAAATACAGGTGAAGTGTTGCAAAAATACGGTAATTGTGCATTCCTGGGATTAGTCACAATTTCACTGGCGAACAAAAGCTACCATAGTCTAGGAATAGGTCCTTTAATATTTAAAAAGAAACTCAAGTGTTAATATCATCATAATAGCATGTGTGCAGAACATTTTGTAGGGGACTGCTTTGTTTTCCATTTAACTCACTTGCCATTTGAGGACCTGCAATTTATCAATGAGAAAAACACAATTCCAGTCAAATCTGGTTGTTAGACACACATAGACCTGTGTTCTGTTTTTATGCATAATATCCCACTTTCCTTTAAATATATAATTACAAGTGAGAAAGTATAGGATAGTTTAAAAAATTTATAGTCCATATAGAGAAGACGTTCCTACCTTCTTGAGATAAAAATGACAGTAACACAGAAATCTAATAGTATCTACCAATTAAGTCCTCCCATCATCACACTTTTTTTTTAAAGTCCTCTGGCCAGAATCTCATTTTCCTATACATGCATCCTTCACCCATGAAGAAAAGAGACTCCCAAGTAAGAAAAAAAATGCTGCTGTATACTTAAATAGTGCAGCACAGCCATTAAACAAGCACTGATGGTTACGAGCGCTTAGGGAAAACTGATGTTAGTATTCACAGGTTCACTTGCAAACTGATTTACATATATAATTCTAAGGTAAAACAAGTAAATATCATAGAAAGGAAGACTGATAAAAGAGTACCATAAACAAAAACTTCTGAAACATGTGGTCACACATCATCTGAAAACAAGTGATGGTTCAAAGGACACAGCTACTGATCAGCTAATTACACATATGATGGGGGAGGAGAAAATGTTCTTTCCAAATCTTACTTCATTTCCTTACATTCCATCTTCGACTCATATAGAGAAAGCTGTTACACATTTCCTGCCATCCTTTCACAAAGATGCCTATCTTTGCAGATCCAGAGGAATATAGCAGATTATTAACTCCTGTCACAAATAGTAACATCGTAGTACACAAGGTACTACTTTTTTTCCAACTATTTCAATTTGAGAAAATGAATCAGATATTTACCAGACTGGCAAAGGATATGTCTCCAACACAGAGTCAGTTGTGTTTGAAGAAAAGTTGAGTTGGAAAAGAGTGTTGTTTTACTCAGTATGGTGAGTATATTTTTAACCTCAGGATCTCCTGAATTTCATAGGATTATATATATGTTGCAAGTTCAATACATACATATGCATAAACCCAGTAATGAAATGAGAACTAAACTGACAAGCTTCAAGTTTTTGAATCATTTTCCATTAAGGCACTAGAGCTAATCAAATGCAAAATCAGAATTTGCTTTTGTTTTTGCTAGCGACAAAGTATAACCCTCCTCATCTGAAATGTCTTTGTTCTCAAAAAATAAAGGAATCTATACTACTGAAACCTTTCAGAAACCTCAGTCTCAAAAAATCCAGACAAAATCTGCATAGAGAATGCAAGTTGATCAAATTTACAAGCCTCTGGTAAGAACTCTTTTGAAAGAAGCACAAATCTGTGTTAGGCCAAAGCTTTTCTTTTCTCATCTTGATTGTAGGTGGATTTAGAAATCCCATTATTTTTTGTCTCTATTCAGCAAGCTTTTGCATATTTGAAGATTACTACATTAAGTCCTCCTTTATTCTTTACTCATTCATTTTTTCTGTCTAGGAACATTCTCTAAATGTCTCATTACTTCTGTTATTTTACTCTAAACTGGCTCTGATTGGCCTCCACATTTTATACTTGAAATATGGTAGAAATGACACCATACTGCAGATAAAGTTTGCTCTCTGTAGCACAGTTCACAAGAATTATTTCACATTCATTGCAAGTAAAACTTCTATGTACACGTCCTAACAGAGCATCTGGCCATATTCCCTTTTTCACAACAATGCCACAATGTTGACACATATACAGCTTAGAGATTGCTGTTCCTTGGCATTCTTCAAGGTATTTAGAACAAAGTTACCTAAATGTCATCAATATTAAGGAAGAAATGAGAAACTGCCAGCACCGCTGCACTGCTGTACACATTTTTCTTTATACTGTATAAGTAGCACTACCAACTGAAAGCTGGGTCTCCAGTCCTTTTTCTGAAATTATTCAAGAAAACATTATTTTGCACTTGCTTAGTGAAAGTTATTACAAGAAGTGTCTTTAAAAGCCTGATTTCCTTAAGATAAAGTGTCATAGTGATAATATAAATGAAAAAATGGTTTTATGGACTTTTCAATAAAGAATGGGAAGGTAGTAAGTTTTAAAAAGCATCCAGGTGAATGCTTCACATCTTTTAATCAACTCCTCCTTTTTTTCTGAGATGGTATGAACACCTTGCTTCATTTCCTACTTCCTGGTAGAGGAACAGCCTACACATGCTTTTTAATTTATAAGCTATTTCATTAATTCAAAGGTCATAGCACTTTATATAAGACATATTTAATGAAACAAAAAATTGGCTATAAATACATTAGGATCAACAAACTATTTACAAACTGATTTAAGTAATCACAACAAACAGGTACATACCTTTCTTCCTGCATAACGATTACTTTCTTGTAATGCAAAGAAATAAATTATACCTCATAAAATTCCAAAATTAGTTGTCTATCAAATTTTGATTTACATTTATATATGTACATATATATATATTTATTAAAAAAAAAAATATATTAACATTTATTTTGCCAAACTCTACATGGAAGTTCTCTGGCATAGCCAGTTTGGGTGTCTCTGCTCTCAACCCTGCACATGGTTTTAGTGACCAAAGCCTGCAACAACCACTTATTTCTCCAACTAGGGCACTAACTCTGTTTATGGGTAAGGGCTCTGTGGAACCAGAGTGTCTTCAGAGAAATACTGAAGCGAACAAGTGGAGTGTTCAAAAATTTCTGCAGCAGCCTACTGACAAACCCTAACCTTGTATTTTAAAACACCACTTCTCAAATGTTTTTAATTCAGACACATCAGAATTTGCTTTTGTTTTTGCTAAAGTCAAAGTATATCCCTCCCTTTGCTGACACAACACATTCTCTACCAAGCTCAGCTCTAGGCTTTGAAACATGGTAGTGCCTTAAAAGAAAAATTATTTAACAAAAGTAAACTACATCTATCTTACTTAACTCTTCAGAAATACTCAGCCTATTTTTACTGAAGCTTAAACAAAGTCAAGGCAATACATTTGCAACCATTTCACCTTAAGGTACTGAAGTCAGATGTTGCTGCCCGTGAGCAATCTAAGATGCTACCAATTCCATCATACACTGTGATGGAATGGAGCCTTTTTTCACTTAAATTTCAATTGTTTTTTCTATACTATGTCATAAGATCCTGTTTTGTAGTATTATGCATGTTTAATCATGAAATCATGATGCACAACTGCAATTAACTTTTGAGTAAGTACCATAATTACAAATCTGCAGAAACATAGCAGAGAAATATTTTGCATGCAAGAGTTGTACATATTCTTAGAACTGCAAAATACATTAAAGTACATTCATAAAACGTTTTAAAAAAATTTAAATCCTATTTAGTTTTTTTAAGAAAATCTTTTCTTGTATAGTGGATATATTAAAGAAAATATCTGTTGTCTGCTTTTTTTAAAATACATCTCCTCTTCAGAACCTTATTAGGAACACAGAGAGTCAGTCAAAATAAGAAGATGAATGGATAGAAGATACTGTAAAGTGTTCTATAGTTTGCATTTACGTGTTTTTGTTATCCTTTCACTTAAAATATAAGCAAAATGAACTTTACAAGTCCCTCCATACTTTGAGAAACTTTTTCCCAGTACTTTCAGCAAGGCCATTACAACTTTACCTGTTGATAAATTTCTCACCCCAGTAGTCCTGTTTTATTTTTAATCTGCTTTAGCTAAAAGATCCAATTCCTTATAAAATTTGATCATTTTTTTTCCCTTAAGAAAGCTGAGGGGGAGAGAAGCAGTTCATCATGAAACAAGGTTATCATACATAAGTTAGCAGCAATCACATTCCAAAATCAGAGACCAATCCCAAAAACCTCACTGCCTCCTTTTATTTATTATGCATTAAGATATCTATATGAATTTATTCATCAAAAAAAAAAGGAGGTTAGGGAAATAATTATTGACCTTCAAAAAAAAAAAAAATTACAATGCATCACACAGGCATTACACCAAAACCAAGCATTTTAACCTCTGGAAATCCTAATCAAAGTGTAGCTTAAGAAAAAAAATAATGCAAATTTTTTAAGACATCAAAACTCTCAGTAAGGTAATTTAGGAAATCATTGTCTTTTTCAGAAGGGACATTATGTTAGCTAGATAGTTACCACTGCACATTTTAACATTTGTGAATCTAAATTAGAATGAACTGATGATTTCAATTTGCAGCCTGGTCTTTAGAGGAAAAAACGGACATGCTTTTAGGTATAAAAGTCAAGTCATCCTTTCTGGGTAATTTTGAACCTATTAGTCAGCCTTAACCAAATTTGATTAAGAACTTGCAGACTCTTTGACATAAAATTCTCACCAACTTTGAGAAAAACGAGGAATCTGTGGAAACAGATTGCTCTGATTAATAAAGTGCACTGTAAACTCAAGTTTTATCAGAAATCCGTGAGTCCACAGGAAAGTAATTACTATGAATGTCTTTACAGAAAAAACCATAAATTAGCATGTAATCTTTCCTTGACACCAGCAAATCCAACCCCAAAGCTCAGGGTTAAGTTTGGTTCCAAAAGTAAGGTTTCTGGTTACTGCATTCAGTCCCAAAGCACGGGGCTGAGTTCAGGTAAGTGTTCACGTGACTACTTCCCACACGCCTGCTCTAACTACATGTATCATCCTAGCTAAGGACAAAAGCTGGTTTTTACACATCTTTTTTACCCAGCTGTGTTTCCCAAACCACGAAGAATTGAGATCTCTTTAAGGTAATTACAACACGCTGTCCATCAGCTTCAAATTCTGGGATATACTCTCAGTTTTAATTCTCACTTAACATATCTTTTCTCTGATAATTATTTATTTTTTTCACAATAAATTTGCATACATTAGCACTTAACAGAAACCTGAAAAAGAATAGTGCCATCAGACATTTCATGTAATTCAAAAATAGGCACCATTCATTCATCAATTCTTTTCTGAAATTTATAACCAGATAGGGACAAAAAACCAAAACAAAACCAAAAGCAACACATTCTCTGTCTCTACCAACATGCAAAAAAAAAAAAAAAAAAAAAAAAAAGAAAAACCAAACCTCCTTTTTTTATCACTTCCTGCCTAGAAACACCAGGTCACCAGGTTCCCCCTTCCTCCTGAATCTTTGTACATTGCTTCTTCCTTAGTAAAAGGAGTGCTAGGTCATCTCAACTCCTCTTTTTTATCTTCCTTCTTGTGTATCCCATTGCTTCTGTTTTCCTCTTATGTCAAATGTAGCTTTACACACCCAAGGAAGACTAAACTAGTTTATTAGGAGTTAAAAAACGAAGCATAAAGGAGCATAGCTTGGATCACTCAGCATAGCATGTTTGATCATATGCCGAGAAAAAAGCTGCCTCCCACTAATGCAGTTTCCCCCATTCATGTCACTGTTCAGTCCTTCGGTCTTTAAATGAGATAAGGTAGTAACTTCCTCATTTATTTCACCTGAAAGTATTCTAAATAAGAAACCTAGGTTCACAGTGTATATTTGAAAAGACATCCTTAATATTTCAAAAAATCTCAGCAGACAGCTTTTGCAAGTTTATGCCATCCTAATACAAGTAGTTTCGGGATACTCTGTATGGTGGTACAACAGTCCCGGTTAGAATAGCTTTCAGTTGCAAGGCTGTGTGCCAAAAATAGCGATTTTTCTCAGTTTTGCACCTACATACAAAAGTTTTCAAAATTCACAAGTCCCATAGCTATACTTAAGTTCCTTGAATTTTAAGAAAACTTTTCACATGCACAGAATTAATTATTTGCAGTTTTTTCTCAATAGTATAAATGTTTCCGTCCTTAGAACCAGCAATATCAGTTACTTGTTTAATGAAACTCTATTAGTTACTTCTAGTGCTCAAATTTCAAAAATGATGCTTGGTGTTCTATCATTTAAGCTGGTAGTACCTATCCAATTTACCTTACAATTCTTTATAGTGACACTGAATGAAAGTAGAAAAACTAAGTTTTTCTACTAAGAAAACTAAGAAGTTTTATACCTAAAACACATTTTGCTGGAGACATGGAAAAATCAGTAAAAAGAGAAAATACAGTTGGATTTGGTGAAGTATTGATTTTTTTTTCAGGTTTTTAACTGCAATCTCTAAAAATATAAATATATCAAGCAAACTTTAAAATAAAGCATTTTTACATAGGACAAAAAACATGAAGCTAAAGCAGTTGTCTGTAGCTGAAGACATCTCTCCCCACACATGCCTAAAGGCTCCAAAATTCTGCCATGTTACCTAAATGGTCTGAAATATTTCATTCATTGAGTTTAAAACATAAACCAAAAAAACAGCACTGTTCATTTACAATAAATATATTTTTATGTATATTTATTGAATCTTGACAAATTCTGAGAGGAGTTACTAGTCATTTGATTACAATTTTGACATATCATTCCAAAAGTTGTGAAAATACAGAATTACAGAATGGGTCAGGTTGGAAGGGACCACAGTGGGTCATCTAGTCCAACCTCCCTGCTCAAGCTAGTCCATTCCAGAGCATATTGCACAGGATTGTGTCCAGACAGTTCTTGAATATCTTGGAGATTCCACCACCTCTCTGGGCAATCTGTTCCAGCTTCACAATTTCTACAAAGTGTAAAGAGCTTATGCTCTTAAATTATTTCACAGGATTTACACTGAAGTAGAAGAGGAAAAATAAAAAAGTTCATGAATTTTCATTCTTAACTAGTGGGGTTTTTTTTATTTTCAATATAAATTGCAGTCTTTTTTTCACTCTATTATGAAAGTCTTACACCTGAAGTCTGGGTATAAATTAGTTTTCAAATAGGAGGAAAAAGTTGAAGTGCCATTACCTCCTTTTCTTCTGTAATTCTATTACTGTGGGAAGAGGTCATATTTTTTCTTGCCTCATTTTTTTTTCTTGCTGTTGACTTTTTCATAATGCAGTGCAGTTTCCCTTTAGAAAGTTAAAGGAAAGATTTATGAGTCTTCACTTTTAAATGCTTATCTAAACACATTTAGTGAAAGTCTATTCTATTACAAACAGCTGCTACTTGCAATAACTAATGAAAGCCAAAATTACTTACAAATAGGAAGGGTCCCACAATATCATACAATTATGCAGTAAACCCAAAGAAGCAACACAAGGCTTATTTCACAAATGGCAAAATCATATATTTATTATCACAGGATAACTACAACAACCATTCAATGGAGAAAAAAATAAAAAGCTTAGAGAAAAGACAGTGTACAATTTTAGAGATGATACCCCATGTCAAACAAAGCTTCAAGTGAGTTATGATTCTCTAATTCTAATTATGAGACTTAACACTGTAATTCACCAAAACAGGTCTAGCTATATCATAAATTTTTAAAACTCTCTTGGTGAAGCAACTCTCTAGAGAGCCCTTTCATTACTAATTTTAGGGGAAAAAAAACTTCAAAGGAAATCACTAAAAATACTCATGTAGCTTTCATGACCACTTCAAATGTCATTCCAATAAGTCTGACCAAGACACTGGAAAGGATTTAAACCACAGCAAACTGCTCACACAGTAAATTAAGACCAACCAAATAGCATGCTGAAGTTTATTTTAAAAATTTCTTTTTCCAACTTCTAATGAATTTACAGCTGCAGACTGAAAAATTAGGCCAAATCAGTTGCTTGGTTAAGTATACAGATAGAATTCATCCATATTTTTAATTTTATCCAAAAGTTCTATGGGTCTAAGCTTCTGCAATACATGTAGGAACTGCTCAGGCACAAAACATCAACACTTAATTAACATTACACTTAAAAAAGTACTTACAAGGCTTAAGACCCTATAACTGGAATAGGCAATTTAAGCATCAAAGGTGGGAATGACAAAGATGCAAACTGGCAAAGCTCTGTAGTCATAGGCTTGGAATTTATGCTTAAGTGCCATTTATAACAAACACAGAGCACTACTTACCTACAAACATAAGCAACCAACATGAGGTAGCATATTGATCATTTTGCTGCTTAAACCAATCAGCAGAGTCACTGAATGAGATTTTAGAATCTTGTTTTTCCCAAACTTTTCATACTAACTTCCTTTTTCACTTTTAGCTTGATAGTAGGATGCACAATCTGAAACTGGAAGCCTTTTTTTGTTGTTATTTTTAAAAGAAATTTGAGCTGGTCATTTATACTTGTAAGTCACACAGAGGAGGAAACAATGGTCATACACATGTTTCCTAGTATCTTAATGACCACTCATACAGCAGTAGAAATATATAGTCTAGAGTATCTTAATGAGCACATCCGCAGGAAGTTACAGACATAAATGAGCTGCCTTCCTCTTTACACAAGGCTACAAGCTCAACAGGAGAAATACTTCCTTACATCCTTTTTAACAATGAACCATTTGGAAGCCAAGAGAAGGGGCTAAATTAAGGATTAGTGAAATAAGGATTAATTTTACTATTTGCCTTACATGCTTTTCTCGGGATCTTAAATTCTACCATCACTTTGACCTTCAGAGCCCTAAGGAATTCATCCTTTTTCATCAGTAACAAGCCCAGCAGGACACCTATCCTAGCTCTGACTCACTCGGGGATCTGTTTGACTATCCCATAGGGCTGAATGGCCAAGGGGCTCAGGAGAGCTGAGCTGATTGATATTCAAGAACATTCTTTTCAAAACACATTCTAATGTGCAAAAAAGCTATCAAGTGTGGCAGAAGACCAGCCTGGATGAATCAAAAGCTCAACTATTTTACTGAAAGTAGATCATAATTTTTACAAGCCATCAAGTATAAAGTAAATTGGCTTTCAGTGAAGGAAACCTTTAAAAACGTGTTCACTGCTCTGAAACCACAGCAAAATTAATAAGTGTAAGGATTACGTTTCCAGTGAAACAAGCAGAAATGTCTGTGCATATGAAAGGAAAGATTCCATGAAGTATAAGAGTTCAGGAACAGCAAATGAGCCTGACTGCTGCAAACCAAATGGCTAAAAACATAAGACAATCAATATATATTAACACAATGGAAATAAAAACAAAAAATATAACAAATCAATTCTAAATAATAAATACAGCAATTTTTTAATAAACAGATAAAAAAATTAAATATCCTGGTATATTGTTATTTACTGAGTTATATCATATTGCCCAGTCCTGCACCCTCTTAAAATCACAGCTTTTTCCATTTAAATCAGTAAAAGGTATTCCTTTATATTTCAAGGCAGAATAAGTAATGGAAAAAAACAAAAGAGAAAAAATAAATTTAAGTCAAAGAATTCTGTAATTTCTTAACCACAGTTTTACCCTATCTACAAAGTACAGTTAAAATATAAAATAATTAATTACCAGCCAAAATCATTGTATAAAAATCACTTTGATGCTTGTAGTGAATCTTATCCATAGAGATGTTTGTTTTGGGGGTTTTTTACTAGTTACACCATAATTACAATATGAACCACACAGCAGTTTAATTCTATTACACTGCGAAGGCCTTCAAGCAGGTTTTCTCCTTCCTATTTCACTCACATATCTCCACCCCCAACCCCTTCAGTGTCACTGTTCTCTGCAAACAAATAGCGCTTGTGAAACTAATACTATCAGTTTGTTTCTCTAACAATATTGTGAGGGGTAATGCTGAACTACAGAAAACAGTAACTTCACGTATCAGCTAAGGGAGCTTTGAGGATTCACAAGTAAAGAGCTGTCTAGCAGGGAAGCAGCTTGTGATTCTAGACAGCTTATTTCACTGTAGAAACAAAACCTTTTTTAAAATTTTTTTTTTCAGTTACTCAAGTTAAATTTTTCTTTATAATCCTTATCCAGAGCTGCTTCCTAAGTCATACACAACACAGCACAGATGTCTCTCCCAGAGATGCAGTGATGATTGTCATAGAAAAGAAAGTACTGGTTAACGATTTAGCTTCAGACTGCATAGATCAGAATGCATAAAAACAACAAATATAGTAAAAATCAAGTTATCATTGTCCACATCTAGCAGTTAGACCTCGATGTACCCCTCATCTTTCCAATTACACTTTCCACACACATCTTCATAGTCATCTTTTGAGCTGTCAAACACACATCTAGCTATGGTCTATTCAATAGATGTTATGGAAGTTGAGAAGCAGAAACAGTTTCATTTAATGTGAGGTATATAAAAAGATTTACAAATTTTATGTTCATGTTCTGTCATTTAGTTCTCCTATGCCCTTATGTCACCTTTCCCCCCTCCCAAAATTGGGGCCTAAAGTGCTGGTCCAACATGAATACATTTATATAAAGCCATGAGTTGTAAATGGCTGAATTAAATGTACTAAACTGGATAGAACACATCTACCTTGACTCATAAAGGTCTGTACAAATATGTCCTTTCCCTTCATTACTAACTTTTCAGCTCCATGTTCAACTCTACATATATAGATGAAATTCAGTGGCCTGTAGACAGAATGTCTTTAAACATCAGAAAATAACTAGTTCAGCAAATACATTATATATCTAAAGTTTCACTCACTGATTCTAAATCCATCAAAATTATTCACAGCAAGTTTTACATGATTTCTAACAAACCTGATACATGGACCGCTGAGAGAACATTCTCAGAGTCACATACTGGGAATAAGACTGGCTATCAAAGAGTATCATCTTTGTAGTACTTTGAAGAAAGGAAAAAAAAATCCCAAACCAAAAGAACCCACGTTTTGCTATCAGTAATACAATGTACATCCAGGATCAGCATGCACATTTCTATGATTCAATAATTTTAACATTGAAGTCAGTCACATCTCAGAAAAACTACTCAGTCATCTTCATTATGCAGAAATAACCAGGATCCTGGAAATATCAGCTAGCGTCTTCCTCAGATTAGATTCCTTTTTTACAGATATGTATATTCTCTATATCCAGTATATGCCTTCTCACAAGCTCACATTAAAAAAAAAAAAAATCACAGGCTTACATATTTCTTTCTTAAAGTGTTGTACCTTTCCCTAGTAACAAATAATAAAAAAATAAATAATATCCTTGCTTATACAATTTCTCCTCCTTCACTATTTAAAGAAGTTTAGGATGATCATTTTTATAAAGGAAGCATGAGAGCTAAACTGAATTGTCAGAGTAAAAGGGTGATAGCACCATCAAGTGGTTCTGTAAGGCACTATTTACTACTGGTTTACTACACATTAGAAAAATATTATTGTTCAGATATGTACTGAATGGACTTCTTAAAAGTAGTTTTGATTTTGACAGATTATGATCCTGCAGAAATCTAATTTATTTTGAAGTCTATAATAAGGATTAATCATATTGAATTTTTATATGGGTAATTTTGTGGAATTACTTACATATGATTACAACACTAATAAAGGAAGAGCACGATGATATTAATATTATTATTAATGGAACAGAACCTTATCATGACAGGAAAAGTCCTGTACATTCTAACCACGCTGGCGGAGGTCTTCAAGAGTTGAATGGCCTTGTTCTCTAACACGTCCTCTACGATCTAGGAAAATGTTGAGCTGACAGGAGACTCACATCAGTTAAACTTAATTTCTCTGGCAGCTAAAAATGTGAAATGAACACCAAAATGAATCCCACCCAGAGGGCATCAGCTCTAAAAAAAGAGAAGGGACTTATGCATGTAGAGAAATTATGTTAAATTACTAACAATAAACTGCAAAAATATAAAGCCCTGCTATGAAGAATAAAATGTGCAGACTGTCATCTTATTTTATATATATATATAAAAAAATAAATATAAATAATCTCATAGTATCTGTACTTTTTTGCTTCTTTTCTGGGGGCAACACTTGATAAGTAAATGAACTTTACTCAGAACAAGACTATTACATTTAGAAACATATCTTAAACAAATGAAACATTTTCAATACCATTAGTTTCTGTAATAATGAAAAATATATATTTCACAAGGTATAAAGTGTTCCATGTTTTGCAAATCTAAATAAAAAAACAAAACCAAAGTCAAGCGCAGTCATTCTCTCATTTTATGCAGATGTTGCTTTTTTGCATATATACCCTATTACAGAGCAGTAAGCCTTCCATGACTGAAAAAAAACATTTTGAAATTACGAGCAATTTCAAATATCACAGTTGACTGCACAGAAGAAAACGGATTTTCTGACATAAAAACTGAAATACTGGACAAAACATTAGAAGTCATCTCTGCTTTTAAAACACAAGTCATGCTCTATAGTCTTAAGGAAAATCATTTATTTTAATCCCTTCCTAATTCAAATGAGCATATGTTTCCAAATAAAAATAATATGAACGAAAACTTTGCTATGTAAATATGTCATCCAATCAGATGAGAGGCAATTCTAGCCATATTCTAACACCTACAGAAGAATGCTCAGCACATTGTTACTCTGCACTCACTCTACTTATTTAAAATAATTTTTCAATTATAATAAGTCATTTTTAACAGAAAGAGATAATAATAATTTCTATCCTTAAATTTATGGATGTGATTGAGTAACTCGACCTGAAACGTGTGCTTGTTAAACCCTAGCAAGCTATGTACATACACGCTATTAATGAACATTTCAATATTCAAAAGATCCTAGGCACCTCACAATCTCTAGATTGAACAGCCCAAAGCCTGTATAGTATTTTATTAGGCGTGATACAGAGACTGAGAAGAGAGATTTAGAGTGAGGAAATAAACAGGTTACAGTAATTAGATCATAAGATTTCTTAGTTGCAGTTTTGCACATAGTGATGACTCCATTAAAGTAAAATTTCATGGCACAGTAACTCAATTCTTGAAGATAAAACAAAAGAAGTATATTCTTAAAAGATCTGCTCAAATTGGTAGTTTGATCACTTTTTTTTTAAATGGCACTCAGTAAGTCATATTTTTAGTATATGGAACTATACTCTTAACAAGTAAAATGTAATACAATTTAAGTGCATCAAATCAGAACATGAAATTTATCACAGAGTATTTTTCAAATCTACTTCCTTTTAAACTCACTAAGGTTCATTTTTTTATCTCTTGAAGACAGGTATGATGTTATATAAAAACATGAAGAAAAAGGAACTAACGATAGTTCCCAGCAAATAATGTGCGTGAATTGGTAGTGTGATTATGTATGCATCTGGATTAACAGAACATGCAACATCAGCTTCCAAAAAGACAAAGATGATAAAAAACCAACAAACTGAGAAGTTCAGGGATACTTCTAGTGACAAAAGAGATTTCATTACTGCACTCATTTGTATTAAATACGGTGTTGGATCTAAAATGTTCAAACTAGTCCACTGTAAGTTATATCTAAAAGCACAGGTGTTTCATGTTATTATGAAATTGTAACTATGAGGCTCTAAACATTTCTAAACTATATAAGTGTAATTTTATTATTCACCTTCATTTTAAATTACCAAGAAGCATTAATATCTTATTCTATTCAATGATACTAGCAGTGAAATAGTAGTGAATGATACAGTACAAGTGATGTTAGTACTACTACAATGATGCTACAGTGAAGTAAATTTAACCACAATAAAGTGTAACTTCTGAAAAAGTGAAATTCATTATCGTAAATATTTATAAATTTATTTATATAAGTGACTTACAGGCAGCAGCAATGTTACAGTAGTAAATTGCATTTCTAGTTATTAAAGCTACTCAATTGTAAAGATGATCCATTATTCCAGCACATTTTTGCAAACTCAAAAACAGTGAAAGTGTTGTCTTATATATAAATCTTTAAACTCTGCAGAAAAAATAATATAAATTGACTGTTACTTAACTTACTAACCTCTACGTTATTCAGGTAAAGTATCCCATCTGTAATGGAATTAAAAATCTTTTTAAAAATACTGACAAAGACTGAAGAATATATGGATGCACTCTTAATAACTCTAAATCATCTAGCTCTTTATGTCAAGAAGTGTTGACAATACCAACTTCAAGGTCATTGTCAACTTGGTAAGTCATTAGCAAATAAAATATGGCTTAATTGGAGCAAACTCAGCAAGGAGCTGCATTATTTTAAGTGAACACTGCAATATAACTTGAAGAAGAATTACTAATCGCCACTCCCGTTGACAATGAAATGGATGAAGAAGGTGCTTTGTAACTTTTTTCTATGACTTTCCCGTAATTAAATATGGAAATAGATTCCGTGAAGAATTAAAAGTCCCTGAGTGCATTAATTCAAGCACTAATGGACTGCCTTCCAGTGTTACAGCACACAGGTAGTTCCCAGCATGTTACCAACATTAGCTAATGTATCAGCGTCAGACTCCAGCAGTACCCTTTAGTTTGAATACCCAGCCTTGTAAAGTAGATTTAGGCTGATTACACACGCTGTTTCAAAAGGATGTATTTTTCATGTTATGAAATACTACCTGAAACTTTAAGTTAATTGATGCAACACATTGAGTAAGACCTGATATACAATTTGCCTGAAGATGTATGCACCTGTATTACCTACATACAGGGATTATGTAGCTTTTATAGTCACCTCACTAAGCTCTAGCATAACAATTGTCACAGGTTTGGGTTTTAATACTTTTTTTTTAATATAACACTCTTCAAAAATAACCTTATTTGCATATTCTTCATCTTTCCCAGCATGAACTCACACAGTCATACCATCAAGGGTTATAATATTTAAACTAAGGCAGTGCCTCTCAGCAGAGACCTTTTAATACTGCTGCTTTTTTCACACACTATTTTTTCACATTATGTCACAGAATTATTTGCTTTCTCCAGCTCTCCTTCCAACCCATATTTTATGGGCAAGCAGACCAAAATTTGCAGAGCTCCCTGAGTCCCCGCCTGATACACCAGTCCTTACACATTTTTAAAGCAACTGCCAATCTTATCAAAGCATGGTAATAACTCCCATAAGAGCAAGAGAAAATGATCAGCTGGGGTTTTTTTAAATTAATTCTGTGATATTTATAGAATACATATGTTATAACGCAAATATTTTAGCTATTTAAAAATAGGATTTGAATTTTTTTTTTTAATTGAGGACTTTGCAGATCTATCTCTGTACCAGAGGATCAAACTCAGTAACATCATGCAAATTTGTTTCTCTTCCTTGGCATTGCATGTGGGCACTAATCCACTAAAGCACTTCCATATGTCCGTAGCTTAAAATATGTAAGCAGTCCTACTCCAGTCAAATGCAACAGCTAACTATGTATTTAACTATTAACATCTAAGTGCTTTGCTGGACTGAGGCCTACATTTGTTTCACAGTGAAAGTGTGCTTTGGGAATTCATGACTTATCCAATATATGTACCCACAGTAAGAAAAAAGCAGAAACTTGGGGAATCTTAGATGAGTGGCTTAAGCTTTAAAGGAGCTCTGACCTAAAAATAGTGGTCGTCTAAAATAAAATAAGGGCTTCAATCCAACAACTTGTACACATACTGTCACTTCTCTAGAGAAAGAATAAGGCCAAAACAGCTGCAACAAGTGCTAAATGAACACTCAAAATAGTTCACTGTCCACTTAAGGGCTTATTTATTGCATCTGCTTTTCATGTAGTTTCTTGTTGTGCTATTATAACCGTGAAAACTCACTAAATTATTAAAGTTTATGCACTGCTTTTATTTAAGCAAATTTATATTAAATAAAAATATATAATAAGGTACGTTTTGCTAACAAGAAAGCACTTCAAAACCCTCCAAAGACAAAATTGTTTTCAGAAGGCTCTTTCTCTCCTGAGAAACGCTTTAGTTGTGTGTTGTTGGTGCGTGCTTCTGACACCCTTGATGGCTATTATTACAAATTACTTTATATTTTCATACAAAGTATTAACTGATGCCATTGATTCTGTAATAAGTATTAAGAGAAACATGCATCTGCAGAAGGTTTTCTGTGAAGTATAACCTTGCAAACAAGTCCTTAGAAATAATAAAAAATTGGCCATTTCTAAGAGAAAAGATTCAGCCATGATTATCTTTGCCCACAGTAGAATTAGAAACATATCAAGAAAAATAAAACATTTTATTAAATCCAACACATAAGTACAGAACAAGTTCAGCAGACTCCAATGAATCACTTAAATGTTTTCCATTCTAACCCTAAGTTATTAGTACTTTAAAACTAAGATCTTAAACTAGACCATGATTTCTACACTGTATCCAGCTCTGAAGGCTGATTAAAATGGGGCAATGAAACTGAAGTGTCAAAGAAAATTATGAAATCTACAAAGAGAAACCAAGAGGAACTAGACAAGAAACGCGGGCAAATAAAAAATACACAGGGCCATGCTACAACATTTCTATAACCTATTGATAAGAAAAAACAGTAGTTAAAGAAAGGGCAATGACTGCTAAGATAATCTACAGTAAGGACCTGTCTTAGAAATGTACTGACCCACTTAAACACTTTGGTCTGGTTATAGGTCAGCTCCATTAATAGAAAGTAATAATTAGACACTTGAAAGATGCCCACCTTTTCCCATGAAGGTGTTCATTATTTCCCCTAAGAGACAGAGACAAAAATCCTCTTTGTACTCGAGTCTTACAAAAAAAAAAAAAATTCAATATATAAATATTGTAGGTAAATTAAAATTAAAATACTTAGCTTTACTTTTTTTATTTTTATTTTTTTTATCCTTTTATGTAGGATAACTACTTCAGAAGTAGCCAAAATTCCTTAAACACCACCATTCTAGAAAATAAATCTAAAGAAAGCTGTCATGGTAAAAGATAGAGATACCTTACAGTCTCTAGGACCCCAGATCCAACAGAAGTTTTCTGCTCTTCTTACACAGTTTTTTTAAGTTCCATTGTGCCAGTATTGGGCAACATCTCTTCTATAACAACATTAATGGTAACAAAGGAATTTTGCATCAAAGAGTTATGTAATTCTTGTACACTCAAATACACCAGAATACAGAACAAAATACTCCAGTTCTTAGATTTTTAACAGCGATGAAATGGTCAACATTCCTTAAAACACAGTGTTTTAAATTCTTTTAACATCACCGGGTAAATCTAGTTTTCAAAAATTATTTCTGAATTGATTATTTAAAAGAAACACGGATTTGGAATAAAAACTCCAGTTGCGCATTCTGGGACTTCCCTTAACCCTTTGTCTCTCCTTTGCTAAAAGCTAAAGCACACAGGTAGCTAAAATACTACCTGAAATCATCCAAATCTAGAGATCAAAAGCTTACTTCAGATTGAAATTCTCACATTCCAAATCACCTTTTCAGTATACCATTTTTGTGGTTTAAACCTCAGCTGGCAACTAAGTACTACAGAGCTGCTCACTGACTCCCCCACCAGCAGGACCAGGGAGACAATTGGAAAAGTGAGAAAACTCCTGAGTCAACATAAAGACAGTTTAATAGGGAAAGCAAAAACCATGCATACAAACAAAGCAAAACATGGAATTAATTCACTGCTTTCCACAGGCAGGCAGGTGTGCAGCCAGCTCCAGAAGAGCAGGGCACCATCACATGTAGCAATTAGTTGGGAAGACAAAACACCATCACTCCAAATGTGGTAGCTGCATATGCAGAGCATGACGCCATACAGCATGGAATATCCCTTTGGTTAGTCTGGGTCAGCATCCCAGCTGTGTTCCTTCCCAACTTCCTGCGTGCAGCCCCAGCCTCCTCACTGGCAGGGCAATAAGAGAAGCAGTAAAGGCCTTGACTATGTACACGTGCTGCCCAGCAATAAACAAAAACATCCCTGTGTTATCAATACTTTCCAGCACAAATCCAAAACACAGCCTCACACCAGCTACTATGAAGAAAATTAACTCTTTCCCAGCCCAAACCAGCACAACCATTTAATCTCCTTGTGTTAGTTCTCTATTTGTATAACTACAATAATTACAGATCACTTCCCAGATTCTATATTTGATTACATAGAGACTATGCATTTTGTTTGTTCAATGTTGAGAAAACATGATGACTTGTAATTGCGCAACAGCACTCACAGAAAATATGATTCCTAACAACAATGTGGAATACTAAAGCTTTGGCATCGAATACTTAGAAATGCTTGTGATCTGGGTCTCCACGTGGCTCTGCTGCCCCCTAATGCATTTCTTGGAAAACTAATCATAGGGGGAGAGAGTAGCCAAAAAGGAATTCATTATTCCCTTCTTTATTTTGGTTAATTATGAACTATAATGCAGTCCATGCAATTAGTACTACTCAAGCATCCCCTTTGTTATAAATGCTATCTATAGCTGATGTCACTACTTCAGAATCATCTCTAATAAGGAACACAGAGCTGAACAGTAGCTGTTGAGGCCTTTCAAAGGGAAGACACATTCAATCTGCAACTTGTTTGAGAAGATGTGACAGAAATATTAAAGAACACAGTTTACTAAAATATTGCAAAAATACACATCTTGCAACACAAGACATATAACCCAGAGTTTACAGAATTTCAATCTATCATGTCTCAGAATGGTTTAAAGTAGAGCTGCTAATTTATAAAAGTTCACTTAATTATGAGAACATTTTTCTTTTTCAGGGTAAATTTGATATCAGATTTACAGCATTTCAGCTTCAAAAGTGATTTAACAGTCTAAAAAAATACTGAAAACACGATAAATTTCTTTGAGAAAGCAGTAAGTTGACCTAGAACTAAAAAAATACAGACAGTACAAAAAGACTTTGGAGTAAAAATAATGTGGCAATCTACAGACTTTGAAAAATAGCATTTTTTGCCACAGACTGATATAGATCTGTCAAGTGCTTTACTAGCAGGAATCATACAGTCAAATCTCAGTACCTTTTGAAAAAGATATTAATACTTTACTGTCCTGACCTATAATGATACACTTTTAATTAAAGATGAAAAGTCAAGAACTACGAGGAGATAAAAGGTTATAAACAGGAAAGTAATCACTTAAAGATTTTTGGCTGTGGTATTAAGAACTCTGCAGGCAGATTTCTTTGCAAGATGCTTTAGATGTGGAACGAGTATTTTTAATATTATTAAATCACACTATTTGTAAGTATTCTCAAAAGTGTCAGACATTACAGTAAAATATGGTAACTTAAAGATATTGAAAACATAGAAGAATTAAAGCTCATTGCTTTTTAAGTCATTACTTCCCTAAAATTACAAAATTCTGAAAAAAATTTTTTAAATAATTCAAGAAAGTCTATGATTCAACAGGTCTCGCATACTGTGCTCTTACATGAAATCCTAGAACTTCAAGACTTTTCTGCAAGAGTCCTCCTGTAGCTTAGAAAGCATATCAAAGAACTGCGTGACTTTAAAAGAGATTTTATGTTTCACATGTGTAATACATACATATTTCTTCATATATTAGTCCCCTTCTTATGAAGGGATTAAAGGGGGAAAAACATATCTATACCTTGAAATTTTTTTTGATGTATAGTTAAGAAAAATATTGTCAAAAAATGGGAAATTTCTCTCAAATATTTGCAAATAAAACAGACAAATATATCTTTATAAGGTAGCAACCAGAATACATTCAATATTAGAATTGCATTGTTACAATTCAGTTTTATCTGTGATTTTAGAATTCATAGGCATACTGGGATTCTTTGAATCAATTTTCTCATGGTTTTGTTATTTTAAGAAATTATTAACTGCAAAAAAAAGCATAAGCAGGTTTCTTGCAGCCTTTACACCCTAAGGCTCTCTCTTATCACTTGCAGAATTATTGCATGCCCTTTTTTATATCACCTTTCTACTCAAGATGAAAAGGGAATAATTACTCTCTTTCAGAGGTGCAAGGGTTTTTTCCAAGTCTACAGAAACATCTTTAGATGTAGTAAAGCAGGTACTACTTCACTACAGTACTAACAAGACTTCATTACATTTGCATGCATAACCTCCAGAAACATCCTGCATAGTGTCAGAAATCCAGTGGCAGCTATTTGATTTTTGTTATTCTAGGAGAAAAGAGAACAGGACAGTCTTTTTTTTGGGGGGTGGGGGGTTGGAGGGGAGGGGAAGGAGCAGAAATGGTTTAGTTTGTGTTATTTAGTAAAAAAGTAAAAATACAGCACACTGTTTATGGTTTTCTCTTTAGTGATGTGCAAGTCATTAAAAGTTACTTACAAATAATATCTGATAGCGAGCTGGACCCTGAGGTGGGTACTGTTTTATAAAAGTGTCATACTCAGCTTCTTCATATCCAGAAGCCAGATCAGGAGAAGGAATAGAGGGGCCATTCTCCTTTCAGTAGATTTTTATAGAGGTCACTCTCTCTCAGAAATTAAAAAAATTAAAAACATATAAATATAAATACATAAACAGAGAAAAACCTTAGAAGATTTCCAAGCTACTAATCGTTAGTGCTGCTACTATAACTGTCAACCATTGAAAATGCATTTTCTGAATACTTTTAAAATAAGCATCCTTACTAAACGTAAATTTCCAGAAATAGCTTTTTTTGACCAACAATACCTCACAGTGTAAAACATTATTTATGCAGTTTTACTGTAGATGGGATGGAAAACAGTGTAGCACAAGAATAAATTAACAGAAGCACATAACATGTTGTATCTCAGTTGCAACATGAAGATGCCATTCCACCAGGCCTGTCATCTGTAAACTTTTGTAGCATATTGTCCTCATCACTACACTCTCATAAAACACTGTGATGATTCCCAGCTTCCACTTTGAAGAACCAATAATCCAATAGAAGTGCCAAAGATAAATGTAGGTTATATTTACATCCCCAATTTCAAACTATTATGTCTAAAAACAGAGTAAAGGTTTTCATAAACTTCATTACTTAAAGAGTTATTTGTTTTCTTTTTCCATCATAATTTAAGGCTGAGAAAGACTCAGGAAAAAAGAAAAAAAAAAATTCATTGTTCAACACTGTTTATGATACAGTATGACTGATTTTACCATTCTAGTACAAAATTTAATACAAACAGTTTTATCACCTTTTCCCACTTGGGAATGTATATAGCTGTCAACTTGTCTTAAATGATTGTACAGCAAGGAAATACATGACATGCATAACTATAATATGGATTTTTTTTCATTATCAGTTAGTCTCATGCTTTAGACAGTCTAATTCTTTCTGTAGTTTTATGTATTCTGTAGCTGTGGGCACTGACACTACTGCAGTCATGCTATGCTCTTGTTTTATAAGGTTTGCCCTACATATTAAAGTTCAAAAAGCTGAATTTACAATTTTCTTCTTGTCATAAGGACTTAATTATACATCTAAAGATATGTTCCATTTCAAGTTCTAAGCATCATTCTTCTCTGAGAGTAATAAGAAATACTGCCTCAGGCAAACAGCATCCCTGCTCAGCTTCCAGCAGCAAGAGACACTGTTCCCACACATTTATCTTTACTAACAGATAGGAAAAAAAAGTGTCAAAGAATCTCCTACAATGCCTAGAAGTGCTCAAGAAAGCATGAGGAAGATCAGACTTCTGCACCATCCCTGGGGGTATTTAAAAGATATGCAGATGTGGCACAGGAAGACATGTTTTAGTGGTGGACCTCGTAGTGTTAGGTTAGCAGTTGGACTCAGTGACATTAAAGGTCTTTTACAACCTAAATGATTCTGTGATTCCAAAAACAGGACTGCAACTGCAGCACTTTGTGGTGCAAGGATGTAGAAGTGAGCAGAACTTAAAGTCCAGCTCCTTCCACAGATTACACAAGAGTCACACGCAGTTCTGATTTTTTCACGTGATCCCCATTTCATGCTCTCTACCCAAAATACCCACAGTCTGTGTGGCACCAACCTAAAATCATAGCCATCCTTCAGCTTTGAGACCTCACATAACTGCCATGGGCAGGTCAGGATCCAAAGCAGGAGAGGGGACACACCGTGCAGCAGCCACGGTGGAAGCTCCCCTACTGCATGTTGAGCAGTTGTACAGGAAGGCATACAAGTATCTTCTGCAGTCTCTGACACATGTTGTTCCTATCACATAGAAACACAAGATTGGATTGTGTTTCTGGATCAACTCAAAAGTCCATGTTGCCCTATATTAGTCTTCCCTGATGATCTGCTGTACAAGGGTAAGCATGCAGTAATATTTCTCCTAATACTCACTGCTAGATTCTTGAAATCCGCAACAAAAGCACTTTTTACTAAGGTACATTTAATACCTCTTCAGAATTTCTGCTTTTGCCAACTTGTCTAATCTTTGATCACATAACTGTGTACCCTTTTGTTGTAAACATTTCACTGGATAATTTCATATGATACTCCTCATTTTTTGCCTCAGAAAGAAAAAATAAATCATGAACATCGCTTTCATTTATCTATTCTATGGAAATCAACACTACATAGACTTCCATCATTTTTTTGTAACTTTGCCAGGATGAAAAACCTTAATCTATCTAATGGCAACTTAAGAAAATGTCCTTTTATATTTATGATCATCCTTGTTATCCTTCCCTGTACATATTTTATTTTAAAATACACTTTCAGAAGAGGGGTAACCAGAACTTCAGGTAACAATGAATCTGCAAGCAAACTATGATACTTATACAAGGGCATAATAAGGTTTTATGGTTTGTTTTCCATCCCTTTTCTAACAGTATAATTGCACTAATAGTCTAGTTACCTGCCCCCCTTTTGTTTGACAGATACTGCGCTTTGAGTTAATATTTGCTTAGAATGAACTGTTATACTTTTAAGGTCTCTCTCAAGCAAAATGTGTCATTGGTTTTAATGTGGAAAATTAAGATTGATTTTCTCAAGTGTTTTTATCTGCACTGGATCTCACATGCCATTTATATCACTCCATCATGCATTATCTTGAACTCTCTCTACAGTTCTTTGTAACAAGATTTCATTTTTGTTACTTTGAATAAAACAGTGCATTGTGCAAACTTTACCATCTCTTTCATCTCCTTATTCCAGATCACTTATGGGGATATTAGACAGCAGAGAACCTAGAATAAATTCTTTGATTCTCCCTTATATAGGAAAGTCAGCAACTGTTTCTCATTGTGTTTTCTATTTTCTTGACAATTATTAAATCTTGATCTGTGGAAGTTCAATGTCTTTAAACTCATTTGGTGACACCAAAGTTTTTCTGTAAATGCTTTTAGAATACATCAATTAAATCAAAATTACTTCTTGTTTCTGCAAAAACTCTTCAAAAATACATCATGCACATCATCATCTGTTCTCCTGGTACTAACCAAATTGTAGTAATTTGCACACCACAATTACTCAAAGCAGTGGTTTCATACATGAGTTTCATAAGAACAATTAAGTTACAAATTCTCTGCTTTGTTGGTTTTTGGGGGTCTGATTTTTTTTTTTTAAAGTATGCTTAAAATATATATAAATATATATTTATACTAAATATATATTTATTTAGATTAAAACTAATGCACAATTCCCATTTCTTTAGAAATTGTTCTCTTGTTAGTTCATTAGGCTACAAAAACATTTTTAGCTACAGCATAATCTGTGACTTCAAATAAGTAGTGAAAAAAACATTTAGAAAATATGACAGCCATGAAAAAGGTAAAGCTGGGATTTTTAAACATCAGATAGCATTCACCTTCAGGGGTTACATTATAAGAATCTTACTACAGAAAAAAAAAAAGAAGAAGAAGAAACTAGAAGAAGTTAAAAGAACACGTGAGACTAATAATTGTAACAAATGGTATTTGCTATTTTTTTCTGTAGTTGGCCAACTTACTTGAAAGAAAAGGTTACTCTAACCAAACCTTTTATGAAACAACTGCTGATTGTTGCCATCCCAAGAACAAGGTTTCAAACTTCACATCTCCAAGTCCACTCTCCCCTATTGTTTACCTCTAAAATTTCAATGGAACTTAAACACGTTGAACTGCAGCAGAGCTGTAGTTCACTTTCATCCTGTAATCGTGGCTGCCACCATTCACCCTCCATTCACAGTAAACCAGAAACAAGTATGGTGATGGTGCTTGGCAACAGTCTCACAGTGCTTGTTTTAATAGGTCTTACCTGGTTCTGTGACCTGTTAGCAACAGAGTAGTGGCAGTAGTGGAAATCGCTCAGCTGAAATACCCATGACCTCCAGAAGCTGCAGGAAGGGTGAGGAGACAACACTGACTTTTGGGAGACATGTAGCATGCCTGGAAAATGCAGCAAAGCTTTCCTCCAGCAAGCCTCAAAAGAGGCTAAATTAGCCCCTGGAATGATTATTGCTAATAATTATAATGATTATTATTACATATTGTACTCTTTCCATCTTTTTTTCCCAAAAAAAACCCCAAATGACAAATGCTGATCACATAATTTTTTTGCTCCCACACCACAGTGCCTGAACTACATGGACAGTTTCTAGTCCTGCACAGCACTGATTCCAAACTGCTGACAACTGGTCTCAGTGTTTCCTCTCAAAATGCATTCTCCATTCCTCCATTCAAATATGCCCTCTTTCTGCTGGGATCCCAGGAGCAGCTGGATAAGTTGTTTATTTACACTAGGTTTACCATTAAAGAGTATAGATTATTTCCTAAAGACACTTGATACCACATCTTGGTACATCCTTTCAAACTATGGAAAAATGCGGGAAGAGAAACAAAGGAGCAGATGCGAAATGACACATCAAGTGTTTCCCACTGCTGAAAAACAGCAAGCATATGTAAAGCAGTTACCTCCAAGCAAGTAATCATTTACATCCTATTTCCATCAACCTACACCTTCTAGTGAAATTGTATCTCTGGAGGGCATGGTTCCAAGCTGCCTATTTAAACATACCTCAGCCTATCCAGGAGCATCTTTCTTACATTCACACAGAGCATTTGTTAAAAAATGGTGCCAATTCCTAGAGACTGCAGCTGGCTATGCAGGCAGTGAATTTAGCCCCCATCCTAAAAACCTAAAAATACAGTATTAAAATTTAAACTCAGGGATTTAACTCTAAATAGAATTATTTTTCCTTACCATTAGGCCAGCATAGGTGAAAAAAAAAAGGCAATATACACAAGGTTAAAAATATTCACTCCCCTTCATTAGTACTAACAGGTAGAATTTCTTGATAGGGTTTTCAACAAGAGGTTTGTAAAAAAGACTAAAAAAGCAGCCCACAATCACAGGAAAAGGAATACTACAGAGGTAGCTGTAGATGGCGTATCTCCCCTATTTTTATCAGACTACGTGCATGTAGCTGAACTCTGCCCACTTCACCATTGCAAACGTGATGCAGCAGAAAGCTTTGCCATTTCCAGCGCTTTCACAAAAAATACCAAAAAAAACAAAACAAAAACAAACAAACAAACAAAAAAACCCAAAAAAAACAACAAAAAACCAAAACAAAACAAAAAGTATTTATAAACAGTATCTTCAAGCTACTGCAGCTCCAAGATTAAACATATCCATACCATATTATCTACTCACATGAAAATATCATGCTCCATTTACATGTTACAGAATAACATGCAGTAAGGATAAATTTTAAAAGCTCCTACAAGTGGAAATCAATAATAGAACTCTTCTATCATAAGTGATATTCTTCCTGCTTAGGTAAAGTATTCATGATTTTTATTCAGGTTACATATGGGAAATGCTATGGAGCTCTCACATAAACAAAGTGTTAAATATGCATGACAAGGATCAGAGTTCACCCAAGAATGGACCTCTGATTCAGGACTGACAGTGACCTCTGTGCTGGTAACTGTGTTCAATATGTGGAAATCTCTGCTTCTCTAATCATTTCTGGAGCAGGCTTCATGCAGCAAAAACTGCAGGCTTCTGCTCCTCTCTTCTTCTGGTATCATCCTTATTTGAATTGTGTGTAGCCATATATGCCCATCTGAAGCTGGAAAAGAATTTCTGTAGGATAAAAATCTTGTAGGGAGAGTAAGCCAATAAAAATAAATGCACTTTTTGTCTCCAGTGAAAATTTAGAAAACTCACACAGACATCCCCGTAGAAAAGCAATTGCACAGCGTGAAACTAACAGATAAGAAGTTTGCCAAAATACCAGAAGAAAGAAAAAAAAAATAGCTGTATTTTGGGGTGTGTACATGAAAAAAAAGATGCTTTAATAATGCTGTATTACTATTTCTGATGCACCTACTATCATTTAGACTCTGAATTTAACCTACTCTGAATTCCACTATACAAAGATGCTGATTAAGTACAGCAGTAATAAAGAAGTACATTTTAACTGAAAGAAAAAAAAAAAAAAAACCAAACAGAGGGGGAAGACAGAAAAAATGGGCTTATTATAAAAGAAACAGTGATCAGGGAAGCTGGAGATCATCAAATCACCAACAGAATAAATCATAAATATTTTATGATAATTCAGATGAAATAGTCCAGATTTCTAATCTTAGGCCAGATGTTTTTTCTGTTGAGAATATTCCCAAGAGATGATTCTCCTTACTCTAGCATTTCTTTCTACATCCTGCTGCAAATTCTGCATCTGTTTCATTTTTCAAGCCTGTCATGTGAAAATATCTAACCATAGCTTTCCACCAGCATTCTTTCTGCAGCTCAGACCTCACTCTGCTTGCATTATCTTCTTTGAGTCTGCCATGAGATTTTTTGATTAATTTCCTTTTCCCATTTCCAAATAGCTATACAGGCAGCTGAAACTATTTTTACCAATTGGGTTACTGAATGGACAAACTGTATGTATGATGTTTGTCTGGAGAAATGGAGATGCTGGTCTGAAGACAGGTCTTGTATAAAGACATGCTTGTTGCAATTGGTTTCCTTAGTTCCAGTATTGTCCTCTAATTTTTCATGCACATTTTCTATTTATCATTATTTATATGTATTCCAGTTTCATCCAAACAACCTAATTCAGGATTAAGTTTTCCATGCAGTAAGTACAGTTCATATGCACTAATATATATCAAGATTTTGCAGAAAGAGAAATGCCAGTGCCATCACCAGAAAAATTTTAAAAATAAGCAAGTTGCTTTGATAAACATGATCCCGGATCTGCAACTCATATTGCCACAATACATTAGTAACAACTGCACAACACCTAAGACATGCTTGAGAAAGGTAGCATATTGCGTTACTGAAGCTGAATATTGAATTTCTAAAGAGTGGAAAAAAGGCTGAAGAAGCAAGGTTTGTGTTTTCACTGTTTGCTTACTTTAAAGATTGTTTTTTCTAACCATAATGATCCTCTGAAAAAAGATGATATTATAAACAAAAGCATTACATTACAGCTGTGATTCAGGAGATGTTCTCCGCTTTCACACCATGTAATATAAACACATTACATTTTGTAATTCTCCTCTCCAAAGGGGTGATTATTACAGATTAAATGGTTTGGAAGTTGCCTTTATCTGCTTAGTATTTTTGACTAACATATGTAGTGTGTGCATCTACGTATCTTTGCTATCAGATGAAACATCCCTTGAGAGGAGCTGATTAAAAGCTGGCTTTGTGAAGAATAGCCATTTTCTGCTATGGAACATCATTATAGCTGGCTTGGTCCTTTGGAAACAAATTACATCAGCTATCTCAAGAAGCAGAACAGTGAACACTATCAGCCATGGATATATTTTTATTAGTTTAAAGTTTCTAATTATACCTCTTATATTCAACCACGCATATGAAAAAGAATTGCAGGGGATTTTGCTATTCTGTTATCACACGAGCATTACCAGAAATAACAATCTGTGACTATAAACCATGGAGTCTCTGATAAGTAGTAATGAATCTGGATTCATATTTAGTAAAAAAATAAAAAATATGGTTAGTGGCATACAAGACTCACAAGTACACCCTTCTCAAAAGAAACTGCTTGAACAGCATAATCTACACAGCCAGCTAAATTTATTATGTTCTATCTGTTGTTTTCATTAGGAACTGGATAAGCAAACATATACTGTTGATATAAATGTGGCACCAGAGTAATCTCATTTGTAACATATTTTAATTTGTTCTTAAACTGGTGGCATTTTTTCACTTGACAGCTGAAAAATTTCTTTTTCAAGTTAAGCTTCATATTCTTACAAATAAGATAAAAGATTAAAAAGGTACATTTTAAATATCACTGTATTTAGTACATCGGAATTTTTCCTTATTATGTTAAAACTATAGTAATTTAAAAAGAAAAAAAAAATCAATCTATTCTTGCAAATACAACTATTACTGAGTTTTATTAGGCACAAAGAGGTTGAGTAAGACCCACTGAAGTATAACATGGAGACCACACAAATAAAGTACTGAAGACTTTAGTAAGGTTGAACAGTTATAGAGGGGAGTGGGAAAGTCAGTCTTGTCTCATTCATAATGCAATTAAAGTGAAAAGCAAGCATGGTGAAATCAAAGCACAATTCCATATTCATAGTTATAAATGAGACCAGGATCTAGCACCAGCAGTTGCAAAGTACAGGTAATGGGATTCAAAGTCATTTCCGATCACATATAGCCAGGAGAAGTCTTAATAGAAGTCAGCTTCCCCTTGACAACTTTTTAGCAGCTTGTGGGAACTGAGAGCACAGTGTTCTTACTCCAGTTGCCAATGAACAGCTGTCTGGCTTGGAAAAAAGCAGCATCACAAACTGTCAGCAAGACAAATCAGCAGATTCAGCAGTTCTGTCCATATTTTACCCTGGACAAAGCCATGTGGTTGCAGCGTCACACCAGCCCTGAACTGACAAGCCCTCCTGAAATTTCAGCAGTACCCTTAGCTCAGGACCTTAGTGGTACAGTCACATAACTTCAGGTTGGCTTTAAGAGCAAGTTGTGCTTGCTCATGTTTGCCTTCAACACACCTGTATATACAGTGCATGTGCCATTCTTGCCCTTCATCACCTGCCATCAAGAAATCAGTGAAGTATATAGAGCATTCTGTTCATTAACCCTTCTGCTAAATGGGCGCCCACAAAGATCTGGATAACTAAATCTATCTCCTGTTAAATCTTGAAGTTACCAAACTGAGCCTTTAGTAAATCCAAAGTGTGGCTTTTTCTAGTAAATTCTTAACACTGGAGAAACATAAACCTGAGAGCAAGACAGAAGACAGGAAAATGACTCAACCTTCCAGCTCTTCAGTGTTCTGGGCATGCAGAGTTATCGCTTCAATGCCACCCAAGATCTCACCCACGTTCAGAAGCAGAATGGATTGCTGAGCCTGATCTTGGATGTCTGAGTTTCTGTTACATTCACCAGCTGCAGCTTTGCCAGGCTGCAGCTTTTGCCAGCCTTCAATTTGCACTTTATGGGATCAATTTGCACACCACCTCTATAAATGGCCATCAGTGCAGAATACCTGTGCTCAATGTTCATGTTGCCCAGCTGAAAACAATCACTCAAACTCCAAAGCTGCTGAATACTTAGGATCACCTGCTTTCAATGGAAAAACTGGATTTTGCCTTAGAACTGAAGCAAGCCGAATTCAATCTTGTTCACCAGGCCAAAAAAGCCTCTTGTACAAGCCTGTGCAAATGAAAAAGAGACCAAGACTTTCCTCTAACAAAATACCATCAAACCCAACCTTACAGCACTACCAGAATTCATCCTTTGCTGGGTATGTGTCCTGGACAATTAGAGTGAGATTTGCTCTCAGTCATACACTTATCATTCTATTTTAGGAACTAAAAGGCTTATCTCTTCTTCCTTGTCTCATCAGTGGCTTTATGCAGCCTGTGGCAGGTTTCCATGGTAACTATAAAGACAGGTGGAAGCATACAGATGCCACACAGAACTGCACTTCCAGCAGCAGACAGAAAGGGGTCAAGGTGAAAGGACTTCATAGATATATATTTCTCAAAGCTTTTAGAAGTTAGATCATCACTTCAAGGGTGAAGGGAAAAGGCAGGGTCCAAAGCTAAACAAAATGTGATTACAAGAGGGAAAAGAAGACAAAAAATTTTGAAAACTCAGACCACAAAAGTGAAAACCTAATTAGAGTATAAGGTGGAAAGCTGTGAACCATTTCTAGGAACAACATTTGCATCAGCAAAGCCCAGTATTTGTTCTTTGCTCCACAAAGACATGTACATACTGAAATAAGATTTCCACAATCGGAGTTTTGTTAGGTTCTTCCCCTCTATTTATTGTTGGACAAGTTTTTATTTTTAAAAAAGCACAGAGAGGCTTTTACTAAAGTCCCACAGCTAATACCCTTTGGGATATTTGATAGCACGCCAGCTGTATTGTGAGCTCAGGGGCAAGCAATGTAGGCAATTTACACAGCAGGCACTATAGGCTCTACAGCTGCATTCCCTAAATTCCCCCTCCTTCCCCCCTAATATGCAAACAGCACTTTAGGAGACTCCTTTTCTTCTGGGTAGGCCCCCATCCACCTCATTTGTAAATGTTGAGCTTCTTATTCACTTTGTGAATGTATAGCACCATTTGGTAGTTCAGCCCTTAAGTAGAGGCAAAAGTTATATTAGAAATTACTCTTCTGGAAAAGTAACACCAAAGAAACAGCAAGTCAGCACAACTTGCCTGTTCACTGTGGGCTTGAGAGTCTCAAAAACCTTTCAGTGTGTTCCAGCTAATGGCAAAGGAGTCTCTATTAGAGCTGGAATGAAAGTGGAAATAGAGTTAGGGTGAATCCAGTGAAATGCCAAAAGGCTGGTATTGTTCCCCTGAGCTCCTAATTTTTGCCCTGCCTACACTTACTTCCATCCTTTCCTTCCCTGGAAAATAAATTATAAATTCTCTTTTTGTCTTTCAGTTTAACTCAGATCTCTCCCAGCCAAATCCCAGTTCAATATTAATTAATATAGAAATAAAACTCTTAATACACTGTAGATGTAACAGAACATTTACCAAATAATGTACTCTGTTATTCTACTAATCTATGTACAAAAAATACATAGGAAGAAGGATGTACCATATTAACACCTCTAGAAACCTAAATTCTTCAGGGAATGGAAGACCTTAGCTAAGATCTCTATATGCTGCTAAAATAGGTGCTGTGTAAGCAAAAATAAAGACACAGCAGTGACACAGAATTTAAGATCCAGTCTACATGCCTGCAGGTTGCTGATGAAATGGGAAAGGAATATTTCTTTTGCTTTAAACACACTGTTATAAAGACAGTTCAAATGTAAAACCTGAGTAGTGACTGATAACTCCAATCAGCACTTTCCTGAAGATTGTTTCCAAAATGCTAAGGAACATCGTGCACTTCCAGTGTTATGTTTGGAAAAATATATTATGTAAATATTTCCTCTGACATGAGATCAAACTTTTACAAATATTTTCTGAATTATTGATGTTTTCTACAAGACACATATGTTTTGCAAGGTGATTGACTTAATATGATAAAAGCTTTCCTGGATTCTTCCAATTTTGGACTCAAATCATACCTACAGATGTTAGATTTGTTTCACTTATTGAGTTTTCAGTAAAATGAATGGATTTCTACAGACATCTTCAGAAACATATCCAACTTAGTTCTGCTTCACTATACATTAAAAATAAAAACAAACAAACAAAATCTTTTCAAATTCAAGCATAAAAAGAGAGCAATTGTAAATATTGTAAGGAGACGAGTGTCCCAGTGATTAAATATGCATTTGTGTTCATGATTTCTTCTCTACTTCTTGCTTACTTTTTCTGACTTCTAGTTACCTTCTGTGTCTAACTTACCATGGACAACCACAGCTGCAACTAGCCTGTCCTGGAGTCTGTTTTCTTCTTCTCAAACTGAGTTTCCCTTCCTCCCATGCATGCATTCATGGCATGGGAACCCAGGCAAACACTTTTGAGTTTTAGCCATCTTATTAAATAATGTAATTTGAGTATCTCTTCCATTTAGTTTTTAGGAAGGGTGTCAGTGTACTTGAATTCATCTTGAATGAAGTCCACAAATTCTTCCTAGTGCCTGTTCCATGGAATGCAGTTCCCTCCCCTGCTTTGCAATTCTAGCTCATAACTACTAAATCAGTGAGCAAAGTACCTACTGCTTAGATTCATTTGATCTTTTGCAAGACCTCTGGAAATGGAAAGGATAGCGTACAAACCATGCAGATTGTGTCACAACTGATTAAATGTTACTTACTGCTTGCCCTGAAAACACAGAAGCCAGCTGACAGGCATCCTATCAACAGTGTACAATACCTGTGTTAATAATCTCAATACAGAACTTGCACGGGCAGTTTTAGCTTCTGAATTATCTCACATGCCCAAAGGCTACTTCAGCTTTGACATTATACACAATGAATCAGGGAGTCCTCAAAACTTGCAAAGCCTTCCAACTGCCTCCCCCATATGGCCCCTTCCTTCTCCAAATCACAACAGACCAAGCTTCCAGCACTTCTTTGTGCAACGCAACATTACCATCTCATCAGAGAACTGAAAGCAGTCTTCAGCCTGTTCCCAAATAGAAACTGAACTCTAGAGAAGGTGCTTTTCTGGGTTGGCATGAATTCAGCAGAACAATTATCGAATGAGAGCTCATAAGTCTGGGTCTTTCCAAGCTAATTTCCTATGATGAGCCCAAGTGGCATGTTCCTTGGGGCTCTATGCTGTATAAAAGGCTTTACACATGAGGCATAGTACAGTGCAAAAGCCTACAGTCACCTTAGACCCATCACTGCAACCAAGCTAACAAGGTCTTTTCAAAAATCTGATTAATAGGGAAGTCTGATATTTGTGCACCTGAGCTGCCTGGTAAGAGAGCAGAGGAAACCTGGGCAAGGCTTCAAGCTTTGGCTTTTTGCCAACTCTGCCACATTCTTCACTTTCTGTATTTCAACCTTCAATACCCCAATAAGCCAATTTTTTTCATTTGCAAAGTTATACTGGTTCTTTACTATTATCAGAGGTTCAGAGCAGTCTCTGTAAGAGATTATAGTCTGGTACACTGTTGACAGTTTAGCATGCCATCAATAGAAACAGCGGTGAACAGATGCACATCCTTTTATTTCTCTGTTGACTTGAGAAAAGCACTAGAATGGCTGACATTTTAAACCTTTTTTTTTTTACTTACTTAGAATTAAATATTTGTAATTCAGAACTCCAGGTGCAATGAAGAATTTAATCAACAGAACACCTTAGGTACTGTTACAGGATTTTGGATTCCTTACATTAGGATTTCTAACTATTTTATAAATTACTAGCCCAGGTATTAAAGAACACTGACTTTCAGACTCTCTTGAGCAAGGCCATACTACATTAGTATTCATACAGACAAAACACTCTCCCTTTAATACTCTCACTAGCCGTTGCTTTGTCTTATGTTGGCACTTTTTATCTTCAGTCTTAAATTCCAACGAACAAGAAATTGGCATGCTACCAATTTACTCCAGAATGCCTCGAGTGGTTTTAGCTATGTAAGGAAGAAATGTCATACCTTTAACGCTTGAAATAAAATTTCTTTTTTCTTTCTTTCTAGTTCTCAAGTGTCTCTTGGTGAACTGAGATGGATGAGTAGCTCTGAGGTGCATATTACAGACTTGTTTAAGCTTCAGATGATGAGATTTCTTTTCCTGCACATAAATTCTGAGGCACCCTGAGATGTGGGTCACCTAAGCTGTCTACCAAAGTGCCTCTTTTTGTCCATTACAGTAAAATAATGGTCACAGGAGTTTTCTCTTCAAAGATAATGTCGTTTAAACTGAGGCAATCCAATTTCTTGCCTCTGCTTTCCACAGATTATAAATAGGGTATAAAATAGGAGCAGGCTAGGAAAATACCCTTTCTTACCTAAGCCTGTTGGATGTTCAGCATATCTTATGCAGAAAGCTAGCTCCTACTACAGTCTAAAATCCTTTTCTTTCTTTACAAGCTAATTATTTAGTTCCTGCACTACTTACAGTATCTTATCTCAGCATTTTTCAAGTTGACCAGTAGTTTCCATGTCTCCTTCATTTCCTGGAAAACTTTCTGGGTCATGACAGCCAGGTCACTGAGCACCTCATCAATCTGTCTTGCTCTTACAGACTGAGAGCTCTGTAATTTGGCTTCCACATCACTCAGACACTTTAAACTGCATGGTTTACAGAGTTTTTATCTCCCCTGACAAAGCATTGGAGGTCTCCCAGAAGAGACTGGGAAATAATATCTTAATTTTTCAAAATCTCTAGTTCTTTTGTCCCATTTCTTGGACTTCTTTTAGCATCTTTTGTTTGCCTTTCAATGCCCTCAGCATCTCTATAACAGTTCTGTTTTGGACTTACTGGAAATATCACCTCACTAACTTTCTTCCTGGAAACTCTGATTTTGACACTACTACACCAAAGTTTAGCCTCCATCCAACAGAGAAAATTATAGGATGTCTATATAGGTTGAATGCCTTGGATAGCACTTTTATTGTCTCACACGTATGACCCCTAAAGGTTACTGAAGAACAAAGACAGGGGTAGCAAGGTCCATTATTGTCCAAGTGTACATACATCTGTCCAAATACCTGTCTTCTGTCTGTCATTAACAGGGCACCTGAGCAGCAGCTAGCTGTGGAGGCTGTCAGCAGGTAAAGCCAGTAGTCCAAAGTTACTATGATACATCCACACCTTCTTTACCTGCCAGTACCCTCTGTGCTGGTAGCTGGGGAACACAGAAGTCATTACACAAGCTCTGCACCATGCCTAGACTGGGATGCTACTGTTAAGGGCTGCTTTGTGCCTCCTGTATGGCATAAAGCAGTGGCTGCTCATCTGCAGGGCACCATTTCTGTTTAGTGTCAGATAAACAAACAACAACAACAAAAAAACCCCCACACACTACAACCACACAACACTGAACTGTCAGCATGCCTAGAAAAATTGTACTAGTCTAAGGACTAGCTCTTGTCCCAATGAGCCTGGATCAGTGCCACAAGATATTAAATGTTGGAAGAAATTAATTGAATTCTAGTAGCTTACCATTCCTGTAACACCACAAACTCCAAAGCACTCAAACATGGAGTACCTCACCTTTCTGATGTTGATAACAGATATGTTGTCGGCTAATTGCCATCTATACGCAACGATGCAGGTTATACTCCACTTTTAATATAGATACTCCATTTTCCTGTAAAGCAAATTTGAATTTGCCTTTCCTGAACATGGGTAGTTATAATTACATAGAGATCCTAAATAAGATCTAACCACTAAGAGGCATCTTACAGTTTGAATTTCCATGTTGGAAACAGATCAAGACATCTATAAGATGCTAAAGAGGAGGTATTATTAAGGATCTGTATATTTACCAACCTAAGAGGAGATAAAGCCCTGGATTAATGTACTCGTCTCTCTTAATTGAAGTCTCTTAAGCCCAATGTTATTTATTGCAAAAGAAAAAAGCAGATCCTTGATTAGAGGCTAGACTGAAAGAAGTGCAAGCCCATATTTACTCCCTTGTTTCGCTAAAATAGCAAGACTGGTAGGAAGGTTAAAGTAGTCGTTCTTTGTCACTTCCTTCTTATTTAACCCTTTGCTGCTAATGGATTTTGAAATAATTTTTTTTTGTGACGTTTATTTATACTGATTTTTCATTTCTGGCTTGTCCACACAGATTTTTGTGCTGCTTTAACTGAGGACCAACTGCAACAAAAGAGATACAAAACCACATATATGGGAGGATTCTACCTATGCTGGGGGACCATCGAGCTCTAATGCCCCTAATCAAAATTAATGTTGTCAGAAAATTCACACTGAACCAGTAAATAATAAACTGTACTTAGTACTGACACAATTCTTTAGTTTACAAACACTGCTCCTACCAAGACAAATACTCAATTTCAGCAATCACCTTCCAAGTATCATGAAAATTGTCTTCATTATCATCAGTACCAGAGTGTTTGACATCTTTTAGATCATTTTTCTTCTCAGTCCTAGATGTAGTATTCAAAGCATCTCCTCAGTACTGTCTGAGGGCCATAATTACACTCTCCCTGTGCCTAAAACCTCATGTCCAGTCCATTTAATTTCTCTGACAATCTCTCATGAGCCGTAACTCTGTTTCCCTCACTGAGCTCATTAGTATCTATTCCTGCTCCAGCAGGTAGATCTCAGACTTCCAGGGTCTTTTACTTGAGAGACTATTTTATTGGCAACTGTACACAAAGAAAAGGATTATTATGAATAAAAGATTAAAGGAAATCAGTGGTTATCGACTATTCAGTAAAAGCAACAACATCTATGCCAGCAAAACTTTGTAATGCAGATCTGACCAAAACAACTACTTCAACCAAATTTGAGAAAGAAAATTGGTTTATGTACTAAGATGCAATTGATATAGTTAAACAATACCTATTTTACTGACACACTGATAAGCACATAAAGGTGATGGCTACAGCTAGTTATATATGCTTAAAGTACATATTCCCTATAAAATTGCTTCCACACTAGGGATTTTATCAGTATGCCAGTTTTATATTTAAAGAAAAAAAAAATCATGTATTTATTTACTAGACCAGAGTAACTACTCATAGCACCACACAATTTTAGGATTTGTTCTTTAAAGGTTTGGGTAAGATATAACTTAAATGAAGCACGTAGAAAGATGAGGAAAAACACCCTTTCCCTCAGCTACAGAACCCTTAATATTTTTCCAAGATTTAGTCATGCTTTTGTAGTTATTCTGTATCTGCCCAGAAAAATAACAGAATTTCTGACAAGAAATATATTTGCATCTCAATATATGTCCCTGATAACACTTGGTAAGCCTTTAGTGAGTTTTTTCTAATTGAGTTAAAATTCTATCTATGTCTCAAAAGTATGGCACACTCTTGCATTTAAGTGTTTGTTAAGTAGTATAATATATGTACACGTCTGTCTCTGAATTGTAAAGCATTTTAAAAAAAGTCTCAGAGAGGAATGGAAAATTCAGGCTCTGGGAACAGTTCTAATTCATACAGGAAGAGGAATTACTCATCTTTTGTGAAAAGTTATCTGAATGCACTCAGCCAATACCAGCTTCATATCTGTGAGGCTTAGAGAATTTCTGGGAATCTAAAGAGCCTGACATTCTTGTCAGCTCCAACAATGTGTACCCTTAATTAAGATATGCATACATACATTGATGAGACATCATTCCTGTCAACGGATCTGAGGGTTTGTCTGCAGAGAGAAGCTATTCTGGAACACACAACAGTGTGAATATAACCTGTCCACATCAGAAGCTTGCATTGAACTGGTATCCTGTAGTAGCTGTTTTATCCTCTTCCCCCTTTAGCCAAGGAAAATATGAAACAATTGGTATTTTGCTGGGTTTTGTGAACTTGCAGTCATATTTCATGTCTTGTTTATGTGCAGCTCTTGATTTTAATAGGATACTTTACGTAGTACAGAGGGGAAGAATACAGCACTTAAACAAAAAAGGCAAAAAAAAAAAATCATTTGTTCAGATTAATTAAGACAATAGATTTAGAACACTAATAGAAGAAGGAGAATACAAACAGATATGTTTAATGGCAAACATATATTACCTGTGGTATTAACTTAAAGACACTTCAGCAATACAGAAATCAGTAAATCAGTTATTGAAATCAAAGACTGGAAAGTTTTACTAGGGAATACATCCAAAAAGTTTGCTGAATCTGTTCCTGGATATGTAGGAGAGTTCACAAGCTCCAAATATTTGAAAGGAGGCCATCCTTGGAACAGCTTGTAGACTAGCCTCCTATATATCTTTTGCAACCATTTATTTTGGATCATTCCAAAAATAAATCTTCTACAGAAAAAAAAATGATCCTGTGTTTGTTTCCTAGAGTATTTCTTATTCATTGAACTCTGATAACTGGAACATGAAAGATAGTAATTCAATAACCTGAACCTATAGGTCTGGATTTTCTTCCTCCAAAGAAAATTAAAATGATACAGTGTATTGTGTACATCCTTCCAGTCTGGGTACTTCTACCTGTGGTGCATGTTCACTCTAAAATAGAAGCAGACAGCCTAAAATGCCTGGAATGCAGTCTGTCTGTTCTTTTTTCTTCATAATTATTTTCTTGCACTCTCTGTCAAGTGATGCAAGTGACAGTCTTGGTTTCAATCTGGAATTTCTCCTGAGAAAGTCCAAGCATGACAAGTGAATTTTATTACGCAGAACTTCTGCTGAACAGTTTGCAAAACTATGCTAATTGCTCAAAAATATCTTTGATGTGTGCCTTGGCATGGCAACCAGGCAGTAGTCTCCCATAGCAAGGGGATTATATTCAAGACCACCAATAGCACTACAACTGACCAAACACGTACAACAGGCATTACTTTGAGTTTTAGAAGGAGAAATGTAGAATGATAAACATTGGTCATCCCTCTCATCTTAATAATTTAGCTCTATATTACATAGTGAAAGGCATAAGGTCCCTACATATTTCAGGAGTTAAGAATCAGCTCTTTTCCTCAGACTTGTTCATCACCATTTTGTTCATTTTTTTTCCATATCTAATGTGCCTTAGAGAAATTTAAGCCTACGTGATGAAAAATGATCACAGCTCTTACCAAACAGGATGAAAGGACCATAATTCAGCAATGGCACTGAAGAATAGAAAGAAAGATTAACTATTATTTTCAATAAAAAAATACAAACTCAAAGGCATAGTAATCACAAAGAGCAAATATGCCATAATGCATGTAGCCACCTGTATCATTACAAGGATCCTGTCATGTAGCAATTACAAGTTTCAGTCTTCAGTAATGAGTTTAAAGCACTGCTATGTGAGATCTAATAGCAAATCTGTGTCCACTCTTCCCTGAGTACATTGTTTAAGACACATAGGATCATACAGACCAGCTACACCTGAAGATTATTTAAAACCAAAACCACAAAAAACCACACAAACTAACCACAAAACAAAATAAACAAACAAAAAAAAGCCACCAAACCAAAAAATTCCAAAACAAACCACACAACCAAGCTTATTTCTTGTACAGGGCTTAAATTAAGAGCTGAGAAGGGGGGGGAAGAAAAAGAAAAGTAGGACCTGATGATTCTGAACAGCATGGAAGCTGAGTAAATTGCCATTTTTATCCCATAATGCCAAGATAACACCCTCCCACCTACAAGGTAGAGACAAGTTCCTTTTATATAGGACTAAAAGGAGATATGCAACCTCTAGTTGCAGGGCTTGGCAACTGTGAACAGAGTAAAATGTTACAGGTGAGGATTCTGCAGAGGGACAAGACAAAAGAGATGGTTGGAAAACTCTAAGTGTCGATAAAGTTGATAGAAGAAACAGTGATAGTTTAATGTATTTATAATTTCAGTATAAAATGCCAAATTTAATGTATACACTTTTATTTCCCCCTAACATTCTAATAAATCAAGAAGTAATTTTAAGATGTCATGAATGCTAATAAAAAAATCTTAATAGAGTATATTCTTTTTTAAGACCAGTCATACAGCTTTTATAGACTTCAGGTTGGATTCTTGCATTCAGGCTTTTCAAAGGATAATTTTTTTTTTTTGTCCAAAAACAGCCTATAAAATTTAGCCTCTGTGTAAATAAAAGGTAATCTCTCCAAAATTACAATATAAACAGCATGTAATCAAATGTAAAAAAAACAAACTCCATTTTACTCTTAGGCACATCATATCTCTTGTGATTATTTCCTTTGATTTAATTGGAATTGTATCATTTTCACTGAAATTAGAACACTGGAGAGTGTGGCTAATTATCTTTCAATTTTTCTATATTTTTATTGTGATGCCTTGTAAATCCAAAAATCAATGTCTGCAAATTTGGAAAAGATTAGAAATGTTCGTTCTCCTTCCAGACAAGATAAATCTGACTCAGTAAAAATGCATGGAAAGTTACAGTAGGTTATAAGGACTGCATGAAAGGGTTATTTGAGCTCATTTTCAATATAGAAAGTGATCATTTTTCACATCACTGCCCAATTAAATGAGTTCAAACAAACCTCTCATATCCTGGGGCAATGCAAATTTGCAAGAAAAAAAAAAAAAGCACTCAATCTTAGAAATCCAAAGTAGGAGATCAAAGGAAAACACATAACAATACCACAATGCAAATGAAGTTTTGCCTGGGAAATAAAAAGCTCTGCAAAAGAGTCCACGACAGCAGAATTCTTAGAGCTGAGGGTTTTATAAAGCCAGTTAGCAAGGTTTGACTCATCTTCTTTGAGAACAGAAGTCTGACCCTGAGGAAAATATCTGTGCTGTCAGAGAGGCAGTTTCAGCTCCCCAAAGTTTGAAGCTTTGGAAATGCTTAATTTCTGCTAAATATTATGTTGAATTAATTTTGAAGTCATTATATCCTATCTCCCCTGCACAACAAAAGAATTTCCATTAAAATAAGCAACCTAAGGGCAGTAGAATTCTTCAATCTGAGAGTAAACACCTAGGGGTCCAAAAGCCTACAAGGAACCACAGTACAGCATTCCCTTATTTTAGACTCCCTCTCTGACAACCATCTCAATAAATAATGCTTCTAATTTAGTAGAGCAAGACATAAGAGGAAAGTGGATCAAATATTCCATTGAAACTCTGAGGCAGAAGTTAGAGTTATTGAAGGCTCCATTTATTTATGTTTGCTCCCTCCTGTAAAATTACCCAAGGACTTTTTATTTTCAAGCATTTCAATTTATCAGGGTAATATGCTATCACTGTGCCTTTCACTGGTTCCTGTTTGCTCTCCCTTCCAGATATTTTATGTAGATAAGCCATTTGTAATTCTGAATTTTGATAAGCCGTGGATCCCATAGGAATCTGTGCATGAGCCCATACGGGGCCTAGGAGGCTCAGCTTAGACTTTGGTGCGCATTGATGTTGTCAGAACACACAGCTGCTTCGACTGAGCCATGGGTCTCATTGTTTTCCTAGAGGAGACACAGAGGTCACCTGGAGTTAGACAAGCACAAAGAGAAGAGGCTTCCCTACAAAATGCACAGCCCTACAGAATCTCTGTGGAGAAGGTGAACTAAGAAAATTACAATATATATGAGACAGTACAAGGGGCTGGGAGGGCAGGTGCTGGAGAAGAAAAGGGAATAATAAGATGAAGCTGTCTCTCTACACAGTGACATAGGCACAGATCTCTAACTACGCAGTTTTAAGCAAGTTTTGCAATAGAGGAGTTTTCATTTTTTCAGCCCTACATCTCCGTGTATGTTTCTTACCTGCAAATTACAGATTTTATTTGCACATACTTCATAGTACATATGAATTACACTTCCAAGTCTACTATTTTCACAATATTAGCATGAACACACAGGTGTGCCCATAGGCCCAGCTCCAACTAATCCCTGAACTATTCTTGGCACATCATCAGGCAGCAGTGACTATAATGAATGACAACAGCAAAGACACGATAGCCTTATCTTTCTGGCAAGAGCACTGAAAGCTCCAGAAACTCATCATCACTAATGCAAACCCAAGAAAGGAGAGAAATATGCTTTCGCTAAGCAGCAATCTCATGGGGGCTTCCACTTAGGATAACATTCACAGGAGCTTAGAAAACTTCCTTTATTAAAACAGGCAGCAAAGACTCATGCAGGACAAATGTATCAAAGCAAACAGAGAAGCAAATAACCATTTTAACTACACTGGTTCATAACTTTTAATTATTTTTTTCCCCGCTAATATTTCGTTTATTAATTAAGATTGTGAAAATAAAACAGTTTTGGGGCCTGTTAATTAAGAATACCAGAGATCTTAAGCTGATTTAAAATTCAAAGCTTGGGTAGTTACCAGTTTCATACACAAAGAAAAATAAGACATAACCTCAAATGCAACATCCAAAAAAAAAAAAAATCAAAATTCAGCAACATAAAGCAACACGAGATTATTTGAAACCCCTTTTTTCTATAAACATTCCTGCAGTTCCTGCCATCAGGAAGTGCAAGAAGTGCAGCTGTGGTGAGCCCCGCAGCAAGAAGTTTAAGACTTCAAAGCTAATTTTTCAAAGGCCTCTCAGTTTGTTGTTGACAACAGTGTTTGTTTCAATTCCAGAGGTCCTTAATGACTAAAAGTACTGAGATATGGGTACATATATGAGTGTCCCTGAATGCAGACTGACATCAAGAGACATTTTTTTTTTTTACACAGTAACTATTAACAGGCAAACCACAGCATCATTTGGGGGGATGGGGAGGTCAGAGCTGTAATGCATATCTAGAAAACGCAATAGTACAGCATAATGGAAAACTACCATTTAAATGAGAAACGTTTTTGTAAGGTTAAAATATAATATACCTCTCATAAAACTTTTCTTTTAAAATTGCCTTCTTCATATGCTCTCCCTCCCACCACCTCTCTTCCAGCTCCAGTTTGTACCCCACTCCTTGCTGAGGGGCTGTATTTCCTCTTACACATTACCGGTCCCGTGCTGCTACAGCTCTTCTCACCATGCCAAAAACCATTCAGAGAGCACCCAGTCAGCACTGCAGGCTCTGACTCCTACCTTCCGCTTTTCCCCAAGGGAAATCACTCCAAACCACGATCTCCATTGCCTGAAGATCGAGATACGTGGTAATTACCTTTGTTGCGATTTCCACCCCCACCTGCACTGTTAGGGATGAAGTTTTCAGACATGACAAGTACCTGCATGGTCCTGCAGTGTGTCACAATGCCTGACAGGCTAAATTAGCAGTAGTGTTGGGAAAAATATGCTAACAGAGGCATGCAGCACTAAAATAGGGCAACTTCAAATCAGCTCTAAGCTTTAAAATTAGAAAGCCTGATGAGTAAAACCACTATATTAATACCCACTATTAGAAAAAGCATGTACCTAGCAGTTTTTAGAAAATAAAGCTGTGACTGTGAACACAAGTGTTTGTGCAACTTGTACAATACACAGCCTTCATCTACACTGTTAAATGGTCATGCTCAGCATGCCTGTGAGTGGCCCCAAACATTAGAGGCACACCTGTACAGTTGCTGGAAAATGAGGTCCAAGTTTCATCACATGGACTCAGAATGTGAATCTGTCACAGTCTCGCATCTATCCAACAGTATTCTTCTCCATAAGGACAAGAACAATGAAACTTCCCACTCTTACACCTTCTTGTGTTATGCCAATTTTGAGGCTTCTATACAATGAATAACCCAGACTTTGGCCTACGATACTGATGGAAATAATCTTTAAATAATTCAACAGCCTAGATTTGATTTTTCTTTAATTTACCTTTTATTTTCTTTTTTGGTTTGGTAGCTTGTTCAATAGATAATGAAGACACGGAAATATTAAATAATCTCTGCATTTCTAATTGCACTGGCATTCAATTCTGTCTATGATCTGATCCTCTCTTATTGCTGCTATAGCCCAGATGTCTTCTAGCTTAGCAGCTTTCCCTCCACGTCAGAACACTACAGCTGACCACAAATCCTTTTTCATTATGCAAGGTAAATGTCAGATTTTTTGTCTCTCTATTTAATTCGTTTCTCCTGATACATCAGATCAGCTTTCTCTCACTACCTAGAATATAACAAATAATACTCTTTTTTCCTGATCTCAAGTGTAATTTTACATTACAACTGTAAACTCTTTCTGTCTGGTCTGTCTTACTCCTTAATCCTTTCTAGTCTGACTGCTGCATCAGCTATCAGGCCACTGTCATATACCTGGAATCTTCATCCATCAAGTCCAATCATCCTCACAGCCCTTTCAAGTATCATCTTAAAGATTCTAGACTAAGCACCACCTCTTGTCTTTCACATTCATCAACAATCCTGATGCCCGGTATTATTCATCTGCTTATTGTGAAATTTAAATCTTTCTCAAGGAAGACACAAGTCATATGTACAACCTGAGGAACTTAGAGGCAACTGAACATGTTCCCAAAGGCATGATTTTTAACAACAATATTTTTGTATTTCCAGTCCCATTAGGCAAACTAAAAAAAAAATTTGAGCCTGCAATATCATTATGTTTACTTTTTTGCATGGACCAAACCTTACAAAGGCAAACAATAACTGGGAAACCTGGCTCAGTGAATTTGGTTTAGTAATGTTTTGTGGGAGACATAAAATTGGCACATTTGACAACTTCCAAGAAGTCCTGCTACTGTATTTAGATTAATGCCTTTTTTGAGGAAAAGGGCATTAAGGAAGAAGAAACTGACATCAACATTTTGAGGTATCGAGCAAATTCCAAGAAATCTGGAGAACAGAATATCTAGGTTTAACTTATCAAGTAGTTACAGACAGACTTAAATGCTTCAACAGCCTGAGAGTCTCTCTTGTGGGCATTTGAACACCTCAGAATTGTCTTTCTGAAATTCTCAGCCTCAGTGAACAGGAAAGGTTACTAAGCACCTGCTAAAATATTCTGAGGAGATAATTACCTTACTGCTGGTGCCTAGGTGCAGAATTTCCCTAATTCTAGTTTTGGAAGGCACTGTCTTTCTATAGAATTGCTACAGTTTATTCTTGATGCTTACAATGGTTGTGGTTTTTACTGGCAATATCATTGTTGGCATCTAGATTTCAACATTAAAAAAAAAATTAAAAAGAATGTAAAATTCACAGCTTACAAATCTGAGAGACATTTGCCAATCCCTTCATGAACACCAGCATCTTCATTGCCTAAAGCAGCACTTACACTTATTGTTCCATTATGCACCTTTTATACACACACAGCCCCATCCCCTGCCTTTGCTGTTATGCATTAATCACTTTCACAGCATAAGTTGCTATTCTACCCCAACTTCCTGAGCTGTATGGTAGAGGGAAATAAAAGGAAAAGAAGCTTGAGAGCAAGCAGATCAGAACTCAACATCTATCTGAAAATTCAGTATTCTTCTCGGGTTTGGTGAACCTCATGATTTCAGCTACAGACATCACAGATGCTATTGCAGGCTAAGTTTCTTGCAGAATCTCAAACACACTATGAATTTTGAGAGCTTGCCCAGGAAAAATGACAACTCGAAGAGTCACTTCAAATCACCAGGTTGCAGCTGGAGCTGCCTGGTTGCAAAGTGGGTTCTACCTCTAAGACCCAGGAAAACGGGGTGCAACTAATTATTTGTGTCATGGAATGCAGTCAGAGAGAAGTTGCAGTAGCTCAAGAGTAGAAATGAAATTAGGAAAAAAAAAGTCACAAAATGCAAGGCAGGGGGGAAGGTATGCAGCTGCAGCAAAATGCTGTATTCAACAGTAATGTGAAGACTGTAACTTACTTGAGAAAATTACTAATTCTGCAGCGTTGAAAAATTAAAGCCTAAGGATTTTGTCTGTGGTATTCAGACTTATTACTTCACATTTACACAAATTCAAAAGAGACCTACTTTCAGTTCATACACAATTTATATTTTTAAGATATCCCAGAAATAGCTATGCACGTATACATATTTGTGAGCAAATATAGACACATACGTTAAATATATGTGAAGATATAGACATACATACATTTAGTGAAAGTTGTGTTTCTGAAATTCAGTGAAAACCATAGCCAGCTTTACAGCTGAGGAACCACAAAGCATAGAGGGTTCTGCATATATAAACGTACCAAACAATTTTTGTTACCTTAAGATATAGCCTGAATCTGTATACTAAGGAATCAAAAATTAAATAAACCACAGAGCTCATATTTCATCTGCTTCAACTAAAGACAGGCTTTAAAAGGACACAGTCCAGGCAGCTGGATATGCCTTTCTCCAGAGTAACACTAGCATTTTGTGGGCAATAATGAGGCAAGACATTGCCTCAGAGTTGCAAGTTCCTCTGAAGAGAGTCATCTGGCTAATACTATATCCCATTTCTAACTTCGGTCAGAATTAGTTCAGTTGTCACATGTGGCAAAATTATTTCCTGACAGGGACTAAGCAAATGGAGTCAAAATAAAGAAAGAGCTAAAGAGCACTGGGGAAGCCCAAGCTCAAAAAATTGTAAGGTTGTAAAAGGGCAGAAAGATTTAAATAAGAAATATTTAAATTTCTTTAAATTTCTGGCATACACATCTCTGAAAGCTTACTGATATTATTAAAGCACTGCTGTATTTCATGTAGCACTGAGGAATACTATGTGCTAGAGCATAGTGGGGTTTTTCTTGGACTTTTTTTTTGGCTATTTGATTCTAGCAGACCATATACAGTGAGCAATAGACCAATTGTTACCCCTCAGTTGTAGAATAGCCATTCTCATAATCATACAATCACAGACTAAAGTAACTTGCCTATAGCACCTGGGAAATATAAAAGGTGAGATTTCAAATCAGGTCTTTTTTTGTAACTCCACCCTAAAAATGTGCTTTTTCTTGTGCTTTCTTTTGGTTGAGGCACCACTAATGGTTGACACAGTGGCATTACTTAGCTACAGTTTTGCTCTTGCAATTATCATTGCTCAGGTAGAATTCAAATTATCTCCATTACTATTATCAGGTCAGGAGCTGTTTTTACAAAGGAGAAGTTACTTCAGAGCTTACTTTTATTTGCACTAAGGTAGAGAAATTGATGGAAGCAGAGAAATAAATAGGACATAATTATCCCACTAGAGCAGTAACATTATTTATGTAGTAATAAAAAACATTTAAATATAAAATGCTCCATAATGCCAAAATAAAGCACACCATAGCAAACGCTGCTGCAGATGTGTGCCCTTCACTAGATTAAGTCCAAAAACATGTGATTTACACAAATTAAGATGTACTAAAAGCATACAATTAAAAATAAAGAGCAGCATATAATTGCTTTGTACATCTAACTCCCCCAAAATAAACCTTTACACAAGAATGTGATCACATATTAGCACTATCTCAGAAACATCGTGAATCAATAAAAGTTTTTTTTCCAGTTTTTTCACATTCCTTTAACTTAAGTAAGAAAATTACTAAAATTAAGAGATGATAGTTAGTCAACATTGGGAAGAATATACTTACAGAACAGCTGGAAATGTCTGCAGACAAACTCTCTTTGAGTGAATATTTTAACTTCTTTCATTTTATGATATTTACATTTGCTGAAGGAAGTTGACTTCTCCCTTGCCTCGATATAAACCAGAAAGCTAGTTCACCCTTTTCAACTTTTTTTCTCCCAGCCCTCTCAGCTGCCTCAAATTACTTCTCTAAGCAGAGGCCATTAGGTCACCTGCGTATCACAGGCCAATAAATTTAACCAAGATATTCCATAATTAGTCTGACTTTACTCACCTGAGCCCTAATAGGATTTAGTCAAATTTGGCTGTGTAACATGACTGAGGAACAGCAACCACCAAGTTCTCTTACTCAAGACAGCTGTATAACTGGATGCTGGTTAGATGAGATTTACAGAGAGTTCAGCTGGCAAACCATCTCCCATAGTGAAGGGAAAGGCAAATAGAAGCAAAGCTCCTACCAATCTCACCTGGAAGCAAAGTTTTTCCTAAGCCCAGATCTTATGACTAGGTCATCCGAACAGATTTGGTACAGACAAAATAGCTTTAGAGCAATTTTCCCCTCCAGTTTCTCTCCTATTTCTTCTTGGGGTCTGTAGAAAAGCTATAATAAATACAAAACACTAGCAAAAAAACCCCAACAAACAAACAAAAAATAAACTATCCAGTTAAATTTGAGGGCAAGGAGGAAGAAATTCCCTTCTGACTGTGCAGGAAAACTCCTTCAGCTCTAAAGTGTAAGTCAAGCATACAACTACTGTCTTCATATGTTACGAATGTACCAAATACAATAGGCTATTTTTATTCTCCCTATGGAGAAAGCAGGAGATACCGGTCATTAAAAAGCCCCAAATTTTCAGGCCAGAAGGGGCAACTGTATGAGTCTTATAGCATGACACTGCATACAAACTCACATACAGGTTGGTTTTTTTTTCAGCCAGATAAAAGCTTTGTTTTTTGAAAGTTTGGGATTAAAAAACACAAGAAACTCATGAGTTTCTCAGATTTTACTTTCCCAGGTCAGCCATTTTTGTATTTAAACTGTATTTAAACTCACAGATAGAAAGTTGTACCTTAGCTTGACGTTTCCTAATTTCAACTTCCAGCACTTACCAGAAAGGTTTTATCATGAATACTTACACAGCAGGTATGGGAACATGAATGAATTATAATAGAAGAAGGTCAGGTGTTCACTTCTGTATCAATAACTCCTCTTATCCCATGGAAAATCTGAGGTAGCTTACCTTCAGGGAGAAGAATATCGAGTCATCCCTGGCAACACTTCCCTCTGCACACATAACAGAGGAAGGTCTCAAGAAGAAGCTTGTCCTATTTTCCATGTGCAAGTTCACAGATAGTTCTGCACTATTTCCACCTCTAGTTTTACAAGAACTGAGATTTCTCAAGGTGCCAGGATTCAAAAGGTTTCCTGTGCCTCTAATAGGAGTAAAGCACTACCCACACTTTTGCTTTCTTTGCCCTTCATTACTGACAGAACAAGTTGTGACAGCCCATTCCCATCAGATTATCTGAATTCCACTAAATTATGGTCCTGTATCATATTTCCTTATGTATTCAAGCATCCCAGCATGCTCCTGTTGCTCATGTAAATTTCTAACATCAGTACAGAGGCAATTAAAAATATATTCCTTACATGTGCCTTAGCGCCAAATTAAATGACATAATGTATGTGAGAAGCTTTTTGAGGAGTTGCTATGTCAGGGATGAGGAGGTGTGCTGAGAATTTGAAGTGCAAGATCTGAGAAAGAAAATTCATAAAATAGTAAGCATTGGAAGGTCAAAGAAAATTGTCCATTTTCTTGCAAGACATTAGAGAGTCAATGTTTGGGAGTGCAGAGATAGCAGTTGTTAATAACTTCCTAATTTCTGTAGTCTACAACTCAATTTCCACAGCTGCACTAGAAGTACATTAAAAAAGCAGTCATAAGCTGTCCTAAAGGATATTTTTATGAACTGATCTTTTAGTCTTTTCCCCACTGCTAAAATTAAACATCTACTGAAACCCATAGAATACACTTGTACAGGTTTCTACCCGATTTCTATTGCAAACCTCACCAATAACTCAGTATAATGCTCCTAGTTGCCAGTTTTTCTCAAAAACTTGCTTTTTAATTATTTTTTTCCTTTATGAATACATCAGGGAAAATTGAGATGAGTGATCTGGATCTGGAACATCCTAAATTCATTGGTTTTAATGAGATATTCTCACAGGTATCATTGGACCACACTTCGGAGGTGCTGATCGCTTTAAAAAAATTCAGCACCGCTGACTTTGTGTATTATCTTGTACACATATGATATCTATGCCTAATGGCCCAAAGCTCTTCTGTATAGTCTTTTGGAGATGGACGTTCCTCTCGTGAAGACCCCTCTCTCTTTTGCACTGTTCCATGAGTAGCCATACATACAGGATCTTGCATTCAACTGCAGGAATGGCAGGACTTTTATTTGGATTTTTTTTTTTCACAACACCTCTTTGTTCTCTTGTAAACTTATGCCTAATTAAGAGATTGACAAAAATCAAGTCCTCAGCTTGTCTGGAGCTTTCTCTTTCTCTCCTAGAATTAATAAGTATTCAGTCAAAAGAACAAAAGCTCTCCCTAGTTTTGCATGGTTCTTTTGGATCCACGAAAACCAATTATAATCAAAGATGTTCTGAAGTGCCAGACTTCTTTCTGGCAGTGTTTTTGAAAGCAGAACTCTTTAGAAGTTACCATCCTCAAAATTCTTTCTTGGAGCAGGTAACAGTCTTACTTTTCTAGGTCTTGCAAAGATATACGTGTGCATTTCAGTTAGGGCATGCAAGTAAACTTGAGACGCCTGTGTATTTCACAGGTTGCTCTGATTTATCCCAGGTGGGACTTATCCCATATGGAATACCATGTGGAATATCTCTTCCATGATCCCTCAACAACAGATCAGTAAGAAGAGAATTTCACTGCCTTTTTTTTCCCAGACAAGTAGAAGAATGATTTGGGACACAGCTATAAAGCCAACTCAAAATTTATTGCTGAGTGAAAGAAATGAGGAGGCAAAAACATAGGACGAAGATGAATTTCAGACAAGAGTTAGAGATAGAAGAAAGCAGAAAAAATACAACTTTTTACCACTCAGATTCATTTAAGAATCCTGTGTTTTACCAACTACTGAGTTGGACAAAACCTGCAGTTAAAACCCCAACGTGTTCTGGTTTGAATTTTCTGCAGCCTCAGTGCAATGAAAACAGTAACAAAAGTGTTTTAGTTGTCTAGCCAGTGTAAAAGCATACTGATTTGCAGTATCAGTTGATCATAAAATTACATATCTTCAGTGCCAAGTTCTGCATACTGTGGTTAACCCCACTGAAGTCAACTGCAAAATTCTGCAATGTCCTCAGGAAGGAAGAGTTGGTGAATCAGGGCTATGCCAAAGTAAATGGATAAACCCCAACATATTCAGTCTGTAGTCTGCAGGACTGATGAATTATTCTTTGCTTGTCACATCACACTGCCCTTTTATAGGCATGAAAGCTCCTGGGACCTGTTCCAGAGAGGAAACCCCTGGCAGCTGCTGACTTCTGGTGAAAGGGACTACTGGTATCACTTGTGAAGGCACTGTGGAGGATGATTCAACTGAAAGTTCTTTTTGCATCACTCCTCTGAATTGTCCCTGGCCGATCCATTTCTACAGAGCAAGCAAACCCCTCTATCACACTGTTCCTACTCTATTTAACCACACTTCAGGATTTACTCAGGTAAACTCGTGAATGCACAATGGAAAGAACCGAAAAATGTGAAAATGCCACAAAAAGGTACTCAATTAATTTCACCACTGCCCTCCGCCCCACATGGTTCCCAGTGAAAGCGCTATAAGGAGAGAGCTGCGACAGCAAGCAGTTCCTTATTGTTCCCTGCTAGACAGAGACTGAGCACCCCAGGGCAGAAAGGAAGAGGCACCACTGAACATGGAGATTTATTTTCTTGTTAAAAACGCCTTCCACACAGAACTACCTCGTGTCTTTCAGTTTCGAGTGTAAAACCTGTAACGTTGGTTCAGCAAAACACGCAGCACTCGGACTTTACGTGCAGTTTCCTCCACGGATCCTTCTCTCCACACAGCACACATAAAAACCCACTAACCCACCCAGCATAATCCCCTCCTTCTTGCAGGACGCTCCTCCTTGAGTCCGTATCATTAAATATTAATTTAAGCACCGCGCTCGCCGTGTTTAAAGCACCCCACCTGCCTCCCGGACCGAGGAACGGCGCGGCGCGATATGGGTGTGGGGATGCGGTGGGATGTGCGGACGGCACCAACCACAGCCGCGGGCGTGGGGAGCGCTGGGTGTGGAAATGTGTTGGGGATCATCACGCCGGACGGGCGCTCCGCACTCCCTCCCTCCCTCCCTGCCGCCCGCCAGCCGCCCCACAGCCTGGCTGGGGGCCCACCCCAGCCCCTCTAAAAAGGAGCCCGAGGCCGCGGTAAAAGGGGTGAGCCACCGCTCCAGCGCGGCGCCCTCAGCCCGCTCCTCCCCGCAGGGGCGCTGCCGCGGCCCTGCACCGCCTCCTCACCTGCGCGGCTCGCCGCCCTTCCCCGGCCCGGCGGCACAGGTGCTGCCCGGCGGGTCGGCCGGGGTGTCTCCCCAGCCGTGCCCGGATGTGCTGCCCTGACTCATAGCCCGCCGCACGCCAGGCTCCGCGCCGCTGCGCGCCCCGCTCCGCGCCCCGCCTCCCGCGCCTCCCTCCGCGCCGGCGGAGAGGCGGCACGGCTGCGGAGCAGCAGCAGCAGTAGCAGCAGAGAGCCAGCAGCAGGGGGAGCGGAGGAAGAGGCCGCGGCGGCGGCACCATGGGTAAGTCGCCCCAGCCCGCGCCGTGCAGCCCCTTGCCGCCGCCCCTCTGCCCCCGGGAGGCCGCCGCCCGCTCGGCTCCGGGCGGGCGGGAGAGAGGTGACTGCTGCAACTTTCGCGTTGCCGCCGCCGGGAGGAGCCCCCGAGTGCCCCCGGCGCTGCCGCGGCCGCTGCCTGGCCCCTGCGGCGCAAAGTTTGCGCCGGAGTGCTGCGCCGGTGCCGCCCGCCCGCCGTGCCCTGCCCTGCCCAGCCCGCGGGGCTCCCGCACGGCCCCGGGTGGGCATTCAGGTTAGGGGAAGCACAAATTCCCCCGGTGCCAGGGGGGGACTCAGAGCAAGGAGTTATATAAGGCACCCCCAGGACTCTTTCCCAGTTACTGTTTGCATAATGGAGACAAGTTGGGGTAGTACGTTTAGGTTGTTTTGTAATCTCTTGCTCATTGTTTGTGGGAGACGAGGATCCTTGTATTTCTTTAGCTCTTATGGCATTAATCATGCCTAGAAATGCAGCCATGTTACCTCTTCCTTTTTTATCATGAGATTGTTAATTAAGTAGTTTCACGCTGATTGACACTTGTACGAAGTGTCCAACGAATGCCATATGAGTCTAGGAAGTATGGTGTTTGGTTTTGCTTTACAAAGCTGTTGGTTAATTTGTGTTGCCTTCTCCACCTCATCCTCTTGCACAAAGCTGCAGCTGTCCCGGTCTGAAACAGCCATCATAAAACAGATTTTCCAGAAATCTGGCAGTAGTGTAGATCCCAGGGATTCCTAGGGGTTGCCCACATGGAGCTGCCAAAGACCCAGCCAGTCTACCAGATGTGATGGTGGGATCAAGGTTGCAGGTCCAGAGCGCAAGGAACTTTGGTTCTCTACCAGCATAAGGAGGTGGCAGTTCCTGAATTTGCCTCGGGGGTTTGACATCAGCACTTCCTGTGGCCTTAGGTATATCAGTAGTTTCTTTGCAGATCACATGTATCTTTCACTTTTAACTAGAAGTTTCCATGGAAAGAAGCAGTTGCAGTGCCTCAGTTTTTCTGGTTGTGAAATGGGGTTAAATACTTATTTAACTCCTTTAAAGCAATGGAGAACCTTTGGAGAACGATTCAAGCTAGAAGCTGCCAGGGTCAGGCATAAGGAATAACTGTCAGATTTCATCAGAATTAGGTAAAACTGTAACAATGTAGTGAAGATCTCTTCTCCATGAGCGTTGAAAAGAGAAGACACCAAGATACAGTTGGCATGTGTTTCCTATCTACATTCACCAAGTAAGACTGGTAATCTCTTCATTCTGGTCAAAGTCTAGTTATAGCTCTTTTGGCTTGCAAAAATAATAACTTCAGGGCATCAACTAAAACCTGTTCAGAAAAGCTGGTGCAGAATGAGCGCAGCACTCCTTTTTAGATGAGACTACGCTTCACTTGCAGGCAAGTTTGAAAACAGCTTGAGAATCTTGAGAATCTGCTACAGCTTGCTGCAAAAGTAAGAGTAGTTATAATTATTTTCGGGAAGACTGAAATAATTTTCCTGTAGAATCTGTCAGCACTCGTCCATAACTGCCCAGAGATACAGCTTGTGAAAATACTGAGGAACCTTTTTTTTCCCCCTTCTTCACATATCAGGGTCTGATTCCACTGTCTTTAAAATCAGAGCAAACTTTAGCCTCTGCAGCAACTCTTGTGAGTGGCAAAGACTGAAATCAGTTTCACCTTGGCTAGCAACTGTAATGACTTTTCATTTTTAAGATCTGTGTTTAAACTTACACAGTCAATGTACTCGATTCCCCCATTCAGCTTACAGCTTTCTTTTTGGTAACACATTGCATAAAAGCTGAAAATCCTTAGAGTTAAATCAAGGATGAATTTGTTTTTCCAACAGCTTTTATATCTCTCCTGAAATGATGCTCAACAAACAAGTGTTTGTGGCAGAGAGTGTAGTAATGTCTTATGGTAAAAGATATGGTCTATTCTGTGTTTGTGAATGTTGGTGTAGTATTAACTGGTTTCTATACTGGAGATGTAACATGGAAGCCCAAGCAGGTATATTCTAACTCCAATCAAAAGACTTCTGTAGTTAAAAATGTTTGTTATGTTTACATGGATCTGCATTATCTTTACAGTATAGAAATATCTCTTCTGCTACACTGTTTCCAAGGGTGTGTTCCTCTGAAGACATTATCATGGCAGTTGTTTCCTCCTAGAGGATAGCTATTTTTTTCTCACTAATACCGGTTCTATCCAAAATTGTAACTTTTGTTTCTTGCATTTATAGTTTTTAGAGCTGTGTCTGAGTACAGTTTAAACAGTATTCAACTTCTGGCTTAGAGAGGCAAGTTGCCTTGAGTACTGCTCTCAGTAGAGAACTTTGAATACTTCAGATGACGTGCACCACCACTACTTTTGTTCTGTTTTTACAAAAACAATTACAGACTTTTACTTTTCATTTATTAATGTAATGCTTCAGTTTCACAATGAATGGTCCATTTCCTCAGTCAATTCTTGCTTGTAACCTCGAAAAACACAACTGGTATACTCATGCAAACACACTGTATCCAAGAAAATCTTTCTATTTTAGAGTAGTGGCCCATGGAGTGTATTGTAAGAAGGCTGCAATTATTCCACGGACATAAATTAATAAAATAAAAATTAGGAACTCAGTTGCAAATTGACCACTCATCAGTAGTCCATTGAACCCCAAAGAGGAGAAACCCCATATTAAAGTGTTTGTATGCAGAATACAAATACAGGACACAATGTTTTTCTGTGGCAGTTATCATTTTGTTTGAAGTTTCAGTTACAGTCTGTAGTAGTGAAAGCTTATAAAAGTATTCTTCCATTTTAAGAGTACTAGTTTTGTTAGCAGGAAATGGAAGGCAGCCTCTGCTCTAACTTAAGTGCCTAGTTGGGCAACAAACTGCGAAAGCAGCTTGCTAGACTCTCTTTACAATACCTAGCATTAAGAGCACAATGATGAGATATGTCAGATTTCCAGTCTATAGCGTAGATGGGTTTATTTAAGTACTGTCCATTTAGCTGTGCTGTTGTCAGAACAAGGATTTATATTGCCCCTCTCCTCCAAATATACTCAATTTCTTCTCCCAGTTTCCCATAAGAATTAGCATATGCAACCAGCTGTGAACCACAGAGCAGGGTGTAACAAACCACGGCCTGTCTTCAGGTTCATGAAATAGAGGAGGTGGGAGGGTGTGAAGCTTCAGGCATGGCTGTGTACACTAATGCTTTTGGGAAGATAGGGATAAACTAGCATGTTTGTGATTAAAAAATTGTAATCAGTAGCCTTAGATGAGAGAAATGACAGCTAATGAAAAAAGTCTTCCATCGTCAGAGCTCTTTTGCTAGTTTTCTTACAAGAAATGCAAGTCCGACTAATAAACTGCTTGGAGAAGAGATATATCAATTGCACAAAAAGATAATTTGTAATTCTTTTAAAGGTTTTGATAAAACAATGAGGCTTCTAAAACCACCAGCATATTAGTTCTGGACAGCCAGAATACACCAGTTTAAGCCACTGTAACATTTTGCATTAGCATTTCTGAAAAAAACAAGGCTGATTTTGGCAAAAGTCTTCTCTTTTAAAACATAAACATGAAGGAAACTGCTTTTAGAGTGCATCTCTTTTGCTTCACTGATGCTCCTTGAAGTGTACTTCTGAAGCAGAAAGGTTAGGTTACTTCTGATTGACCTTCCCCAGTGAATAAGTTCCTGCGTTCAGGCCAGTGTTTGTGATCTTCTGTTATTATGTGAGACTGAAACCAACCAATTTTGTCTTTGGCTTTAGGTATGTTTCCTGAGAACAGAATATTCAGAGGTAGTTTCAGAAGTCTATGAGGAACATCCTTAGCATCAAACTAAAAGTGGAAAGAGAAAGGGCAAAAGAACAGCTGAAACATGAAGGAAACAAAGCAGTAATAATGGAAATGAGAAAGCTAACAAGACAAGAATGGAAGAGAACAAAAATCCCTGAAGGGAAATGCGTGAAGGGAGAGAAATACTAGAAGTAGAGGAAAGATGGATGAACAGAATAACAGAAGACAGAAATAGGAGGAAGAAAGGAGGAGTTCTACTCTATGCCCCTCCCCCCAATGTTAAGAAAATAGCTGGGGTAATATAAATAATCAGATAATTTTTACTCTTTTTTGTTGTTGTAACAGTTGTTTGCTGTTGACAGTCCTTGAGAAGACTCAATGTAATTTTCCATCTTCCTCAAGTAAAGCTGAATTATTTTTGAAAGTTGTCAGAATTTAATTATTAATAAATATGTAAAACAAAAAGAAGAGATTAGCATAAACTAGCATTTGCTCAATAAAGGAGAAAATAATGTCATTACCATTTGACAGGAGAGAAAGCTATGGAGATTCATCTGTGGCATCTGTCAAGGAGGTTGGTCATTATCCCTTCTTAACTGTATCACAGGATGAAGTTCATGTTTTGCCATAACAAAGGGACATTAGACGGTGACCCACTTACTTACATAAGAGAAAACCCACTTTCCACTGTTGATTAGTTCACCTGGGTCTGTTCACATGATGTGTTTGAGAAAATGAGCATTCATGCTGTCTTGATACTGTCGAAGGCATTACATTTCAGATTCTAACTTGTTTCCAGATTAAAATAGATTAGAAACTCCATCTAAGCTTCTGGAAATTAGGTGTCTTAAAATGTTAATATGTGTTCTCCAGCTAATGGAGAATTTTTTTTTAATGGCAGTTTTATTTTAATTAGACAAGGAGCTTTTCCTAATAAGGGATTTTAAAAGTAGCAGCTTTCACTGAAAGGACAATCTCCCAGGGCCTCTTTTTGTTAAATATGGTATAGAAAATTGTTTCTATTTACAAATTTTATTATAATGGTAACTAAATGAAATTTGTTTTGGTAGAGTAAAATGACAGTTAAAAGCCCTGCATTTCTGAATGTTACAGTTTCTTTTAGTGCAAAAAAATAGATGATGTATATTAGAATTTACGTGCGCTCCAGATATGCCTAATAGAATCTGTAAACCCTCTGAAACAAATGGCTGTGGTTCAAGGAGCCTCAAAGCTGTGCACATAGCCTGGCGACGTTTATTCAGCCTGAGAACTGCACAGCTCTAGCTTAGAGAGCTTTGAAGTTGTGCAGAAACCCTGGTGATCTCACACTGTTCTTAAGCTATAGTTCAAGTAGATTATAAAGCTGGCAGATATCCAGAAGAATTTGTCAAATCTATAAACCAGATAACTGCTGTTCATTTGACTCGAGATAAAGGACAGAATTTAGTGCATGATGCTCTGGGACTTGCAAATAAATACAGCATGCCTGAACTGTTACAAGTGTGTGTGCGGGCAGGGCACGTGTCTTAGAAATATCTCTGACTTGAAACACTTTCAGATATATCTTCACAAATTATGATAAGAAATGTCAGGGAATAAATGTGTATACATCTGAGGTAGATGAAATTAACCATACACATGAATTGAGACAATGTAGATGCATGTATAAAGTTGTGTTAAACTTTAAAATAAATTAAATGCTTGCATGATTTTCATTTATAGGTCAGACAGAAACCTCTAACAGAAATCACATTTACACACTGAAAAGTCAGGGAAAACAAACAAAAAAAATCACACTTGTGTGAAGGAAATATCTTCAGTGATCCATTTCAATATTAGGTCCCATTTTCCTAATATTTAACATCTCTTACAAGCTTACTGCTACGTAGTCATGTATTATAGTAACATCTGAGGCATAAGCCAATTCTGAGCTTCTATTAAAACATTGAGCTATTAATTCATGTTAGTGATAACTCAGGGAGGTTCATGAAAGTTAATCGGTGTTTGAATTTGTCAGTTGGTTCCATCCACTGATACTTACCAGCCTGATGGACACAATGATTTTGGAGACATATGCAAAACTTGTGTATAATTTAATTTTTTTGTTGACCCTTCCTATCAGTTGGCTCAGTTTTGACAAGTTATTTCTGATTAAACCCAGTTAAACAGGTCATTAAACTCACATGGTGAATAGCAGCCTTTTTTTCAGGCTTACTGACTGTGTTCTGCAAATGTATTTGGGAGAAAGGCTGGACTGAGAGATGGAGACTGAGTGAGAAGACTGTGATTCATGGAGGAGAGCAGCTAAGCGGTATAGGATGGATGACATGAAGAGAAAGAACAAAACCTTTTAGAAATTTGTCAAGGCTGTCGGTGAGCCTGTGGGGAACAGGCCTGTGTTTGGGAGACATGGGGATGTGACAGCTTAGCATCTCCTGATAGTCTTGAGTTCTCATATCCACTGTCAGCTGCCTGTGCATGTATGGCCTTCCTGATGTACTAATGTAGAGCAACCGGGCACAAAACCTGCAGTTGAAAACCTCATCCTTATTACATTCTTTACCTTTCAGTAATTGTCTTTACCTCTAGAATACATCATTCCAAAAAGAACGGCAGATACAACAGAACACTCATCTTTCTCTCATCCCGTCTTCTATACAGTAGAGGTCTGCAGTTGGGAAAGAACTCTTGTAACCAGCACTTCACAAACTCTGTTCTACCCCTTTTTACCCTTATTATACCCAGACTGGAAATAAAATGGCATTATACCACATGGATTAATTCTATGACAGTGCTTTGTGAATTGAAGATGAAAATGCTGCAAGCCTAGCTCTTTTTCATAAATATCAGAAACACACCACGTGAACATCTGCAAACCTTTATAATCTCTAGGGTTGGGGGAATGTTTGGCTGGGGAGGTCTGCCTCTTGCTGATGGTGGCCTGCTCTCTGGCAGCTAGGAGGTCCTCTTGGGGGCATATTTAGAAATGCTGCCTGTCTTTGATGTTGGATATGACAGTCCAGTGACTTAAATTAATTGGACTATTTTAACTCTTCTAGCCTTGAATGCTACCTTACAGTACATGCCACTAGTATACCACCAGTAGCATACCTTTTCCTTTCTCCAGCCTTGCTAAGTTCATTCCTGTATCCCTTCTCTGTGGAGAAATCCCATCGTACTCACTGTCAACAGCACCCAGTACCCCGCAGGCAAAACTTAAGTTCAGTACTGCCAAAAATCTCCTTGTGCTACATGAAGGCTTTGGAACAATTTCCTTAAATCAAAACACTATTTTATCTTGACAGCAGGAACAAAGCATGGGAAGAGAAAAGGGTTTTGAAACTGAAGCAGGATCGTACACATCTTTCTTGTCTAAATCTTCCCTGTCCACAGAATGTTTAACTTACCCCTCTTGGGCCTCTGGAGGAACTGACTGAAGTCAGTTTACTGAGTCCACTGTACTTGGTAATAGCATCTTATATATATGACCACTGTTCCTTCAGCAGTCTTTCACTGTGCACGCTGGATGTCACTGGATTGCTGGCAATTTTAGAACCCTGTTGTACAAATACCTAAGACACCCTACCTGAACTTCAGTGAGCAAATTAAAGGGAGTGAACAGTGAGTGAACATGACCATCAAGAGGAGCAGTAGTGAACAGTTACGAGGCATTTTCACATTTATCGTTCTCTCTCTCTTTTTTCCCCTCTCTCCTAAGTAACTAGTAGCCATTATTTTTCCTCCTTCTTCTCCCTTGTTTATGCATCAGTCTGATTTTAGGATCAGGATGTTGATCTCTTGGAGGGGAAAAAAAAGGACAACCACAACAGAAAACTGGTCTGTGAACATATTCCTTGTAAAAATATCTGGTATGATCAAATAATTTAGAAGTCCATTACTACACTTTATACAGATATATTTACTCTCATCCTGCAAAAACTGACAGGCTTTCTTACTCAGTTCTCTGCAAAACTCAGCGAGAATGTATAGACGTGCTGGCTTCTGCCATATGGAATTGGGGAAGAGCAGGGAAACATTGGTGATTGAGAGAAAGAGAAGGAACATGTTCATAAGGGATTGTTCACAGGAACCAAGCAGGCTCATGGGGGGTTTTTTGGCCTTTTTTAATTTTTTTTTTAAGCTTTTGCAATAAAAATCCCATTACCTGTTTGTTTATAGGACAATGGTGCTTCAGTCCAGTTAAATCAATACAGTAGTGCCTGAAATACAGGACGTGCTTTCCAGGCAAAACCCACACTTCTGTATCTGATGTTACAATGTACTTACTTTCTTACAGTCTTTTCTATTTTGCCTAATAATTCTTTCTTACTCTTTGCACTGTCTTTCACAGCTGTCCTATTTCTTCAGGCTTCTTTATTTCTTTACCCAGTTTTCTATAACAGCTTTCTTCCATTACCTGTTCTTTTCCATCTTTCCTCCCATCTCATACTCTCTCTTCTCCTCAGGTTCTGTCTTTATTAGTTAAATATATAACAGCTTCTTTTATCATCTACCCTTTTCACCATCATTGTTAGGGAAAGAATTGAAAAACTGATGCGCAACTTTCTAATTTCAAGAGGTGAAGCAATTTTCTATAGCCAGCTTAAAATCTTACTTCAGTTTTGCCTAATGTACAATAAGTGAGAATATATGAAAGAATGTATCTTGGAGGAAAGAAATTGTACGGAATTGGGCCCTATTTGTATAAATGCTATTTATACAGCATTCTTGTGCCCACACAAAGCCCACACTGAGTGCCACTGAAGTCATTGGGCTCCTGCTTTTCTGACTCGGCTGTAGTGCAGCTTAAACTGTCTTGTTTTGATGAAACCATGTAAAACGGTGTGTCACCCCATCCTTTCAATGTGTAGTAATATTGGCTCTCCAGTTTATACAGCTGGAGAAAGAATAGCAGACATTGGACCAATTTTTACTATCAGAAGCACTGTTTACATGTCTTTTATTCCTAGGTATGATGCTATACTAATACATAGCATCTGAAGGAACTTACTAAATGAAGAAAGAGCCATGTTCTGTGGTAAAGAAAATGATTTGGTGAACTTGATTTTTTTCTTTAAAACTGGTGGAATTATGCAGTTTGTGTATGTAGTTTGTATAATTTGTTATATCAAAGGAGAAACCAATTTAACATGGAGATCATCATGTTAGAACATCCTCCTGTAAAAGGAATAATAAGCATGGTGCCATAAGCTATTAATATACATACAGTGACCTTTGTTCTATCTTGTAGCAGCATAGGGAAAAAGGAGAAATTAAGGTTTCAAAACTCTGTTTCAAAAACTTGCTTTGTTGTAGCCATTAGATGATGGCTTTTGATGCTTTCTGATATTCCTGAAAAATGTTAGGAACTCCTTTTTGCAAGACTTTTTACACATTATGCTTCTAATCAGATATATACTAGTGTGGACACTTAGTTCTCCGAAGGCAGGAATGGTGGAAAGAAACAAAAAGCAGTTCAGTACACTTCTTCATAATGCAACTTCATTCCAGAAATTATCTGAAGTGCTTGCATATCTTTATGAAGGCCAGAACTTCTCCCTTTACGAGGTATCACCATTCTTTTTTTTGGGCTGTTGAGAACAAGGTAGAATTTAAGACTTCTCATACAGTCTCTGGAAGAGATGGGTAGGGTTCTTCTGTGAACATAAAATTTGAGTTCTGTGCATGTACCCAGCTCTAACAGATGGCTGGAGAGAGAAATGCCCTAGATAATACAGCACTTCAGGTTAGCAAGGGGTGGCCTGTTTTACATTTTCTTTTTTTCTTTAAATTGATATTAAGTAGGCTTTCTGATAAAAAGCAACAGCTGTGGGATACTGGATTGTTTTTAGCCTGCTTTTAGCTGTTCCAGTTCTGAACAGTTTTCTGTACTTTAGTGGTCACAACAGAGAGGTATCTCTTGGAAGTGAGCATACTTAGCTAAACTAAACTGCTTTATTTCTAAAATCATAAGTGGTCATCAACAAAATAGCATCTTTGGCTGTACACAAAGAACTTTCTGGATTTTTTTGAAAGCTGGTCAATGGGCACATTTAAAAAATGACTTAATCTTTGACAGGTTTTTGAAACACAGGCTTTTCTGTTTGACCCTTTTTATTTCTTAAAAAATAAATAGATGAGTCTATTAATTTTTTTTCCCATTACCAGAAATTTATTTTTTACAATTGAAAAAAATATGCTGAGGAGCCTGCTTGCAGTTTAAGATTGAACTGTCTTTGGGCAGAGATGTAAATCTGATATCAAGGAGTAGATATCAAACTTGAAAACTCAGGAATTCTTGCAAGCTCCTCATTTTTTCTTTCTTTTTGCTTCCTGACTTCTTGAAAAAGCAGCTTTAATAAAAAAGGCTTCTTCTAAGTTTGATCACAAATCGGAATTAAAATATTTATATTTTAACAATTTTTGTTTCAACACTTACTTGCTGGAATCTCAAAGAATAATCAGAATAGGGTTTTGATTTCCACTGTGGTTATTGTGTTTACATAACAGATTCTTTACTGCTTAGGCTTTGATCTTGTAGCCTATGTTGGACTTTCCAAGGCTTAGTTGTTTAGAAGCCCAATTCTGCTTGTTTAGATGAGCATGCTATTCTGCTCTGTATTTGAAGAATTACTTTGTCCCCAGAATTCAGCATATCATCTGAATCTTTTAATTTTAGATGTTTCTGCTGCTTCATCTAATGTAATCTAACGTAAAACCATCAGACAAGAAAGTCTAGTTGCTTTGACATGAAAGATCTGCATGTTCAACACAGCTTATAAAGAGGCATTGAGGCATTAATTTAATGAAAGTAAAACTTTTTATTCAGTGCTGAGACATGACTTCTTTAAATTGAGTACAGAAAACTCTAACAAATGACAGGTTTAAGCGTGTGTTGTAGATTTAAATGACACTGTAGTGCAGTGCTTTAAGTGACCTCGTTGCAGAGCATTTAGAAAAGGTAATCTGTTGAAACCAGCTTTGCTGCTGAAGCCTCTGTGTAGTCAGATTGTAGCCTCAGTTCCCCTTTGCCCTGCATTCTGCGTAAAGAGACTGCAGATTTGATTTAAGATGGTAATTGGGCCCAAACTGTAGCTTTTATATTCTGCCTGGACATAAATGACCATAAGATAATGGGTAATAAAGTGATGTGCAATAAAATGATGCCCACGGTGCCTTCATATTTGAGATGACTTGACAAAGCCTCATGTTTAAATAGTCATCATGGTTTAGTACAATTAACAGCTTTAAGATCTGCATACAGGGGTTTTTTTGCAGTGAGTCACATCTGTGGAAGCCACAAAAAGTTGCACATGATTAGTACACTGGAGCATTTGTGGCACAAGGGAATTAGGAGTTGTATTCTCAAAAGACTAGTCAGTTCAGTGTATCATGATGTCAGATAAAGATGAGAAAATATGACTTCCCATGCAGTAGAGAGAAAAGGTAGACGTGCTAGCAACGGGTGACAAACAGACAGTTACTGATAAAATAAGAGCACTGAACTCTGTCATTAAAAAAAAAATCCTCTTCAAAGGTGTCTATAAACACTAATTCATCTAAATAGCCTTTTAAGTGCAAGAGTGAAGATAATATTTATCAACAATTTTATCTACATAAAAAGTGAAGCAGATAAATAAAACCAAGCTCAAATTTAGCCCCCTCCCATCTGTTTCTTTAAAAAAGTGAAAACAAGAAGACCAAGATAGTGGCTTGTAAAAAGTTGCCTTCCTCTCTACTCCCACCTTCATTCAGGATGTAAAGTTAATGTATTGCAGAAGGTTATTATTGACCCAGATGGGGCAATAGAAATTAGGTGAAAACTAGGTTTTTACCTTGAACTCTGAAATGTGAAGGTAAACAAGTAGCATAACAGATGAAAAGCATGCAGTGCAAAAAAATATTGGTTTGGTATATGTGAAAACATTTGCTCCTAAATGTGGTGTTCTAGTGTGATATTACATCACTTAAAGAGGTGTCAAGGTGCAAAATGCATTATAGTAACACCAGCATTTTCAAAGTCCTATGTTCAGACCAAAACTCCTTGTTCACTTTAAAATGTAAAGTTTATAGGTATTTTGATAATTACTTCCTTATATATGTATCACCTCCTGACGATTAGTAGTCTGGGAAGTTCATAATTGCTTGCTTTAATAGGAATATGGACAGTTAATATACTTTTGCAGCTCTACTAGTAAACAGTTCACAAAATCACCTCTGTGGTGCTTGTGTTCCATTTGTGTCATATATACTGTCATCTCATGTATTTTGAGATTTTTTTTTAAGCAGAAGTCACATTTTTAATGCTTTCTTTTTTTCTTTAGAGATAGAAATAATTGATCTTTCCTCAGTATTAAGATACTGTTACGGAAGGCAAGTCTCAGTCAAGCTCCTTTTATTTTGCCTTTTCAACTGATGACCACAGTGAAAGGGGGTCCATCTTTTCTGTTCTCCAGAGTTGTGCGCAAATCCTTCTGGAGTAGCGTGAAGGACTTACAAAGTCAAGATGATTTTACAGCATACTTAGCAAGTTGTTTTTTCCCAATAGTAAGACTTAGCTTCCATGGTATTTTACAATAAATTTTGTCTTCATATATGTGGGAATTAAAGCAGTACCAAAAATACACGCACTGTTGAGTAAATGCAATACAGGAATCTCATAATAAAAATTAGTTCTATTGGCAAGTGAAATGGAATAATTTTAGATGTAAAAGGAGTACTTTCTACTTGTGTTTGAGACTTTTCCTCCTTGAGCCCCAAACCATTTCCTGTTTTGTAGAACAAAAAGGTACTTAACCTGTTTGGAAAGAAAGGGAAAAGATTTTGTTGTTTGAGAGGTAGATAGCAGGAATAGTCAGGTCAGGAATTTTCCAGTCTGTGTTCTGCTAATTTTTAGTTGGACCAAGCAAGTCATATAGAAAGACTTGGCTGTACCTGTAATAAGGTCCTACTTGGAGGCACTGTAATAAATCCTGTGGTAGAAAGAGTGAAATTGTTTTGAGCTGAAATTTGAACAGATTCATAGAAGAAATGCAGAATCATCATTTGGTAGGATTTTGAAGCAGGGCTGTTGGCAACACTTGAACCAGGTCGGCTATGACTTTGCATAGCTACTACTTGAAGCCTCTGTAGTTTTTGTAAGATCCCTTCAGGTAGCTTGAGGCCCCCCCCTTAGCCTCCTCTTTGCCAGATTAAAGAAGCCCTCAGCCTCCTCTTACTTCTTGTGGGAACATGCCCATCTTGATAGCTCTGTCCTAGACTGTCTCTGGTTTTTAGTATCCTTCTTGATCTGGGACATACAGAACCAAACAGAGAAAGAATTGTGGGAGACATAAATCCTTGCAGGCATGAAGCAGAGCCTCGATCTGCTGGTCACGTTCCTAATATAAGCAATATCCAGTTTGCTTTATTTACTTTGGGAGCATGCTGCTGCCTCATGTTTTACTTGGCATCCTCTGTAACCCCTGTGTCTTTGCAACAGTTTGTTCCCAGCCTGCATAGACACTTGGGGTTATTCTACCTTAGCTGCAGAACTCACGCCTTACCCTTGTTGAACTTCAGGAGACTTCTGTTGATCCAGCCCCCAGGTTTCTGAATGGTGCCTCTGAATTCCTATTTGGTATGCCAGCTGTCCCCCCAAATTTAGTGTTGTCTGCAAGGATTCCAAATGTATATCTACCTTCAGACTATACTGATTTTAAGCACAAACTGCATACTCAAAATCTGTGGTTTTACCTTTCTGAATAGGGCTGGTAGACTTATATTTGACTTCTTGATAATAAGTAAAGCAATGATAAACCCTTCATAACTGTGACTCTAGGAAAATTAAACTTTATTTACTTATTTTATATATAAAATATAATAACTATTAATTTTTGTTTATTTATAAAGGAAAATTAAAGTCTGTACACTTGAAAAATTGCCTGGGGGATTTCGTTAGCCTGTAACTTACAGTAGCTGCAGTTACAAGTAACCATGAGTTACTGTAAGTTAATGGAAGTGAATAGAAGATGTCAAACCTTACTTCGTACACACCCAACAGGCTTAATTATGCAGAAGCACACTGGGAATGAAAGATGGATTATCAGGTGTAGCCTAAATAGAATTTCAGCTCTTTCTGTGCTACATTACTTATTTAGCTGTTGAGAAATGCATTGAGATTGACTTGCAGCAGCAGGTGATTTTATGATACGTCCGTATTCCTTTCCAGCTAAGCAGGGGAGAGTGCATACCTTGAGCTTTCTGATGAGCCAGAACCCATACTTGGAAGCTCTCTTGAGTCCTGCAGTTTAGTTATATCCAAAGTCTGTCTGTTATGGCCCATATCTGTATTAACTGTAGAGGTAAAAGCCTCTACCTAAATTAGGTGAATTTATCCCAACACATTGTATTTTACTTGTGTATTATTATTAATTTTTTTTCATCTTCAGTAATAAATTTTTGTCAACCTGGAGCAGAAGGAAGCTTTTCCAAGATAGATCCTAACAGAGTTATTTGGTAGCATCTTCCACAGTTTTTATCCTTCTAGACACCCATGGTGTAGACTTGTAGGACAATGAAAACTTCTGCTCAATTAGATCAGAGAATAATTCCTTTTGACAGAGGCATATAATGCTTCCATAGTAGAACATAACCACACTGTTTTTCAAGAGGTTATCACAGTGGATCCTACTCAAAGGGAAGACAAACTTCAGTACAAAAGGGTGGTGAGGAACAGAGATGTATTTCCTGGGGTATTTTAGATTCTTCAGTGTAGAGTTTTTAGTTCTTTCCCTCTGAGCCTTCCTGTAATCTTTTGCATAGAGGAGTCTGGCTCTTACTACACATAGAAGTGCTGATGTAGAGTAGGGGATTGCTTAGTCTGAGAAGGCCTGATATCTAGATGAGTTATAGAAGGAACTATGTGTGTCCTGTCATCTGTTGGATTTATAGCAGATTTGAAATTACCAGCAGGGACCAAACTACTATTCGTTGTGCCTAACTGCCTGTTCCAATGGACCTGAAGAAGGAGAAGGACTTTTTTTTTATCTTGTGCTTATAGCTGAACAATTAACAGTTTTCCTGATAAATAATACTTTATGGATCAATTGCTGACTGCATTAATATTACCTCAATAACATTCCATATGAGGCTTTTGTGTGTTTTTTAAAATGGAGAGGAAGAATATTAAACCTGATAATGCTCTTTTAAATTTTTATTCTTATGTGCAGCTTCTAAGAGTAAATGAAATGTGGTCAGCAACAAAGCTGTACTGTTTGATGCTTGCTGATCCAGAAGAATCCTGGTCTTATTCATTTCATTAAAACCTCAGCGTATGAACAGTGGTTAAAAATGACAGCAGCTTTTGGCTGCCACACGTTTACTCCATGGAGTGTCTCTAAGTTTTACCCCTGTAACATGTGACAATTTTTGAGCTATTCTTTTATCCACTTCCCCTTTCTTCCACTTTCAAGAGACCAATTATAATTGAGAAAATAAAGTTTCAGGAAAAAACCCCAGCATAATCAGAAAACTTAATAGGAGAAAGATTCTTTCCTCAACTGTGGTCCCTTTGTGGCTGGCATCTGTGGGAGTTACATATGCTGACCGAGAGGAATTTCCTTGGCCTAAACACTATAAACATATGATATAGAGAGGACCGGACTGTTCCTTAATGTTGGTGCAAGATGCCTAGTGGAGGATGGGCTAGGGCACATTATTGAAATTTTTCAGACTATGACAGACCATTGTGAAGATTCTTAGTGTCTCTTGGCTGTTAAGCAGTCCATGAATAACTCCTCAGTGCACTCAGTTATGCTGAAGGCTGCAGCGTCATTGTTACATACAGGAGCTGGTCAGGAATCATCCCAGAAAATCATGCTGAGTTTTGACTTCTGTTCTCTGCTTCTCTGCCTTCTGAAGTATCACTGCTTCTTTCATCCCTAATGGCAAAAAGACTGGCAGTTGATCAGAAGCTCAGTCCTTTTAAGAGTCTGTGTAAAATAAATAACATGAATATCCTGAAATACTTACTGACTTACTGCAGTGGTAGTTTCTTTGTAGAGGCATGGTTAGGGACAGACTACATTACAGATATGCTCTGGTATTGAGGTGCTGATTTCCAGTATGGCATTCAGAAACCTGAGCCAGGAGTTTTGGCTGTCTAAATAAAAAATGCCTGGAGAGTTGAGAGTAGGCTCAGCTACTGAGCTCAGCAGGAAACCACCCGTAATTAATATGCATATTATTTTCTGATCAGCATGATTTCAGCCTTAAGCCCAGGGCCTGAAATTATTTCTTAAAGGTGGATATTTCTAAGAAAACTTCAAGCCTTCTTTTCAAACATGAACGGAGGAAGAGGCGCAACTGAGCTACCACCTTCACCTTCCTTGTATAAGGTACATGTTTATGCAGGAAAGAGCTCTAAATACCTCTAAAAGTCTAAGCTTTTTCTCTGCCTGAAATTAAAGCTATACCCTCAAACAGACCAGTATATCAGGCCTAATAGTGGTGTGTGTTAAAGCCTATTTTTTAAGGCATATTTTTTAAAAGATGGAGATTTTTTGTTCCAGCAACTTTTCCTGTGACTTCTTATTTTTTTATGCATCGATTGCTTAACATAGAACCATAGAATGGTTTGGGTTGGAAGGTACATTAAAGATCATCTAGTTTCAACCCTCCTGCCGTGGGCAGGGACACCTTCCACTAGAACAGGTTGCTCAAAGCCCCATCCAATATGAAATATATCTTAACAGAAGAGGTAAGAGGTGTTTCAGTTCTCACATGAAAAATCGGATTCAAGTATGTTTCTGAGAAGTTGTGTTTAAATCCTTTCAGGTAGAGGATAGCATTTGCTTTATTGTCATGTTCAGACCGATGTGCAAAAGGCACTTTGACATTTTTGCCATGCGCTTCCTGTTAGATGCTGGTGCCTTTCTCCAAGAATTCCTGTTGCCTGTGTGTGCGGGGCACATTCAAAGAAGGGCCAAGAAGAGACACACCCTCAGAGATCTCAGTAAGACTAACGTATAAATTTGGTTATGAAGCTACCTGAGAGAACTAGGAGAGTTCTGCATTTGGGCTTTAGCTGAATGTATGTGGAACTTCAAAGGAAAAAAGTTAAATTTCTCCAGAATTTGGTGTCCAGTGAATGGGAGCATGGGAGGTAGGCTTCCTACAGTCATCTCTGCATATAAACCTGATTTTTTTCCTCCCCTGTGATTTAAGGGTCAGTCAAGATCTGCTTGGCCATCAGAGGGACACATGCCTTTGAGAGTATGGTGACCATTCTTAATTTGGGGGTATAACGTGTGCAGCTGTATCCAAGTGTCACACATTCTTACATCCCTTGTGAAACACAAGGACTTGTTTGTCCTCCCTATCTGCTATTAGCTCTGCCCTTCATCCTTGAGACCTGCAGATTGTATGCAGAGCCTGACCCCTTTCAGTTTCTGTCAATATGACTCTTTACTTAGTCTGAGAGATGGTTATTAAGCAGTGAAAGCAAATCACTCCTCCACTTTGCAGCACACTCAGATCCTGCTTGTGGGGGAAGCAAATGACTCGCAGTTCAATGTAGCAAGTGGCATTTTGCAGAAAACTTTTGTCTTTAAAGATATATTTCTTTTTGAAAAGAAAAAAAGTCCTGGTTGCCTTTTTTATTGAGCTTCCTGTAAATATGTGTCTCTTGGGAGCATTTCACTTGTTTTTGGGATGCTGTCCAAACACAGCTGATTGAATGGAGGATTAACAGTTTAATTAAGAGTCCTGAGATTTAAGACATATAAAGTAGCCTTTTCTTTTGAAGATTTTTTCCCCCTTATTTGTACTGTCAGATTTTCTCTCTCCTAAAACGTATTTTTAGTGGATACATATTGTCCTGTCTCACTCATTCCAATGTTCATCATAGTGATTTGAAGTAATACTTGAGGACTGTAACATTCGGATTACGATTTACCCAGCTGTGCATATGTACTGTAATGTGCTGCCTCAGAACATCAGTATCACGTTTACTGCATTGTCACTGTTGTATAATTTTTACTAAATAAAACTCTTAAATGCTGTGCAGAGGTTAATGATCACTTGTAACTGCAGCAGTCATGCAGAATAGTAATGGGGTTTGTGGAAATCTTTTTTTAAAATAGGGTTATATTGAGCAGTTTGTACCCCATCTTAATTTTGCCATCCAATTCTGCAGTTTTATGTCCGTCTTACATGAAAACTCAGTTGAATCCTTCAGAGAGGATCTGAGCTGATCCTATCACTGCAGTGTTTTTGTTGCTGTTCTACATCCTGTACATTCATAAGTGAAAACAAATAACTGCGTTAATAGGTAAATATTTATCACTAGAGGGATTAACCACAGATGTCTACTAATCTTAGTAACACCAGGTTTAAAGCCATACATGATACCTATAAAACCAGACTAACTCTAGAGTATGTTTTGGCCCTAAAAGCTTATAGAGGAATGATGCTGACAGCCTAGTCTTCAGTTTGTGATATGTGGGCACCACATATCAGCCTACAAAATGCATGTTGTTGATTTGGGGCCATTTTAGTAATTTTTGCTAAACTGCTAAATTAAAGGACCAGTGGCATCAGACAGTCTCACCAGCCTAGAAGCAGTGCTTTCCAGAACTGACTTAATTTCCTTTGTATCCTTCATTGGCATTAGAGAATATTAAAAGCCTTTTTCTCCGTGGCATGAGGAAGCTGCCACACTTCTATTAGCCCTTCTGTGGTTAAAGGAAATTTTTTAATTACAGGTTTAACAGTTGTGTCTTCAGCTGGAAAGGTGCATTTTTATGTGATAGTCTTTCCCTCTCTTCCCTCCTTGGGACAAAAATGATGAAAGTGATGTTAGTAGGAGAATACACGCAAACAATTACTTAGAACCATATGAGTTTTTAATTGTAAAACATTTGTTAAAAAGGGGGTTCAGAGTCTCTCATTAGAATTGCAACCAACCTGTTTCTAAGAAACTTTTACTGGAAACCAAACAATAACAAATGGCAGGTCATCACTTCCATTATGAACTTGTTTGCACACACTCATCAAATTCAAACAATGTATTTTCAGGGCTGAAAGCTTTCATGCATGGTTTGTAATTATCTTGTAGCTTGCAATTAAAAGTAGGGACATTTTTTTGTCATTTCTGGGAAAAATAAATAAAAACAAAAGCAAATTTTAAAGTCCTCTGGAGAGCAAAATAAACCACCATTAAGACTTCATATCTAAGCAATATGTGTGCTTTGAAGCATCATTGTGAAGTCCCCCAGTCTGACAAGATGCAGAGGCTGCAACTCTCAGCCTTCTGCTGGGATAGAGAACTGGGGAAAAACTGTATGTTTCCATAAAAAGATAACTGCAGGGATGAGTGTAGTAGATCAGCTGGTTTAGGATATGTATCTTGTCAAGAAGGAAAATGGAACTTGCATGAGTGTTGTTGCATAACAGAATGCCTTTATGTCTTTTTAATTAGGAACTGCTAAGCTTATTTACTTATTGCCTTTTTTATTTGTTTTATTTTATATTAATATTAAATGTAAAAGAATAGAATACAAAATTACCTTTATAATTATATCAGGGTAGATATTTACTTTCCCTTGCTGAAGTTTCATTGAAGTGTGTTGCATGAGCCCTCAGCCTTTCAATACCTGTTATTTATTTGTTCTGTGTCAGGTGTCAGAGGCTTCTCGTAGAGCATACGTGCTGAGGGAACTATTTCTGCACGGGACAGTGGTAGCAAGTGCCATGGAGAAACTTAAGTCAGTATCTGGACCAGGAGAAAATGGGTTGCTAGAGTGCTCTGATCAATCTTGAGTTTAAAATTATCTGCTTGAAGATCCAACAAACAAAACAATTTCTTCGCTTAGAAAAGGACTGGGACATATAAGTCTCACTAATTTAAGAGCTTTTAAAAGGGCTTACCGTTCAGAAAGATGTTCAAGGTCCAAACTTCCTTCTAGAGTGGTATGCATTTGCAGGCAGGTACAACACTTTTTTTCTCATAATCACATGCAAAAAAACCGAATAGCAAACCAAAGAGTTATTAATTGATAAAAGTGTAAGATTTTGGAACAGGAGTTACACATCTTCATTTAAGGTGCCAAGATACCTTTAAAAATATAGCACTGAGTAACTACAGAACATGCGTAGAAACACTGCTATGTTCTGTAATTTTAGATCTTTTATAGTCTTTCCTTAAATCTTCACAGTTTTTTCTAGGTTAGTCTCTATTTTCCACTACTCAGACCCATTTTATTTTCTGTAGTAGGTTGGTCTTTGGACCTCCCAGAGTTTATGCAGACGTGTAAGACTGCTTACAAAATACTCCAGTAAGAATGAAAGAGTTACACACTGATAAATAGTGACAGAATTGGACCCTTATCTGTATACTGAGTGCATATTTTACGGAGATTTAAGATATAAATTAATTCCATCAATTTACAGGATTTATTCTTGATTCAGTTAAAAGGTGTTGAGGGACAGGAATGAGGAGGGAGTGTTACCAAACCACTTCTTGTAACTGAAATAGCATTTTTCTCTCGCTATGTATTTCTCACATCCCAGACAATTGATCTTCTAGCTGAGAGTCTGATGGACCATTCAGGGTTGTTTTACCTGTCTGTTTTGGCTCAGTATAGTGCAGAAGTGGATGACCTAAATTACCTCTGCCAGTCTTGCAACATTTTGAATCCTCTCTGATACTTTAGAGGCTATTAGAATGATTATTGAAGGCAACAGACCAGGCCAGGCAAATTCAGTGCTATGTGTTTATGATGTATACAACCTCATCACATGGAATAATAGCTTTACACAGAAAATGAAGTCCCTGGGGACATCACCTAATACAGCCTCCTCTGCCAAGCTGGGTAACTCTGAAGCTAGATCACCCAGAACGTTTTTTTTAAATGAGGGGTGGGGGTTTTTTGGGCAAATCAATTTTGCTTTTCAAGTTTGAATATAAATTACAGTGTGAAATTTATTTTTCTGTATTAAGTACACATCTTTTATCACCGTGACTAGAGAATAAATTTAGAACTGCTTTTGGCACTAAAAGATATATACTTAGTATACACTGAGCTTATTATCCATCTGCTGCTGAAATCTCTCTCATTGCCCAGAGCAGTTCTTGGGATTTGTTTCCCCTGTGAAGATTTTTATCAGTGAACGTTCCTTTAACTTGCTGTCTACTGAGACTTCATGTACCTACTCCCATTCTGTTGACTCTGAGCAGGCTGAGCAGATTCTTACTATGTTTGCAGTTTTAGGAAAACTAGGCACCAAGTTTTCACTTTCGCTTTGTATTTGCCTAATAAGGAACTTGGAGTAGCAGTAAACTGAACAATCTTAAATGTTAGAAGAAAAACGTATAACCCAAGCAACAACCCAAAGCAAAACCTCAGCAGTTTACTTTCAAGGTTAGTTTCGTGTTTACATACAAGTAAACTTGTTAAAACCTAGCCATCTGTACACTATTAGGTGCATTTTTGACAAAAAAAAAGGTAAATAAAAAAGCTGTCAAATGACTCTTGAACATTCAAACAGCTTAAAGGCTCTTTGTGTGGTAATGTTGGCACAGCTCCTAAGTGACCAGATGGAATTTTATTAACACCCAACAGGACAAGGGCTGAGATTTTGTTTCTTAACTTACTATATTTGAAACACTTGTAGAGGATGTGTCAGAAAGCTTGATATATTTTCCTACTACGCAAAATTACACATATACCTTCCCTTAATGCAAAGATGATGACTGCTTCAGAGGTTGTCATTTTTGTAAGGTGGGTAAGAAAAGAGTTATGAGATGTGTGGTAATTTAAGTATCACAGCCTTTTAGTGAATTTTAAAAAAGTGGTTTTATATACACAGTTGGTGATCATATTAAAAGGAGAATTTAGAAACAGGCTTTTTAATAAACAGACTTAAAGAAGTATTTTATAAGAAAGAATAAATAGTACCTAAGTATTAAAATAAACTTGATTTCAGACATCAGTAACCACTGATAGTAGTGATGTCAGATTTCCATTTAAGGATTCTGGGGAACATATAAGACCATGCAGATTTATGTGACTCCTCCCATTCTGTCATCATCATGGGTTTATTTATTGTCAGTAAGAAATACCTGAAAACTGGAAGTCTCTGTTGTCTCCGATAAATTGCAGGATGACAGTCCTGCAGGGAGCAGTGGAGGGAGCTGTGTTGTTCAGTCCAGAGAAGGAGCACTCAGAGGAGCCCTCATCACTCACAACAGCTGCCTGAAAGGAGGTTGTAGCAAGGTGAGGGTCAGCCTCTTCTCTCAGTTAACTAGTGATAGGACAAGGGGAAATGACCTCAAGTTGTGTTAGAGGAGGTTCAGTTTGGATGTTAGGAAAAATGTCTTCACTAAAAACAGGAACAGGGTCCCCAGAGGAGTGGTAAAGTCACCCTGGAAGTTTTCAAAAACTGAGTGGACATGGCACTTCGTGATACTGTTTAGTGGACATGGTGGTGTTTGATCAAAGGTTGGACTCAATGATCTTAGAGGTCTCTTCCAGCCTTAATGATTCCATTATCCTATATCTTCAAACCAGACAGTTTAAGAACCAAAGAAACAAAATCTGTAACACACTGTGGACTCATGGTTAGCCCTATTCCTTTCAAGTACTTCCTTTCTATATTTAAGGTTTTTGGGGAACTCATGATAGCTGGAAGAGTGCTGTGTTACAGATCAGTATTTCATATCATCTGACAGAAGAACACTGATGTGACATACAATTAGAGCTAACAGTACCAATTTTGAGCCTGGGTGTCTTATTCAGGCAAAATTCCTACTGTTGCTGGTAGAAATGTGCCTGAGGGCTTTGTACAGAATCAGATCCTATATTTGTTCAGTAACTCAAGCTGGTACCGTAAGTATAGTTATACAGACATTGTACTGCATACATATATTGTACAATTTATATGTACTTACTTGCATAGTTTAGGCCAGAGGCCAGAATCAAAGCTTGTTGAAGTCTGAAGTCTCAGCTTCTTCTTCAATACTGGCAGTTCCGGAACTTTGTATCCCCAGCTTTGTGTTGCTTATTTGAATTTATTTATGTATTTTATTTTTAGGCCAAAGAGGAAAAAGTAATTTTAACTTGTTTATTGAAAAGGCTATCAGTAAAATAGTGTTAGATTGATTAGGAACGTATACTTCAAGTCTAAATTGTTATCCCACATTTTAACATCCTACAAATGCCCATTCAGACTAACTTCTAGCTTTACATATGTATTATTTTGTTGCTAAGAAGCCATATTTTGTTTGTTCTAATATAACATGTATCTATAAAAATCAATGTTTGTTCTAATAGAGTAAGGGAAATAATTTAATGAAAAATTAAAAATATCTCTAGGAAAGTGTTTTCCTCTTATTTGTTTGTGTAATGTCTAGATTGGCATTTGTAGTCCGCTGAATTGAATCACATTAGGATTAAGACTTTTAGAGTAGGTACAGTCAGAAAAGGTTAGACACAGTAGCACAGGCAAAGATCATCCCAGAGAAAAGGTAAAGCTTAAAGAGCTCTCAGTTTCACATATGCTGTTTCTAGACTGTACCGTTTCTGTAGTTTAATTTTCTTTGTGTGTGTTTTCTATTACCTCTTCTCTGTTCTTCCTGTCTTGACTTGACAAAGTGACTCTTGCTTGCTAGATTAAAAGTGCTTCAGGCAGAAATCATCTGGAGGAGCAGAGGACAAAGACAAAAGAACATCATAAAACACCTAAGATGAATGAAAAAAAGATCTAGTAGAGAGATGCAAGCCTTGCTAGTTGCATGTGTGTGTGTGTGCATAGACTCATGCACACATGCAGCTTGTCTTTTCTATACTGCTCCATATGGTTGCCTATTTATATGTAATATAGCATTGTAGGGAATGATAAATTTGATTATTATTAAGGTTACCCTTTTATTTACAAGATCCTGTTTCAGTCATATACTGACTCTTCTGGAAGAGCTATGTGCTATACCAAGTGTCTGCCTTAGGCTGTCCATTTTAATTTGCTTGGTGGGCTTTTGTTTTAGCATGAGCAAGAAACAGGTTTGGACTATTGTTTGAAGTATTAGTAGTCACTTAAGAGACTGTTTTGGTCCTGTTGTTTTTCCCCTCTAAATTTTTTACGTTCTCTGCATAGGGTGGGCAGTAATCCAGAATAATCTGGTGGTGGAGACCTTCTGTCGCTTTTTACGTTGCAGTACTTTGAAGCCGTGTCACAAATTAAGGGGGGGTGGGCACGTGTAAAGAAGCATTCATCTGAGAGTTTATAGTTGAACGTTCCCACAAAGAACCAGATCCACTTCCGCCCCATGGCACATAATTCCTGTAGGAATTCCTGTAGGAAAGTATGGTAGGCAACTTTTTAAAATATATCCCTGGTAATCTGTTATCATATCTCATGCTTTCTTGATATCTACGCATGATGCGTCATGGTCTGCTTTATAGAAGTGCTGAGAGTAATCTGTACCTTCATCTGAAGACTCTGAAAAAATCCAGAATGTGCAGTAATTCTGGAACCTGAAAATCGGGAGCTATCTTGTGTTGGAAACCCCAAATTCCCACAGAGATACTTTTGACCTTAAATTTTTCAAGTTTCAGTTCTCTCATTCACTCACACAGTATATTGATTCTCTCTTACCTTCTAAATACCCTGTGAAAGCAAGCACATTAATATCTTTGAAACATGATGACATAATGTAATGATACTAACTTTATAACTGTCAGCGAGAAAGGAAGCGATCCTTCAGAATACAATTTTTTTGTAATATCTGGGAAATAAAACTAGAACCACTTGCGAAGAAGGAGGATATGAGAAGATATTAGGTAACTGTTCTTTGACAGAACATTTTTCCTGAAAGAGATGGGTGTCCCTTGGATAAAACAGTATTCTTCATGTGTACATCTTGACATGCACTGTGTTGTCTCGTAAATATTTTACATGGTGAAATATATATGGGTTGATTTAATTCCGGAACTTTTTTTGTTTTTAAAACCTGAGTATGCAACCTGATATCACTTTAGCAATTCTTTTGTTTGTGGTAATGTATGTATATACTATATGTATTTGTATATGCATACCTGTGTCTAAGATAAAGGAAATCTGGAGATCTTATAATATGGAAGTCATGCAACTTTTGCACAGACACATATTTTACTTATTTGGGGAATTATATTAGTAAGTAATAGTGTTTGTGTAAATCTAACCAACTTAATGCAACAGTGCCAAGTATGTGTATAATTGGAAAAAAACCACAGTGAAGCTTGAAAAGCACAAATGACGAGCAACATGGAAAAAGTAATTGAGATTGGCTTAAAAAGGTATTAGTTTGTAAAGGGTAAGCCTTTGGGTTGTTTCTGTTTACTCTTGTAATATCTAGTTTATATTTTCAAGTTCTTGGGTTTTTCCCAGATATGAAAGCTAAAAAATGTATATTGAGAAATGTAACCTGATATTCTCAGGTATTTGAGACTCAGAGTCATCCCTTTGGAGGAAAATACCAGCTAGTACATGATAATATAGTGACAATTGATTGCTTGGGAATTGCATAATTTTAGCGGTTCTTGAGAGCTGGTGTGGTAGGCCACCAAACCAAACAATTCATTCCCGTAGTTTGGGTTAAAAAGACAGAATCTGGTTGAAAATAGAAAGAGAAAACTGAGTACTGTGGCTACATATGGTGGCAAACTGGTTGGCTCATTCATAAAGTCAGTTCATTGTATCCTATAGTAGCTTAGATCCCGGAAGAAACCTCTCTACTTCCTGGTTGTCATTCTCTTGTCCTTCAGCAAGGACTGGTAAGGAGACAAGCAGTACTGAAAGCAAGGTGACCTGCAGCCTGCCCTCCCTTCTGGCAAGCATTCATCATGTGAGCCATCACATATTGCATTGCTGCAGATCAGAGGCAGGAGGAGGAGGGAGCGTAACACCCACCGCACCCAGCAAGCAGAGGTGCACAGTGGTGCTCTTAGACACAGTGCTTTCAAATTCTTAATCGGATGTTTATTTTCTTTTTTTCCAAACAACCTGTTCAGTGCATTTGTCTAGAGACAGCAAAGCCCCTGACCCTAGTGCTTTTCCACAGCTTGGCCAGTAGCGTAGGCTTTGACACAATCCATCAATGTGAGAACATTTTATCTATTAAATAACATGTTTTTGTTAGCCAGTTACACAGAGTAAGGAAAATCCATATGCACCATGATGCACAGGTATTTGTTGCCTGCATTAGATGTATTCTCAGGATATTTAAAAAATGAGCCCTAACAGAACTTGGTATTTAAAGGCTTAGGTTGTGATATACGTTTTTTATAACTTTCTTTTGGTTTTGACATAAATCTGTGCCTGAGCTCTTATTTCTGATGATGGCGTGTTCACATAAAGATTGTCTTTATAGAACTTTCTATAAAGTAAGGGAAAAAGGTCAGATCTATTCTGTAGGTTGACTCTGAAGAAATTAATGGTGATATGCATTACTTTGTGAAATATATTTATAAGAGTCATAGGAACATATGAGAATTAAAAAAATGCACAGAGGAAAATCATATATTACTTAGAGTGGAGACAATAAGAGATTTTTCTTCCATTCAGCATCCAGACCACTTGAGATTTGGCTAATCGTGACACAGCACATCACTTAGGATAAAACAGGCATCTACCTTCTTTATTATCAGTTTTATAACAGAGCATTGAATAAAGCCACTGAAGTGGATTCAGTTTTGATTACAGATGATGTTGTGTGTTTCTTGCTCACTAAGGCCCCAGTGAGAATTTAAAGGCTTGTGTCTATCCAAAGTCCCAATTAGTATTTTCTGTTATGCCCTGCATGTCTCCTGGGTTTTCAGAATGTGACTCAGTGAAGATCAGGCACTTGGAGAAAACAGACTATATGAAAATAAAATGTGCATTTATCTGTCAGTTAAGTGTAATTCTTCTTTTAAGACTGATTTTAAGCAAGATCTCTTAGGGCTTTTTATAAACCAGTACAAGTTGTTACGTTGATTTCACTGAATTTTGATCAGTTTCTTTGGACCTTAAGATAATTCCAGATCTTCAGTGTTTAATTATGAAATATAAAGATACCTAAATCTGTACCACATTTTCCTAGGAAAGAGACAAAAATCCTCTAAGATTCTGTAAAATATTCTGAAATGTCATTCTTACAGTCTGGTCTTTGCAACCTATGATTTAAATAGTAGGAAAAGGATCATTAGTGTTCAGAAACCAATTACAGCAGCTACAGGTCAATATACTTTGTTGTAGTGTAAATATGTTTATACTAGTGTCTGTTGTTTATCTGTGACTACAGTAATAATAATACATGAAATTATTTTCAAATATCTTCCAAATTTCCTCCAAGGCAAAAAAAAACCACCAGAAAACAAGCAATAAAAGTAATTTTAGCTAATCTCTGTTACTGAGAGAGTAACAATTGATCGTTTTAATTTTACTCATGAACATGTTATTGAGGGAGTTCAGAAGTAGTAAAAAGACTCCAGCAACACACCACTCTTTTTGTTTAAAAATAACCAGAATTCAACAACAAAATGAAAATTTTGCGTTGGCAAGAGATTCCAAATGAACTGAATGGTGGCTGATGTCACTTTTTTCAGGTTTCTATCCTGATTTTGAATACAACTTACTAAGTAGTTATTAGTGTTTATAGGCTCAGCTGATAATTACAAAAAATAATTAGGTAGCTTAGTGCTCAGGTGGCAATGAATCATTGCATGTCAGTATTTTCAGGTAATAAAAATGAAGTCCCGTGTCAGAAGAACAGATGCAGAAACAAGTGGATAAATGAAAGAGTAACAAGTCTCTAAGGCCAGATGGTATATATCTAAGATTCAGAAAGTGTTTAAGAATGAAGCAGCTGAACTGTTGACAAAAATAGGCACTCTCATTAAAATTAGTTACTATGCTAGAAAAGTAGAGCAAATGTACCTAAGTAAAGACAGGTTGCAGCAGGAGCCCTGCAGTTAAAGATCTATCAGTATATCCCTAGAACTAGAAAATTTGTTGGAAAAAAAACATTAACCCACCTCAATGGACAGGGTAGGACAGAAACAAATAAACAGGATTTCTGTTTTTAAAAAAAAAGTTCCTTCCTGATTAAGATGTTTGGATTCATGGATTTAAATGTTAATCTGGTTTAGGGCCAGGATCAGCCTCAGCACAAAGGGGCAACTGATAAACATGGGAATTATCTCACTGGCTGTAGAGAAACTACAGAATCCAAAATCTTTTTCAGCTTACTGGATCCAGGCAGATGGCCCAGTAAAGTCCAAACATATCTGGGTAGGTGTGTTTGGCCAGCTTCTTCTCTCGGTGAACCAGGGCACTGAGGCACAGTGTGACAACAAATGCCATGTCACCCACCCGTAGCCAAAAGTCAGTGCACCCAATTATTCTGTTTCTGACAGTGAATGACCAGTAGCTCGTGTCTGGGAAAACAGTGGGCAGGGTAGGGACAGGAGTAGCACAAGTACAGGGAGGTATTCTCCCAGTTTCCAGTAATCTGGCATGTAGGAACTTCCTAATCCAGAATTGTTACACATATCGTAGTATTAGTAGCCATGTATGGAGTGAATCTGTTTATGGTTCCAGCTTCTTAACAGTTCCATGTTTCCATTATGTGTGGTGTGAAGATATACTTTGTCGTTTTTAAGTTTGTTGCTTGATAATTTAATGTTGGCATTTTAGTTGCTGTGTTAAAAGAAACAGTAATTATTAGCTTTCTTTTAGTTACCTTAGTCCTATTTCTGATTCCACAAATCTACACCTTTTTTTTTACAGAACGAAGAGTCCTTGTCTATTTAACTTCTTGGGGAGCAGTTGTTCCTTACCTTTGCTCAGCCATGCCTGTGCCTCTTCTGCAGCATGTCATTTGCAGCATGAGGTGCCAGGAGATGTATGCAGTATTAAAAGTGTGGGTTTTGGGTGTATAGTTAATAATTTAACAGTGGCAAAATCGTTTTCTGTTTCCTGTTTGTTTCCCAACAAAGCCGTTGACCTCTGCATTGTCAAAGACCATTTGGTCTTGTCTGTCCTTGCCAGGTCTCCAGGCATTACTTACCAAAATTTAATTCTTTACCCCTGTCGCTGCCCTCTGACAGCATATAGGTACCCCCTGATTAGATGCCAATTTTAGAAATTTCCCAGATGGACTAAGAACAAAGAGTTTTTCTAATGATGGATTCGTGTGATTTGACAGAAACCACTGTACACTTGGGAGCACCTGAGGGCAGCTGTCTACAAAGACAGCTGAAGATGGAGTATTTTTTGGCAATAGACTAAGTATGAGAACAAAATTCTTTTGTCCTCAATAAACTCTGCATTTGAGGTATTTTGCATGTCTAGGTGGATGAACACTTGTATGGGACTAGATATCTTCTCATAAATTATCCAAGAAGTGTCTTAGTTTTTCCTTATACATATTCAAAAAGGACTTATCGTGTACATTTCTGACAGCTTATTCAATGTCTTGGGAACTAAGGGGCTCTCCTAATTTTGGGCCAGTCTTCTGTTTCCTATGGAAAAGAAGGAGAGGTGGCATCTGGGCTCATTAAAAACCAAAGGCATGCTAGAGATGTCACCAGTTGTTGGGCTTTCTGCTCCAAAAAATAATTCAGGCCAAATGTGCCTGCTCTTCAGGATCAACAAACCACCACCACCCTGTGGGAGGTTATCAAGGTCAGATACTTGTTATACACCACAGGGCACCTCAGGCACCACTGAATATGGTTTAGCATGGTTTAGTGCTCTGCTGGTGGTGTAGGGTCTGCATTAGAGTAGACACACTGATGGTATCAGAAGGGAAGAGCTTGGGGTAATGATGGCTTGGGAGCTGGATGCTCCCCTAAATGGATTATGAGTCTGATCATCGTGTCAGTTCCTAGGTTTTCAAATAATATAACCTCAAAATACACTTTTTGTCAAAAACAACTGTGGTGAGTCTGTGGTGGATTGCCTATATAGGTTAGTTTGTACTGAAATTCTAATAAGTTAAAGTCCATACAAGAAAGTGAAGTAGTTTCTTAAGTCTAGTCATATGCACTTAAATTTGTAAGAGATTTATGCCATTATTACAAGGAGACCCATAAAATGGCACATTCCTTCTGCTCAGTTTGATGTGTCATTGTTTCCTGAGAGGCAGTGAAACAGAATCAAAAGGCTCTGGCGTTAATACAGCCACCATCCCTATAATAGCAGAACTGCTTGAACTTCTTATCTGATCAGCCTGTTTCAGTATGTCCCATTTCAATATCTATTAATTTTGAATTCCTTATCTGTTAAGTAGGATGTATAATGTAATAGTCTCTTTAATAACAACAGCAGACTAAGTGTCAATCAAAAGATATAGGCAACCTTAATATGTTCAAAGTGTTCATTTTCAGAGAAAATATCCATACTCAAAAAATAATACAAATATATGAAAAACAAACAGTCCAGACAAAAGATGCCTATTTAAATACTCAACTAAGACATTCTAAATAATTTTTTTAACATCAGTCTTGGAAGAGGGCATTTTCTGTGATTTGGGTGAAGATGATGTGAATTCACAGCAAAATGTTGGTTCTTGCCCACAGAAGCTGCCTGCTGGGTACATTATCAAACTTTTTGTGGTCTAACCAGCACTCCTGTGGTCTTGACCCTGAACAAGGTTGATTAACTACCCAGTTTTCACAAGATAAAAGAATAGTCTTCTGCATAAAACAAGTTTGTGATTGAAAATAGGAATGAGTCGCAGAAAAGTTCTCAGAAAAATAGTCTGGTGAAATGAAATTAAATATTAAAACATTCACTTATGTTAGTTTCTGACTAATTTTTTTCTGTAAAAATGTCTGCACAAGAGATAGAAATAGTTTGCAAGAGATAATAGTAATACTGTGACACCAAAAGCAATGTGGGCAACCATAGTATTTAAGCCGTATTATTTTTTAGGTGTGTTTGTGCAGGAGTAGTTATGAGGAAAAAAAATGCAACAGTAGGTGGAATGGGCAGACAGGTCTGACAGCTCTTGGCAGACTCCACTTCCTCACTTACCAGTTTGTATCATTAGGTTATATAGGATTATGGTGTGGGATTCTGAGCTTTTTGTCCAGATAAGATAACTAATTCTTCTGAAAGCAGTACAGTAAGCCAGCAAGTGTGAGAGACATCCTGTGCTTGGGGTCATCAACGAAATAGTTGATACTTCTGTTAAACTTCAGACTTGATGCCTCACAATTTCACAATCTGATACCAGATTGTTGAGCAACTGTGCCATAGGGAACATTAGTAGTCTATTTTTACCTTTACCATCCTAATCTTGCCCACAAAATCTACTTATTCAGATTTCTGTGATACTCAGCGAAAAAGATTCTTTATATTGTTTTTCTCCAATGAGGTTTTATTGCTGAGAATCTGATCAGCCTATGCAGTAACAAGCCTACTGAAAGCAGCTTCTCTAGAAGGAGAGAAAGAGACATTAAAGTAAGCAGGAGATGATCACAAGAAAACAACAGGGGTTTTGTACCTGGAAGACAAGCATCTGCAGCTTCTTCCCTAAATGACAGGTTTAGGGCAATTGTGAAACTGCAGAAGTCGGGAAGCCTTGTGTGATTATATGTTAAGAGCCATCTAGAACATGACAGCCCTTTCTCTCTGAATATCCCTGTCAGTGTCATCTCAGACTGTAAGGGTTTGTGCTTTTCAGAACAACAACAGAAACAAAAATTAAATAATAACAAAACTCCTGAATCTGTTTAAGGTGTATTTGCATTTGTCCAAGATTCTTGGGTTTTGACAGTAACTGTATCTTTCAAGGTGTTGACTTTTTAGAAAGGAGACCAGCTATGACAAAAGTGAGCAAATAAATTCTTTCTCGAAGGATGTTCTCTTTCCCTCTGTGCTCTTGGCCTTCTGACATTGTATCAAAAGATTTGTTGTTTCTGCAGTATTCCTACTTATGTTTTCTTCTGTAGCACAGAGTGAGTAAATCCCAAGCTGCAAGAAGTTTGGAGTTGTAGGCTTATTGAAAAATCAAGGATTAGTGGAATTTATTTTAGAAACACACTTAATGCATATGCTTTATTAATTGTTTTCTATTATTATTTTTTAAGTACTTATAGCATCCAAGTATACCTAGTAAAGTGGCAGTTTGGCACATAGTGCATCATGGTTTCATAAGATATTTTAAAGGTAATATGGTATACCGTTGCTACAAGTGTCCATTGATAGTTCAAGTGTGTCTTAATTTGCAGTTTAATGTTTATGTATGTCAGTGGGACATGCACATGCTCAGTACCATGAAAAAATGAATTGTTTGTCCTAGGGAATTAAACATTTGGACAGTCACATTTGACAATTTTGCCCTAAATGCATCACTCCGCATGTCATATGCAATTGTATAGTATTAAAATAGTGGCCTTCACCCAGAGGAGCTTAACATGGCACTGAGCAGAATGGGGAGGTAGGAAGAACAGCTGGAGGGACTTTCCTAACTCTATTGCAGGTTCTGATGTGGCGTGGAGTGAAAGAAATTACAGGTATTTGAGATAAAGCACCCATCTCTGCACACAAAAATGAAATAAGTGGGATCTATTGAGCGTGTGAGGTAGAAGAGGCTGTAAGAGAAAAATAAAGTCTGTGTGTGCTCTCTGATTACAATAACCTCTCCTCATAGCCTGCAAAATCTGATGTGAAGGTGGATTTCTTACCTATGCATTTTCTTCTTCCCCAGATTGTAGGAGCCCCTGGTTTTTATCTGTATAGTAGATTTAGTCCTCTTACTGTAAATGTTGCTACAGTTTAAAAGTTAAGTGTGTGAATATATGGGGAGATGAGATGCCTGTAAGGGGGGAAGAGAATTAGGGCTATATTAGCAGAAAACTGAAGGTAAGAATATGAGATGGAGGCAGGTGAAGAAAATATAAGAGGAGATGGAGTGCACAGTTGTAGTACTGAGACTGGTCACTGAGTACTCTACACCTGTGTCTCTTGACAAATTCCAATGTTATTTCCTGAATAATGTATTTAACCAGTGATACTTTGCAGTGCATGGTCAATTTTACTGTTAGTTAAATGTCATTCAAGAAAGGTGCTGCAGTAAGCTGCTACAGAGTAACGTGAGTATGAAGGAAAATAAATTTAGGGCTTTTTTCCCTTCTAGCTTGTTCGTGGAGTTGGGAGTTCAGCATAGCAAGGAGAGATGGTAGGGAGGCAGGTTTAAGATCTCAAGGAGAACAACTAAGTGCAGTTGCCCCAAAGGCTTTTATAGAGTTGCCAGTATGCTGCTGGCTCTCTGCATTTAGGAGTAATGGGAATCCTGGCTATAGTGTTGCTAAGAACACGTTTATTAATGAACAGATTGGTCATAGAAACATATAAACAATTTCGTGTATAAAAACTGAGCACTTTAAAAATTAAGTACCTTACCTTTATCTGTATGGGATATTGAACTGCAAAAGCATGTGCTAATAAAAAATGGACGTGGAACAAAGCCACAGCTTTGGCTGAGAAGCAGAGCAGTTCCAGGAGTGAGATTCCACCCTCTTCACGGGATGCCTGCTATGTTTCCATTCCTTTCCTTTGCACCATCCCATATGTAGGCAGGTGAAGAGGAGGCAAAGCACAGTAGGTGCCAACCTATGAAAGGGGCTTCCTATGTTGGTGTGAAACTTTAAGGCAGCGCTGGCTGCCAGTCAGCCTCAGAAGATCCCGGTGATGCATTGCAAAGAAACTGCACCTAGAGTTCAGTTGGGTTTGGGTCAAGGTTCTTGGATTAGCCGCTGGGAAACAAGGGACAGCTAGACATTATTTAACATTATTTGTTTTGAGTAACACTTTCTGCTTACTGTCAGAGTTGGCATGGAAACTGAATCAGCACTCCTTTTTAAAGAATAGTCCATGCAGAGTGAGGTTAGTCATCAGCAGTCTTACCAAGGAGACTCAGGCTGCAGCTGCCAGCACTTAAACCTTGCTCGTGAATAGACAGAATTTTCAAAATGGTAATGGTCCTACTACCCTGACCTTTATGGGGAAAAATGTGCATCTTTTGAGAATGATACTATGTCATTTGCATTGGGCAGTGTTTTTTTTTTTAAAGAGGGAAAGGGTTAATTATCTAAAGTCCACAACAGAACTTTCTTATTTCAAGAAAATGCCATCTGTTTCTACAGATCAGTTGAATTTAAAGAGTTAACACAGTAAAACATATATAAATATAAGCAATGATGCTTGTAACATTCTTTTTGGAAAATGGAAAAATACTTAAAGGGCTGTAAGCTTAGCACTAGGAATCTGTGAATGTATAACCAAGATGAAAGCCTACACAGCATGCAGAAATGGGCATTTTCAATTATTTTCCCTTTATTGATGAAAAAAATCAAGATATGCTTATTTTCATTCTATGTTATTCTTGCACACAAAGATAGATGCAAAGAAATGGCTGCTCGTTTTCTGCACCAGTTAGGATGAGAAAATACTGATGGCTAGATTACTATTCGGTGACATTTCACGAAGTACCTGCTGACATCTTTTCTCAAATGCAGAATGATAAATGTACATATAAATTTGACAAGTTTAATTTCATCTATAACCTTTGACTCTTGGCTTTTTGTATCCTCAGAACACAGACCATACATGCCTTCTTCACTGATACAGAAATTCTTTATTTTACACTAAGTATTTACATTCAAGGCTTTAGGGCTATTACCAAATTGATGAGAACACTGATTTCTCTTTTCTTTGTATTTACCAAGCAGATAATTTAAGTGATGCCCTGAAAAAGCTGAAGATAACAACCACTGAGAGCACAGCAGATAGCTTGGAGGGATGCTTGGACTGTCTGCTTCAAGCTCTGGCACAAAACAGTAAGTTGTATGGACCTTTCAAATTTTAAATCATATGCAGAAATCAAAGTTCCCTGGTCTCTAACAATGCAGTGACAATTATAGTTCCATTTACTTTGCATACAGTGTTTTAAATTTTCATTATGTTAAAACATTACTTTCTTCTTATAATGTTTACTGTATAGAAAGAGATGGCAAAGTTATGATGAATATTGGAACTTTTCATTTCTTTCTATGTAATCTGATGCTTTTTCTTTTGTTTTTCATGCTCTTTCTCAAAGCTGATGTTTTGGTAATCCTAGACAGGTGGTGCCCTGGAACATGATAGCTCCTGTCTGACTTTACGAGATATTATGCTATTTGTCACACCAGTCACATTAAGGTGTATGCACACACACAAGGATGAGTCAAATAGCTGAATGTGGTAACTGTTGGTAAATATTTGGCAAACCAAATTCAAATTGTTTTAGCTACTATTTGTCTAGGGAGATAGTTGTGTAGCCCTTCACATCTGAGAGCCAGGTCTGAAAAAGCTGCAGACGGTTTCCTTAGGAGAGATTGTTTGGAAATATGTATATTCCTATTTATGCAAGTATTTTAGTTCTTATCTGTCACCAGCACTTCTGGCTGAGGTCAGTCATATATGGCCTAGCTTCTGGCACTAGGTAAAACTGAGGCAACAATAACAGAAGAGTAGAAATTAGAAACTAGAAATTATTCAGGATAGTAAGAACATACCTCATTTTGTGTGGAGTTCCTTCATTCACAGTGAAGTTAACTGACATATCTGGGGACTTTGCAGCCATAAGGCTGCAGTAACATTAGTCCAGATTCCCAGGTAATGTGAGTTGGCACAGCTCTTTGCACCTCTGTGGATCTACCTCATTCACATAAGCTGAGATTCTGTCCACCTTGTTTCTGAAAGAAGAACAGGAATGCTTGGTCTTTCTACACCTGCCAATGTTCACCCTCTCTAGATTGCTAAACTTTCCCTAATTCAGATTTTTAAGAGAAAGCTGGGGTACATGATCCATAAGCAATATTAGGAGCAAAAAAACAGTCAACCTTGCATTAAATGAAATACTGGCTTCTACTGAATCAAGAAGTGAAATTCATATGTTACATGTGTTTTCTTTTAACAACTGTGTATTAACACAAGCTACTCCATTGTCTGCTCCACAGAATTTGGATTCTTTCTATACAGACATGGTTTGATGTGTTATTGTAAAGAAAGAATTTTGCTGATCTGGAAGCAGACTGTTTACAGTGATATGGAGTGTAAAGTGATATAAATGCTTTATTTTGTATCTCACACCCAAAGAAAAATATGGGTATGTACTATCGGATATTGAGAACAATTGGTTGTCTTGTATAAGGAAATGCAACAGAAAACAATATTGGCCATAATTTCATATCAACAAATATATATACAAATTTTTACCTATTAAGAGTAATTTCACAAATACCGTGTCTATCAAAAAAATGCTGTTAAGCTAAGATCCCCAAATAGAGGTCTGCAGGAAAGGACTGCCTGAGAAAAAGAAAATTAAAAGGAAATAGAGATTTCCTTTTAAACCACAGACTTTCTGGGACATAATTATTGCAATAACAAAAAAAAAAAAAAAGTTATTGCTAGTCCAGACATACTGTGATTCAGATACAAGAAGTTATAGCAGACATAAGTAACCCAGTTTTGATAAATGAGAAATCTGAAAAATCTGCTGAGAATTATATTTTTGGCTCTGATGTACTCAATGTAAGAGGCTGAAAATGCCCACTAATCCCAGCCTTCAGCACTTGGCTATGAAAATGTCTGACATGTAATTGAAGTGCAAAGACTGGCACATGCATTTGAAACATTTTTCTAACTCATACGTTTTGGGAGACTAAGAGTATGAGTCTACATGTTACATGTAAAAATAGTTAAGCAAAATCAGACCAGCAAAAAAAATCTTAAGTGAGAGGGCAGGGCCCCAGTTTTGAGAGGGATTTAGAAATGTTGGAAAGCTTTGAAATAATACACTTTACCTTAAAGATGTGGTTGCTAAGATGCCCTATTTTCTGTTTGTTGAGCTATGCTGATACCTGGTAACTCAAGGAAGCATCACATGACCCGTGAAAATTGTGAATCTATGTGTTTGAAACTGGAAATCTCAGCATTTTTCAAAGGCTACTTTAGTATGTCATTCTTCTCTACATAATGAACACAGTTTCTTAGTGATATTTTGTTTTGCCTCCAAATGTATTTTGGCTATATGCGGCAGCCATGTTTTGTTTTGAATATACTCATTTTGTTGTATCAGAGAAAATATCATTCTTACAAACTCTGTAAGCAACTGCTAGTAAGCCTTTGCCATCAATCACTTCCTGCTGTTCCAACTTTATGGTGTTGAAATCATGGGCTCAGCCCTCCTACCTTAACCACGTTGTTCAGGTTTTCTCTTGAAAGTCACCAGTGGGTTTTCTGAAATGCGTCCGTTCCTATTTGAAGGCATCACAGAGGAGGATGTGTTAGCATCTGGAATGCTTAAGAAAGTGTTGGATTTCTGCAGAGACTGCAGATTTCTCACATTCCTTCATCAGCGATTAAATTTTACATCCAATGCCCTGAATCCTCTGCAGGCACTTGCTTTGAAAGACATCTAGTCTTTAATGTTATGGTGGATTTCCAGTTCTCACAACCATATGTTAACAGTGAGGTTATATTTGAGTTGGAAATTCTTCATTTTCCTCTGTTCTTTATAGCTATGGCTTCCCTATGTTGTTGAATTTAGTTAGTACTCATGTGCTTTCTATACCTGATGTTCCTTTTTCTGATCTTCACTGGCCATAGAAGATGACAGAATTACAGATTCTATCATCTTCTATAGCCAGTGATGATTGTTGCAAGATGGAACAATTCCTCTAGTGGAGCAGAAAAATCATGGAGAATTTAGGGATAATGTTTTGTAATTGTTTAATTCATGGCTCAACTAAAAAAAAATAAAAAATTGAAATTTTAAAATTATTGTTACTTTTAATGCCTTTGATTTGTAAAAGACAAAAGTGAGCTTTAGCTATTTTTATCTATGTCCTTTTTGGACATTCATTATAGTTCTTATTTATTTATTGAAGAGTCAGGCAGCTATCTGTTTAACTTGTAACACAGGAGTGCCATCTGACTTCAGTGAAACTCTGTATGTCTTTAGTACACAGAGGATTAAGCAATAGTCACTTCATCATTTGTTTCCACAATCCTTTTACATGTTAGCATGAAAGTAAAAGACATGCTTTTTCCCACCCCAAACATAAGAAAAATTAAGTTGTAGAAACTTTTGTCATAGCAGAGTTATTCTAAGTCACAAACATTCCTGAAATCACTTTCATTTTTTCCCATTGGCCAGGCATTTTAAGCTTTCTCCATTCCCTTTCATAGCATGGAGGTGGAACTCCACATTTCACAGCTTGCTCAAACAAAGATATCCTTAAACATCACCAGACTAACATTTTTCTGTTTTGAGCAGAATAAGAGTAAAAGCAGGTGACCATAATTTCATGCATATTGTGGCCAAATAACAATGCTTTCATGATTGTGAGTGCTTGCATAGCATTATAGCTTAAAATAAAATGTCTTAGGTTCTATTTTGACCCTCATACATAGAATTAACTTTTGGATACAGTTGTTTCATGTGAATGAAAAATGAGCTTTCAGCATCCCCATAGCTTTACTACACTTTACTAATACGTAAGCTGTGGCAACACAAACCAGTGCAAAAGCACCTCAAGATAGCTTAGCACAAGCGAGTGGGTAGAAAATGCTACTAATTGGATTAGTGGCGTATTAAAACAACTGATAGCAAGTAGAACTAAATTAATTGACAAATAGCATTTCCCTGCTTTCTTATTCCTCTTTGATCTTCAGCATCTGCCTTTGTTCTTAACAGCAGTCTCTCATCCAGGTGGATTTTTGATCCTCCTTGGGTCTACCCTCCAATGATCACTATTATATGCCACCTACCTGTGATCTTAGAAGGAGGAGGCCACCCATGGATGTATACTTAGACACAGCAGACACATGCCTGAATGTTAGTCCTGACACCTAAGCATCCCAGCTTGAATGTTCCAACAAGCAGCAGACACCTATGGTGTATATCCACAAAATGGAAATATGCAGATGAAAGTTAGAATATCCTCCTCCAGAAACATAGAACAACAACAGGATTATTGCTGGCTGCTAAAATTTATAGTTATCTGCTGAAATTAAAGTATTCTTTAGGAAGACAGTGGCCTTAGCCCATGACAAAGATTTTACTACTTTATTATTCCTAGTTTGTCTTGGAAACTACAAAAATATTAATAGCAGCACTGAGCTACCCACGGTACCCTGTACGATTTGTTTTCTTTGCATATTGGAGACATGAGCTGGTGTCTGTTTAGCTTCTATAAATCTCAGTCCAGTTTCTTTGGACTTCAGTGGTGTGGGGATAATGCATTTAATGTCTATTCAGACCAAGGGAGGGAGAGGGAATAGAAATGAAAAAGAAATGAAACTAAGGGGACGAGTAACAAGGATCAAAGTAGTGCATAAGATTTTTTTTAGAGGAACGAGAAAAATGGGAGAAAGGAGAAAAAGATTGAGATAACATTTTTGAAAGAAAAAAAACAAGCTAAATGTGGGTACCTAAGTGGTGATGGATGCCATCCCTCTGTGATTCCCACTGCCTTTTACAACAGCTGCTTACACTCAGATTTTTGGTGAGAAAGTGAAGATAGTACACAAAACGCTGATGAAGGTTTTATATTCTGCTGTTAGGTAAGGCTTAGGCCTGTTTTTGCACTAGCAAGAATGGAAACCATCTTAGTACAGTGACAGTTTCTATGGTACCTTACACCATGTCCCTCAGAAAGAACATTACCAACAAAACAGACTTCTATTATTTTTGTAGTTTTTGGCAATATAGCTGCATCAGCAGTAAGGGTTTGCTGGTAGGAAACTATCAAACCAAAACCCCACATCTTAGACCAATCTACTCGTACAAGCAAGAATTTCTAGTCTGCCTCTGACGCAGATAATCTCTTGTAGCAGAGCCAGGGGTTCGAATTGAATTGGGCCAGCTCAGCCCATCAAGCTCATTGCAGGTCATTAAGCTTACCTGAGAAGACCTCTAGTCAAATGTCCAGCTAAAAGTTGGGGATCCTGATGGATGTTTTATAAGAGGGAGTTTTGGTTCAAATACTGTGTTATAAAGTGTTCTTTCTTTTTGCTGAAGAAGGATGCTTCTTGCATCTTAGCTCATGGAGCTGTTGCCTTGTCATGGCACTGTATACAAATAATCCAGAAATGTTTCATCATAAATTCTGTATGTAGTATGTTATTACAATGTAACTATACTAAATCAAGGTGACTGCTTTTTATTGGACTGTCTCCCAGTAAACTGGCTTACCCTAATGATACTGAATGGTAATCATCGCCACTTAGTGGGATTATATTTTACATAAAGTCCCTCTAATAGTGATGTATTTAGTTAGTGCCAGATAGTTAAATGTTTATCCAAGTGTTAAATTCCAAGTGCTATTCATTAAATACACAATGTGCCAAATAAAGATTAACTATTACATATTTTTTCTTTGGGGAAGACATCAGTGAATAGCAGTTCCAGATAATAAAATTGACACATCTTTTTTTTTTAGTTTGCATTTTTGAAATGCAATACAGAAGCAAAGGAAAATGCCTGCCTTTTGAAAATGCAATACAGAGGCAAAGGAAGCTGTCTACTTTTTTTTTTTTTAAAAAAGTTATATTTAAACATCATGTAATTCACAATTTCAGGTTTGAAATTTCATTCTTAGTTTTGCTCCAGTCACTTATATCTTATAAATGTGATCTTTTATAGATTAGGCTTTCCTTCAGCTACTTTGACAGCAGAACTTATTAAAAATATCAGTAGGTAAAAGATTCCTTTGAATGTAGACCTACTCTTTCAATGAGCAGAGGATGGAATTTTACAGCAGGCATTTCAGCTCACTTAAGAGCACTCTTAAGAGATTGCTTAAAAGGACCATGAAACATTTCCTGCATATATAATGGTCAGCTTTCAAGTTTGATTTGATGTTTAAACTAAATCGAGTTTGGAAAAAGGATTTTACACTATAGGCCTAGAATTTCAGTTACAAAGTTTGAAAACCTAAAGCATGATGGTAACCTTTACCCTGGGTCCTTGTAACAATTCCAATTAGTATGAGTACCAAAGGAGGCAGATGAAAATGGCCACACAGGCTGAGTATAGAACATGAAGATGCTGAGGCAGAAATGTCAAACTCTTCTGTCAACTTTGCTACTGAAGTGGTTACATCCTGGAGAGGGTGAGTCAGAAAGTGGGAGCAGGGGAACAGCTTAAATAAATCCACCAAGCTATGTGTCAGGGTTCTAAACTGGATCCAGTTCTGAAACTCGAGGCTTCCAAGCTGCCTAACTTTAATATTCTGCCTTGTGCTGTGAAGTATTTGTGGAAGTATTGATATGCATATTTCTTCATTGAAGGTAAAGGTGACAAGTATTTTTATTAACTTACTTCATTGGTACCTGCAACAGGCTATTCAAGGGGTGGAATCTCATCCTGAAATTCACTTTTTTACTTTGGATGTAGCTTTTTGAGAATTTAATCAGTGGGAATCCTGCAGCTAGTTGATTGATGAATCTGTCTCTCCATCTGTCCTTCCTTCCATGTTAGAACTGAGATTTTAATTACAAACATCTGTGTACTGTCTCTGTTTCTTCATTAAAAATAGGAATTGAAGTTGCCCTGTAGCTGCTGACAGAGACAGAACAGAGCAAACACCATGATGGAAACATTTGCACAGCTAAGGGAGAATCCTCCCTCCCTGCCTCAAAGGTGTCTAATTTGAAGGATAAGTGAGCAAGCCGATTGTATTTTTGGGTATTTCCCCATGTGAGGAGGAGTGTGCCAAAAAGAAATTAAATTTATACAGTTATTTTTATTTATAACTTATTATTAAAGGATTTTTTTTCCTGTAAAACTAACTCTTGATGACTGGAACAACCTTTTTGGCTAAGGTATGCTAAGCAAAAGCCTCCTTATCAGTGGTACTTTCTTTGTTGCATGAGACCACATAATTTTACTGAGGTTCTTTACAACTCACTTTTTGTGCTCTTGTAGTCAGACTAAAATCTTCATTATGTGGTTTGAAAAATACAGTAGGAGGCTGTGGAGAGAGACGATATTGCTTGAGGGAGGCTGTATATGGAGAGAACATCAGTACTTACTCTTGGTCTTGTGAACCTTTTTACTGTGGTGGTTAGGAAGATGTGCCAGTTTGAAAGATATCCCTTGTTCCCTTCATTCTCTTCCCTTCTGCCTCCTGAAAGTGCAGATGGAAGGTTCCTTTCATGATATATGTGGCTCATCATTTATTCATGTGTTCATCTTTCTGATGAGAGTACCTGCAGGAGGAACATTTTAAAGCCAAGGTAATTTTCTGCAGTAGTTTCAGTCGGTTTATAAAACATCTTTGCAGCTAGAAAGACATATGTTTTTCAAAAGAGTACATGGCAAACATGGTTTGTTTAAGAAAGAGGACACTCACAAAGCTGTTTATCTACAATTCTTTGGTGAGCCTCATTTGTGGTGTGAAGCTCCACAACATGGGAATTATTGCAATGCTAGTCATCACTACTGTTGAGTTACTAACAACAGTGTAACTTAAACTTGTTGTTTATAGTTATGGTGAACCTATAGCTTTCTTCTGCTAGCGAGGGCATAGTATAGCACTTCTGACAGATGCACCTTTCCTTTCCTTTCTGTTCCCCATTTCTGCTTTTTCTTTCACTTGAAGTTAGACAAAATGATACAGAGAGGAGAAAAGAGTGAATAGAGGGAAGTGAAATTTCAGAGGACTTGAGAGGGGAGAAAGTGTAGGATTTAATTTGGGGCACTCACTGAATTTTTTTCCTGTACTGATTTCTGCTACTTAATTAAGCAGCCATGGTGCTCAGCTCTCTGGCTCTGATCTATGGCATTAAAAAAACTTCCTGCCCACACGTTTTATTATTCTGACTTCAGGCACTGCAAAAACCACAAAAAGCAAGGATATTGACATTTTAATCACCCAGCTATGACATTAATAAGATTTTGACACTATGTGATCTAACATACCTTTTGTCTTGATATCTAGTGATATAAAGAGACATCTAAAGCTGCGGGTTTAACCTTAGAGGGTTATTCCCCCAATTTTGCTTCTGTGGCACATCACTATTATATTGTGTGCAAACGGGCTGTTTCTAAAGCAACATTATTACAGTCCTACAGTTTCACTGCTTTAAGATCGGAGACAGTGGGTGCTCCACAGGTGGGCTGGTGCAAGCAGACTGAAAATCAGGCTTTAAAAGAAAGCATTTGAAATCTGGACATCGCATGTAGCAAAAGGATCCTGAGGTCTAGAACCCTAATGTCAGGCTACCTAGATTTCTATGTTTCTTTCAGACACAAAACTAACAGATTTGAAAGGGGGTGCAATTCTGCTAAAGGAAATGTTGGCTATAATTTCCTTTTTGGCCAGTATAGAAAGCACAAAAGAAGAATATGTGGCAGAGATTTTGCCTAGATCTTTCTTGCTCCTAGAGAAATATTTTGGTTTTGCTTGCTCTAACTACAGTGGACAATACATTGAAAGAGCAATTCAAAAGATGACAGCTGAAATGAGTTTTCAAAATAATTTAGCCTCTAATAATTTACTAGGAAGCCCAGAATGAAACTAGCATGCAGAAGCATATTCTTAATAGCTAATACCTCTTTCATGCATACACACACACAGACAGGGAGCCAGTCAGGCCTTCTCCAGCCTCTGAAGAGAAGAAATAAAAACAAGAATTGAGGGTTGCCTATGCTAAAGCCACTAGCAATTTATAATTCTCTCAGCAAACCCTACAGTATTTCTGCCAGGGCCAGGCAGTGGTATGAGCACCAGCCCTTTGGCAAGCATTGGTGTGTGGTCTTTCAGTCTCAGGTTCTGCAGAACGCTAACTCATGGTTTTTACAATCACAGTGAAAATACTGCTGTATGAACATGAGCCTTCATTGTCCACTCCAAAGAATAACACCACACACACTTTCCTTCATTTATGTCCCTGTGTATGTCCCTTTATGTTTTACGTATTTTTACAGGACTTGTGTTATATGAAGCTGAGCAAAATGGAGACAGAGGTGCATGGGCCTTAATGAGTGGGTAGCTCCTGCAATAGCAATGCCACTCTACAGTTGCAAGTGGAAAAAAACCCTAAGGAGTAGAAAGGCTTAGTTTGATTAAGGGAAGTTATTTGCTTTACAGTGCGTCTGCAGCTGTAGTCCCCTCCTAGCACAGTTATGCCTCAGGTGCATCCCACAGAACAGAGCTGAGAACTGCACACACGTGTGTGCACGGAGTCACTCACAGGACTGCTAGCTCATGTTTTGCAAATAGCCATGAAGTAACTGTCCCATTTGGGCACTTTTAAGAAATACTTACATACCTATAGCTGTGCTGAAATCAACCTCAAGACCTCCAACTTGGTATTTTCTTCTACATGCATTTTAACACTTAGTACATGAACTGAGTGTACAGTTGACTTCTCAGACAGTTGAAGAGTAGTTGAAGATCTTTGTCTGGACTTTGCAGGGTAGCCCTGTGCATCATTTGCCTGTAAAGTCTTCCTCCTTTAAAAGAACATAAAAAAGTAACAAGCAAAGATGCTATATTTAACAAGGCAATTAACAATTTAAATAAAAATTTAACAATGTTTATATATAAGACATCTTGTTCCAATTAAAATACCCTTTCATGTGTAAGCATTTCAAAGCTCCAGAAAGATTGGTTTACTATAACTAAAATATCTACTAATTACATGTGACTTAAGAAATTAATTTGCATATTTCAGCACAGTCTTTTTTTTTTTCCCACCTTCTTTAATAGAACTTTCATGTGATGAACACAGAATCCCTGGAGGGAAAAAAAAGGATTTATTCTGCAGATACAAAACAGAGTAATGTGCCTGAAGATGTAACAGTAATTTTCTTGGCACATTCCCTTAAGATGCCTTATATGGAGGTTCTACTATAAACTGCTTTCAAAGATTTAATGTCATACTGTCACCTCTCTATTTTGAAACTGGATTAATTTCAGTATATTACACCAAGTGTAAATTGTATGTGTTCTGCAGAGGAAGAACTTAGTTAGGGGTTAGGTGGACTTGGAGTAGACAAGCTGAAGCACCCTGTGGCATTTTTTATACCTAAGGCAGTTCCTGGCAAAAAAACACCTCAGAGAGCACTGTGGGCTGCATAGTTAGTAGCAATTCTTCTGCCTGATGCCAGGGTAATGTGCTTTTTCCCCAAAATAATTATGCGTGAACACACACCAGGGGTAGAGCAGAGGTAAGAGTGTCCCTGCCCAGTGACAGGTATACTCACTCACTGCTGGTCAAATTAATCAGTCTTCTCTCCTTTATGACTAGCAAAAGTTTGACATTGATACTCAATCTGGGTAACAAGAAGGATTCAGATATTGGTTCGAAGGGAAGAGTTTATGCAGGTGTGCCTCCTCTACTGTTTAAGATTAAGTAAAGATTCACTGGTTTGTTTTCATTTGTGTGATCGCACCTAGCTGATCTCCCAATTTCTGACAGGCCTGTTGAGGTCTGTGCTTTTGTTGGTGCTCACTTGCTTATCTTAAGAAAATAAATCAGGGTGTATCTGCTACACACAACTTGCCTGGAGAAGCATTTAATTTTATTTTCCCTCTTCTTGCAGGATATATTTAGTTCTACTTATGTAATTTATGCTTTGCACAGTAATGAGTCCATCAAACTAGAGATTATAAAAATAAGACTGGATACTGTATATCTCAGCAGCATGACAGGAGAAAGTGCAGTAATGTTTCCTGCCTACTGATACTGGTTCACAGATACCTACATTTTGAATTTTGAATTCTGTACTTTGAGTTTTGAACTTAAGGGAGAAGGAGGAACTCCTCCTTAGCAGACAGCTAAGATGTCTGGACCAGTCTTTAGTCCTGATATGATTTTCTCCGAATTCAAACTTTTCTTTCTTCTGTATATATCCACAGGAGAATACAGCTCCTAAATATATGCTATATGTTAGAACTTATAAAAGCTTCCAAATAAGCCATATGCTTCTTTACGTTATATCTTTTGAGAGGCTTTCTCAGTGTATTTCCAAAATTGCAGTTAAGTAAATTGTAAACAGGTTAATAATAATTATTAATAATAATTAGTATTTACATTATGCATGAGATGTTGGAATTAGCCTTTATTGATACCTAAGCTGTTTGTAATCAAATGTCATCAATGGCATACTGTAGATGAGTGGTTCTAGCTAAACACCAACATCCCAAATTGGAATTGAATACAGAAATAGGAGGCATAACTGCAATCCAGACTTGAAATTCTCTCTTTTAATCTATTTTCTGTTATCTAGACATAACCAGCTCCCAGCCACTGAAGCATATACATACTGTATGTGAGCCACAAAACCCATGTGAGTCACCTCTGCCAGGCTCGTCCTGGCTTCTTTTCGGAGTCAGCTTGAGTGGATCTCACCCATGCTGGGAGGCAGCAGGATGGTCCTGGGGCTGCTACAAGTCAAAAATCAATGGCAGCCCTGAGAGTGGGGAAAGGGAGGAGGTGGAGAGTGAGTGGTGAGCCCAGGGACATGTTGTTACCAGTTTACAGGTGAAGCACAGCTAAAGAGTGGTTGCAAACTGCTGCTCTATAAGACCAGCTGGTTGTGGTGCACAAAATATGCGTTGACTTGTTTCGGGGGAAAACAGAGGATGTTGACTTGAAAAAACTGTTGGATTAGTTTAAGGCTCCTCCTTTGCTATTCAAGAGTATGGAGTATCCCTCACTTTTCTCACAGACTTGAAAGATACTTTATAAAACCAAATTCCATTGATTTCTAGTATAGCTGCCCGCCCTGCCTGTCTTGATGGCTCTTAGGCCAGACTAAGGGTGCTTCTAAGAAACTGCAGAGAGTGGTGCTCAGAGGACTGTCTGTTCAACCCTAAAAGGTCTACATTTGTTTCTCACCAGTACTGGCAAGCTGTAGCATTATTTTAAATTTTAACTTACACTTACGCCTTTAATTAAAAGTGATGTCAGGGGGGTTGTGCATGTTGTACTGCTTAAAAATGGCCCTGTGAGACAGGGTTTTCAAACAGCAGACTTCCATTCAGGTGGATTTGTTTTGCTTTGTGAAAGACATCAATTGGAGCTTCTCAGAGTCATTTTTGAAGAAGGGAAGCAACTTCTATTATAAATGGCTTAAGGAGCCATGCTGCTTTCTGAAATGATAGCTGCCATCCAATCATGCTGTATGTCACACTAGTATTCCTCTCAAATATGCCATTATTTAAAGCATTAGCAAAATATGTTATAGCATCTATAGTATCTTGTCTTTAATTGCAGTTGAATCAGTGTTAATTTTCAGTTTGTTACAGAGCTGTTGGCCAAAAATATTAGGGGGGGCCTTGTTACAGAGCAGCTGCATGCTGAGAGAGGAAAGGTTTAGTCACAAATCTTTGATCTCTACTACGGGAAACTCGGTGTTCTTTTCCCCTTTTCCTTCTACTGATTCTACATTGGAGCTACTGTAGCTTAGCAGAGTAACATAAAAAATATTTGAGTATAAGAGAAGTCTAGACCAGGATCATCTTAGCTCTCCCTCTTCTCCAGTTCCTGATTCCTACACTGCATTAAGCTGTACCTTCAGCTGTAAGGACTTCCCCCATAATTCCTTGAACGTTTCCAATAGTTCATCCTTTCAGAGTGTCATTCCTTGACTTTTCATAGTACCTTAGTCTGCTGCATATCACTCCATGACCTTTAGTCTTTCTACCAGTCTCTCCAGTACTTTCCCTATGTATGCATAAGTTTATATCATATTTACTTATATAGCAGTCACCTAATAAAGATCAATTGACTGGGAATGGCAAAGTATTAAGTTCTACAAGCACATCAGATAAAATAAATATGGTTACTAAAATAACAGTTGCCTTCTTATATGGGAAAATAATGACTTTAATCATTACTTTTGAGAAGACTTAACTTCCCTTCTGCTTTTCTTTCTTTTCTTCCCCAAAGCAAGTTGATGCACAAGTCATTTTTGTGTGATGTGTTTTTCAGATATGGAGACAAGTGAAAAAATCCAGAAAAGCGGAGTTCTTCAGGTGTTCGCGAATCTGTTGACGCCACAATCTTCCTGCACAGCAAAAGTAGCTAACATCATAGCAGAAGTAGCCAGAAATGGTGAGGTTTTCTACAAGAACTTTTCTGCTGGAACATCTTCAGTTTTTCACCTCACTTGTCAGTATGTTTTACTTCATTTATGTTTTCATTTTATAGATTAGACACCTTTCATGTCTCTCCCTTTCACTCCTTTAGTTTTGTCAAATTTTTTTTTCTCTACTTTTTAATGCAGTTGGCCTGCTGGGATTTTTTTTAGCTCTTACTTTCAGCTCTTACTTGCACTTTTTAAGACAATAGTGCAATTTATTGGGCAGAAATAGTACACCACTGATGAAATGCATTTCTATATGAAATACACGTAGAAAAAGACATGCACCATTTGTGCAGCCAGTTTTGCATAGTGCCTTTAGTTACAGCAGTAGCATGTATACAGGTAGTTAAGGGATAGCAGATCATTTCTTTGGTCTGAGGTTTGTGATAAGGTTATTACCTTTATGAGGCCTTTGATACCACACCAAAACCAGTTACTTCTGCCTAAAGAGCATTATACATGTTAGAGTCCAGGGTCCCAAATGAGAATTAGGCATGCATCTTTGTATGTATTATATACATATAGTGTATGATATAACATAGGAGATAATAAAAGACTATTTAAATTTTTCTTTATAAAGAATTATATTAAACTCACCCAATACCCTGCATACCTTGAGGTCAGAAGAATGGCCTCATATCTGCAGGAGGGCACTACGGGCAGACCCTGTGATGAGGGTAGAGGCCGACTTTTCTCACCCCTGGACTTGCTGCTGTCCCAGCAAAAGAGGCAGAGATTGCATTTTGGACTTCCCTTCCCCAGAGGCCAGGTAGAGATGCCTCTTAACTGCTGTCCTGGCAGCCTCATCCCTCTCCCTTTGTAAACTCTTATGCTGATGCCTCTTCAGAGAAAGGGTTACATTACTGCTGACTATTTCCACATTCCATTTCCACCTTTTCTTTGGAATCACAATAATACAGCTTCTTACTGATAGCCCCATGGTGACCTTCTCCACCCATTTTACTGAATTTGAGACAATGCTATATATGGACATTCAGAAACTACATTAACAAAAAAAGGATATATATGTTTATTTTTTAAGTGTTAAAATTATTTAGATAAATAGCCAGTAAAAAATGTAAACATAGAAACTTCAACTTAGAAATGTTTCAGCATGATAGAGATTTATGAAACAGTATTACGTGTTTTTTCTGTAATTAATGAATTCATAAGTGTATTTAGAATATCAAAGTCAGCTGTGTATCCTCCCAGGCAGTCCTTGTAGCTCCTACCTGAGGAAAGTTAAAAATAAAATCGGTGTTCACAGTGGCTAAACTGATTACTGTGTATTGTTTCATGAAAGATTCTCTTACAGAGCATTTTAGCCAGTACCTTTCAAATCTGAAATAATACATGAAATGTCTGAATAGTTTCTAATGTATCATTTTTCCTGACAGCTTTTAAACTGGTGTTATATGTACAAACTTCAAAAAAGCTGGCATTTTACCTGGTTCATCATACAAAATAGCTTTTGTCTTTCTTTTAGTCATTAGCAGGTGTAACTGGGACCTCTGTCAGCCAAGGTTAAAGTGACAGTATTCAGAAATTATTTAAGGTACCCAGTGCTTTCAAGACTGAGATCATCTGGGTATTTCTCATTGGATTCTAACTCTGTTGAAATAGTTGCTTAGGCAGGATAGCAAGGAATACCTCATTTGAATTCTGCTGTTTTCTTTGTTTTATTACATAAAAATACAAGAGTTTAATGCTTATACTGCACCTGTTTTCAACAAGCTTCAGGGCACTTAGAGCGATTTGTGTTATCAACATCCTACGGATAGTAGGCATTAAAGCCAGGCACTTGAGCTCATTTCCCTATGGTCACGCCATGCAACACTGCCAGAGCTGGGAGTAGAGACTGACTTTGGATGTTACTGATAAAAGAGCATCTTTTCCTTCCTCACTTCTTGTTTTCCTTTTGCATTCCCCTTGTCTGGTCTTACACACACACACGTTCACGCATCCGGTCACATCAAATTCCTCTACTTGCTTTAGTGGTTTTGTCATGTTTCATCTCTTTCTTTCAACCTCTTGGTGCTCTTGCTGCTTCACCTCTTCAGCCCTCATGACTCTTCTTCCTCCCAGCATGACCTCATGTTAGTCTCTCCTGTTTTGAATATCCAAACACACAAAACTCCTGTTAGTCATTCTTGTTTTTCCGGCTATGGCTATTTCCCTTCCAGTTGTGAGCAATCTGAAGGCTCAGATGCACTTTTTACATGGAGTTTCTCTCCCCACTGTGTACCTTTTAAACCCTCTTCCAAGGTCTTTAGCTTCATCTTCTTTGCCAAGGTGTAAGAATGAGAATATCATCTTCACAGTCTGTAATACTAGATCACAATCACATTTCTCTTTCAAAATCTTGTCCTTTGGTTTATGTTACTCTCTCCTTGGTGGTTCTCCTCCTAACTTCTTAAGTGATTCTTCACTCTTTGCTTCACAGGATCTGCTTCATTTCTCTGCCACGTAAGTGGGAACTTTGTGAGTCTGCTCTCGATTACTTCCTCTTTCTTCTATTACTTCTGTGTAGTGTCAACTGCAAATGTGGTTGCAGTTATCACATTTTTGTTCCTGTTTCAGAAATCTATTTTGCTATATACGGCACCATTTCTTTTACTTCTTGCCCTTACATGACCTACATAAATACGAGTTTGCTTTCATATTGCCTGGTTGTTTTGTTGCTGAATGAGAGCCTGAAAGCTTCTGTGCACTCCAAATGGAGTGAGGGTGGAAAAAGGGTTTCTTACTCTTTTTCACCACGTGAGGAAGAACCTAAACAAACAGCGGAACAGACTGAGACCTCTCAATGTTTTAGAAGAGAAAAGGTTTCATTTCCCGTTACAGACTAGGAGAAAAACATAAATCTGTCTTTGGTGATGTAGAGACTATGGTAAATTAGTAGGTGTAAAAGAAAGTGCTTCAGAAGCTGAGGACCAGAGAAAAGCTTTTGCAGGCAATTGAGAGGAAAAGGCTGAGGAGACAGAGAAGACAGGAAGAAAATACATTTAGCAAACAAATGTTGCAATGAAGATGAAATTGGGTGATAAAGAAATAGATTGAACATTACAAGGACATGGCAAGACCAATTTTAAAGAAGAGATGTTTCTGATATTTGTTACGTTCATTACGATGGATATCATCACTGTTTGTCACACTATAGCATCTGGCCACAGTTTTAAAATGTTGCAGTAACCTAAGAAGGCATGTTGATTGCACTCACAACTATATTCCGTTGTACCTGTGCAAGTGTTTAGATATTGCTGATTCTTCTTAATCTACTGTTGATATATTGAAGTTTATCATCACAGGACTATTGCTTACCTCTATGACAATTCTTTAGCTAAAATAACACTGTGAGATTAACTACAAAAGAGACTAGATTTTGGAGCTACAGAAATTTCAAAGAACATTGTAATGGATGCAACAAAGGGAGTATTTAAGAAGATGTAGTTGTACTTCAGGCATGGTGTGAAGTCTTTGAATTATTGGCATGAGGAATTTTGTTCATCCGGAATCAGAAAAACTTTTTCATCTGTTTTTAGGGGGATTGTGCACCCTGGTTGAGTCTGTTTTATAAATGACTAAGTAACACAAAGGCAAACTGATTTTGAAAGATCCAACATTGTCTAGGATCAGGAAGAGACATAATTTGCCCCTCCATTCAGCCCTGGCAAGGGTACATCTTGATTACTGTGTCCATTTCTGGACTCCTCAGTGCAAGAGAGATGTGGAGCTCCTGGAGGGAGTCCAGCAGAGGGCAACAAAAATGGTTAAGGGACTGGAGCATCTTTCTTCTGAGGGCAGGCTGAGAGAGGTGGGCCTGTTCAGCCTCAAGAAGAGATGACTAAGAGGGACCTTACCAATGTATGAAGAAGGACTTCTTTACTGTGTGGAACAGCTTGCCCAGAGAGGTTGTGGAATCTCCCCCACTGGAGATATTCAAGATCTGTCTGGATTCAGTCCCATGCAATGTGCTCTGGGAAAACCCTGCTTGAGCAGGGATTTTGGACCAGATGACCTGACCCACTGTAGTCCCTTCCAACCTTACCAGTCTGTGATAATTTGCCATTCACAACAAATCAAAAACATATTTGCCATTTGCCTATTATAGTACTACATCCCTAAAGGTACACTGTAGTAAACTATGAAGTAACACTTACTGATGTATCAGGTGGTTCCTTCTATAAACTTTGTTTTTAAAATGTGCAGCACAGTGCCTGCCTAACTATAGCTCCTTCTGGAGTTCAGCCCTTTATCTGTCTGACAGCAGGATCATACTCTGTGACTTGTATGAGTGTGAAGTAATACTTTGGTTCTCTGTGACACAGCAGCCAGAAGGGACAGAAGGGGTTAGAGCTTCCCAAGGGATGGATCCTCTACCTTTCCTCCCATGGTGGGCGTTCGTTAGACTGTGGAAAGATACAGGCCTTTGGGCTCACATAATCTCTTGTATTTCTCGTTCTTTCTTTTTCTGTTCCTTTCCTTACCTTCTAAATAAATAGCCTCTTACTGAGCTTTAATTTTATTTTTTTTTATTGTTTTAAAGCAAAAGCTTTTCAGGAATTCTGATTAAGAGAATAGAGAGTGAAAAATGTTGCTCTAGAATACTACTTTTAAGTACTAAAATATCACCTTTTGTGTTATTTAGTAGTTTTAATTTATGTTGAATTTATTGTGAATTCACTGTTCTTTTGACCACTTCTTTGTGATGCTAAAAATATTCACAGTCTGAACTATGTTAAATTAGTTTCCATGGAAGTCAATTAAATACTCTGAATTCCTTCTAAATTAGCAAATAATGGAAAGAACTAAGCCCTAATCCCGATTTGGGCTTATTCTCTAGAAACTTTCATGAGAACTTACACTGTTTATCTATGCATGTGTTTAGTCACACAAAAGGCCCAGTTGCCACGCCAGTGTAACTAGAATTGATGAACTGAAAACAGCTGGCTCGCTTTAACAGGCTTTGTGTTACTCGCAGAATTTATGCGGAACCCATGTGTGGATGCTGGCTTGATCCCTCCTTTGGTGCAGCTGTTAAACTGCAAAGACCAGGAAGTATTGCTTCAAACAGGACGTGCCCTGGGCAATATATGCTACGATAGCCGTGAGTGTTGAAATATGCCCTATTTTGTAGATGCTCTTGTAGAAGGGAGGGGAGTGTTTTGGTGTTCTGTACTTTGTGTACTGGGGGGTTATTTCCTTGATTTTTTTTGTTTACCACATGGCTCTTCTGATTGTATGGGAAAATTGAATGTCACACTTGGATTATGCTTTTGCGACAGAAAGATTAAAAAACCTGTTTCAATATTGTGATACAACTGGATATAAGAATAGAAAAGATTCGTGATTCTGGGTTTGGGATTTTTTAAACACAATGAACTAGGTTTTCAGGGAGCAGGTGCTACATATGCAGAGGCCTGAACAGTTAATTTTTCCTCAAACAGAATGTCTTGGAAGGGACCAGAGTCAGAAGGGAATATTTGTATTCTGCCAGTCACAAAGCTATGAAGAGCTGCATATGTGGCTGAAATGATGTTTGAGCTATGTTGCTAATTCTCAACGTTTTTGCATGGCCAGTCAATCACCCTAAGATTAGATATTGGTATTTTTGGTAGTCATAGGTGATGGAGGGGGGAGGTTGGTGAGGTTTTTTAGCTTTGTATGGGCACAATAAATTTTTACGCTGAGAAGCAATTGAGTTTTGAAATGCAGTTGTAACTCCGTGTGCTGATTACGTGCGTAGATATGTCATCTGCAAAACCAAGTCAGTGGCTGCAGTGTTTTGAAAATGTGCCCTCATTATCCCTTACTTTAAATATTTTGATAAAAGCCTCTGCAGAAGCAGAGACAACAGGAACATTTTTTCAAGCACATGAAGGATTTAGAAAGCTATGGATGTCTGCAGATGGGAAGTGAGATGAAATTGTAAAAGCATTTTGTTATCTTGAGATTTAGTGCCTTATTTCATATGACAAGAAATTTTCTGTGTACTGTGTTGTAGTTACTAAAAAATTTGCTGTTCTGAATACCACCTGTTAAACAAAAAATGAATTATTTGTAGCCTTTCTCCTTGCTCCTTTTTTTCATCCAAGTTTGAAAATTTACATTTTATATTGTTTTAAATTACCTTGCCTTTGACCTCAGGAAAGTTAATCATATTTTCCATGCTGGCATTTCCATTTACAGATAACTACTCTTAAGGATGTTAATGTATAATTCTTTCATTTAGGATTTTCTTTAAGGTGACCAGTCACTGAACAACTGCTTCCCCGTGGAAAATTCCAAGTAGAAGCTGTTGAGCTTTTCTATAACGTAATTACTATATTTTATTTCAGGATCATGTGTGACAGAAAGGTCACTTTCAAGTGCACTGGTTTATTTCATATAAGTAAAATCTATGTAATTATTCATGTCATTGTTGTCCACCTCACATCTCTTCATGAAATACAATAAGGGCACACATAAACGGTTTTGCAGTATTAGGTGTTGTGGACTACTGCTGACTTCTACAGTGCAGGATTTATCCTCTGCAGAAAAGCTGTGTTATTCACCTTCTGTGCAGCAAAGCTGGCACTGATAAAATCTACAGTAGGGCAGTGATGTGTTCTGTGTGCCATGTGTTACTGTGCTCCTGTGGGAGGACAGTCACTACCTTCCCTGTGTATTTGAATAAGATTAATGACTAAAATGTCACAAAAATTAAGATTAGCATATTGGATTTGAGTGGAAGAGGCTATTTACAGTGCCTAGTTATCACAGCCACGCTATCTGGCATTATTTTATATGTTAGCTTAATGTTTATATTAAGCTTAATTGTTATGTACCCTATCCAGAATTCTTATTTAGGACAAATACTTTCACTATGCTTATTACTAGAAAATTTAATATATTTCAATTTATTCCTATTGTTTTTTCTAACAAGGAACCATAAAGTATAACAAAGACAACATGTGGAGGCCAGTAGTTTTAATTAAAATGCTGCCTATTGATAGTATTTTTCTTTTCAGTTGAGACAAATGCAGCTGTTACCCTTCTGAAAACTGGGACTTGTATAAGAACCTGAAATACATCAGCGACTATTTTAGCATATACATGAGCATTTCTTCACTTACACTGTTCATGTAATTATACTGTGCAATAACGAGGAATGTTTTTAAGTCCTAAATCAATGTTAGAATGAAACTGTGAAATTAAGCCCATACTGGATGGCTCATAGCAACTTTTCTATTTACTGAAAGCCCCAGTTGTCCTGTATTTCATCCCAACAAGTATGCATCACTTGGTTTAGTGACAGTTTGTATAAAAATGAGTTAATAGGGTCTCTATTTTTGAGAGAAGTTTGCGTGGTGCAGAAGGAAAGTTGTGGGACAAATGGCTTTTTCTGCAGGGAAGGCCTCTTAAAAATGACATTGAAGAAGAGAATTGCCTGAAATTTTTTTCTTGATTAAAGGAAAAGGGCAGTAGTTTTTTCGTGTTGACAGATCCCAGAGTTGCTGACATGAAGGCAAGGCCATTTCCACATAAGTTCAAGAGAGACTACTCCTGGAACACAGCTGCTGTGGAACGGTAATTCATAGCTCAGTCCCAATGCTGAAAGAAGTTTAGTACCTTCCACAAGGTAAAAGGGGAATTACACACTTGCTGGCCAAGGACCTCACTGAACAGATTCATCTCCTCACAAAAAAACATGAAATGAAAACCTGTTGACTTACTGACAGATTTTCTTCTTTATTAAGTTTGAGGTACACATGGCAGAGTGTTGTCGTCTGGGTGCTCATCAGTGTTGGCCCTCTAAAATAACACTGCATCACCTATTTGAGCATGGAAGAAAATACAGAGAATTAAATGCATTTCATAAACAGTTAAAGAGGAAAAAATAGGTCAAATTTATACCAAGCAGCCTTGAGAACATCCTTTTTAGAGTATTTGTATTGTGAAGAAATGTGCATTATGTGAATCTCTGAACATCAAGAATACAGGCAAATACAATTGCAAAGCAGAGTAGAAGGCAGATTTTTAGTAGTGATGAGTCTTCTAGTCACCCAGCCTTACTTTTGTATGCAGAAATGAAAGAAACAATTGAGGCAGACTAAAAGATCTTAAGTCAGAAGTAATGAATTGCAGACTGTCAGAAGCAACAGCATGCAGACTGTTCAGTGCAGTCGTACAATTTAAGAAGGTACATTACTGCATGTTCTTGTACAGCCTGTAATTGTTCTACCTGCTTTATCTAGTAAATGGCACATACACCTCAGCCCTCAAATTTTTGTCAAAGCAGAAAGTGCAAAGTAAAGAAATGGAGACATGATCTCTCCTCCTCTCTCCTGCTTTCTCCCCCACTGTCTCTACAGCCTGTACCAAGTACAGCTGCTTGTACTTCCGTATCCCCAGACAACGGGTTCCACAACCTTACTGGGGGACAGAATTGTATCTGAACTATAGTACTAGATGCAAAGCTTCTAGCCTACTCTTTCCTTTTAGCCACCAGTTATGGTTTTTTGCTTATAGTCCAAGCTAAATTCTTAGGTGTTGTCCAGTCAGAGCACAAGAGTTGTCCTTCTACCTGCTTCATCACTCTTTATGCATGAGTCAAACTATAGCTGCCTTCCTACTGTATGTCTTTCCAACCCCTCCTGTCATTCTCCCCAGTGCTATTTCTTCAGTAAGTTTGTTAGTACACACCTCTGCTCTCTCTGTTGGCTTCTGTCCCAGTAGACTGGGCAGACTCTGGTGACTTGGCTCGTGTGGCTGATTGAATGCTTGGGGGACGGGGAGACTGAGACACAGTTTTCAAGTTAGGCCTACCTTCTTGCAAGACCTACGTGACAATGTGGGAGAAAGACAAAACCTGTCTGTAGCCAGATCTCTGTCCTACTCTGACACCCCCCCCAGCAGTGCAGTTTGTATAGATGAAAGATCAGGCCAACCAAATAAATTTTATCAAGAATTTTAATGGAAAATGATGCTATATTAAATTAGTATTATTTTCTTAGCTGATAATAGCCTCACAATATTTTTTTATCATTAAGTTTGTGATGCACATGCTATCTTAATCTCTCATCTTTCCACAGGTAATTTGTTACACACGTCAGTTCTGAACTGATTGACAAACTACTTTCCTGTGTTTTTATATAGCATTGTGCATATGATAGAGGCTACCATAATTATACTACAAAAGTGATAATTCTAAGAGGAATTGAAAGGCTGGGATATTTAGAGCCTGGTTCAGGAGCCATACAGACTAGAGAGAGTGGTTCTGATTGACTCGGCTGAGAATAGATTAGACTCTTACCCAGTAGAAAGTAAGTCCTTCTTGCTGTTTAGAGCATACACATATTCTGAAAGCTGGCAAAGGGAAGTAAGCTCTCCATGTATCTTGTAACAGAAGTGAAAAATTTCCCATTCTGCCCTTCCACAATATTCATATTAATAGTAGTGCATAAAGACCTCGTTGGGGAATCTCAAAGCTATTTCTTTTTGCTCCACAACCTTGTTTCTTCATGAAACCACCAGCCTGGGTACATGTTCTCAGCAACCATACATCATGATATAAACAGCTACAGAGTTAGGAAGAGGCTAGAAATGCCAACTCATTCTATAAAGGCTCTCCTCTGACAGCTGCTTATCTACCTTTCTCAGCAGGAAATTTATTGGATCATTTTCTCATTTCCCAAGCTGTATATTTTTCAGTTATCTATGCAGTCTTACTTGTATTGATGGAAGACTTCTAGCTGAATGTTGACCATGTGGCCTTTCTCACCCTCAACACTGGAACATGAACGTTATACCACTTCTTGTTAAAAAGATCTTACACATGCTATAAATTCTCAGCTGCCGATCCTATAAGGATATACAGACCTCTTGCAGAGATCTGCTAAGGAAGGCTAAGCACAAAAATAAGAAACTACTCAATTGCAGTTATGCCCATCTCAGGAGATAAGATTAATTTCAGGATCTAAAGCAGAAAGCCAGTCACCTTAAGAAATTAAGCATACTGGAAAGCAGTCAAATTCAGTTTTCTTTAGAAAATGACATAACTTTTTTCATTACCATATGGAAAACCAGCAGAGTCCTAGAACACAACTGGTGTTGATAAAGCACACTACTGGCTGATCATTTTTATGAAGGTCACCTGATTCATGCAGCTAGGCAGCATCTTACCATGATTTTTCACTTATCATTGTACTAGATCCTACCAAATGCAAATGCCACCTACTAAGCTGTTTCCCAAGAAATACCATGAAATCAAGACCAGAGTCCTTAAATTGTTGCTTGAAAATTGTTTTGCTTGCAGAGAATTAAAATTCTAGGGATGCAATCCTTGTGTGCATCAGCTAGAAACTAAGCATACCATATGTATGCCAACACATACTTTCTCAGTAATATTTAGTACTTAACAGCAATTAATCATGAATGTTCTTAAGAAGCTATTAAACAATATTATTCTCATTTATTTATGTTATAGCTGGCCTAAATGGAATCAGAATGATGATGAAGTCTTCCTAGAACATCACAAAAAACCCATTTGAGAGGTGATACAAAACCCATGAATTCTCATTCTCAGGCTAATACTCTTTTTAAAATTTACACTGAATATTAACTCTACTGAAACAAATGGCAAAATTCTCATTACTTAAGCCAAAACTTCACAGAAGCCCACATTGGACAGTTTGTTTGCTTGTGTGTGTGTGAAAACCCAAACCAAATTGCCATAGATTTGGAACTTTTCCTTCCTTTAAGGTGAAGCTATGAGGCCTAATTTTCTGTTTGTTTTAAAGTCCGTAGGTATTACAGGTCCTGTTTATTTTCTGCAGGGCAAATACTTTTCCTCTTCCTGTTTTTTTCCAGGAAGATTATTTGAATAAGCAGAATAAGTCGATAGCTGTTCTGTCAGCACAGGTACAAAGAAAATAATATCTAGGAAACCAAGCAGATTTTTTCTGATTCCTTCCTTTCTTCCTCTCCAGCATTTAATCCATAGTCTGTAAAGTCTGTGTATTGCTCGTATTACAACAAGCTCAGAGACATCTGCTTAATTAACAGTCAAAATAGAAGCCACAGGCAACAAGAAAAAAAGGAAAAAAAATATATGGAAGATGTTTCCAGGGTCATGAGCAGACTTAGAAAGAAACCCTTATTCGCTAGATCTTGTTGCCACCTTAAAAGGAAATCTAAGATTCAAATTTCAGTTAAAAACTGACCTATTTCTTCATGCTTCAAAGTTAAACACAATAGGAAAGCAAAAACTTGGAATTCCCCTAATATTTATGATGACAGAAAAAATTCTCATCGGGAGGAAAAGCATTTAGAATTTCAGTATCTCTAAGTGAACAACCCAAAATGGGTAGCTCCCTCTTCTCTTTTCAATTCAACCTCCCTTTTCATGTCGTTTTTCACTTTGCTGTTAAGGATATGTGAAATTTTTCATATTTAGAGATAACTGCACAGTCAGCTTGTTGATTTCTCGCCCCTCAGAAAACAAAGCTTGTTAGTTGAGTGTCTCAACATGGGCAAAGTGTCTAGCTTACTCTATTTAGAAAAGTAGGCATTATGTGACTAGAAATATCAACTGTCACTAAGTCAGCAATGGTGGAAAGCGCCAACTGATTACTATGGAAGACAGAAGAAAGAATCTGTTAGTATCTTGCTAAGCATTGCTTATATAAAATTGGGATGTGTTTATTAATTTATTGTCTTTTTTAAAGTTTTCAGCCATTGTTTTTCTCCTTTTAACTTGGTGTTTTAATACAGTCTAATTATGTAATGATAGCTTCGTAAATAATACCGAAGAATATAATTTTGTTGTACTCTCAGATCCACTTCTGCAGATCTTTGCAACACTGTGCACCATGCATGTATTGCATTGACCAAACCTTTTAGTTGTTCATATGATAGCTGCACAGGCATCTGGTTTTATACAGCATTTCCTACAGTGTAATAACAGCATAGAGATAACATACTACATGCAAACCACTTAAATTGCATCACATTTGCTGTGTTCCTATCTAAGGAATACTATGTAACTCTCAGAAACAGAAACTGGACATAATTGTGGAGGAACTGTGTTAGTAAAATCTGTCCTTTAATGCAGTGGAGCCCTTAAATGCCTCAGCCAGGGGACCAGACTCTGTTTAGTTAGAGAGTTCTAATAATGCTGTTTGTACAGTAGTACAGTCAGGAGGCAGTGCCCACCAGAGGAAGTTGCAGCTTAAGTATTTGGCAAAAAATGGTGAGGAAAGAGTTAGTTCACACTACACATACTAGCAAAGTGGTTTGTGTTAGGAATACAGTGCCTATGAGCAAAGTTGGTCTTTAAGCCTCCTTGATCCTGAGACTGCTGTATGTCTGGCTAGTTGTCCAGCCAGCAGGATGGCCTGAGGAATCACGGTAGATGCCTTGAATACCCTGTCTACAACAGCATTCAGATTCCCCTTAGAAAAGTGTCACTTACCTAAGACAGTGTCCAGTTTACCAATCCTATCTTGGTATCGCTTGGCCTCTTGAGCTCAGGCTGTTCTGCAGTTGTATTGCATGGCCAGTTGCCCTCCGGTCAAATCAGTGGGTTACCTTCTGCTAAGGAAGTAAAAGGCTTCCTAAAACAAGATGTTTGCTGGTCTTTCTCAGGCTGTATCCTCCAGCCTTTCAGATACAAGAATCTTCTACAAGTCAGCTCCTCTGTGCAGGCTGCACAAGGAGAGTACAACAAGCATCAGTTCACATGCTGCTGCTTGGATTTACTTTGTAGGGCCAGGTCCTCTCAGTTGCCTCTAGGCTTCATGATTTGGGGCAAGTAGCACTGACCCTAAATGCAAGACTTGCCCCAGCTTTTCCTAGATTCCAGGTCCGTTTATTAATTTTCAGTTCTTTAAATAATTTTCTTTCTTCCCAGGGCCTAGTAGGATCCACAGATGTGCTTGACGGTGGATTCTTTTGGCTTTGTTTTGCTTTTTCCTTCTTGGGCTTTTCCTAATCTACTCCAAATCCCCATGGGTCACACACTTTCTGTGACTGCTCCTTTGGCTGCCTTGGTGGAGACCCAGCTCCTTTTAGCTCCTTCAGAGGGTGGAACCACTGTCACACAACACCAGTCTAAGCCTCTTGCCAAGCTCCTTTCAGCAGCGTGACCCTATTCTGCACCAGACTGTGACCATGGCACGCTCACTTCTCACCCTTGTTCTTGGATAGTTTGAAACTAGAAGACAACATTTCACTGCAGGCCTGGGAGTAAGAATTCTAAATTAACTGTGCTGTGCAGGTTTATTCTGTTAATAGCATGAGATGCTATAAATGCCTATTTACCAGTATAGAAAAACTGCCTGCTGTTTTAGTGTATAATTGGATTCCATGATTTATTTCATGCTGTATGAAATAATAAGCATAGGCTGGCTCTGACTTAGGCAGGCTTCAGCTCTGACTTATGCTCTCATAAACCTAGAGTAATTTGTTTGACTGCAATGGAATTACTGTGGAGTTTCATAGAGTTATAAAATCACCTGAAGAGTCTGCTGTAAGTATATTGCACATGAAAAGGAAGGCAAGGGGAACTGCTAAATTCGGTTCTGTGGGCCTTTACCTGAGTTTTGTATATCTAAATAGAACATTCTCATACTAGTTGGCTTCTTTAATTTCAAATAAATTCAGTAGGGGTAATTACCACATTTTAATTACATTCTGAAGTATCCTTGGAATCCAGAACAAGTAATTTACCAATACTCAGACTAGTAGTATTGGATGCCTCATTGTCGATAAAAACATTTCTTCTGCTATATTGAAATCTCAGGTCCAGTAGTAGAATTTGACTGGAAATGAAGTATTGAAGTCTTAAACAGTAAACTCATCACTGTTCTTTTGTCTGAAATCAGAAACATATGATTTTTCTTGTATTTATCTGACATAAGAAGAATATGACAAATAAGCACATTTTACTGAAATTAAATTGTAGAGTAGAATCCGGCTTGCATTTGACTGCTGCCTCAGCATAACATTAGGGAGATTGTGGTCCTGGCACATTTACCTTTCCCTTCAAATGTTCTGCCAAACTCCTGACTCTGTAGACAGAAGAAATCATGAAAGAGGTTAGGGCTTGTTGGCATTGATATCCTGTGGTCCACACATTGAACATACTATGAGGAGTCAACCAAAAACACCCCTACATCTCTATTTGGATACAACATTTAAAATTTGTTTGTTAGAATGAACTAGTTGCATAAGAGGGACAATATGCTGCTGCATGAGCTGTCATTACCCAACAAAATTGCTGGCAACAGTTTTATCCAAAAAGATCAACACTACCTATTTCCAATCCTTGAAGAGACTGTATTAAGAGACAACATTCTACTATAGCATTTCTAGTTTACTGATTACATATTTATTATTTTAGGAATTATTCTAAAGGAATAGCTTATGAGACAGTACCCTCAGTGCTTACCCTTAGGGTTAAGGATAGCTGCCAGCATTTTAAGATAAACTTACTACAGGACTAAGCAATATTTTGGTCAAAAAAAAAATGCAGGATTGTAGCCAAATGCAATAAAGATGTAGTAATTAAAATAAAATGGCAGTATGTCACTTAAATGATGAGCCAATTGCAGAGTAAAAAGAATTTTAAAATAAATACTGTTTTTACCACGTCACCAAAAGTTGCTGTCTTAGCAGCTTGGAATATACAAATCAGGGACCTTGATCATACAAATGATCCTTTCCCTCTCTGAGATGCACCATTTATACTATGCAGCTGTTTACACCAATAAACTTTTGCAGAACATGAATTGGGGAAAGAAGAATTCAGGTTTCCAGTTGCAAGACAAAATCAGAACATTTCAAATTGTATACTTCAAGCCCAAAAGATCATTTTTAAGAAATGCTGTCAAATAGTTTTCTAGCTGATTATTTGAGAAATGGGTGGGGTTTTTTAAGCCTAAATATTTTCCAATATCTGCCTATACTGTGGCACAGCCCTTTTTCCTGATTTAGCTGTATGTCCAGAAATAATAAGCTTTTGGTGAGGACAAAAATCAAAGTATTGGTGCATGTGGTTTAGAAATAACTCACTGGCAGTATATAGCTTATGCTTTACATAATTTTCATTCTTTAAGCTGTCAGTTTAATTATTTTTTCTTGTTTACATTTTATGACTGATTTGTTTTAGGGCTTAGTGAACTACGGACAAAAACTCAAGCGAAAATCATGCAAATACATCTTGGGAAAAGCAAATTGAAATTACTTTTAGTGCTGCATTTTAAAGTTCTAGCAATCATACACAATAAAAAAAGTTTGGTTCTTGACTTGGGCATCCATTGGAGCAGGCATGGCTGAGCTATGGGAAAATTTGACAAGACTGTTCATAGAAGGAATGTGAGCAGTTGCAGTAATTTGATAATCCACATTAAAACCCCTTTTTGCATAAAACTCCTTCCAGCAACTCAGGATAGAGAAAAGAGACTGTACTAATTCTTAGAGACGATTGTATTGAATTGGGCTAAAGAATGTTGTGGAAGTAATAGCTCATTCTGTAATAAATCTTACTGTACATTTTACAGGGAAAAAAAAATCTGGTCTCTTGGGTTGTTGTCATTCTGGCATCTTTAGACAGTGTTACACGTACTTTAAAAAAAAAAGCTATACAACAGCATTGCCCTTTGTGGGCTGTAGTAAAGCATTTTTGAGCAGAAATGTGAATGCTCTCATTAAACTGTTCAATCAGTGTTCTCTTAGGATTAGCAAATGTTTATTTAAAAAGGTCACAGGAAAAAAATTCAACACAGCTTCTGGGAGGCTGGAAGCACGTTAAGTGTGGGAGTTCATAGAGCTGCTGAACTGCAAGGTAATAGTTGGATTGAGAACAAGACACGGCAACATGCTGTGGGCTTGTTTTGACTGTAAATGATTTAGACTTTGATGAGTATTCTTGTGTGCAAGATCTGTTTCTTAGCGACGGAGTAGTGAGAAGTAAGTTGGCAATACCTACACGAAGCATTCTGAGTCAGAAGTAGCTTTTTGCCTGTGGATGCAGCGGGGTGTCATAGCAGTGCTTGCAGTGGGTAGTCAGGACCTTCAGAATGTTCCTCCTACATATGGTACAGGATTCTTTGTGGCCCTGCACTAATGAGCTGAGTTAATCCTCTTGGGCAAAGAAGGCAGCACCAGGACATCCTAATTATAGCCCTAGTCCAGGTCTGTTCTTCACTCAGCTGCTTAGGGCAAAGAAGCAGCCATGCAAGGTGAGCTCTAGCATGGGAAAGAGATAGAGCAACAAACTCAGTTAAGGCATCTCTTTTACAAGTCTGCCAGCCTATGTAGTCCTGTCAAAGTCTGGCACTTACAGCCTGCCACCTTCTTGGGAGGGATCCTGAAGTTCATTTGTGCTTAACTTTTTGAGTATACCATAGAGACAGAGACATTTCTTGGAGTGAGATTTGTTTCTGTTTCTTTCTGCTTTATTTTTGCTGACTCTACAGTGGAAGCTGACTATCTATTTACCTAACAAAAATATTGTGTTGATACAAATTTTGTCATGTATTTGAATTGAGAGACTTAACACCAGTTTTTAATATATAACTTCTTTCACAAACCAGAGAAAATGGAAGTTAAAGGATATATGACTTAGATTTTAATTTGTTTTGAAGTATTGCCACACAATTATTTTCAGTGGAGTTCTGCCAAATTCCATCCAGGTAAGGAACTTGGCTTGTAACCTTTTTTTGTTTTTTTAACCCTTGCTTCCAAACCCTCACCTCACTCTACTTTTACATTATTCTTCACTTACACATTTTACATGTAGTTCTGTATCATGACACAGGAACAAGCTTGAGATATGATCCTTATCTGAAGTTAATCTTTATTATGGTTTTAGTTTGTTGATTTTAATTGCATTGTAGTAATTTGAGGACCACATTCAGCCTTTCTGATCCAGAATCAGTGATTCATTTTCATTTTGCTTACTTGTTTTGACTCACAAAACAGATGAGTCAAATACAAAATCATGTATTTGCATTACTTTTGTAAGAAAAAATACCAGAAGAGGTATACATAAAGCAGAATGCTGTAATATTCCAACCGAATTTGATTTTATTCTCTGCAGATTTGGTAAATGTAAACACCGAATCTGAACACCTAACTATATCATTCCACTATATTTTGATGTAGGGCTTCCTTTCATTTCAGCAGTATGGCTATGTTTGTTATAACATCAAATATGTGAGAGTTTTATTTTGTATTTATCCTTTTTTTTATAGTCTTTCCTTGACACAGAATCTTACATTGAATTTGTTTGAGTGTAAATAGATGACTATCTCCTTTTTCAATATGGAGTATTCACGCTTGCAGCAAAACACAGTCTTCTGATACCCTGATCCTGTCCAAGGTGGAAACAGTCGTGGCAGTGATGTTTTTCTCTGTTGCATGTATCTCAGTTATTCTGCAAAACACTTATCACTTTGGTAATAATCCTAATAGTTAAGATCCACCAAGAATTAATGTCCCAACTCCACTCAGCAAATTATCTGCAGTTCCTATATACAATACTTATAATCCTGGTTTTTATATCTAGTATAAGGGCTATGTATGCCTCATAAATAATATTAACAAGAACTGGAAGATTTAAAAACTTCTTTTTGCAGAGTTCTGGAACATTTTATAGTGGAAGATCATATTATAGATGTGTGCAGCCTTGGTTTTCATGCTTGCAGAATGTTGAAAATTTGGTAGCTTGGCCTCCACGTATGATGGGGGGGAGAGAGGACTGATGGTAGAGTGGTGAATAACAAGGAAAAGAGGAGATTTGCTTTGGGGCTATTAAGAAATTGGGGAGAGGGTTGGTTTTTTTTCTTATTACACAAAAACTTTTGCTTTATTGCTTTTTCCGAACAAGGTTTTGTTTTCATCCAGATTTTCCAGTTGATTCCAACTGTAGCTCACATGGAAATATCTTTTCTTTTGAAAGCCCTGGAATTTAGGTTATTGACTGTTGAGTATTGCTGATTGCCTGCTGGGAAAGAAAGCAGTATTGATGATTAATGTAATAGAAGGCAATTGTTACATCAAATTCTGATTTTTTTATATAGGAAGATTTCCATACAAAGATTATAATGTGTTATTTACAACACTTCAGAACATTGTAGCCTTTTATAGATGTAGAGCAAATCTTTCTTTTAGCCATACAAAAAGAATCTGATAGTGTTATTAAATTTCAGCCATAGAAGTACAAAGAACATGCTGTGTGGCAGAGCGAGTGCATGAACAGAGCTCGTCACTGTGAATTAGTACCTCTGTCTGCTTTGTCCTTTTTGTTCCCCATTTTGTTTTTAAGTAACTCAAGCAATTTATTTTCTGTATTTCAATTTCTCAAGTTGCATAATGGTAAGAGTAATTTACGTGTATATGGACTAGGCTTTGTAAAGTGCCCAGAACCTCCCTCTGGCTAAACTGAATGTATCTTCAGAATTTTATTTATCAGCTCCAGCAGCTCTGCCTCAAACACTGAACTTCTTTACAAAGGTATTAGTGCCAGGTGGTTAATCCCTTTTGTTGTAGGTGTTTTCACTTTCCTAGCTCTGTTGCACTAAAAGCTGGCCCTCAAGCATCTCTCTAGATGAATTTGACAACACTGGAAGAATGGCTTCACTCTGTTTAAAAACTTCATTTTGTATGATTACTGTTATGTTTGGGATTCGACGGCTTTGATTTCATTTTTTTTAATGTAACTCTTTGTTTTACAGATGAGGGCAGGAACGCAGTTGACCATGCAGGTGGTGCACATATTGTAGTAGACCATTTAAGGTCACTGTGCAGTAAAACAGATCCAGCCAGTGAGAAGCTCTTGACTGTCTTTTGTGGCATGCTGATGAACTATAGCAATGAGAATGGTAAACAACACCGAAAATTTGCTTTCTGTCTACCAGGAGAACAACCCCAACAAAAAAAAGATAAAAAGTTGAAGTCATCTGTAGGTTTACATTGTGGATACTAACACTAAGCTGTTCTGAAAAGATGAAGGACCTCAGGTCACATATACAGTTTTCTGTGTCAGTAAAATTATGTTCCCCAAAAATACTAGATATATGCCTGACACAATTCCATATAGGATATTGTATAAAGTTTTAAGATCAACATCTGGAATTTACTTCTTTTAAAAGCACTGCATGAAGATGTATCGTGCACCTTAGGAAAAAAACAGATTACAGAAGTTAATTAGAAGGCTACATTCAGTCTTCTGTTTTTCATTTAGTATCAAATAAGACTAATTTGGTGCAGACATGCAGCGTTGTTAATGATTTGGGGGTATGTATGCCAAACAGTTAATAATTTTTCTCCTTGTGAAATGTAAATAAAACAACATGTTATGTTCTTCTAAGTTAAATGGGGAATCATTTATGGGTATGGTCAACATTGTTCTGTGTCTACAGATTTTTATGTTCTTTATCCCATTAATTGGAGGTGTTTAGGGGCTGGGGCAAAAACCAAGATAGTATCTTAAGTGAGAAACCCTTGACCACTGAGAGTAACAAAATAGCATTCAACATTAATTGTAGAAACTAGTACCTCGTTTGCTTCTGCACACAAGTATGTTAATATGCCGAAGCATATTTATAGTGTTCACACAGTTTCAAGCTTTCAAAATTTGAAGAAATTTGGGATAAGTGAGGAAGGCTAAATAGGGGCTGCTCTCTTGACTTGCAATGACACAGATTGCAAATGTAGTTAGTAATCACTTTGTTCCTTCAGTCATGCCCATTTCATGAATTGCAGTGTTTTATCTTAGGAAGAAATATCTTCTTTATTAGCTACTCACCATTTCCGGAAAGATATAATTTGCTGTAACTTCCTGTTACTCACTTTCCGATCCTGTGTTCCTAAAACTCTTCCATTTTTCAGAATGGTTTTACTGTATACATTTTTAATCTGCTTTATCATCTCTTCTAGCATAATTTCCATGTGTGTTTTCTGTGCCATCTCTGTGGAGATCTCATCTCTTGGTGTTACTCATTCAGCTCCAAATACAACTGTTGTATGTGTCTCATCTCTTTCTCTTGTTCTTTTTTTTTCCTCCTCTTTTCTTTGTATTATCTAAGAATTCTTGTTTCCAGTACTTCTTCCATCTTCTCTAAAGAGTAACTTTCTAGTTCCTTTATTTCATATAGTCTTCAGGAGCTATTTTGCTTGATGTCTGCATGAGTGTCACATTTATTACATTTCATAGTGTTAACTCCATGTTTTCTTTGTTAAAATATTTGGGAAAAAAAGATATTCTCACCTCTAAGCTACTGGAATCCTGTGTATTAATTAAGACTAATGAGCATACAGTATACTTGGTAGCTCAAGACAGACGAGTCCAAAAGCGATGTGTAGAGATACTGTTATCAGTTTTGCTTCAGTGACCAAGCTCCCAGCAGATCTTCCCTAGGAAAACTAATTATGAGATAAATCTCCCAAACAAGCAGCTTCTGAACATCTTAACTGTTATGAACACTGAATAAATGACTCATTCCATCTAGTTAGATAGCTTATTCTGATGCAATCAGTAAAGCAGTTGTGTAGTTCAGTGACAACTAGGAGGATTCACTGGCTGCTCTCCTCTCTGCTAAAGAACATCTTTCATCTCACACGCTGACACAATATTCACAAGAGCTGCTGAAGCCAATGTCAGAAGTGATAAATGCAGGAGTGTTCCCAGCTCTTGGATTTGGGTGCACACCACCACCCTGTTCTGCCGCCACATCAGGGAGGAGTGCTGGGGGCTTACCAAACCTTCCCCCTACCCCACATACTTGGTGGTCTCCATGAGGAAGGGTTCCTTTTGGTGGGAACCCAGCTCGTGTTTGGCCCAGCACCCATGGGTATGCTGTGTAAAATTTGCTCATTGACTTGGGCAACCATTGAACTGAACCCCAAATAATATTAAAAACCCCAAAACAATATTAAAAAAAAAATAAGAAAAAAGGAGAAAAAGGATTTAGAGGACTAAATTTTTAGAAGAAAATTCAGTGACCGTACCTGTAGCATGTGAATGGAGAAATGCATAGTTGACCTGTCTTTCCAATTTTGTTTTAAGAACCACAAGTACAATTGGACCATAGTTATGAATGGATCAAAAATATCACTTGTGGGCCATCATAAATTTTCAGGACAGCAGTCAATGTCAGCCTGAGATAACCACTTAACTTCCATGCATTGCAGCATCAGGTGGATAATATTCTGACTAAATGCAGTTCTTTGCTGACCTGTTAAACATCAAAAGTGAGATTGTCCTGACAGTTAATTGTGGTCACAGATTAGTGAATATCATTTTCAGGATTTACTTACAAAGGTTTGGTCCCAGTTACTTACGAAGAAGATAAACACTGCATTGGTTTTGCTGAAGGATGAGCAGTATGGGATTGCAGCCTAGAATCACGTTCTTTGTAGTTATGGAAACCAATTGGACAAAAATAAAAGGAAAAATATTAGGTAAGGAGGAGGTGTTCCAGTCTTTGAAATAGCACTTCTACCTTCTTTTTTCATGTTTCTGTAATCTTTTCCAGCTTAGCATGCTGTGTTACAAAATCACAGGTGGGGACTTTGAAGATTTCTTTACTGCTCTTAATGACTTGCACTCTTTTAAGTTGCACTAGCTATCTAGACAAGGACCATTACAGCAGAGTTGGCTCTTAGTTGCATCTAATTATCTGTGAACACCCTAATATTTTCCAATTATTAGCATTTTATGAGCAAAGAGTATATGAATTGTTTTATTTGATTCTAAACAGTTTGTCATTCCCAGTCAACCAATTGCCTTTTTCCAATAGCTACTACTTTATTAGTAGTAACTATCAACTACCTCTTTTTTTTTTTAACATGAGGAGACTCATTCTTGAGTACTTTCAGGGATTTATTACGCTGAGTTATGTAAAAAAGGCAACTGAAGAGCATCTACAAATAAGGTTTCCTTTTTCTAAACAGAGCAAATTAATGGAGCATACTTGTATCTCATCCTGATTCTGGACACTCAGCTTGCAGTTGTAACTCCATTTATAACACTGTTATCTAAGCTTTGAAACTAAGATTCCTTTTACAAGGTTCTTGTGTCATCTGCTTGTGTTCAGGAATTACTTTTGCCTACTGTCTCTCAATTCTTTCTTTGCTTCCTTAGTATCTTATTTTATTAGTAACTACAGAGTTAAGAGGACAAACTCAGCTTTGGCATCTCTTGCAGTTCTTTCAAGCTGAAAAGAAAGTGTTGATATTTAATTGCATTGCAGAAATCAGAGGGTTTTTTTCTTATGGAAAACATCCCTTTGCCTTCAGCTCAGGTTATCTTGACCCTCTTGTCATAATCGTATTTTACTACACAAATTCAATCACAAATAGTTCATTCCTGCTTTCCATTATTAGTCTCTGTGTAGCTATGAATCTGCTTAAAAGCAAGCAGCAAAGCAGGCTTGGATAAAGAGGGAAAAACTAATAACTAATCTAATAAAACTAATAATCATATGCAAACACTCTTTTACTTGAGTTAGAAACATGAGTAGTTATTCTGCAGATCTCGTAATCCTGTAAGCCAAGACTATTTGCAAGTTAATGGGATCAGTCTGTAAGGTAACTAATTGTCTCTTGAGATCTCTAAAACAAACCATGAAAGCCTTTTTAAAGAAATACAGAAGTTATGCAAGAACTAGGCCAATTGGCTTATTAGGTAGTCAAATTAGAGATTGGAAGTTAGCTGGATACAGTATGCATGTGTGAAAGTATACATACATTTATATATATGGGCATATAGTAGATAAAAATAATTATGTTTATAGATTCCTTCATCATTTCATTTCATATTAAACTTCAGTCTGTCAAGGTTCTCTTTCCTTCAGTACCTTTGTAAAAGGTGACATCTCGATGTTAAATCATACAACTGCCAAGCCTTTCTTATTCTCACAAAACTCTTAGCAACTGGAATGAATGTTGGGGACTGATGTGCACTGTTGACCATCTGCAGAAGTTATGTAAATACACAAGAAATGGAAGGGAGATTTATGACACCATTATTATGGTCTAAAAGCAATATTTCAATAATGCTTCCTCCTAAGATTTACCTTTGCTAATTTTCATGCTTGCCGTGGTTTTTGTTTCATTTACATCACAGCTAAAGATGTCTAGCATGCTTTCAAGACTTAAATATATTTAAATGCAAAGTAACCTAAAGTATGTAAAAGCAGATAAAAAGTATGTTCCTTATGATAGTGAGATAATCAATACAATCACTTTTATGTTATGTGATGATTTAATATAGCTGTGGGGATTGCAAGCAGGTTTCTCTAGGGTATGAAATCATGCCACCAATTTGTACAAATTCCTTCAGCATTATAATCACAGTTGCTTATGGGACACAAATGATGAGTTGTTTTCTGGAATTCTTTTCAAAATCATGAACTAGCCTAAATCAGAGTTTTAAACAAAAATGCCCCCGATAAAGTTCTCCATTTGGGATATTCTCCCCAGATCTTACTCTTTTGGAGTTTCCATGTGTGTCACCGAAGGACATGGAGCCATTGAAATTCAAGTTTTAGGTAGGTAATTCTTTGTGCTGGCGCATGTATTGATTGCCTTTTATATACCTGTATATGCATCTGTACAGCATCACTGTCAGTGCTTTTCACCCCAAAAGAACACAGAGGCATTTTACTAGTGCAACATGTGATAGCAGTGTAAAATGTGGCTTTGAGTCATAAATTCAGAAGAGGCATTCAGTTTTTCATGCTTCCTGCTCACTGTGCATAAAGTTCTGCTTAGGAAGCTGTTTCATCCTGAGACACGATGTTGCCTGGCTTCATGGCTTGCTTTAGTCCTGTGTCAGGCAACTGCTTGTAGGATGGATGCATGTGTCCCCTGAATTTGTCTCTTGCTCTAGTAGGGCATTAACACTTCCTGCAGTGAAAGGCCAAGATACGCAGTTAATCCAAGTTACCCAGTCCGAGGTCTTTCCTCGGACAGATACAGAACTGCTGGCAGTCTTTTCAGCTAAGACTGAACCACTTAGATGCTTTTAATTTCTCTGAACTAAAAAGTGCTGTAGGTCTCAATACCACTGAGATGCCTAATGCTTTTCTCTTGAACTGCTTAATAGACTTTGCTAGAGAAAGAACCTCCTATTGGTGGTAATGACAGATGTAAATGTCAAGTCCAGAATTTGTATGGCAAGCCCAAGCTTAAGTATAAACATTGCAAATAGCTGCTGGCAGCCTTTTATTTTCAAAGATCTCACCTCCTATGCAGCTTTGTGACTCATGGGGTTGTCCTGTCTTCATCAAAAGAGAAAATTTATCCTTTCGCTTACTGCTGTTAAGGCAATGGTTACCCTACTGACAATTCTTGTAATGCCATTCTTACCACTGGAGACAATTCCTGTACTCAGGTGTCATCCTTCTACTCCAGGGAAATGAGACTGGTATGAAGTCTGGTATAATACCTGACTTTTGACCCAGTACAATTGTCCTTTCTTAGTATATGGGGGTTTTTTCCTTTTTTTCTTACTTGGAAATTCTAGAGGCCCTTTAGTCAGTGCACTCCATGCTCTCTTGACCAACAATATATCTTTCTGTTTGGCTCTAAAGATTCCTATTTCCTTTCAAAGATGGATGTGGTTTCCCTTTTTCCACTCATCTTCTCCTCCATGCTTTTTATATATTTTGTATTAAGAGAGTGACAGCAGATTAGAAAAACCCTCCTCAAAATTGAGAGTTTATGCTTCTGATGTCAGAATGAAGTCCATAGAGATTGTCTCTTTGTCCATTACAGTTGGATAAAGTGGTTTTTAGAGTGACTAAAGGTATAGTCTAGTAACAAAGCAATTTCTTTCCACATAATGTTCTATGGCATTTGTGGTTTGTGTCTTTGTTCTCCCACTCTCCATGACTACCAGTTTTCCTTCAGAATTTTTAAGTGTCTGCAGGGGACAATCACAAAACAAGGACAAAAACAGATTATTTACCAGTAACTTGAGTTCTCCTACACAATAATTTTCTCCACAGAACCATCTCCCCCTGCTCCAATTTTCCTATTCAGAGACAGATTTTTACAGTCAGTTTGGATTGAAGTAGGAGGGTGTAGTAGTGACTCACACATCTGCCAGAGGTAAAATGGCATTCAATGCATGCGCTAGTACAATTTGTACTTACCTGAAATTTGACAACTTCAACAGCTCTTTGGTGTCTGACATGGCGTTCTCATAAATTTCACTAAAGATCATGAATCTGTGGAAGAGATAATCCCTCTCCCCAAAAAAGGAAATTCAGTTACTGGTAAGTAATACAGTTTTATTAAAGATGTCAAGCCATAAGGATTCCTGCTCATCCCCACTAACCTGTAATAACCAAGGCTTTTACTTACTTAGTGTACCAAATTGATAATTATTATGAAAGTCTTTTATGCTTAATAAAAATGAGCTAAATATTCTGGAATATTTTCATATTTTTTATTATATGAAAATTTCAAACACATTTGGCAGAATTTTGAGGGCAAAGAGCTTTTTGAGAGCATGAGATGGTACTAAATTTGCTAAACTTAAGATGTAATATGTTTTTATCTCCCTGTAAAAATCTGCAATTTTTTATGGCTCTGATCCCACAGATATAAAACCTCCAACTGATTTCAGTTGCCTAGAATGAATTCCTTAAAAAGGAAAACAACAAAAAAAACCCCAAACGCAAAAAAAACCCCAGAATTCTCCTGTAGGGCTTGACCCAAAGCTAAATGAAGTAATGCAGTTCTCTTGACTTCACTGGGCTTTGGATCCTTGTCTTTTGGGTCTGTAACATTTAAACATAGTCAAAGTGCTTGGAAACAAAGGAAAAAAGATGCTTAGGAAAATTACTAAACAACATCTGGTGTGTTTATTTAAGTCTGCTTCATTCTATTCAACTGTAAAACAATGTTTTTCTTCTTTGCTATGTTATAGGTAAAATGTGTAAGAGAAAATATCGTTATAAATAATCTTTCAAAACAATCATGTTTCTGCCTAACCATCAAAGCATCTTTCTATTTGCAGACATCTAGGAGCAATAACTTTCTTACTTGTAAATACTATAAACCTTCATCCTATGCAAGAAATTATCAGAATGGCTTCTAAGGACTTTTCTTAAACCTTCCATTTTTTGTCTTTATTAAACTTTCTTTTTTCTCAAGCTCCTCATAATCTACATTGTGACTTCCTGTGTTTATAAAACTTTTCGTGTTTATTTCAGTGCCAGTTTATATTCATCCTAATTTTAATTTTCCGGTTTTGCTCTTTAGTAATAAAAGAGTATGTAGAAAAAGCTCTCAGATAATAACTATTTCACTGAGCCAGTTTAGGTTGATTTCAGCCGGCTCGTCTCAGTGAGCCCAGAATCAAACCCGACATGTATTAAGAACCTGATAACCACAAAATTGTCAGTAGCTGCATAACTCATTATACCCTATGACCATATCAGGAAGGAATATTTCTGGGAATACATTCCATTGCCAGGGACAAGGAGAATTATGAGTCCATATCTCTCAACTCTGGACCTGATAGTGTAGCAGAGTAGAGGAGACAGACATTTAAATGCTGCTTAGCCTAGAAGTTGCTTTGTGTGCAAAATGCTTTTTTGGTTAAAGGAATGGTACTACGAACAGAAATGCTAACTCACTGTTGTACTCTCTTTTTATGTAGATACGTTGCAGTCACAGCTTATCAATATGGGTGTTATTCCTACGTTAGTGAAATTGTTGGGTATTCATTGCCAAAATGCAGCTCTGACAGAAATGTGCCTTGTTGCATTTGGCAATTTAGCAGAACTCGGTAAGTCCATGATATTAATCTCAAATTCACATTCAGTTAAGTCTTAGTTAAAGACTAACAAAAGCTTTGCACTGATGCTTGTTCCATTCCTTTTGGTACATTCTATAATAATAGACAAGCAGTTTCTGCCTATTTTCCATAGAATCTATAATTGTCTTTTTTTTTGCCTTCAGTAATTGAAATTTATTTGGGTGCTTAATACAATCTTATGTTTTATGTTAATGTTCTTCAGTGCAACACGTTTTAAATCATCCAAACAGTATTTCCATAGCACTGCTACTTACTGTGAATTGTTTATTAATAATATAAATATTGTATCCTGGTGTAGGTCTACAAAGTTTTATCAGGATTAACTTTGACTCATGAAAATATCTGAATGAAACTGAGACAGGCACAGTTCATTAATCTGCCTATACAATATTTTTTTAGGTGAAGAGTTTTAACATGTTCTAGTCTAAATGCTTGCATGTATAAGTCATGAATAGATGTTATCTTTAGCAATTTTAGTTACAACCTCATTTAAATTGAAGTTTGTAGCCCTGCTTTGATCCAATGTCTTTGCAACTGGATTAGTTTTCATTGGAATTCAATCAAGTGTAAATCAACAGGTTGTTACAGCCTATGTTTTATTATCACTTGTGTTTTACATTGCTGTTCTTTTGCTAACCTATTCAATGAAATTTTAGTCTTATGAGTTTTTTTGCACTGCAGTAGAATAATACAGCAGTTATGATATCATCCTGTTTTTCTGAGAACATTCAGCAGTTCAAAACATGAAAAATATATCTCTGAGTTTGGTTTGTAGTGTTTGGTGGCCTGAGTTCATAGATTCCAAGGCCAGAAAGAACATCATATCTAGCGGTCTGATCGTACACATGATACCTTCACTTACAGTAGACAACTCCTCTTAACAACTCAACAACAGAAAGAGCCATCAAAGTAGCACTAAAGAAGTTAATAGATGACAGGTCTTCAAGATGGGCACTGTATACTGTGTCTGCACAACAGAAAGTATAATAAGAGTCATACTCTGAAAATTCTAGTGCTTAGATGCAACTAAAACCATAAGGGTATTAAATACAAGAAATGGTAGCCTCATGGAGAACTGCATCGCCTTTCCCTCTTTGGAAAGATCCAGCTCTGTCCTGTTGAGGAACAAGAACCATGGGAAAGAAGCTTAACAGTAGCTGCTTCCTTTCCTGTTATATGATGAAAAGGTCCTCATTCTTTAAGATTGGCACAAAATTGATTTAGTTTGTAATACTTTATTCTCCCTTAAGCAATAGTTTAGTCAATCACATTGAAACTGTATTATTTTATTTTTGCCTTGTAACTTCAGGGAATTTTTTGGTGGAGTTACCATTTTGCATCACTTAAGAGACAACTGCATTGCACAGATCCCTTGGAAAGCATTATATGACTCTTATTCTCTACCAAAGCAGGGCACAAACCAATAAAGAGAGTGATGAATCTCCTTTTAAAAATACTGGAAAAATCGAAAATCCACTTAGAATATGCTGTGCAACTGTGCAGAGTGAGAGAAAACAATAATGGAATATGCACAAAAGAGTCTAGGTCTTCAGTTCATGCTTTTCCCAAGTCCTTGGGGTCAGTTCTAGATTAAAATAATCTCTAACCATCCATCAGAGCAATAGCAAAGGTGCTGGAAGATTTTCTGACTACAGATGGCCCTCAGGAGGTGGCAACTGGAGAATGCAGAACACCAGCCCTACCACCTGCATCCCTTGTAATACTGCCAGGGAGGAGGAATATGATACGGGCAGTGGAATAAGAGATGCTTTTGTTGAATGTACATTTGAAGATCTGCTGGCTAATCTGCTGGTAGGAAGCCCACCCATCTCTAAAAGCTGCTTTATGCTCTCTGAGCAGGGTGAGATGGCCCAGCAACAGCCACACACAGATTTCAAAAGAAATGTCAACATCGTGAAACCATGTAAATATTAAAGCATTGAGTGCAAATCTTCATCTTTCCCATAGAAAGTGTGGTATATAACCTGCTCTTCTTCCTGTTAAGATGAGGGAAATCAAAGACTTAATATATGTTTTTGTACTGTTACTGTTTCTATAGCTACCTTTACATTTTGTTGGGCAAAACCAGCCCCAACAGCCTTGATCGTATATTTATATAGTTTTTACAGCCTTAATCATAATAAATTCAGGTCAGCACATTTATCTGAAAGTGTGAGACATGTATCTTTTCATTTTGTGACAAGCACAAGTCTATTGTTCTTGTCTGTCAAGAGCACTCTTAGTCATCTTACTGTGAATAAACATCTTACCAGTGAATAAACCTGGTAACAAAGAGAAAAGAAATAGTCCTACCTTTTGATGTGGTTTGTTTACTTCATACTGAATTTTTCCTTTTGCTTCACAGAGTCAAGTAAGGAGCAGTTTGCCTACACAAACATTGCTGAGGAGCTTGTGAAACTGTTCAAGAAGCAAATAGAGCATGATAAAAAAGAGATGATTTTTGAAGTTTTGGCTCCCCTGGCAGAAAATGGTGAGAATTTTTTCTTGCACTATATTTTACTCATTCCCTTATGTGTATTTTGGTATATTGGTGTCTCTTTCAGGGACTAAATGCAGAGTAACTGGCTGCTTTGTTCAGAAGCCACTATGACTGACCCTTGTGATGGTAGTTTCATGCACGGCGAATAGGTCTTCATTTTTTTGTCGAGCGTATGACAGGAGCCAACAAATTGTTGATGCTAATTCCATCTATGATTCACTCTGCGATTATGTTATATTTTATTTCCCTGTGCCCTCAGTGGGAATATCAAAAACTGCTTTTTAGAGGGCTTTACAACATTTGTCTGCAAAAGCTGGCTCAAGCATGCATAGACCATTGCAGCACCAGGACATCATTTCCTGGAATCGCAGAGCCACTAGCAGTTCCATTTCCTACGGACATTATTTTTGCTAGGGACGTGTTAATTGCAGAGCTAAGAGATGGACACTCCATTTAATGTTTGTTAAGAGATCATAGGAATTTAATTTGGGTGTTTGGTGGCATATACTGTGGTAGCCCCAGGTGGCCCCAGGGAGTTTCATTCACTGCTCAAGCCAGAGCAGGAAGTGACGTACACCTGATGACCCCTCTGGGATGTTCCTCCCGAAGGAACAAAGGGTCGTACAAAGGTAGTTTGTACAATCTGTCATCTGCCCTTAGTGGAAATGGAGCTGGACTGCAGTGGGAGACAGTTCTAAGTATGGAAGACATCACCGTATTTGATGGCTTTATAACTTTGTTTTAACCATTTCAGCATTAAAGCTTGTTTAAGTTGAATAAATTATTAGATAGAATTGCAAACTCTAAAGATTTAGGTTTCATTCTACCCTGTGTACATACACACTCTCTGTGTGTCTGTCTTACATTGTATAAATTAAGATAAGCTTTAATTTAAAAAGTTATTTTGACTTTTAAGTGGTATGGGAAATAAATTCCTTTTTTCAGTTCTAAAGCTGCACATTTTTTCCAAAATATATTAATTTATTATATAATAACTAGCAAGTTGCTCTGAGTTATTCCATTCTCAGGGACTGACGTGGAATAGGGTTGAATGTTTTGTGTATTTGACGTATTTCAGTTTAAATGCCTAATTTTTCTTAGACTATGTTTTTTAGTTCCAGGTAGATTTGAGAAGTTCACTGCTGCTGACCGTAACTCAGGTGCTTGCATGTACGAGGTAGTCAGCTGAACATTTCCACTGTGAATTCAAGGCATACTTCAATGAGTTCACTGTGCTGGTACTATTTAGGTGCTTTTGATTGCAGACAATTAGCAATAGGTCAGAAGGAAAAAACATCTAAATTAAGTATTTGCAGAGTCTAGATTTTGGTGCTTGGGGTGTTTTAAGCTTGTTTCTTATTTAGTTGTTGATTAAGCACATTGGTGTAGCAATTTCAGTTTCAAATCCCAAGACATCTGCAACCCGATATTCTGGAACTAAGGGAATTCTCTATTTTTTAAAGCACCTCAGTGCAAAAGTGCCTATCTTAAAAAAATCCCAACGGGATATTTTACATTCCCTAACAAAGTTCATGAGAAGGTCAGTTGCTCTTAGAGGAACAATGAATTTCACTCAGGCCAGAAGCCTACTGACACCAGGAAACTGAGAGTCAGACACATCCTTCACTGGAGGTAGAATACACTTCCTCTCCCATCTGTGGCTTGTAAACTATAAGAAAAAATATTTTCAGAGCTTTGGCCTTTACAAGTATTTTAACTTGGGTTAAACAGCTTATTGTTAAAACACCATTTCATGTGGAAAGGTGAGAGAAATCTATTTCTTTGCACACTTCTGCAGAGCTTTGTGACTGTGTTTTCCAAAACCAGCATTCGAAAACTACCAGAATCACTTTCATGTGTGAAAAGACTTAATAACAGCATCAGACGACCTGCCATCCCATCTTAACAGAAAGGGAGTTTAGGCATGTGAGGAGATTCCCAGCTCCAAGTTCACAGGGAAGTATCTGTTAAAGATTTTGTTGTTGTGGAAACAGGAGATAAAACACTGTTCCCAGGTTCTATGTCACCACCTGAAAAACTTATTTATTGCCTTCTTGAGCCTTGTTTCTAGTAATAACTAAGAAATGTGTTTGCCTCATCAATTTCCAGTTTTTCTTGAATAACAACAAACTTCCCTCCAGACCCAGCCTTTTGGATTTGGCCTTACTGTACTCCTGCTGCAGCCCTTTCAATGAATGGCAAAAATATTGTCTCAACTAAAAGAAATTGCTTGGTCTAAGATTTCATCAAAAAGTTCTGTATTTTATACTTATTTGTGTCAGTGAAGTCACAAATGTACACATTCTGTACATGAAACAGAATAAGAAACCCTAAGTTTGTTCTGCAGCATAGTCCGAAGTCTGTGGAAAGCATGAACACAGCACAGTCCTTATAAGTCTGCTGTGTCATGACTGAGATGCCAGAAGTTTGCTGTAGAGAAATATCCTCATTTTTGAGAAGTGAAGGACTCCATAGAGCTTCAGTGTATGGTTGTGCTCTAAAGGCCATCCAAGGAGCGCCTGCTAGAGGAGTAATAACAGAAGTTGGCCCTAAGAATTTCAAATAAAGGAGTTGCAGGTTTATGTACACAAGCCATCAGTGAAACCAGTGACTTCTTCACTACTTCTTCTCACAGTCTGTCCTGCGTGTGTGTGCGATAGGTGTATTTAAAATCCTGATTCTGACTCCCATTATCCATGCTATTCTTCAGATGTCATTAAACTGCAGCTGGTTGAAGCAGGCTTGGTGGAGTGCTTACTTGAGATCGTCCAGAAGACTGTGGACAGTGACAAAGAGGATGATATTGCAGAGCTGAAAACAGCTTCTGATCTTATGGTTCTGTTATTGCTTGGAGGTAAGTATGGGCTGTCACTGTCTTCTGCAAAGCAACAGCAGATATTTGTAATGCTGTTTGGCTGCCGAATTTCACTATTCATTAATTTTCTAAATAACTTAGAGGACCTGCTACCCACCAGCAAACATTTAACAGGTCAGATTTTGTCCTGAGCCCACTGCAGGACTGTATTAATTGTAGTGCAACCAGCATAGCTTCACAAATATAAAGAGAAGTTTCCCTAACAAACACTTTTTTGGCTTGTTGACTGTCTGTGCTTTTTACCCCAGATGAATCCATGCAGAAGTTATTTGAAGGAGGAAAAGGCAGTGTGTTCCAAAGAGTGCTTTCATGGATTCCTTCCAATAGTCATCAGCTACAGCTTGCAGGAGCACTGGCTATTGCAAATTTTGCCAGAAATGGTAAGAACATGCCATAATAGCTTATGTAAATTTATGTGTGCCCTTCTATCATGCTCTATCTGTACAGCTACAAACAAAACCTGTGTCACAGTAAAGCTGGTGTTTATACAGCAACATCAGTAGTTTTATACTTTACAATCCTGAAAAGCATTAAACCTACTTTAAAAATACTGTTTCGCATTTTTAGAGGGGTATAGGGGATTTCTGCTTTCTTCAGTGTTTCTTCGATCACTCTTCTAAGTTTGTCACGAGCACTGCAGCTCCCATTGATGATGGTGGTCAAATTCTAAACGATGAAATCTAGAAAGGAGGAAGGAAATAACCCTTCCATTCGTTAGACATTATCGTAAAAATCTTAGTAATGATCTTCCATTCACAAGTGACTTGTCTCATCTCGCACAGACGGAAACTGCATCCATATGGTGGATAATGGCATAGTTCAAAAGCTGATGGATCTGCTAGACAGACATGTGGAGGATGGAAATGTAACTGTGCAGCATGCTGCACTGAGCGCGCTCAGAAACCTGGCTATTCCTGGTAAGCCTCTCTTTGCGTTGCTAACTACCCAAAGGTGACATTCTGCTCTCCCACTGCACCCCCCAGGGAATGAGGGTGGGAGAACTGACTGACAGTCCTAGAGGGAGATCACACTGCTGCTTTTCATTCTGCCCATCATTGCTTTTGTGTCTGTTGCACAGCAGTTGTGACAAGCAGTTCAAAATCCAACACAGGCCTAGTGACCGTCCTTTGCCCCTCTGATCCCACAGTATCTCCCACCAACAAAAGAGCAGCTTTGTAAAAGGCAAGGAGGTGAGGAGGCCTTGGATGTGATTTCTCAAACCTTTTTGCCCAGAGCACTGCATTATGAGTTTTTTTGGTTGCTTCCTTTGGGATCTCTCTCACAGCTGAGGATCCCCACCAGAGAACAGTGCCCACTTTGTTGAAACAATGCACCTTACTGTAACTTCCTGAGACTTTGAACATTGCCAAATTAGATTTGGAGGTAGACTGTTAGAATAGCCAGCCTATTGCAATTAGTTACTGTTTGTAGGCAGTGAGTTGAATGCCAATTTTGTCATTTTTAATAACTTAATTTTTATGAGTTTTGATTACCCAAGCATAAAAGGTAGAGCACATGGACATAAAAAACAAAGCAAATCTGTAATACTTGTGGTATGCTTTCTTGTGCCAAACCAAAAATAAGTCTTTTATCCATTTAACCTTATTTTACTATTTTCAGTTTTGACAAATCATAACTTTTTAGAAATGATCATGCATACATAACTAAACCCACTCTGCTTTAGTGGTATGCAGTTTGCTTACCTTTCTCAGGTGAGTCATTCTTCTCGCTTCCATCAGTCAGCTTCCCTATAGCCTGTGCTCAAGGGTGTCTGCCAGAGACCTAAATAAGCTTCCCTGAACATTGTTAAAGAAAAATGAGCAAGTAATGACTGACCTCAGTGATAAGCTGCTTGTTAAAACACTATTTTGAGTATCAAATAAGTGCTTTTTTCTAAGTACACTGTTGGGCAGGATTTGCACCTTAAATACATTTCAGAGAGCTCTGCGAAAGCGGAGAGCATAGACTAGCGGAGGGCATAAAAGAGAGGTTGAGGGAGGGTAGGGGGCAATAAAAGGACTACAGACTCCAGACATGTCAGGCCAGTGTTGTTCTTATAAAGTAATGGAACTGGGTAAGAGGTTATTCTGCTAATTAGATGCTTTAGTTTCTTTGCCTGAGGAATAGAATTGTTGGGACTCAGGGAAGTTACCTCATAATTTGGGGTGCAGGTATTAGCCTGGGCTTCTACCTGATGCATTTTGTGGAAGATGCCATTCCTAGACCAAGTGGAGAAGTCTAGCCCAAGTTTGTGTTCAGGCTGAACACTGAAAATTAGATGTGCATGCTAGGAAAAAGCACTTAATTTCACAGCTGTGCCTTAGGAGCCGTGACATTTTTCCATAATGCGGTAGCACCAGCGCACACTCATGTTCCTGAAGTCTGTGCTCACAACCTATTTTTCAAACCACATCTGAAGATTTGCTTCAAGACCATCTTGGAAATAAATTATCTTCCAGAAACGTTCTTGAGATCAATCCCTGTTCTTTATTCATGCAGTTGTAAATAAGGCTAAGATGCTATCAGCTGGCGTTGCAGAAGCTGTATTGAAATTTCTCAGATCGGAGATGCCCCCTGTTCAGTTCAAGCTGCTGGGAACATTAAGAATGTTAATAGATGCACAAGGTAAAAATAAACTGTTCTCTGTGTTAAGTGATTCTCTTTGGTTCAGTCTGTGACATGCTGCCAAGATTCTTAAAAGAGAGAAGCAGGGAATTTTTTTAAATTTTATTCCTGAAGTCTTGGAATAAATCTAATGCATATGCAAAGGGAGAGGAATGTGGGTTGATTTTTTCTTTCAGAACTCCTAAGCTGACTACTAAGGACCCTCCAAATAAGTGTCAAATACTTATTTACTTTTGAATTTCTTTACACTGTCACATCACAAGTATGTATTGAGGCGTGAGTGCTTGAAGCAACCACTCCTGTTTTGCTGTTCACTTACTGCATTTCCTGGCTGTACCTCACTGTTTGGAACAGGCTAATACTCTATTAATTAATAGACTGTAATTTCAAAAAGAACAAGCATCTTTGAGTCAACAGCTCATTCCAGGATGAGGATTTATAAAATCAGAAGTCTGCTAAAAAACACAAGTAGTTAATGAGGTAAATTAGCTGCATATGTATTTTTGACCCAGTCCTGCAGAGTTTTTCAAAAGATCCGTTATAGTTCTAGTAAAGCTATTAGATGTGAAACAGAAATTCATTGAAGAAATTTACATGACTTAGTCTATCAAACCTAATCTAACTGACAACAGAGCTCCCTTGTGGCAGCGGTCCCTCCTGGTTTTAAATTTTTGAGCTAGCTCACAGCTAACCTGGGGGTCTGACATCACCTGTATTTTCCCTGCTCTTAATCAATGCATAAGCTTCATTAACTGGGCTGATAAGGTGTTTCCATTTTGACTGGCTTTACTTGCTTCAATGCAGCCTAGACTTCTGCTGTTGTAGTGCAAGCTAGTGAAGTTCTACTAACGCCTTCTAGTTAGTAACTTTCAGCTTGTTTTTCTAGCACTTGCTTAAAAAAAGTGACAACTTTTTTGTTGTGTTGTTGGCTCCGGCATCGTGTAGCAGAAGCAGCTGAACAGCTGGGCAAAAATGTAAAACTGGTGGAACGATTGGTGGAGTGGTGTGAAGCCAAGGATCATGCAGGTGTGATGGGAGAGTCCAACAGACTACTTTCTGCACTTATACGACACAGCAAATCAAAAGTAAGTTAGTGGTGAAAAAGTGTAACTCTTAGTGTAACAACTAAGAGTTACTCTGCACTTGCTGTCGGTAGCCGACCCTTCAGCACGCAATCCTTCTAGAGAGCCAGGTTGGGTATTCATGTGTTACGTCTCCCCTGCCCAAGTCTTGACTCATTTTTGTTTTTAATGTATCCTGCAGCAGTTCAGCATGCCATATTTTCCATGTTTTAGTGATGCTATATGTGAAGAATCATTGAGCTCAGTTGTTATGAACTTGCTATATATATTTATATAAAAATGAGATCCAGAAACAGTCTGTCCCCCTGCTTTTCATATAGCATATTTCAGAGTTACAAGATTCTGACGGATCATTAGAAATCATAATTTATCCCAAATTCTAACAAAAGCTAGCTTGCACGTGGCTAAAGGTATGATGTTAAGAGAAACTCATTTGTCTATCTCGTCACCTTCAATACCTTTCAATCGAATACCTTTACCTAAACAGTCCAAGCCTGCTGTCCTTGTAGGAGAGTATTAGGCAGAACATAGCCTTAGAAGGGACAAATGCATCTCCTCTGGAGACAAGCTATTTCAGGCTCAGACTTCCTTCAGCGTGTTCACTGATATGAACACAGGCTGCATTACTGAGCTTAAATAGCAAGTGTGATTTGGAGAACTCAGACTGTAACAGTGACCTCTTCATTCATGCATGGCATTTACAAAGTCAAAAACATAGTGTGGGCCTGATCTATACTGAGCCTCTCCAAGAACAAGTCAACAGGCCTTATAGAGATTTAAATCTTTCCTGGTTTCTAATATTACCTCTCTCTAATACCCATTCTCCATTTTATGTTCAGCCTCTCAAACTGATCAGGTTTCATTTCTCTGAGTTCTCATTTTTTCTACACCCACCCCACACAATCCCCAGCATGCGTGGAATGGCAAATGCCACCACATATGCAAGATTTTATCAATATTCTCTACAGGAAAACAGAATTCAGTTCTAAATATGGAGACACTACTGATAGCATGAAGTAGATATTAATGCAGAAGTTAACAGAATTGTCACAGGTGAATTTTTGTGTGGTTTATGTACTCATAGACGAAACTTGACTGGAAGAAGAAAACAGCTGAGGGGGTGGGTTTTTTTAAGCTTTTGCTGCCCTCTAGGTTTGAATATGAGTACAACTGTATGGTTCTTTACAGCATATCAGATTTTAATTTGGCTTTTAACTTTAAAGGATTTGGAGTAATATTTACAAAGGCAACAGTAGTTTAGTTTTAGTCATTCTAAAAAAATGGAGTAGATACTTTTGATTTTAGCCACACTAGCACCAAGCCATAAAAAATTTTGATGTCAATGATGCTGACTGATTCTTAAGGCTTATACAGCCAAAATTCCACACCAATTCAAATAGGTCTTAGCAGTTTCTAGATTGTCTCAAAACTACTTTGGAGTTCCACCAGAAAATCACAAATAATAAAACACATCATTGCAAATACACTCTATAAATAATATATATATAATTACTTTATATATATATATAAAAATACTTAAATGCTTGCATACATTATGTCATTTAGGGGAAAAAAGGGTTTTAAATGTGTTACTCTTGAGTTATTAGGCTGCAATTTTTGGGACATAAAATGGTGAAAACATTAGGTGCAAAATCAATTTTAAAATTATAACCGACAAGTACCTGCAGAGACTAGAAATCTTTATTCATGCTTGTCACATAAGTAAGTTGGATCAAATTTTGGACTTGAAAACAGAATCTCAGCTGTGTATTTTTGAACTGATTTAGGGGATATGTAACCCAGTCAACGTTTTAATTTCTTATGTACTGGGCTCCAGTATTGGCCAACAATTCATTTTAATGGTTGGCATTAGAACAGAAACCAACACATTGGTATCCCATACCTACCTTTTCCTTTCCTTTGTATTTGAAGGAAAATTCCACAATATTTAAGACACTGCTGCTCATTTTCCTGCCTATGTCTAAATATATTTTTTAAAGTACACCATTTCTGTTACATAGTAAGGTGTAATAGTTGTGATCTCACCTCTCTGAACATTTTGAAGAAACTCTGAAAATGTTCTTGTGTTTCCTTATCCCAAATATGTGGCTCACTGGGTACTTTGAACACCTCACTGTTTGGTGATTGATGGCACATCGTGGGAACCTGAGTTACACGATATGACCTGGAAAAGAGTTAGTTATGTGTGTCTTAACTTAGTCATGGGGTTACCTGGCTTGGTTTAACACATTGTATCTTACAGTTGCAAAGTAGTAACAGATAACTTGTAGGCCTGTGTGTGTGTACATTTATGTATAAAGTGATTCTATGTGCATAAAGCCAGTGAGCGGATCCTTACCTGAAGATAACATAGCCTTCATGACAGTTTCCTTATTTAATGCAGTTTGTATGCAATACAGATTTTTTTTATCTTTGTGTTATTTATTTTAGGATGTAATTAGGACCATTGTTCAGAGTGGTGGCATCAAGCATTTAGTAACCATGGCGACCAGCGAACACGTAATAATGCAGAACGAAGCCCTCGTTGCACTGGCATTAATAGCGGCATTAGAGTTAGGTGAGTATCCCAGCAGTTCACCTGTTGCCTTTCCAGTCTGTGCCCAAGAGGAGCCATAGAGGGAGAGTTGTGTGAGTTTCTTTGGCAGTGCAGAACAGCCTCCTCCTTCCACCTGCCTTTGGGTAGCACAGCAATACGTGACGGTTCATGAAGACACTTGCAGGCTGTCATGTTGTGCAGAAAACTGGAGACTGCTGGTTCTACAGTATCTGCTCCATCCTTCTGGTAGATGTTGACATGATTTAGAAGGGCCCTTCAATTTAACTTTCAGATTTTGGGCAAAACCCAAAAGAAGGCGAATGTACTTTACAGTGGAGACTATATGACCTGACCCTGTTCCTACACTGGAATGCTCACAGAATCACAGAATGTTCTGAGTTGGAAGGGACCCACAAGGATTGAGTTCAACTCTTCAGTGAATGGCCCATACAAAGATTGCACCCACAACCTTGGCGTTATTAGGACCATGCTCTAACCAACTGGCAGAATGAAAATAAAGCTTTCACTTACCTAATTAGTAAGGGCTACAGAACACACACAGATGGATAATGCCCCCAAAATGTCTTCATTAAGTTCCACAGAAATAGGTGTAAGAGTTGCCATATGAAGGCAGAGATGATTACACGGCTTGACTTGCATTTGTAGTACCTCAGATTTCCAAACAGAAAGGTAAATGGCCAACTGAGGTTCTGTTTATCCTTGCTTATTAACTAAGATAAGGAACTAAACAAATAGCATTACTTATTTTTGCTCTTGATTTCATCTCTTGTCATCAAGTGCGTACTACAGGAATGCTCTGTTCAACTTCCAAATCACTGCCAATACATCAGGGAATTGTTTTAAATAAAAGGAAAGATGTTCCTAGTCACATGAATCGTCTAACTCTCTTGTCTTCAGGCCCTTAAAGGCTAAGCCCCAGTTCAATACCTAATGTTTCTTAGAAAGCTACAGAGGTAGTAACTCACACTGTGATCTTGAAAAGTTTTTCACAGCCTTTATAATGGACTCTGAGCTCCCTCTACCATGGAATCAAGAACTTCACAATCTGTATTTACTCAGACAGAATTTCCAAAAGCAAATTCAGGCAATGGAAGTCTTGAAAATTGAAATATTGCAAGTGTTGGCCTAAATAGCTAGAAAGCCTGGTGGCTTTTCCATCAGCTCACTGCACATTTAAGACTGGATTTTGTCATTAAACTCCGTGGCTGTCCTTTCAAGCAGTTAGGCAACTTCACATTTCTATAGCAAGAGCTGTGATTCCTGTCATCATACCATCAATTATGTGCTTCAGTTTCATACCAGTGAGTTATGTACCACAGCACCCCTTTCACTCCAGTGAGAGATCCATGTTTCAGTAAATAGCTACACATGGAAGCATCAAAGCAAGTGGCACTTACAGACTTAAAAATTTTCACTTTATTTCAGTCACTGCTGAAAAGGATCTTGAAAATGCTCAGCTTGTTCAGATTCTACACAGACTGCTCTCAGACGACAGGAGTGCTCCAGAAATAAAATACAATTCCATGGTGCTGATCTGTGCTCTTATAGGATCTGGTGAGTATTCAGGAGAGGCTGTTTCCTGAGATTTATGGATGTAAACTTAGTTCCCTCCTACAGCCTGAACATAGAGCAAATGCAAACACACTGAGACTGGTTTTCTGTTCGCAATGGATGTACACAGAAAGGTTCAATTTACTATGACACTTTCTTGATAGCGTTTATAGTGTCAAGGAAGGGGAAGGGGCTGTTAAATCAGTTTGGGATATTAACTGCAGAAATCAGACTGGTTTCTGCAGGGTGCAGCTAGCTCAAACTTTGACAGGAAAGAAATTACAGTATCAGGTTGTCTTTGCAAATATGAAGGCTAACAAGAACTTTATTTTCATCTTAAGCTGCAAGTTCCCTATAACTGATGGTGGTTTAGGAAGGATCCTTACACTTACCTCACTAGGAAGAGTCCTTCCCTCAGCAGCCCTCATGTGCTCAGCCCACCAGCCACAACTGTTTAGGTTGCTTTGAAAGATGAGCAGGACATGCATTAACACATGTCAGTGCTGGACGCTGCAAACTCTCATCTCTCTGAGCTCACCCTCTGCTAAAGGTCAGGCTGTTTTCAGGGTGGTGTAGCAGGCTGTGGTTTGATACTGCAACTTCCCACCTGTGTGTGGGCAAACAAAACAAACCACAAAACAAAAAAGAGCAAGGTGTCATTGAGGGGAAAATTTGATTCCCAGCTGAGGTTTCAAGAAGTTGCTACATTTCTTTAATTTGGTTTTTTAAGAAGTATTTAGTCTGTGGAAGGAGAACTAATTTCATTCCATAAAGGTTTCAGGCATTTACAGACAACTAAGATGACAACTGGATTAAGTACAGAAAGGTGTAAACACACTGTAAGCTCTGCCTAGACATGAGGCTCCTTACCCTGCTCCCAGCGAACAGACAGCACATTACTGAATTATGCAGCTGTGAAGTTTAGGCCTAGCACTTGACTGACCCAGTGTTCTGCCCTGCTTCCTGACGAACAGACCTCTGTAAAATCAGTGAGAACACAAGAGTAGCAACTGAGCAAATTAACTTTTAACTTTTTTTTTTTTTTTTACTATTTTAACCAAGGAGGGGAGGATCAAAGAGCCAAATGTCCTTTATATGGGAAAATACTAAAGTACACCTCTTTCCCAGTTCTGTTGACTCTAAACTGTTTTCATCACTGTCTCCACGCAGTGAGCATTTACGTGTTCTGTATTCTACTGTAAACAGACCTGGGTAATCATTTTAAAGTAATAGACCCCAGTATAGTTTCATAAAGACTATAAGCAGTTCCACTGGTTTAATTATTGGTAAGTTTAATTCTCCAGTGACTGCTGTTGTTACTGTGCTTTGTTACAGGATATCTGGCATCACATTTAACTTGATATTGCCAACAACTGTATTCACAGGATCACAGAATGGGTCAGGTTGGAAGGGACCACAGTGGGTCATCTGGTCCAACCTTCCTGCTCAAGCAGGGTCACCCTAGAGCACATGGCACAGCATTGCATCCAGACTGTTCTTGAATATCTCCAGTGAGGGAGACTCCACAACCTCTCTGGGCAACCTGTTCCAGTGCTCAGTCACCCACACAGTAAAGAAGTTCTTCCCATATTCAGGTGGAACTTCCTGTGCATCAGTTTCTGCCCATTGCCTCTTGTCCTATTGCTTGGCACCATCAGGAAGTGCCTGGCTCCATCCTCTTGCCACTGTCTCTTCAGATAATTATATATATATTCAAGAGGTCCTCTCTCAGTCGCCTCTTCCCAGCTCCCTCAGCCTTTTCTCATAAGAGAGACACTCCCATCCCTTAAGCATCTTTGTTGCCCTCTCTTGGACCTGCACCAGGAACTCCTTGCCCCCCTTGTACTGAGGAGCCCAGAACTGGACACAGCATTCCAGATGTGGCCTCACCAGGGCTGAGTAGAGGGGCAGCATCACATCCCTTGACCTGCTGTAAATGCTCTTCCTAATGCATCCCAGGATACCATTGGCCTTCTTGCCCACCAGGGCACACAGCTGGCTCATGGACAGCTTGTTACCCATGACCCACAGGTCATTCTCCACAGAGCTGCTTTCCAGCAGGTCAGCTGCCAGCATGGGGCAGGGGGTAATTCTTCCCCAGGTGCAGGACCCTGCTTTTGCCTTTGTTGAACTTCATTCAGTGTTAAGCAGTAAATAGATATCAATTTATATGTGATTCTTGCCATCTGGAAGTTTCTCTTGCAACTGAGTGAATGGTTAGAGAAAGAAAAATGAGGATAATGGAAAACGGAAGAATCATCAAAAGCAGAGCATTTGTAGCTAGCACAGTCACTTCTGTGTGCGAGAGTCTCTGGGAACCTGGATGTTATCAGCTGCTGTAAAGCACAGTAAAATGCCTGCATAAACATGTTGATATCTCAGGAGAAAGAAGAAAGTGCTTACATGGCATAATCACCCCAACAGCTTCACTGACATCACTCTGATGACATCACATACAGGTTCCCAGGTGCGCAGCAGCATGAGAGTTCCCAGCTCTGACATGGTGGGGGTTTAACTGTGTGAAAACTAAAAATATGTGAACAAGAAAGAAGGTAGGGATGGTAACAAATGCAAAGTCTGCTATGTAAAAAGAAAAAAAGAAGTAAATAGCACAGCTACAGCGTAGCTATCTGAAGCAGGTTTGGTTCGGTTTTCTCCTAGGAAATTCAGAGATCAGGACCACAGCAGCATGTGGAAAGCAAAAATACATGTAGGCATTTGTTGCTGAGTGGGATTTCACTGGAGTTGCCTGAACAGAGCATGAAACAAAACCAACTGCTTTGGATCAAAATTGTGAGATTTTTAGAGTATGGGGCTTTGATTTTATGAGTTGGTCACAACCTCTCCTTATTAAAGTACCATGCAATCCAGGATCAGACTTATCAGAGTGTCTCTTAGTTTTGAGTAAAACATGAGCAGTGTATCCATATGCACTGCACTGAGCAACGCTCCATGCATTGTGTTTGCATTAACTTCAGAGCTGAGCTGTGAATGGACAGCAAACAGTGACCAGGTCATGACACATCCATTAAAGACATCAATCCCCACACAACCGGTAAGAGCTGGTACACACAAACAATGCAGTGAGCCTGTCAAGGCTGAGACCTCACTTGGTCAGGCTGGTATAAGGAATAAAGTGAAAAAATGTTTTCAGTAAAAATACTTCCAAAGCCTCTGTTTTAGAAGGCAGTGCAGGTGGATGTTATGAACTGCTGTTCAGCAGTTTCATCACTGATAATTACCTGAAATCCATGGAGTTTGTGCATGCCCCAGGCCCTGAAGAGTTTTCTCATCCCTCAAAAGCAATTCAAAAAAGTAAATAACCAGATTATGTGTACACACAGAGCTGTGTGCTTATGTGTGTACAGGGTTCAGTAGAAAAGTTGCTCACAGTTTTCTGTTCTTCTTTCCGTCTCATACAAAGCACTGTTTAATATTTCCTTTTCCAGAGCCTCTTCAAAAGGAAGTGCAGAGCATGGCGTTTCTAGAAGTCATATCAAAACTCCGCAGCCATGAGAACAAAACTGTTGCCCAGCAGGCCTCGCTAACAGAGCAGAGACTTGCTGTAGAAAGCTGAGGAAGGTCTTGTTTCCAGTGCATCCCATCACAGATTCCTCCTTTGTCCTCCGTCCTGCTGCCACTCCTGCTATGTTTTCCACTGTATCACTCGTGCATGCGTGTAACGTTCCCACACAAATTGATGAACTGCTGTAGGTACCCGTCCAAAAAGGTTTCTACAAATTCATAGGTGGTGTTAACATGAACCTGTCTCCACCCGTAACTGTTCTACTTGTATTCTTGTTGCTTGGGCCACACAGTAGAATGTGCATGTTGTAGTCCTATGATGATGTAGAAGTGGTACTACACAACTGACTCTTTCCTCATGCCCCTTAACTGCATAACAATGTACTACTAAATTAGGGACAATACGAGATGCAGCAAGTCCAGACTAGTGTGCTGACTATAGGATTAAGAAGTAAATCTAGCTCAAATTTTGGTGCTTTGGAGATTCAGGTTTGAATGCAATGTACTGCTGCTCATTCACTGGTCTTGCCTATTAATGTCAAACTCGTGGTACCTAGAGGTAACAAATAAAAATTTCAGTGCTCTCACTTTACTCTGTGGTTTATCCTCTTTTGTAATCTCACGCAGAAGCTGCGACTGCACTACCGTGCACTGGCAAGGAGTTGGTTTTGTTCCTGGCTCTGGCCCGACGCATTCACTGCCTTGCAGCTGAGCGGATACAAAAGAAACTATTCCAACCACTTTTGCTGTGTGTGCTCACACAGAGGCACTGTGTGGTGTAACAATCATGCATTTGAGCAGCAGTGCGTGATACAATCCTTATCCTATAAAGCCATGTGCGTACAAGCGCTCTTGGGCTTGCTTGGGATTGCTTTCTGTTTACTAGGGGGTTTTTTTGTAGATGGAATTTTAAGGGCATATCTTGCAGCAGTTTCTCAACAGAAGCCCATCGAGTGAGAAATGGAGGATGCAAAACACTTCGTTTTTCTCCTTTCCTAGGTAAGGGAGATGGAAACTGCCAGTCTGAGCATCGTATCTCACAGCTGCTCCTTTGTAGGGTTGTAACATGCCTGTGAGCAAATCAGCAGACACCACTTTGGCAAAACAACGAGCAGTTGCGAGTTTCCAGCAAGCCAACAGATGTTATTTTGGACTATGCGATACCATTACCTAGCTTGATCAAGCCCACCATGCACGAAGGTCATAAGATCTATAACATTTTAAAGTGAATTCAGCATTTCCAGAGCTGAAGTGCCAGCCTTGGAAGTTTCAGGCTCCTTTTTTATCATCAGAGGCAGCAAACCCAAAGTTCAAGCACCCATGAGATCCCTGTGCCAGGTAATTGAAAAAACGCAGCAGATGCTACAGGAGTAGCACACACACTGCAGAGATTCCACATCCATTTAATCATTTAATCCAGTGCCAGAAACATCCAGAAAAAGCCTCTAATACCAAGCTGTACAACAACAACAGAAAAAAACAAACCCACATATTCAAAAAGGCATTTGCTAGCAATAGTGCAGTAAAGCCACTGACAGAGTGCAGAGCTGTGAACAGAGTGCAGGACCCTGTGACATCAGGCTTCAAACAACACAGAACCTCTGCACTGCTGCTGAACATAACCAGCATGTTTACAGTCACAGGTCATAGGCCCTCACAAGCCCAAGTTTTGTCAGGCACAGAAACTGATTTAAACAGATCCCAAAATATATTTGAAAGGCCAGTTATCAATGACCTACCTGGTTCTAGAAAGAGACCATTCTTTTGACATTGGCATAAACTGCAAGTGCTCATACGAGCTGTAGCGGACAAAGTTGTGACACTGACAAAATTCCCATTTGCCTGATTGTCTAATGGTAGCTGTGGTTAAGCATTAGCCATATTCTGATCATCAAAGCAAGGATACCACTGTCATAGCAAGCATAAGCACAGGCCAATGGTGACACCCTACTTTCAGATGGTTTCCCTGGATGGAACATCAAATGACTTACATTCCTAGATAAAAATCTGTGCTAAGTCTAAGAAGGAAAGGCTGCATAAGGACGAAGATGGGTATATGTCACAGTAGAAGAAGGTAATTGAGGAGACTGTATCTGGCCACACAAACACTGCACTGTCCTGAGGCATGCTGCAGCCTGCAGGTCATTTCTATGTAGCTGGTAAATCATTTATCCTCTGAGCACCTTCAAAACTAGAAATGGGATTTAAGGATGTTACTATCGCATGTATTTTGCTACTCACTTGACTGGAGGCAAGTTAAGTGAAACTGCTGACAATAATTCCAATTAGATGTTTACTAGATAGATTACATCTCAGCAAAGCTTGACATCTGCTGCTCAGACTGTTTTTAGGATGGCAATGCTGGACATGGGGCCTTTTCTTCTGTCTTACTACCACCGTATACCAAGCTAAAGTATCTCTGTGGCCACACGACACAGGGCAGGCAGTGCCTGCCTTGTGTATTACACCTGTCTGCATCTCTAAGAAGTTTCCAAGACCTAGCATCACACCAGCCAGGAAGATAAAAAAACATCTGTATGTTTTTACATTTCACAATGTCCTTATTACAAGGAGAATTTTCACTTTGGGTAAGACACAAATCCCAACAATACAGATCCTTGGATCCAGAGCACCCACTTCAATCTGGATGTAGAGACCTGCTTTCAAATTGGTCATGGTGGTATTCTGTGTACAAAACCTAGTTTTTGAAATACTTTAAAAAAAAAAAAAAGGGCTGCTTCCTTCTTTGTCCAAAGAAGCATAAGATATCATTACCCATTTTTACCTGCACAAAAAAAAATAAGCCAGCTCTCACTACTTCTGTTTAAGGACATGTTGCATGTAGACAAATAAAATTCCCACCTCCCTTTCAAAAGTTTGTGACAAATCCACTCTGTGCTGTTTCCTGCAAAGCAGCAACTTATGAACACTTCAGGGTCACCAAAATGATTCTGGGGAGAGAGCAGTCACTGCAGCTTGAGGAACACCAACGACCTGTTGGAAAGAAGCAGGGCATGTTCATTAGCCAGAGACTTTAACAAGAGCTGACAGCAGATACGGGATCTCTTCAAGTGAGGACATGCTCTTCACGTATTAGCTTATCATTAATTTAAAGAGCAGCCACTTGTGGTGTGATAATGTGTTTTGTGACTTAATTAGAATACAGTATTCTACACCGTAGATGAGAGACTTGGGGATTTATTTCCACTGTTACTTTGGAGGACGGAGGTAGGGGGTCTTTTCCTGGAGGGATTTTGCATGAATGTATTGTATTAAGTGCTACATCAAGAGTACACATTCACAACACCATATTTCACACAGTTTTATTTATAAAATTGTAATTATCTAACAAATTGCATATAAAATGATTTACTTCAAGTAAATACAGAATACTGCACGACTATTAAAACTATTGTATTGTCCATCATAAGTGTATTAAAACATTCCTAAAAAATGCCTCTATTAAAAAACAAAAACCCAAGAACACAAGTAGCATGACCAAGACCACTTTCAATAGCTTAAAATGAATTACCAGGAAGTTGCATTAACTTCCTAAGTAGACTCCAGTTACATCCATTGAGATCAGCATGTGATACAATACCACAGTCTAATGCTAAAGATGACAAGTAATACATTATGCACCTGATCTATGCTTTTCTCCTAGACTGAAGGGAACCAATCCAAAATCAGAAAACTAAAGCTCAAGTCAAACTCTACTGGGCATGCAGTTCTGTTATAGCAATACTTTCAATCGGTAAGTGTAGTTGGCTTTTACAATCAATTTTACAACTGATAAAAAAAGGAACACAAGAGAGTACATTCATATAAAAAGGAATGATACACAAAGGGTAAATATCAACACCTTGCTGTACACCTTAGGATGAACCAGAAAAAGAGATTCAGCCGGAACTAAACTGGAACATACGTATCAGAAATGGGTCTGAGTCACAAAACCCAAATCCCAATCTCCCCAGAGCTCAAGGTGGTATTCAGGTCCATCTCTACTATGTACACAGCATGAACATGAACACATGTAGGCATAGAGCTTTTTATTAACACACTTATATTGCCAAAACACAAAAGACAGCTAGCAGTGCTGCCTGGTGCACGCTAGTAGTCACAAACACTTCTTTGTATCCTGCATGTTAAGGGAGACTGATTTTTTTATTTCTTCAAGTGGCAAAATTTGGTAGCTAATGGATCAGGGTAGTATTGTTTTGTTTGCTTTAGACAGTTTCATCACCTATTATAGGTATCTGAAAAAGATTCAGAAAGAAAACAAAAATTGGAGGGAGGAACTTGAATCTTCAGGAGTACTTGACACCTCTTAAAGTCTAATTTCCTTCCTAGGTATTTGCAGAACTGCCATTTCAATGCACCAAAAGGCACACACAGCAAGAAAGGAAACGGAATCAAAAACTCACACAATAGTTTCTCTTGTTACCAACCATATTAATCAGAACCAATTTTACCAAGGGCAACTCTAAAGTAGTAAAAACACAGATTGACGTCCAGGACAGTTCTTATAGCACCATGTTTAGTCCCGCCACAAAGGGATGGCAACCTCCCATAACTGGAGGTGCTGACACCAACCCTCCACTTTACAGTCTAATGCTGTTCTAATGCCAAGCAGCAAAGGGAAAAGGCAAAGGAGGTCCTGCCATTGCCCAGAGCCCGAAAGGGTGGCCAGGGCTCCACCTTTCTGAGGTGCTGCCACCCACCTGCCCGCTGGGCAGACACGCAAGTGCAGGCAGCTGAGGTGCTCAGGCCACACCCCCGGTGTGAGGGACAGCCTGGACCACCACACAGGACTCACCAGCAAACTCTCACGGTGGACACCTTTCCTATCCACAATAAACACTTTCAGGGTGAAAAGCAGTCATGTGCAAGAATCATTTAATCTGCATGCTACTATTTACATTTCAAACACTATTTACACACCAGAACTACAATAAGCATCTCTCTCAAAGGGGAGAGAAGAAGGCTTTCAGGACAGAGCACACTTGAGCAAGCATCCCCACAGCTTCAAACTCTAAGGGGCACAATCAAAATTATGGATTTTGAAACAAAGAGATTCTACTGCTACCAAAAGAGTCACACAGAGATGAATCAAACATTTGACAATTAGGCTATTAATTAACAAAAAAGGAAAAAAATCAAACAACAGAAAGGCCTGTGAACACAGAGTATTTAGAAAGCAGAGGAGCAAGGACTGTGATGCCCTTTGGCAGGGCTCAGTGGGGTATATGGAAATGACTTTAAAGCCAGTGCTGCTGCTGAAGCTACCAGGCTCCTCACTAGCAATGCCACCATCCCACAGGAATCACACAGCAAACAGAGCTGTTTCACAGTCTAAAGGGCCATAAGCCTGACAACAATTCTCTGAACAACTACTGCACATTAAAGATAATTACACTGACCTCTGACCTCACATCCACCCCACCACCACACCAGGCAGGCTAGAAATTGCCAAGGAGTCCTCACGCCTACTGTATCTTATTGCTTTAGACACTGAGCCCATGTAGCAGCAGTTGTGCTTTAGTTGCAGCTCACCTGAACTTTTCAGTTTTCTGGAAGAAAGCTTGCTTGTATTCAGCAGGCTCTAACAATAATACATTGATTTCCAAGGCCTCCCCACAAGCTATGCAAACTGGACACTTAAGCTGCTGAGTAGCCCAGCTGCTGATGGGGCATTATTAGGACGTCTTACCTGATCTTTAGACAAGAAAATGTGGGATTTAAATATGCAATATAGACGGCTAATCCTGAACATTCAGTACACATACATCAAACAACTGTGAACACAAGGAAAATAAGTATCTCTTGGGAGTGGGGAAGGGAGGAAGATCAACATTTGCAGCAATAAAGACAAGCTCTAGAAAAATAAGTTATTTAGTGGTTTTTGTAAGAACAGTCAGTCATTCCGGGATTCAGCAGAAGTGTTGCACATCTGTGTGTACACATGCAAGTAGTGAGAACAAGATTTGCTCACCTCAGAGCATCTACCCTCCTATCAGTTTGACACTGCCAACAGCACATTCAGCAGACTGGAACTGAGAGAACAGCGTGACAAGACAAAAGGCCAATACAGTACAACTGCAGAAATTCAAGTAGAAGAACGAAGCTGTCTTCAGAAGCCCAGAGCAGCAACAGCAGTATTCAAGATCAGTGGCAACAAGGAATGTTTCTGTAATTAGGCTTTTTTTTCCTCCAAACCAAAGCCCTGGGTCACAATCAAGGCTCTTTGGTGGAAGGGTTACTTCCTGCTTCCCTGATTCCTCCCTGCATCATTTTGTTTCAGTGCAGCAATACCTGTCCTGCCGCTATCAGGCAAAATGGTGTGTCCCTTTTGGGGCAAAACAAACATTAGTAACTCCTCAAGTTGAGGAGTGGCTAAGAAAAACATAACACTGTGGTGAGGTGGAACCAATTTTATTAAGGACAGTGAATTATAATTGCTTTCAAAGGCTTTAAAAAAATACTCTGAGTCATGGCTGGCCTTTAACAGCAGATAGCAAGGGATATGGAGGCTGCCTGATTCAGAGCCAGTCAGTGGGAGTTAACCAGAAGAGGATGAGGTAATGCTCAAAGACAGGAGGACAACAGGTCTGTCTGAGGCATCTGTGAAGTGCTGGTGTGCCTATCACCAGCCTTCAGAGGGGAAAAAACCATGGCCAGCTAAAGCACAGAAAGGCAAAACGTGCAAGGGTATGTATACTCATTTGTTTAAGAGTCACAGGACCAGAAAGGGCCTTAACAGGTCATCAGATCAGCCTTCTATCCATCCCCCAGAACAGAAAAGCTTTGAAAGCAATGCATTCACCTCTTCTACTCCACATACCTCATGTTTTAGGAAACTCAACTCAGAAAGATGTTAAGTTCTTACAAAGAGGTGCTGCACACCCTTTGTCACTGTCTGACCAAAGCAGGAGCTGAGAACCTACAGCTTTCAGGACTAGTTCTGCAGATAGTGAGAAAGGTCATAAAACAAGCTAAATTTATACAAAGTGCAATAAAACTACCCAAGCCATGGTCAGGTCTGTAAGTTCACTACTGTTAGTGAAGAAGGACAAATCAAAAAGCCTAAGCTGGATGGAACCTGATGTAAGCCTTCTTCCACTAGTTGTGCTTTATTCCAAATTCTACTCTCTTTTGTCCAATTCAAAAGAGTCTGTCTTGGCTGATCCTAATAAACACTTCTCTTTTAAAACTTTTATTCCATTGCTTCAAGAAAGCTTTTTGTTGCCTTTAGAGCAAGAAAGGGAGACATCTCCATAGCAAGGATTTGTTCACTGGAGGTATGTATTTACTCTGGCAAAAACTGTTCTCTCCAACTTCCAAGAGAATGGGATATGATCTTTCCATAATCACATGCATTTACCAATAAATAAGATTGGATTAGACTGTATGAAAACATATGCACGTATTTAAAGCACTGGAGTGTCACAGATGCTTACTCCACAGCTCATGCAAGTGAAAAGAAAAAGAAAAAAAGAAAGACCAAAGCCTCAGCTAGGAACAGACGAAAAAAGGAATTTTTGCAGGAGTATGTCAAAGCATTAATATCAGCAAGATCCCTAAAAACATTAGGTTACACTAAATTTCAGAGAAACAGAAGATTTTGCCATATCAGATACATATGTTTTGATTTTTTTTAAGTTAATATATAAATCATTCTTTGAATATTATTCTTCACTTGGACCCAACATCCACACTGCTTTCATACATTTATACAGTTATATCCCATCCTTGCCTTAAAAGACTGATGTCCAAAGGTATGGCAGCAACCAAAGGCTCTACAACCCTTGTTTGTCAAATATAAAACTCCTTTCCCATCATACAAGGGTGGAGAAGGAAGAAAGATCTTGATAAAATTAGGCAATTCTCCCTGTGAGCTTGCTGATTCCAACCTCAAGGTACTACAGGGAGATGGTTGGAAGCTTACATAAAAAAAAAATTTCCCTTGTTTTAAAAACAATTTCTTTTACTGTACAATAGATGCATAGAAAGTTGCTTCCTGCTTCATGGGTTTATGCCTGTAGCTACGTTTAGCTGTGAAAACAAGAAGATTGCTCCTTTATGGAGTGGTGATGAGACAGACTATCTCAGGAATATTTGGCAGCTACCAAAGAGCTCATGACATGAAGAATAAACAGCATATCCACAGACTACAACGATGCAACTCTGTCTCACTGAATACACCAATTTAAAAAAGTGTCCACTTGTTACTCAAAATCAAGAATACAGTAGAGATTCACGGCTCAACAGCTTTCAAAGTGGTGGTTTAAAAGAAAAAAAAATTGTCAGTGAGCAGCAGATTTTCAATAGCCCACTCTTCTCTCCCCCATCCCAAAGAAACACAAGTTCACTGCAATATCAGGAACTTAAGACTTGAGACTGCTCTGGAGAGAAGGCTTCCCTGTCACCCATGTCCATACAGCTTGGTGTCGGAGTGACACACTGGAGGTTTCAGAGGGTTTCGGTTGTCCAGTGTCTTGTTGTGGTTACTTCAGCAGTTTTACCAGCTGGCTCTGACAGCCTCAATGTCACTAACCAAATTCTGGGCTAAGCATATCCCAAATATCTGGAAGAGACGACAGTTTATTCATTTAGAGCATAAGATAACTCTTCACAAAGTTCAGCTCCTTGGGTTATATAGAACTTAGGTATGAAAACAAGCAACAGACAGTTAGAAATCAAATTAACAGTAAATTGTAAGAAGGAATAATATTGCAAAACTCCTGTAATGCCAGTATTTTTATAGTGCCGCTGGCTTTCAGGAAACCGAACAGTTCTAGTCTTGCTTCAACAAAAGCAATTCTAAAGGCTTTCTGCTGCTCATTTAAACACCATCAGAAACAGTAAGTCTGTAGGGACTAAAAACCTCTACCTAAGCTTTATCTAAGAGAGTGTTTGTTTTGACCTACACAGAGTTGAAAAGAAAAAAATGCATCCCTATAGATAGAAATTAAATACTCCTTAACACAAAGAAAGCCTCATACATTTAGTTCCCCTCACTAAACCCAGCACATTATATTTCTATGGGCACCTGACACTGTATTTCCAGTTCTCATATACAGTTTCCCCCCTCATATATTCACTTTATTTGTTATTCCTTTGCGTGACTCATTACAGGGAGCGTGATGTTTACCTGCAGCAATGCTATCCCAATGAATATACCAGCAACTATGGTAAGGTTGTCCTGCAACCATTTCTCAAACTGAGGGACACAGCCTTTAGTGTAGATAACAATCTGCTGATCAACTTCCTGCCAAGGAGAAGAGGGAAGAAAACAGAGATAATTATATTCAACTATCCCATCAGTAGAATAATCTGCTCTTGCAACACGGATTCAGATCCTTAACATACCACATTAAGAAGAAAGAAAAAAAAAGCTTACTGGTTTTTGCCTTGCATCGTAGCCACACTGAGTATTAATAACATCTTCCTAGAGGGGGGGGAGAGAGAGAGAGAGAGACAATTAGTGAAATGTCTCCCAAACACCTCTCCCAGGCTCCCCAGAGTTGGTCCTGTATGTAAATAAGACAATCACCTTAACTTTGATTAGCATATTGCTTTAAAACAAAGCCTCCCTCTTCCACTCAGTGCTATTAATTATTTGCAACAAACAAAAGCACATGGTCAAAAAACTTTTTAATGATTTAGTCAGCAAGTTGGGAAGACCAGCCCTCCACCAGGGTGAACTTCATGTTCCAGATACAAGCATTCAGAAGTCAAAGCAAAGGGAATAGGGAACATCTATTTTAAATGGAAGAACCTTCTGCTGAAAAGGTTTTGTCTATACTAAAAAATATATGCCAAGAATACTGTTAACATTTTCAGGGTTCAGTCTGTGCAGAATGAAGAGGTGACAAGGGGCAGTTCTGTTGCAGAAATTGCAAGTTCTTTCTGGGAATGTCCCTAGAAATATATACAGTATCTAGTTCCTTTCCAAAAACCAGAAAGAAAAAAGAACAGAACGTGTTCTTACTGCCTGTTCATTCTTACAGGAGTTCAATACCAATGGGAAAGGAGGGGGGTTTTTTTCCTACTTCCTTTCCTTTAGTGCTCCCAAAGCACAGGTAATAAAATAGGCTCTGGAAGACTTTCCCTAGTGAACAAGTGCTATCCACTGACAGCTGAAGATGCATTATTATTTTGTATACAATTATTTCATGGCAACAAAATGAAGCAAGTACTTTCAGTGTCATCCACAAAGGGAGCAAAATATTAAGTTACTGGTTTATCATATAATAACAATGAGCAGAAGAAGGAACTACTCAAGAAAGTGAGAAAATCAGCCAATCTTAGCTAGGTGTACAAAACACCACAACATAATCAAATTGTGGGAAGTGAGAAAGGCAGGCAGTGGAGAAATGGATTTTAAAAAGCAGACATATGGAAAAAAATATCTCCTGTCGGCACTAAAGCTCCTGTGTTTCCTCACTCTGCAGGAAGTACAACAGATTGCATTCTGTCAGTTGCCCAAACTGGATTCCCTTAATGAACCTTTAAGATTTGAGCAACTTGTATCTTTCAATGCCGGGATATAAGTGCCAAGTTCTTCAGGGCTGTAAAAGTACCTAAGATTCTGACAGAGGGATTTTAAGCTTTCTTCCTTGTACTGTATGCCTCATCATTAATGTCTTCTGCCTTGGAATTTGTTAACGGAAAGAAGGTATGAAGAATGCAATTGAAATAAACAAACGTGACTACACTTGTCTGTACAGGAACCTGCTAAACTATAGCAAAGTGAACTACAGGAGTCAAAATTTGTTTTAAGATACTTATTTTAGTCTACCTTAAACTTACCACTTCCTGATTCAAGCTAAACTAAAAGCAAGTTCTGTTCAATAAAGCATCCACATAACTCTTTGCATCAGTCCAACACTGAATCCTAATTCCAAAAGGGACAACTTTGCTTTTCCACAGAATAAACCTACACTTAATCACTGCAATTGAACCAGTCACAGCTTGTTTACAATTATATCCATTATATACATGACTTCTAATATTTTTAGTCTTTATTTTAAAGGCAATTAAGTGTGTTGTTTCCTTACAATGAATGAGATTAATCTTTAAATTTCTGGTTGCTCCATCACACTCTAAGAAAGTGCATAGCCATATACACAACAAAGAGAGAGAGAACTACAGGATTTATAGGATTACCTTGTACTGCTGTCACTGGTTTGGTTTTATAACAACCATATTTTTAAAACTGGGTTGTGATGACCTCTGTGTGGATGGGTGGGGAGACAGGCAAACAGCAGAGGGAATCCAAAGCATAACGTAATGCTTGAGCCTAATCTACATTTTGTTTTAATATCCCATTGAAACATTTTCAGCTATGTTTGTGAGAAAGATTCAAACACTGCAAAGACACATTCACTGCAGAGGAACCAGAACCAGCTTATGCAAGTGGCAGTGCCTTATCAGGAGAGGAGGAGTGCAGCAGCAGTGACTGGATGCTGGGAGCAGTGACTGCATTGCATTAGCAAGGCAGGAAGCACCTGAGGTGCCTGTTGGAAACTTGCCTAACTTCAGTCAGTGCTAGACTCATACATTCAAGGAACTCTAAGTCATTCCAGGTGGAGAAAAAGCCACAGCTGAACTGCTAGATAATGCAAACACTCAAAGCCAGCTTCTTTCAAGCCATATGAAAGTCAAATGTATACACTGTTAGGCGCATAACACTCTCTATGTACACAGCCATCCCTGTTCCAAGTCTTTCACTGTTAGTGAACGCTTTCCTACACTTTACTCTTCATTCTTGATCATGTCCATATTAGCAATACATGGCTCCAACATTTTCTGCTTGATCCAGAACTATAACTATTTTAAAAGACATGAAAATTTACCAAAAAGCTGCTCCCTCAAACAATTTCTGACTTCTCAAGTCTGATTTCAGGTGACTGTAGGGCAGGCAGTAATTTTACAGGGGAGAAAAAGAGCGTGTAAAGGTGTCTATACCCAACTCCAGATTCTAATGCAAACATGTCAGTTCTTCAGGGCACAGACCAACATTCATTACTGTACCTGGAACAAACTGGGTCAAACTGGCTGCAGCCTCAGGACACTGCATTAAATAATGAATAATATCTCCTTCAGAGTGTCTGATCTTAAGAGGTGCTGTTCTGATGATTTTCAATTGAAAGCTCATATCCTTCAACTCATTAAGAGCTTCTGCTTTTTATACTTGCTAAAATTAATATTTACATTCAGCCAAGCCCATGGTTCTCTCATTCTAATGAAAAGTAACAGAAAACAAACAATGAAGACTTAAGTTAGCTTAGGATTTTTGCTGTCTGCAGAAAAGTTAGTGGTAAGCTGAGCTTCAAGAACAGAAAGAATACAGGTGGGTGAGAAGGTAATGATTATGCATGATTTCCAGACCAAAAAAAAAAATAAAAATCTTGAAGAGTGATTTACAATTGGAATGGCAGACCCATCCTACCCTCTTGACTGTCACTTACAGCTGGGTCTTTAGTACAGCAAGAGAATGGCACACCACAGCGCTCTCGACTTGCATTGGAATCTGTGCAATTGAAGTAAATATTAAGGTTCCAGTCATCAGCTCCAAAAGCCCCACAGCACTGCCACTAGAACAAAGAAAGGAGAGCTTCTTAACTTTCAGAACAAAAATCTCAGCATTAGTAACACGCATCACTGCTGCCAGTTTCCCTCTAGCTTTCAAAACAAAATCTGACGCTCCCACTGGCTTCTTTTGTTTGGTTGGTTTTTTGGGGGGTTTTTTGGGGGGGTTGTTTTGTTTGGGTTTTTTGTTGTTGTTGTTGTTGGGTTTGTTTGGGGTTTTTTATTTGGGTTTTTTTTGTTGTTGGTTTTGTTTGTTTGTTTTTGTTGTTGTTTCTTTAAAGACCATTCCAAACCTGTAAGTTGTTCTAAAGTTATTATGTGATTAAAGTTATGTTCACACCCTGCTATGCTGCTCCCTGGAGAGAAACCCATGGAGTGAGTTGATAAGCCCAAACACCACCACAGAATTGCACAAGCCTACAAGCTCAGCCCAAGGGACAGTAGAGCCAAGAGTGTGACATTCTGTCTAGTCTAACTGTGTCCTGGATTCTCTACAAAACTAATCAGCTCTGAGGGCTACACTGGTACTTTAGCCAGTTTGGGAGAACTTTGCCTGTCTGTGCATCAGACTGTATGAACATACTGTTTCTTGAGCATCACACACTGCACAAATAACATCTTTACTGACTTCTTTAAAGAGTATATTTGTCAAAAGGCAGGCTTAGTCTCTGGCAAAACATGTTGAACACACAAAGAACTGGTGTGCTTTGCTGAACTGCAAAGAATGGACTGGAGATCAGTGGAGCACTGATGGTTACAGCATTTAAGAAGCTAGCCCAATGAACCCATCTGTGTCAACTTAAAAAAAGTTTTAAAATGTAAAACCCCACAAACAAACCACATTTTTAAAAGCATTGGAATAGCAATTCTCTCTTTCTAGATGTAGCACAGTTCTCTTTGCAATACCTGAATATGTCTTCAAGCACTATCTTTACTGGCTGAAAAAGTAGCTTGCTCTTCAGACTTGTGCTTATCTGCTAAGAGTGCTAATCCAATAAGGAGAGATAGCTTTATACACTGACTGCAAAGTTGGACTGTAGGCTTTTGGTTGCATACAAATGGACCACTGCTTTCAGATGTAGTGACCTCTGACCTTCTCCCAACTGGGCAAGATTCAAACCAGTGCAAGGATCCACATCCTGTTACTTGCCATTTTCCCCCCAGGCACATAGAGGCAAATCAAATGTTGAAACTATCTTAATTGTAGAATGTACAAAAATTAGTAAACATGAATTTAAACAACACTTAACCACCTTAGCCACACAGGGCCAAATTCAAAGAAAGTTCATCAACACAGGCCAGAACCGAGTACTGGCACAAGAAGGTACTGATAGAATAACCTGTGTGCAAAACTCAGTGCAATTTTCCTTTACACACACTGTTAAGTTACAGAGCTTAACCCTCACAAGTGGGTACATCTCTGGCTTCACCACTCCCTCCTCCTAAGTGCAGATGCAGTGTCCCTTAGAGAACAAGAGTCACAGAGTTTAGAGGCACAAGAACTCTACGAATGGCCCAATTCCACTAAGTCTACTTCAGCAGAAACAACATTGTAGTTTCATTTGGACCAACCAAATATCTCTGCCACTCTACAATGTGGTGTAGCAACTCTAACGCTGCTAAAACTACACCAACATTCATCTTAGAACCAAATTAAGCTTAGAAAATGAATAATTTTTTAAACAGATGTGACATCTCCTACAATAAAATATTTCAACTTAATGCATTTGACACACTAAGTCTTCCAGCATAAGTCACCCCAACTCTCCACCTTGTTTTACTCAGTCATACATCAACAAATAAACCACTTTTCACAGGTACTGTTTGTAGAAGTTCTGTAAAGACAAATATACATACATATATACATTCAAAAGTATTATATGCTAAAATATTTCTTTAAAGTAAGTTTTACAAAAAACAAACATAGGTCAACTTACATATTCCTGCGTGAAGTCTATGAGGTTTTGCAAATCAATGTCATCTCGGTATGCTCTGATGTTGTTGTTTATAAAGAAATACAGCTGGTCCTTTATCCAGTCTTTGAAAACAAATGCTAGAACACCAGCAGTCAGCTCCAAGAAGAAAATAATTCCAAGAAATACAGAAAACTATGAAGAAAATAAAAAAGGCTAAAATTATTTTCCTTTATGATCAAAAACTATTTCAAGGCTCATAATTATATCCAGTGATAAGGCTTTATTTGTTTCAGTGCAAGTTCAAGCCATTCTAGCACATAGGAAGTTTTAAATTAAAAATATACCATTTCTTATTAGGGTTGTAGTACAGAAATCTTAATTCTAGTCTAACAAATAATAAAAATGCCAACAAATTCAAACCTTGGCCATTTCACAAGGATTTTCAAAGAGATCCAAAAGAATTCACTGTAAGTTTCAAGAAATGGCTAGTCACCACATGTAAGGCCCTTGAAAACCCATCTTAATTTCCGCATAGGCACTTATATTTTCAAAGGCATAAACAACCAGTAGTGCCAGTAAAATGTTTTCTACATGACTTCTTCTTTAGCTACTCTCACTGGTAAAGCTTCGCCTAAGCAGACAAAGCAAAAATTGGTAACAGCAGAACTTAATTAATGACTAAGTCAGAGCGGAATGTCTATGAAATGACTCACATCCACATTAAAACCAAATGAGGCTGCTATGATTAATGCAAATGCAATGGATGCCAAAGGCATTACTAATGATCTGCCACTTTCTCTAAGCATTTCCACTGAGTCTACACTGTTTTAGAACACACAGGGGGGCCTGGTATACTGGAACTCCATCCCTTTTGCAACTGCGCCTTTGAATTTCATTTTAATATGCTCTCTGTGTGTGTTCAGATGCATTTTTAATTTCTCCTGCAGCTGCTGTATGGGGAGCTATTTCTGGTACAGCAGATGGGTTCATTTTAGGCAAGCTAAGAGAAGCAAGGAAGAAGAGAAAAAAAAGTGTTACAAGCTGCTTTATAAATGCCTCAAGAACTGTAACTCTCAGTTGCCTCCTCCCCATATACAACATGTCTGTGGGAGCCAAATGTGTCACTCGGAGGCAGTTATTTCCCTGAAAGCCTTTTCATGTATATATTAACTGTTAATGGTTATGGAGACACAGCTATTACCCAGGCTGTGCCCACCTCTGGAAGTGGGAGTGGTGGAGGAAAGAATCTTACATTTTTATTATAAATCTTCAATTTATCTAAAATGGAACTGTCATCCTCATCTTCAAAGTTCACAGGAGGAAGGCTTTAAAAAAAACAGAACCAAGCTACTTAGCTAAAGGAGTTCTGCACACTGAGGTATGACTGCATATCAGCAACTCCTTTCCTAACCAACACTCCAGCCCAGAGTACAAGAAGACAAGTTGCATTTTCTTTACACGTCCTGGGCACAGTCTTCTCCCTTCCTCCTTCTCAGGCCCCAGCACTGAAAGTAAGCATTGAAGCCTTTCCAAATTAGTTAAACAGCACAGACTGAGGATATCAGCAAGCAACCCCTCATAACAGTCCTATCTCCTCTGTACCATGGGGAGCACTTGCACAGCAGGAGCCGCATGGGTCACATTCAGGGGTGTATGTACATCCCTTGTATTTCACAGGCAGCTTATTATGGCCTCCAAGTTAAACACACAGATTCTCTGCAGAAATTTCTCTCTTTTTGTGACAGGAAAGCAAAATGTTAGGCTATATCCATATGAAAAGCAGTAATTCCATGTTATGATTCTTACCACCAATAGTTTTCAACCTTAAGAAAACACAACTAGTAAGCACTAGAGACTGAAGAGCTGTAAAGTGTTAAAAGTTAAGTGCTTTTGTGGTACTCTCACACAGGATAACACCTTCCTCCCCAAAATACATTTTAAAAGCTTCACACAGTTAAGCAGAACAGATAACATGACACACTGTGTAACTGATGAATGCCAGAGCTGCAAAGGCTACTTACAAATTTGAGGAGAAAAGTATTTTCTCGTAAAGCTCCAATGCATCCTGCAAATCCCAAAATGAACATTACTCCTCCCACCACTAGGAAGAGCCAAACAGGATCAAAGCCTCCCAGGTCGGTGATGGAGGAGATATTGGACAGCACTCCCTGGGAAAGAGACAATGCCAAGAATTAGTTAACATGTTCAGTTTTCAGTTGTACAAATTCTGCTTGCATTTTTCTTTTTAAAAAGGTAGAAGACTATAGCAAAATAAATGTTCTGCAGTACAGCAAGAAAACACAATTAAGAAAATCTTTGCATTCCAGAAGAGATAAAAAGTGCAATTATGTACAACATTTCTGAATCAACATGTGAATGAACAACAAAATGTGCTTCTAGAGTCTTCTGTGAGAAACCCACAGGGCATTTCCTGCTTCTGCAGCAATACGAAGTAGTCTGCCAGAAAGTCAGAGGAGATATTTGAACAAAACTTAACTCAATCTTATTACCCACGATGAGGTGCGTTTTACATATCATATACACCATTTATGTAAGCACACAGTTACACATGCTATGACAGAAAAAGCAGTCAACAGTAATAAAACCAACTTGAATTTAGTCCTAGGTTGCAGTACCTTGCAACAAAAAATTTTACACTCAATTCTGACAAACTACATACCTGGCCAATTCAGATTCAGGTATCTCCAGTGCCAAAACCTCATTCTAGAAATAAAGTGGCTACTGACTAATTAGTTAGCAGCAAAAATTTGAAAAGAATGTAAAGTCTCTTAGTGGGACATAAGACAGTCTAGGGACTTGTCTTGGGATATGGTTTACACTAACTTAGGTTAGACCTATCATATGTTAAATCACATATGCTGTGTTTTAGATATGGCAGTCAGCACAGTCTGCTTGTAGTGCCATTTTCGCCTTAAGAAGCAGAGCTTGGGTTGTGATGCCAGTAATCCCTTGGCTGATGCTGAACAGATGGGTCATATCAAGAAGCAAGTACAAAGTCTCCCTTATTCCAGTGTGTTTGCACAGCAACAGTTACAGTTTCCTAAAGCCTTTTGGCAGAAAAAAAATGCTGAAGTGTTACTATTTCTTCATTCCCCTCCCTGGTGCTGTAGGTCAATGCAAAGCACACTGCTGCATTTCCTCAAAGAACTCTGAACCCAGGCTGAGCGCTTTGGCTACTGCTTCCTACTAACTCCTGAATATTGCTGTGGCTTGAAAAAGCAGCAATATAGACCTTTACATCTACAGCTCCTTATTTGCAGAATTATTAGGTTCTTCATCCTTTTCCTTTTTCCTGTTCATATCCCCTTTGTTTCTTTGAAATAGTCCCAAACCAGCAATAATTTAGAAGGAAATTATTACAACCTTATTTCCAGAAGTTGATATTAACATTTTTAATGGATGACTGTTCACAACCGTAGCTTTAGACCTGTGATTATTTTATATATATAAATCTATTTTGGGCCACTCAAAACATACCAATTATCATGCTACCAATATTTCTAACACATTACTTCATGTAGTCTGCAACCACTTTCATAGAGTTTCCCAAGCAAAACTGACATTGAACAAGTAGTAGACAAAGACAGTACTCAAAGTTTTTTAATTCTGCAGACAAGGACAGACTAGATAAAAATGTACACATGAATTTCTCCAATCAAGGAGCCTTAGAAAAGTCCAGTATGCTAAAAGCAAAAGAAAAATCTGACTACGACCGCATCCTAAAGTACGAACAATAATCCAACAGAATTACATTCTCAAAGCGGATTCTTCTCCCTCCTACTACAACAGGCTATTGCCTGACAGAGAGGGATGAAAAAAAAATTTAAAACAAATCAGATTCATCACTTTCCTCCTACATTACATATAGTACTAGCCTTACTGTCATTCATTAAAAACGCAAAAATAGATGTAAGGAACGACATAACACAACTCAAAGCCAGCACTACTATCAAAGCAAACCAGTTGGCCCATCCCCTCTTCTGGGACCATCTCAGTGAATAGATGGTACACACCAGTATGAAATGAACACTTACCTGTCATTAACACTTATATCAGCTTTTGCAAAAGTTTCCCACTACTTTCGTTTCATTACATTTGTCATAGAAAAGAAATCCAAGACAACTTTCTGGCTAACAAGCCAGAATATAAACAGTACAATCCAATAACACAGAAACCTTTGAAAAAATCGGGGCCTTTGGCTATGGCCATACACAAGACAGGAAGCATGACCTCTGCCTCAAGGGAAAAAAAAAAGCTACTGAAATGATGTCTTCACAAAGTTTAAAGTCCTTTCTTCGGTGCCTATGTAGTTACCACAAGATGAGAATAAATTCTACCTTAAAGCAAGTACTACTACTCTTTTCTTTTAATATTAGCTGATTTTGAAGTTGATGGACCATAGAATAGTAGAGGGAAAAAACAATCACTGTATAAAGGATGTTGCCTTTGTATTATTTGTCTTTACTTTAAAAAAATCCAAGATGGATGAACAGCCATTTAAGTCTCCTTTTGTATGACACTTAGTCTTTCTTTAAAAACACACAAAACAAAACGAAAAAAAACCAACAAAAACTCCAAAGAAAATTACTACACTAAATCAACCTCTGTCCATATGAAAGTAGTAAAATTCAAATGAAAAGAGATCCAGGTGAAATTCAGTTCACATCTGTGGATTCTTAGAGAAGCTAGTATTATGACTAGTGTAGTAAGAAACGCATCCCTTTGCATTTTGCCACACAGTCATGAAAGTCGATGGCAGTAAAATTTATTGAACCAGTTTTACACTGTTTTTCTGATCATGCCCTTTCCCACTTTACTTGATTTTCTAGCACAGCTGGGCTCTTAGCACCCTAGCATGTAACATGTTGGCCAGTCACCTGGCACAAGTCACTTATCCCATCTCTCATCTCTTCCAGGTTCCAGCTTCTCAGGGTAGCAATGATTTGACATGTACTGAAATTAAACAACACAAGCTTTATCTGCCATTGTTTGCTGTCCTTAGAAAGCATCTTATGTGCATCTGTTGCTAATGCACACATGGCTATCATAAGCCTAGCTTGGCTAAATCCCAAATCATACATCCCGACAATGCAAAGCACATACTGTGTAATTCTTGTTTGTACTGCATATGCTCTCTGCATATGAACCCCAAGTTATCAGTATTCTGAAGGGACATCTCAGGACATACAATCTTCAGAGAGGCTTTGGCAATAAAACAATAGCCAGCAGTGGGAATGAGAAACACAGACAATGCTCTGTGGTTACAGTTAGAGATGCACAGGGGTAGTCTGATAGAAGATTACTGCTTGAAATACAGTTTTCTGGACACTTAAAGATAAGCTCTCTGAAGATACAGTGGTGCAATACCCTGAAGAAAAGCATATTTTGCTTCAATCAGCAGGGCAACAACTGGGGAATATTATCTCACTTTATACTGTTAAGAAGAACTAAACGTACAGTCCTCTAGGCACATACTCTTCCTATCCACCACAGGTTTCTGTAATGCCTACTGAACCTACTACCACAGTATTCAGTATTGTTTGGTTGCAATGGCTACTGCTAGGGAAAGTTTGACAGAAATATAAAAACAGCTGGTAGTGATCAATTCTGTCTTCATCCCATCTTTAGCCAAAAGCAGAAGGGAATGTTTACAGAGGTGCTTGAGCAGAGGATCAAGAATCTTATATCCTAACACTGCATCCTCCAGTGATCTGCTCTGAATCCTCAGGCTGAGCAGTCAGTCATGGTGACTGTCCACTTCCCTCTTGCATCAACGCAACATCTAAACAAACCACCTCTAAGTAGTTTAGCAACAGGCTTTCTACAAATGCAAGGTATTTTTCCTCAGCAATGCTACTGCAGTTGCCCAGTAGCAGTTCAACCTTTATTGTTAAATAGTTGCAGATACTCTGATACTTCAACTTCTAAAAGGAGGAACTCTTTTTTTCCTCTAAACACACATTCTCATTTTGGAAGCATGGTTATTTTTGAGGTACATGCACATCACGTTCTTAGTAGTTTAGGCACGTGTATAATCTGTATTTGGCAGGAAACACTTTGTTTGTAAAAACCTACATACTCAAATATTTTACTTCTCGCCATGGTGTCAACTTAGGGCTCTGCTGTAGTCCCACAAGGAGAGCCAGTAGAACATGTTCCCTGGCTGAGCTCCAGATCATCTGTTTGCTCTGTTCCTCCATCCTCCATAGCTTGCTGTACATAACAGTGCATGAGTTGTTAATTAATCTTTTAATCCAACACAAGTCAAAATTTGTTTGGGGTAGTGAAACAACAAAAGCATTATCCATATGTGAACTAAAATACATAACAGTGAAGTTATTAGAAAAGTTCCTTTATTTGTGAAATGTATTTTACTTCAATCACTAGGATGCAATGATGCACAGATGGAACAGGAAAGACTGATCTCATATTTCTACCCCACCCCATCTCCATTTTGTACTTTTTAAGATCATCAGAACAACTTGTACTACTTTCCAGAGACAGGTCCCTGACTCCAGCTCCTGCCTTTGGTGCACATCTGCATTAATATTTCAGGTCAGATCCAGCAGTTCATTTGACGTGATCACACACTAGCTGTGCTTCAGTCCACATCAGTCCCAGAGCACACACACTAGATTACTTATAAATGAAGATGTGCCCCTGGAACATAATTCATGCTCCAACCACTAGCAGGTATTCAGTTCATGAGATCACCCTAGAACTAAGCTGAAGAGAATTCAAACCCTTTCAAAACCTGTAGAGTTTGCAAGCTGGATCTTCAACACCATTTCCTGTTCTATTGGTCCACACTGTCCGCATTTAGCAGGCACAGCCTCTGCACGCTGAACCCAAAGCAAGACAGTCATCTTGGCTGGAACAGTGCCTCAGTGTTGTCACACCTGTACAGTCTGATGCGATCCTGGGTTCCTGATGAGGCCAAAGAGAAGGAAGTCTCAAGTGCACTAACAAGCTAGTGAGATTTCCAGATGGTCTGTTGTTGTGAACAGCTGCTGATTTAGCAGGCCCAGTACCACACTGCAGGGCAAGAGAACAGCACCCACTGAAACACCAGGCAGCAGCAATTTTGAAAAGCTGATAGTGTAATGAAAATTCAAGGCATACTGAGTCAGAGACACCTTAGGAGAATCATCATCCTAGGGAACAATGGGGTAATACACTGTGAGAGTAGGATGGGAGAAATCAGCTACTTTTTATTTTCTATTTCCTCCAAGATGGGGAAAAAAAAACTTCTCTGTTGCAGAATTCCATTACTGGGAGGAAAAAAAAAAAGAAAAAAAACAACCAACCCAGAAGATCAAAAAAAGATTTCTTCTTTGCAAACTGAGGTTTAGCCTTTTCACAGGCTTGTCTGTGGGACTTAGAATCACCGGCAAACAGGAACATGTGGGGGTGATGGCAAATAAAAGTATTTCCAAATGCATGATTTTAAAATGGAAAAATGTCTCTCTGCTTTGTTAGTCATAAAATCCATGCAGTTTCTCCATGCTGTGCATCTGAATGAGAATGGGGAACAGAACAATAGTCATTGAAACATGCCAAATTAATTCTACTTCGGAATTTTGTCTCCGCAAGCAAGAAACTAGCTGGGAGATGTTTACAAATCTTATTTCCTTGATTTGTGTTGGTTTTGTATATCCCACAGCAAACAGTAAAAGCAGCAGTGTCTAATAAAGGAGAACGACTAGTTTAATTTTCTTGCCCTGACAAAGAAGAGTTCAATAGGTGAAATATTGAACAATACATTACAAGATACAAATTTTTAGATTTTTCAGGATTAAGGGCTATAAAGTGTTGGAACACTAGTAAACTATTTAGAAGTCTGTTTAGATTACTCATCTTTATGTACTGAAATTTAAACAAACTGTAACAGTGAATATTAGTATCCCTCACTCTCTTCCTCAGTCATGTAAAATCCACACACAGTCCTGACTTAGAGGCAAGATATATGCTTTGGGTATCCTTCAGCCCATAAGGAACCACAGGATACGTGCACAGTTTCCTTGCTGGCAATAATTTTTAGAAGAACTGTATGATAGGCATGTATGCATAACAATTATAGAGTGACTAGTGTATCACTCCTTCTTGATGTCTGCCACTCACTGGGACAGTAAGAGAAGTGAGAATTTTTTCCTGAAAACAACTGTGATTTTCACTTCAGGGCAAAGAGAGACAGACTTGGTCTGACAAATTGTGACTGTTTCTATGTAGGGAGTTTAGCCTTTCCCAGAACACCAAAGCGGGCCCAAATCACCTTATATTAGCAAGTAAAAGTGTACCTTAAAACTTGAGATCCAGATTTAGAGCTCCTGCTCACTAAGAATACTATGCTGGCATACAGAGGTACCATACTGGTACTCCAAACTGCACACAACTTGTTCTGAGCTGGAGTGTCTTACAGTTATGCTGATTTAACAGGAAAAGCCTAGAAACCAAACTTATGCACATAATCAACTTCTTCCACTTCTCCCTCTTCATTTCAGTAAACTTAATACACAAACCGAGTTTAATCAACAAAATTTGCAAGGATCTGCAGATTTCTTCCCTACTTTAGTATCTCTACTTTTGCTACCTTCTAAAGAGTTTACCCCAAAACCACAGTTCTTTCCTTCTAAAAAGTCTGTCCCCATAGACAGTCTTGTAAGGTTTCAGAAGACGTAACAGCAATTCATCATCAGGCTCACTACTCTTGAATATAAATCTCCTGGAGGAAGCCAGGAAGCTTATTTTCCAAAGCACCTACTGGCATCATACCATGAACAGCCCTAGAGATCACAAAATCTAATATATACAACAGAGGAGGGAAATAGACATTTTTGTACAAGTCTAGTTTATTTTTAAAGAGTCAACAGAAGGCATGACTTGAAGTGGTTAAAAAAAACCAGTGAAATATAAACTTTTTCCCCTGCTGCTGAGCAAAGGTAGTATAGGTTGCTGGAGCTTAGTATAGACTCTTTATATGTTAAAAATGTTCATAGCTGCCATGGATGAACTATTTTACGGTACAAGCCCGAGTCTAGCATGCCTGAAAACACTGTGAGACTGTGAGCTATACAGTACATCCATGTATAGATCGCTTTATTCGTCCTCGGAGTTTACTGCCCCCACCCACCCCAGCTCTCTTTCAGGTTCATGACTCAGAATGCTAATTGCCTAGTTTTTGTTTAGGGCTGGCTGACTGGCTGTCAAGTCAATTCTTTTGCCTATTTGACAAATGAGCTCTTTTGCCTCCCTGCAAAGGCTGTAAGGAAGGTCACGAGACTGTATATTGTGCTTTTCTTCTTTACAAGAAAGTTTAAAGGGGAGAATTCAAGACAACTTAGCAAAAAAAGAGAAACTAGCCACCAAGTTCACAAATCTACCATAAACTGGTTTTAGCCAGCAGCAAATGTGACTTCTGAAAAGTGTGGATTTCTTTTTGTCCTGTAGTTTTAATGTGGCCTGGAATGCTATCTTTTTACTTTAAAAAGATTCTGTGAAGTAGCAAAAGTTTATACAAGTTGATGGTCAGGCTGTAAAACCACACAGCTGGATATAAAGTCACACGATTCAAAACAGAAGTAAATCAAAATCCTTGACAGCATCAAATTAAGTAGGAGTCCTTCTGAAGACCCACTCCTGCAAAAAACCCTTACAAATTTATGTTTATACATTATACGATAACAGCATCAAGTTCAACTTTGATAAAGACTTAGTTCATTGGGCAGCAGCAAGTCTCTGCAGAATGGCTGACATCATCTGGTCATCTAGATCTGGCTGCCTTGGACCATGTCCTGACTCCTTTTGAAAAATCTCAAAAGAGGGAGACTCCAAATCATCTTCGGGCAAACTGTGCCAGGGCTCAGTCACTCTCACAGTAAAAACATATGTGTTCCCTGATGTTCAGAGAGAGCACCTGCTGTGTTTCAGTTTGTGCCCGCTGCCCCCGTCACTGGGCACCACTGAAAACAGCCTGGCTCCACCCTCTTTGCACTCTTGCTTCAGGTATTTACATACATTACGAGTCCCCTGAGTCTATTCTTCTCTGGGCTGAACAGTTCTATCTCTCTTAGTTTCTCCTTGTAGAAGAGATGCTCCAGTGCCTTAATCATCTAGGCAGTCCTTTGCTGGACTCTCCAGTATGTCCCTCTTGTACCGGGGAGCCCAGAACTGGCCCAGGTGTGGTCTCACCAGCGCTGAGTAACACTCTAGTACAGCCCAGGACACCACTGGCCTTCTTTGTCACAAAGACACACCACTGGCTCAAGTTCAACTTTGTGAACACCAGGACTCCTGTGTCCTTCTCTGACAAGCTGCTTTGTTGTCTTACAACAGCCCACAGAGCCTAAGGGATATCCAGTCCAGCCTTAGGCAAGAATCAGTCTAACTAGAGAAGTGCTTTTCAGTTAAGATACAGATCTCTCAAACCTTGGGCGTCACCTACTTGGTTTTCATCTCCAAATCCTCATCTGCAGTAAGAACAACTCTGCCTGGGATCTAACACATCTGCCCCCCACTAAGTTACATAGGGTCTATGTATCTGGAACCTGATTCCTGCTGACTGCAGCTTTTGGCCATTGCCTGTCCTCTGGAGAGCTGAGTGAAATAAAGACCTCAAATTAGTTTGACACAAGTCCATTTTTCCATAGCTCTTGCTACAAAACTGTAGCAAGAACTCAAATCTGTCTATGCTCAGGAGCTGTGTGGTTCAGCTACACCTACATGGCATTTTGTTTGTTACAACCGTGAACTGGCAGAGTCCACACTAAGCACTGCAAGACACAACAGCTAAAAAAGCCGGGAAAAGATGCTCATTTTCAAGGAAAAACCTGTGCTTTATACCAATAAAGAGTATTTTATTTATTAATTTCTAAAGGAAAACCTACTACATATGGAGCCTGAGTTAACACATATTAAACTGCTGTAGGTGGTTTTATTTGCTTGTCTTAAAAACAACGTGGCATTTTCTTCCACTTTCAGAATCTGATTAAAAATGGTTTAAGATGACTTGGTAACAGATGTCCAAACCTCAAGTAAAAACATGACCTATGACTTCTAGTTATTAGCAACTATGAATTGAATACATTTTTCCTAGGAAAGGGTGCATGCATTCCCATATAGAAAATATGTAAACCCTAAAAAAAACACTACTCTGCCAGAACACCTTCTAACTGTAGGACTGGCATACTTTAGACTTCAAACACTAGACTACAGCTGATTTTCCTATGGCTGCTCATTCATTCTGAAGAGGAATCACTTCTATTACCTACTGCAATGAAACAAAAATGTCTAAATCTCTTCCAGAAAACCACTCCAAAATAATGCTGTTCTCTTTGGCTTAGACACAGGTACAAAGCTCTGAGATTATGCTCAGAGTATTAAAAAAGACATGTTTTTACACCCTTGCTGAATGAAAATAGACATAGTTATTGAACCTACCCAACATCAGTATTATATGGTATATAAATATATATAAGTGTATATAGTGTGAGTTAATTAATATCCCATTAGTATTCGTATTACTTACATTCAAGGCATACGCAGAGAGCAATTAGAATCTAAGTTAACAACTCACTTCTGAACCAGAAAAATTTGTTGTGAATTTTTAAGTGGCAAAACTTCAGAGCTCCCAATGTGTTATTTGTTCTGCTGCAAGTGCCAGTTATAATGCATTAAGTGAACATTAATTCATAACTTACTCAGTGTTTTCCATTAAATGAAGAAAAAACTACTATGTAACTGAACTTCATAGCACCATTGTTATCGGCCAGGTTTTGTTATTTTCAATTTTTTAAACAAAGAAGAAAAGGAAACTCTGGCTTTAATTTTAGCTGATGTCTTTTAGCGAGCCAACTCTTCATCCAGTAACCCCAGATATACTGACTTGTTTTGTATAGCATGTCTTGATATTTCATCTTCTTCTCAACTTCAGCGGCAAGTAAACTAAAAATTGGGCTCTGGTTCACAAATGTTTTCTCTTTCCCTGCCTGCTCCCCACACACATACACACTTCCCATTTTGAAGATGATTTTACAGTCTTGCAACAGAGAGTGTTCCCTAAAGGTTTGTCTTGATTTTCAGGGCTCATTTTGTTTCTCTTTTTTTTGTTTTTGTTGTTTTAATAGGAACAGCAAGTAACATGCTATGTTAGGGCAAAGCCAAGCAGGCCTATTTTCAGGAAGCTGGTTTATAAGACATGTAGGCTCCCTCTCCATTTCCTGGGGACACACAGAGTGGAAACACACTGCCAATACTGCCTCAGTAAAGGGTTCTGGTATCTGAGCTGCAGTTTGAGTGTGTAAGGCCTGAAATGGTTATTTTATGTGCGAGTGTCGGACATGATGTCTTGCCAAGGTATTCTTGGGAAAAATGCCAATGATGTTCCTCTAGGTGACCCAAGCCAAGGTTTTATTTGACAGAGCGGCTTGATTTTGTTTCAGTAGAAAATGTGTGTGGACCCAAAATACACAGCATATTACTATTTTAACATTTCATCAGAAAAAGAGAGATTAAGAAGAAAAACAAAATTTGGTGCTATATTCAGCTTACCTTCTCATTCCATGCCCACAATCCAATCCCAAGAAATGCTATGCCAAGGAACTAAAGGAAAAGGAAAAAAAATATCAGAGCAGGAACTAGAAATTTATGGTGGGTTTTGTACAGGGTTTTGGGGGGGTTTCTTTGTTTATTTTTTTTTAACATACACACTGATTCATCTTCTCTGTTGGAGAATCAATTTTATCAGGACAGAGAGACACTTATAATACGTATCTCGTTGTTTATTTCACAACTCAACCATTGTAACTTGAAGAATTTAAAAATTGCACAACTCAGGGATGTTCCACATAGGAATAGTAAGTGCAGTAAGTGTCATTTTACCAGCATTGAGCAAGTTAAGTTCTTTTTGAGTTTGCCAGATTCAAAGCAGACTCCACCATCAAGCAACACATTATTTTACTATTGTATTACCACCACCTGCACAAAGCATCTGTCCTCACAATGCTCTCCCAGTGAGAGAAAGTGACTAAAAGAAAGTCCTAGACACACATGTATTATCAATTTTAGCAATGTTGTCCACAGAAAATAACCTATGACGGGGGAGGGAATAATAAAAACAATACTGGTTTGAAAGACTAAGAACTTTTTAAAGCCCTGAAATCAACACTTTACAACTTTTCTGATACTGAGTGTTTCTGTATTTAATAAAGGAAATTAACATTCCCTTTCTCCTCCAAGGGACTCAAAAGCTCCAAACTCAAAAGTTCCCTTTCCTCCACTAAGGAAAAGGGAACAGTGTCCCGGATTTTGTTACATCCCTGTATTTCTCCATTCCACTGAATAATTTAGAGGGCATCACCTCCCTCCAAATCTACAGGGTTTCCATACAAAATCTACACTAAAGATCAGTGAGACAAGCAAAGCAGGCAGAACAAGCATTCCATCTCCCAACATCATTACTGCATATTTGGCATGATACAGTAGCTATCATGTAAAATGTTTAAAAAACACACAGCAAATGTATGAGCACATCTCCAAATGTCCATCTGTCCAACTTGCATATCTGGTTTTTAAAACCTAAGCGCTAACTAAAAAGAAAACTATATTCACATTAGTATTAGAGCACATAATGGATTGTTGCTCAGACATAAAACTCTGGTCTTCTTTGTGGTTTCTCCACGCTGCATTGGCGTGAACTTACTCTGGCACACAAGTACTTTTTCTCTTAAGATCTGTGTAAACAGTTAAGTATCCTAATGATTTTTCCTTTGCAGAACAGGACAAAAGTGGGTTTCTGTTGAAAAGTGGGAGGAGGCAGGAACATAAACTTTAAAAGCTTTCCCAGAAGTGATTTCAATGTTTTCAAAGAAAGATTCCTTCTTCCTTACATGCACTTTTTTTTTTTTGAAGGGGCACTTTCAGCTTTGTACCACAACAATATATGTAAAGCATAACCCAATATCAAGCAGAATATGCTCACTGCAATGCCCTGGAGTTCCCTAACGCCCATTTCATTTCTGTGACTTTCTCCTCCAAGTGTGCTTTTCCAGCTACCCAAAGGACCATGCATACTGGGAATGAGACTTTTTTTTTGACTTGAAGAGTCATGACTGTAAATTTAAACAATATTACAAGTTAGCATTCTTCAAAGGAAACCGTTGCAGGTTTGGCCACATTTTAACACAAGATAAATGGAAATTTTTCCTAGATGGAAAAACATAACTGTTGGTCAAGAAAGTCTTACTTCAACAGCCTTAATTTTCATAAAGTATGAAAGGTGGATTTGAGAAAGTCGGTACAGCCTCTTGTGATACACTACCTGAGCCAAAAAAGGTCATCTTACCTGTATCATGACTGCTTTTTTTATTATGGTTATAAAGCTTGCCAGAAAAGCGTGTGTAATCCTCCTGACTGCAGTGATTATTTGAAATTTGAGATAAAGCTGTTCAAGTTTCCAAATCTCTCAGACAAAGATCTTTTTTGCAGCAACAGTCTCCTTTCCTTCTCTCTTACACAGCCAAAGGCACAATAGTTGAAGGAACAGGAGTTAAGGGGGGGGGGGAAATAGCTATAGTATTATAAAAATCCATAAGTTGCATTTGGAAGTGGCAAATTGTTATTGATAAGAGGTATAAAAAATTATGTTTTGCAAAAAACTTAATATGGCTTTGTACAGAACAAGTGTGGAAAACCAGAATGAATGAATTTTATCAGTGCATACGAGTGTAACTTTAAAGCCATACACATCAGCTGCAAGTCTGGCTCAGATCCACTCGCTTTACATACTTAATCTAGTCAAGTGTCCTGATCCTTCACCAGAAGTTGAGACTTAAGGATAAGATTACCTCATGGGTTGTAAAAGGTGCCTTAGACTACAGGGTCTCAAGCCAGGCCTCCATTTACAGACTGGGTAATCAGACTGTACTATACTAAATTGAAGCACCTAAAAAACTGAGATGTCAAGCTTCTGTCAAGAAAAAAAAAAAATCTCAAAGTTTTCAAGAGGCTCAAAAAATTGCATGCTGCTCAGTCCTCTCCATACCCTAAACCAGAAATGCTCTTTTGAGCAGATAAGAAACAGGAACAATGAACAAGATCCATTAGGTGAAAAAGGTTCAGAATGAAATCATGAACTCTCATATGATACTACGGAAACCAAAAGCTTAATGGCGTTCAGAAAAAAGAGATCAGATAAATTAATGGAGGATCCATAGCTATTGAAATGTGATTCTGATGCAGCTCCTGGCTCAAAGTTTTTATGCTGTTGCTCATTGGGAGATTACAATCAGGGAAAGATCTCTGTGTGCATGCTTTTTGTTTAAATGTCTCTCGCCTTGGAGAAACTCCACTTGCATTACTTGAGATAAAATATAGAGGTAGACAGACCACTGACCTAAGCCCTTACAATCACACCCTAAAAAGGTCCACCTTCACAGAAACACAGCCTGCTATGGCAACAAAGCACATAGGAAGGCTATCAGTAATCCCCACCGGAAGAAGACAGCTGTTCATGAGAAGACTTACACCTCTCACCAGGATTAACTCTGGATTTTCTTGACAATTATGAAATAAACTCCTGCATAGCCTAAAAATATCTGGAAGTGCTTAGCAAAAATCCCTCTATTTGCTCTTAGAACCAGAAGTAAAACTGGATGCATATCCTGATTATCTTGCAGCCCTTCTGCAGATGTCTCAAAGACAGTCTTGTTCTGCTTGCTTGTAACCATAAAGAAAATCTCTTCGCATCTGAAGCATATGGGAAGATGGTGAGATGGCACACACATAACCTCAGTTAAGTCTGGAAAATTTAATTTATATCCACTAAATTATTCCAATGAGCAATAAAAAGGTGGAAGTTTGCCTCATTATCTACAAAACACTTAACAGAGAAAAAGTCTCAATTCTCCACAGACATCAAGTAAGACCATTTGGCCTAACTATAAATGGTCACTGGATCTGGTGCGGAGCTTGTAAAATCGTGATACTTTTCCTTTCTATAAAATAATTTGCAGGAGAATATTAAAACATTCCTCTGGAATATTAGCCTTACAAAAAAACAGGCATAGTAGTACTTTCTCAGCCATAGGTTTTCTATTCATAAACATAAACCAAATGTGTTCCAATTTCTTCTTCTATAAAGCCTATATGTATTTAAAAATAGAACATGTAGCAGTACTTTTACTGTTACCCTGCTTGTAAAACTCACATGCGGTTTTCAGAACTGAATTGATCAATAAGTGTTTCAAGCTGCACATACCTTACTCTCGGTCTTGCCTGGGTGGAGGAAAATGATTCTTTGTTGCTAGGGATGCAGCACCATACAGCACAGCAGTGCATTTAAAGGCTACTGGGGCAAATACTAACAGAAACACTAGAAAAACTTTGAGAGGAGCTTAATTGTAGAGGGATCAGACATGACTTCACATACTGAATTTTTCATCTCAGCTGACATTCTTAAATAACTTGGCACCAGTTTTCAACCAAAAGGATGACAGCAGCAGGCCAAGCAGTAAAAGGCTGGTTAATGTGCCACGTGTATAAACCAGTGTATGTACAAGTGTGGTTACATTAAAGACTTGTGAGAGACAGAACCCTAAGCTCAGCCACCTAATTTCACCTTCCCCATAACAACACAAACACGCTATCAGAAGCCTGCCAAAATTGTCAGAGTTCAGAACTAGAGCTTACTTGCAAGAGTTTTTTTGGTGTTTAGCCTCATATTTTGGCAGCGTGAAAACCTTCCACCTGCCCTTCCCTGAAGGTGACTGTTAGCAAGGACTGTTAGCAAGAGATCTATAAGGATTCCTATGGGCACTTCGGTGTTTCTTCCATGGCAATATGCTGTAGGTTATTCACAGAGCAAGACTTCCTTCTGTGTGAGTTAAGTCAGCACAGCACAGAAATACAAGGTACAGTATTTTACTGACAAGCACAGCGGTGATCAGGACAACATGAAGTGTAGTATTTCACATCCTGAAATACAATCAAGAAAACACAGGACTTCTGAGCTTTGTATATATATAAAGCAGTGCTGACAAGCTCCTGACTGACTCCAAAACCCCAGATGAACAATTTTTCCCTAAGCACTTCCTCTGCAGCATTCTGTGCTCAGACTCACTCGGAGATATTTCAGCCAGAATACTCACTGCTTTCTTTAAAGTACTTTATGCCAAATCAGTCATTTTGCTTTTGAAGCCAGGGCAAAAAGGAGCTCTGTCTGCCAGAGCACAAAGGATTTTGTTGTTGGTTTTGTTGCTTGTTTGTTTTTAAGTAGCTCTGACAGAAAAAGCACCAAGCCAGAAATTAAAATAAGGTTTCATGCAGTTTTTTTCTCCCCTTCATGCCATTGATGTGTACTCTGCTTAAAATATGTCAGCTAGCGTTCCTGCAAAAAGATCTTCTCAACCCTACAGCTTTTGCCTGAACCAATATCACATGGAAGGAAGGTATCAGAAGTCTGCCCTTGTTTCTTTTTCCATACACCCCAGTTTCAAGAACTTTTCCATTCTCAACACAAATTGTTACAGCATCTCATTTTCATGTGGCTAAACAAACATGCTGACGAAAGGAGAGGCAAACTGCTCAAAACATACATATACATTTACATGTTATGCTAATGCTTACAAAGAATGCATTCTCCTAAAGCCTATTTCTTGTTTGCCTTGAGACACTACCAGCAGAAAAGCTCCATGTATGACAGTCAGTGAATGAAGATGCTGTGTAGGTGACTAATTACCATTTTAGTTCACGGTGACATTCAGATATAGACTACAAGATGTCAAATATATTTCCATTTTATGTGCAGCCTCTAAAAAAACATTAAACTATATTTCACAGATAACTGTCTCAGTAACACCTTTTCCCTCCTGATACAAAACACACATATGGAAGAAAAAAAAGAGAGATCCCAGTTTCCACACATCTTGCTCAGCTAAATCAGAGACTTGACTGGTTTTATAGAATTATCCAAAGTAGAAAAGCAGACACGAGAACACAATGAGAAAAGCTGTCTGCTCCATCTTGCAGGACTCTTAGCATGATGCTCTCTAATGAAAAATTAAGCACATTTGACCCAAATTTTCAAAGCAAGATACTATGGCTGTTAACGTATGTTTCATTTTCACCAGTTTTCTGTTTTGACAAGTAACCAAGATAGATACACTCCGTCCTAATGCATAGTCAATTGCCATTGTTTTCTTACTGCCTTCTCCAGTTCTTTAATTGCAAAAGCAAGGCATCTGCTTTCTGTTACTGTTGTTCTCTGTATTTATTTTATTGCTTTCTGGTGGTGCAATTGTAAGCACTGCCAATTGGCTTGGAGTAAGAGTCCCTAAAGACTGAAGTCCCTCTCCTCTTGTCCATAGAAATTGATATATAAGAAAACAGAAAAAGGAGGATGAATTGGACCCTATTTCCCCTGCTTCAACTTTCAAACAACTCCTCTCAAGCCTAGATAAAATAAATTTAACTCTTTTCAAATGCACACAGACTCTTCAAACTCAGGTCCTGATGTCTAAAGAAAATACTTCATTTGGAGCAGATTTATTTTAAAGCACATAAAATTTATTCATGACAGTCACTTGTTAAATTCTTCTATTAAAGCTTTTGAGAGTTTAATATTTTTGTTTCTATGGGATATTGCTCATTTCTTAAAACCAGTACCTTTTTTCCCCATACAAAAATCAAAGACCATTAAGGTCTTTGGTAGACCACCACTACCACACAAACATTTAAAAAGCCTACAGAGTTGAAGTAACAAGACATCTCCATTAACTGTCACTTTGGTACACACATCTGGCACAGCTCCTATCCCTTCTCTTCTACGCTTCTTTACACTCTCAATTCGTCTTCGTTTCACAGTACTCTTTTTCTCTGCTCTTCCTGAGCCCAAAAGACTTTGTGGAAAGACTGAGAAATTCTGCTGCACACACCTCTTCAAGGATCTCTTCCCCACATTCAGTTCTAAACTACATTAAGTGCTCCATGTCCCTCTACTTTTCCTGTCCAGTCTTGTTCTCCTCATCAATACCGTTCCATCCCTGGATCAGTCCTCCACTGCAGCTTCTGTGCCCAAAGTCAGTTTCTATTTTTAAAACAGCCCAAAATTATGTAAGTGGTGGTGTAGCAGTGTATGAAAACAGAATGGGTTTAAAACACAAATACAAGCAGCAGAAAAGTATAAAATAAGATAATCGGGGGAAAAAACTAAACCTGAATTCCACATCCTCTAGCAGTACACTCATTACTTCTTTTCGGCAATTTCACAGTGCAAGGACATAAGTCTTCTCATTCTGGCCTGTAAGCTAAGAAAAAGTTTAAAGGCAAAGAAAGCATGTTCTGTTTCAAGCTAAGGTGAAGGAAAAGGTCTGGAAGCAGTATTGTAAATGGGTCATTTTCCAGGTCTGTTGTGCTGCCCAGGACTAGCAGTTTCCAGCCCCAGAGGACAGCAAGACCTCCTCCAGCTGTCCTCTTCCTGCCACTGGGCCAATCTCATTCATCCCAAACCACCCTTCCTGAGCTGCAGACTATTTAGGTGCAGCCCCACTATGATTCTTCTTCATGTTCTTTTCCTGAAGCTGCTGTTCCACTAGAAGCAGTTTAAAAAAAAACACAAACAAAAAACCCAACCAGAACAAAACATGGTATACATTAAAGTCTCACTAGGAAACTGATACACAAATATTCACTTATTTCAGCTACAAGCAGTAAAGTTGTAACGCCTAATTCAAGCATTTGATACAGCAAACTGAAACAATCTGAGCTAGTCTTTTTCCTTAGTAACAAATTGGCAATTGAGTTGCGTACACAATTGATTGAAGTGGCGACTACCTCAGAGTGCAGAGTCAGGAAACACAAACAGGTAGGTTTGTCAACACAGCACGATATTCTGAATGTTCAGCATTTCCTTTTGAGAAAGCAGTCTCAGCTTCTAGCTGTGCTCACAGCTGAGACAGGGACGAGAGAGAGTCCCAAGATCTTCTATCCCAGCTACAGAAGCTACCGCATCCCAGGCTGTTTCAATGGACTATACTCAGAGATTCATTTCCTTCACTTTCCAGAGAAGCAAGTGCATATGGAGGATGAGGGAAGTATGAGAACACTGAACAAGTCTGAACAGAGAGGCAAGTGAACCCCACCAGCTTTACAGACAAATCTGGGCCAAACAATGTAAGCTGGTTCTCCTACTTAAAACAAAAGAAAACAAACAACAACAACAACAACAACGAAACAAAAAAAAACAACAAAAAAACCCCAAACAAACAAACAAAAAAACAACCAAAAAAACCCCGAAACAAACAAAAACACACACACACACAAAACCAAAACAAAAAAAACAACCAGTGTGTAAAAGAGTGAGCATCAAGCAAATGGTGAACACACCCTCAATCTGCACATAGAACTTTTCCTAGCAAATTCCTTAATAGCTTATTGCCTCTTCCCTTCACCGAATGCTCACTCCTGGTTCTTTTTTAGGGTCCCCCACAGTAATATGTTTAAAACCATTTACAAAGAAATCGGTATCACATATATGAAGAAATCATAGCTTGAAAAGGTATGAAGTGCACTGCAATTTAACAACATGCCAGAAGCCAAGTTCAAGTATCCTAAGTTCCGACCCTGATATGATGTAACTGTATAGCCTATCACACCTCTCCCCTGAACAAATCTGTCTCAGAACTATACACTCTACAATGGTAAACACACACATATATGGCATATGTTAATATACAAACTAAATCAATTTCCAATAGTCATAGCACCCAGTGCTGGAGGATGCAGGATAGAAGCAGACACCAGAAGGTCTGTGGTAGGTTTATTAAGAGTTATTTGACAGCCTAGTAACTCTTCACTATACAAAGATGCAGCCAAGAGTGTACAGAAACCAGCACTATTTTGTCAACACAAACAAAAGCACAACCTCAAAAGTCAGACCAGCTGTGTGTATACCTATGCATACCTTGGGTTTTGAGAGAAATGTGGGGAAAACAAATAAAGCTCAATGCCAATTAGACACATATAAAAAATTATTTTCCAATACCCACACACAGTTACTACTGGCAATCCAGACATACAAAGCCAAATTACAAGACAGTTGTTCTGTAAATATTGGCCAAAATTCTTTATCGCTCATATTATTTGCAGGGGGCAAAGTAAGCAAAAGTGATTTCAGTTGCTTTTCAAACAAAGTGACATGGAACAAACAAGAGGCAACAAATGGCCACAATGCCACTTACCTGAAGGCTTTATTTCTAGGTAAAAGTTCCACAGTTTGGCAGTGGAAAAAAAAAAAGTTATAAACAGCTGCTTGTCTAAATGAAACAGACTGCTGTCCCTTTTATCTAGTTTCCAGGTAGTATCAAAAGCACCTCTGTTATTTGTCATTCTCAAAAGAGGCATCAGGGGTTTGACTATGTAGACAAAACATGTAGACAAAATCCTCTCCACTTCTCTACAGGTGCCTCTTGAGATCACATATGGCAGCCTGGGGTGGTTTTGCTGCTGACACCTTTGCTGAATTTGTGCTGAAGATATCTACAACGCTATCACTGCAATTTAATTTGAGGGTATTAAACTTGCTTTAAGGATAAATGCATTGAATAAACAGAACCATACTGGAAGATTTCCAGTTCACTACAACAGAGCCTACTCTTATATAATTTCAGTTTAAACAACAGTATCACCTATATCATATAAAATGCTCATTTGTAAGTGCAAACTTTTATTCCCAATTTTTTGCCACTTTGAACTACATTATTGCCATAAACTATAGTTCCTGATGAATCCACTACCTTTGTCTACTGTTTGCACAAACCTTCGCTGCTTTGTACAAACACCAATAGCTCATCCCTCTGTCGACACCTAGTAGAAAAGCAAGGATTAGAAAATGTCTCTGAAGGATGTGGAAATGTAGTTGTAGTACATATGGAGGCTTCCTAAGAGAAAAGTTATGAAAAGCACATGATGCTGTACCATTAAGACCCTTGTGTTGCATAGCTGTGCTCTTGCGGTCAGTCAGTCTTTGCCCACCACTCTTTCTGGATGAAGGTGATGTTCTGGTACTGCAAAGATAACTTGCAGCAGAGAGTGTACGTGCCAACCAGATAATCTAATTTTCTCCCTTATCTGTAAAAGCAGAGCAGCTGTTTTTAAGATCCCACCTTACATACTTGTAGATAGTCATTACCAAGTAGGACAGTACCTCAAGACCATTTTTAAGAAAGCCTTGGAAACACTAGTATGATCTTCAAAGTAAAGTCTTCATGTCACACCTCAGTATCCAAACAGGGATTAAAAAGAAAACAAAAATCACACGAAATAACACCTCAAGAACAAATGCCACCAAAAAACCCCCCAACAATCGTGCACAGAGAACTGGATTTGGTTTGACTTTATGCATTCACCCGTCACTTTAACTTGGTCCAAGAACTGCAACTCCTCATTTGCAGGAAAAGTATTTTTTTTCTTTCTGCTCAGCCCCAGAAGGGTTTCAAGGTACAAGGTATATGAGCAGTACAAAGCAGCCATTTAATCATAAAAATATGAATACTGGATAAGTTTCCACGCCCAGCTGGACATTGTTATAGAAGAGAATAAAAGAAAGCATTTATTTTTTACTATTGATTGCCAGCAGTAAAACTCATTTAAACAACTTTAGCTGTTTCCCCATGGAAACCCTGCATAGAATCTCAAAAGGGACATCTGCAATCCACAGACTCCCAACTCCAGCCTTACAGGCAAATCTACTACAATTGGCTTGATCAACTGCAAGATAATACAACTGTCTAGAACTCTGCCTTTAAGAGTTCCACGGGATCTCGTTGGAATTGTGATGCTTTGTACACATTACACAATACTAATGTGTTAGGGCACGCAGACCTCTGTCAGACTGAGAGCCTCAGAGAGGCTCACAACTACCCCTGACAGCAGATTTCTCAGCATAAATATTAAAGTCAAGGATAGGAAGAGATCAAGAAATGTGTGTTTTAACAAATGTGTCACAGAAACAAAAGGGCAAAAGCACAAAACAGGACATTTTCTCAACTTTGCTTAAAAGGCTTCATCTTCTAAAGGAGTATAACTCCATACTACAGATAACAGATAATTATACATTATACAGCAAAGAAGGTGTATCTCCGCTGCTAACCAGAGACAGTTAATTCCTGCTAAAAATACCAATGTCAAGAAGGTATCCTAGTAGAGCAAGGGTAAAAACTTGAACATAAGTATAAAGGAGAACATGCACAGCATCAAACTGCTAAATCAATTTTGACACCTCCCTGCCTGTGCTGCAATTTGAATCCATGCTAGAAGAGAAAATAAACATTTTGCAGCACAAAAGTGCAAGCATAACAACTTATTTGAAGGTTTTCCCTCATCTGAAAAACACTGCTGAAGTCTTACCCAAAGACAATAGTGTCGGTTTCACTTTCCAGCCACTAATCATGACAAACACAGAGACAACAGGAGAAGAGACAACTTGAAAGGCAACGGCATGCTTTCCCAGAGGAAGGTTTGGAAAGGAAAGCACTCTTAACATAGCTTGTCCAGTTTTCAGTCCTGCTTTTGTTTAAGAACAAGTGTAATTGGAAGTCAAATTTTTGAGAAGTAAATGCAAACTAACCAAAAAAATTTAATTGAGCAAGGAAAAGGAATATCAAACATATTTTTACTGTGTTTCAATAATTTCATCTACTGACCTCTTTGAAACAACTGAAACTATTTGTTATCTTGACCAACACGCCCAGGGAAATCCAGATTGCTCTTCTTACCTTCTCTTCCATTTCCAGCCTAGGAGATTTCCCCATTAACCTGTGCTGTAGTACATCCACTATAACCATATTCATATACTTTTAGGTATTTCTTTATTTAAGCTGAAACATCAGGAGACAGAAAGAGACCTTTAACTTTGATCCTCCCATGCTGCACAAAAACTGCAATTAACCCCACACTGAGCTACCCAGAGACAGAGTAAGAGGTCAGCAGAACACAGCTGTATAGGCCATCAACATGACTGTGGAGCCATCAGCAAGAATCCTTCCCTTAGTACCTCATGTCCTTTTCTTAACTTAGTGAAGAAATGTGACCACAAACAAACTGGAACAGTAGGAGGGCTGAACATATGGGACACACAGATGGAATGAAATTTAACCATCCAAACACAGTATCATATACTTAAGGACTAAGAAAATACCTGCTATAAGCTGAAAATTTATTCATTGGGAACACAACAGAAGACAGCTTTGAAATTGCATGCATCAATCTGTGAGCTAGTAAGTTGATGGAATATAGAAAGGCAAAATAAATTTCATGACATTTAAGAAAACATTCTCAGAAAGAAACTAATTGCTTTCTAAGTTTCCCTCAATTCTATTATCTCTGCAAAGGTCTAGTACAGCACCACTAGTACAGCTGTAGCCTGCTAAATGATTGTGGGCTCTTCTTTTAAATGTCACCGCCACTGGCAGTGCCCAACTCTAAGAGTTAAAGCATATGAATTACAACTCCTGTATGAGACCCCACTGCACCCCATCAACACTCAGCAATGAAATTGAGTTCTCAGGATTTTTGTACATGGACCATCACACTTCATAAGTAGTTGGGCATGTCAGCATAAAACTGCACATTCATTAACCACACTTCAACCTCAACGATGCTAGGGAGACAAGGCATCCCAGCAAGGGTACATTGAAGTACAAACACACGAACAGAAACATACAAGATTACACCCCCTAAAACTTTGGGGGGGGCAGGTGTTTTTATTAGGGAACATGTCTTCAGCAGATCCTTGTGTGACTGCTAGACTCTGGTCTCCATGGTAGATCATCTAGCTTGTGTCATACAAAAAGCAGGTAAACGGGTTTTCTAGGATCAGCCCCCTAATTGCTTTACTCCAAAGTCATTCCCATTTTCATTTGAACCTTCATTCAACAGTCCATGGTCAGCTCTTCCCATCTGCCCTGAAAGCATAACATGCTGTTTGCAGCACGGGGTGGGGTTCCTCAGTGCATGCCATTTAGATGTGTCTGCATAAAAATCACCAATTAATTCCATGACATTTGTTCAGCACTGACCCCTATTCAGACAGAAGGCATGAAAGGAGCCCAGTGTAATGTGACTGCGTTCCCGGCACTGCCACGCTATTCTGGCTGCACTCACATGACCTCGCCTTGGTTTCTGTCACTGCCAAATGGGCAGAGAACAAACAAGAGCAGGGTGGCGTGTCAGATTCTCTCTCTCTCCCTCGATGCACCAAATCAAACAATTATACTCTACAGCAGTCCCCCTCAGGGCACTAAAAAGAGAGAGCAAGGGGAACTGTGTGTATGAAGACAAGAGACACCACCAATAGCTTTTTGTCTCTCCTTCACTTAATACAGTAATTAGCACTACCAGATCTTGCCTTGGGTGGAGCAGAAGGAAAAACCATGTATGCTCCAAATTAAGGAACAGAGTTGTTGTCCTGCCCTGCCATTACAGTAAAGACATATGATTTTTATATAACAGTGCAGGACAACAAATCTATCTCATAGATTTCTACATTGTCAGTGTGGTCTATCACTGACTTGTTCAGTGCTCCTACTCTTGCCTCTCCTACACAATTCCTACAAGACACGGATGTCTGAGGCTGTGCTACAAGAACTTACAAGCCCCATTTTGTAAAATGAGTTCCTGCACTCTCAACTAACATAATCACATATACATACAAAAAAGAGCTTCTGATCATCTATGGGGTCGTGTGGAGGCTGAAGCTGTGAAAGAAGCAGCAGAAGGAGAAAGCCCACATCCCACAACGTTCCAGTGACTAGGGGATTAGTTTTGGCTGCTGGCTGAGTTGACTGTCTGTCCCCATAAGACACTGCATCTATTTATCCAAAAGTATGAAACACAACCAAAAAAAATTTTTTTAATGTTTGAAAAAATTAGGCAAAATATGCACAACAATCAAGATATACAAACATACTTCATTGAGGCACAATTCCCTCTAATTTTCCTTTTGACTTTAACAGTAGCCAAGAACTATTAGAAGCTTTTGAAAATTCTCCCTGTAATTATTGCTAATGTCCACAGTACTTGACTTCAGAGAAACAATTTATTACCATACCTGTAGACAAAACTAAGTGGACAAAAGAAAAACATGAGAAACCAGCAAGCTTTCCTTAATTCAGTTACCATTAATTCACATCACAGAATCAGAAGACTACAAATAGTACCACTGCATTTGATGCCAACTGCTCCATCTCCTCTTTAAAAATAATTTTTATTTTAGAAAGACATGAGAATGCCCACCAGCCTTACCATATCTTCTGTTACTTAAAACTGCAAGCAGTCAGTTTTACAAATGAAACTGTTTTATATCTCCATCTGAGAATAACTACCTGCGTTTTTGTATTCTCTCAGTTTACTTTTTTAAATGGTTACCCCCTTGCAAAATTAAGGCATCTTACAGATCACAGATTCCCTGGAGAAAAAAAGATGCATCATGAATACAGATTCTCCTCTTTGCATCAGTTGAGGGATTTCCTCAGTTCTTGGCTCCCAGTAAATACAAAATAATTTCATCCAGTTTGAGTCATAAGATACTCATATATGCTTATTAAATACATCCATTTCTTTCTCAACAACCTCACTGATCAATGCAACACAGACAGACATCCTGGTGCTCTTCCTATTTCTGCCATATGAATCAGCAATAACTGTGGGAGCGAAACCAAAGACCCTAAGCTGCCCGATAGCGTGTCCTATGCACTGCAGTAAACCACAGAAGAGTCTTTTTTTGCTATATTTTTTCACTATATTTCCATGTAGCTTTTCCATAAGTCAGGACTGAAAACACTGGAGGTTTGCACAATGCCAGGGGAAGGTTACTCTGTGGGTCAATCTCACCTGACAGGAGCAATACAATTAAGAGCTCAGCTTAAGCTCTGACATACACTTTCTACTTAATTCACTCTTCCAAATCCCGTCACCAAGGGCTTTCTGAGTAATCCAGCCATTCCTTTTCTCCTGGTATATGCAGGAAAGGCAATAACACAGCTGATAAAATCACGAGGAATACATGTATGTATACACTGGCCATAAGCACACATTTAGAACTTTTTACAAAAGTTCTCCTCCCCAATACACAGTCTTCTAGGGTAATGAGAGATATTAGTGAATGCAAAACCAGAACTTTGATACATTTTTATAATAATATTTTTCATATTGATCAGAGTATTTTTCTAGCTTTAAAAGACAAAATATGATCAGACACTAATAAAAATAGTACCTGGATCTCAGGCTCTTCTTCCTTTCCCTTTTTTTTTCTCTCTTTATTCTTTAGAGTGTGTAGCTCTGAGTCCTTCCTAATAAGTGCACTGCAGCTAATCTTACAAATTGAGAATTTTATTCCTGTGTTCAGTGATGTTGAAAATTGCCTACTTGTAGAAGTCCCCTAGGAATTATACCAAAAATAACACTATTCTTGGCACATACAATGCACGGTATGGTAAGTTGCATGGTAAGCATCCAGGTAAGTTTTCTTTAGCAAGATAGCTCATTTCATAATGAAAGTTAACATATCACCCTGCCTTAACCTGCAAAATAAAATTTAAAAAAGAAAACAAATACCAAAACCAAAATCCAGTAACCTGAAAAATGCAATACCTGTCTATAAAAGCTGAGGAGGTAAGCTGTGCTCAATTATCTGCCCCAAGTGCTGCATGACATCTGCCAGTCCCAAAGCAGTATCCTGGATGCGCTTCATTTTCCAGATGGTGCACTTAAGTAGTCTGCATAAGCAATCAATGCAGCACAGTCCAACTCATGATTTAGAAATAACAAGTTCTTAGTTTTTTTTAAATGCATCCTTGTACCACAATTTTCACTTTAGATTTTTTACCCTGAATGTGTACCTTCAAATCTTCCGTGATTCACTGTTAAAAGAATAACAATCCAAAACACTGACATGTTATCAAGGGTGATACAGTTTAACCACTGGTCCCTCATCTATTCTTTTCATGCCTTCAAGAAAAGGCACTGAGTAATGCCTTCTAGCAAAACTATGTACATTTTTATCATTCAAAGTGTAGACAGACTGCTATTTTTAATAATTTTGAATAAGGCCACCACTAATGATTTTGCATAGGAAAAAAATTCCTTATGGAAGCAAAATTTCTTTCACTCCAACAGCTGTCGTCATTTGTATTTTTCTACTGAAAAAGAGTTGCCAAAAAATGTTTATACAGAAACAACCTCATGTCCCCGTTACCTCTCTATTTACACAAGAGCAAGAACTTTGCTATAGAAGCATGTGTATGAGCTCAAAGCCACCAAAGTTTTTACATGAGACAAATTATCCCTGATCTACTTTTCAGTGACTATTCTTTGAACAAGCTGCATGTCCCGCAGCACAGACAAACTAATTTCCATTGACCTTTCCTATCAATTGTTCAATTTCATTCCACAAAAGGAAGGCTGCAACTTGGACAATGAGAAGGATCAAGAAGCGTTAATTGAATTAACAAGGGGAATTCTTCACTGAACTATTACTCAGTGAATACTGAACATACATCAAATTACAAAAAATAGAGCACATTTCAGTGAAATTGTATAGTGTGTTTTTTTAATCCCATAGATTTTCCATAAAGAGGGATTAGGAGCAACAGACTGATGCCATTACAGTGGAGATAAATTTAAAAAAAAACCAAACCCCAAGTTATGGCAATCTAACTACATTTTAGAAGTCAGAAAAACACCTAACAAGTGTAGTATTTCTCTTGAACAGTCTAACATCTAATACTTACTATATATTTCATTATATTTCATTACTTTATTCTATCACTGAAATTAGTAACTCAAGCCTTCTGTCTTGGTTTAATGACAATATATTCAGGAGGGGAGACTGAAGAAGTCCTGTGCTGCTGGTGTGGGTTCCAGCATAGCAAACCACGTGTGTGTGGTGGCAGAGCTGGGGCTGACCCGGCACGGGGCTGGGGCTGGCGGGGCCAAGCGGGTTCAGACCCCTTGGCAGTGGCGCTTTGTGCGGGCGAGAGTGTGAAATGGTTCAAGATGAGACTGCGGTGACTCCGGAAAGGGAAACTCCTGGGCTGGCGGCGCCTCCCGGGCTACTGAAAAATAGTTCCAAAAGTGCTTCAAAAAGCAGCGCTATGGTGGTTCCCCAGTCTGAGCTCAGCCGAACAGCAGAGGAAGGCTGAGCACTCCGGCAAAAGACTCAGAGTCCGCCGTCCTCCAGCGGGCAAAACCCAGGTACCGAGAGAGCAGTTCCAGCCTGTGCCCGCTTTTGATCTCCTGTCTCCCGAGTTCCTTCTGATGCTCCACACCAGGGACCCACCTTTCCATCGGGTCTCAAGACCCCCAGGGACAGACTTTCCCCTGATCCAGCTTGGAGAGAGGTAGTCCTCCGAAATTACGTGGTGGTATGAAATATTCATCACTGAAAAATCCTTCCCATTTAACTAAAACTACAGCACCTTCTTACAGAGTTTCAGTTAAGGTTCTTGTAAAACTGGTATGAAAGACAAAACAACTATAAGACAAGAAGTACACTATCTAATTGATTTACACTTGGCTGAATGAACAACTAAAAATAAGCCTTTTTTGTATTCCCATGTTCCATTTAACATTTAGAATGCTTTACGCAATATTCAAAAGTATTAGCAATTTGTATTAATTTGTAATCCTTTTCATTATTAAAATTTTGTCTATCTACCAAATTCAGCTAACTAGGGTTAGGCCAATTAACTGTAAGCACATTTCCCTTCAAAATAAGAGTAGCACAGGCAGTAGCACTGGCAACAAGTCTAAACAATATGAGAAAAATAAAATGTCAGCTATTATTAATTTCTTCTGTAAATCCTAAGTAAGAGAATTTATTTACCGCAAAGGCTTATTGTCAGTTCTGTTGGTTTTATTAACTTTTTATTGTCAATTACAGACGCCAAGGACTAAGGCTGTAGCTTCTTCCTGAGAACTCTTGTTTTCAAACATTAGTTTTCATTTTCACTGTGGTATGAAACACGGAAAATGGCAACTGCATAAGGACAAGAGATTGCAGTGGAAATTCTGGGGGAGCTAAACTAACTGTGGCCATCTGTACTTGTATTCTGCACCAAAGCTACTACACTTCACACACAGTCCAGGAGCTCCTTTCAGTTCTGGTTTGCAGTTCACAACCTACTTTGGTCCCAGAGCACTGAGCTTGGGGCGGGGGAGACAACATGGCTGTTTTTAGAGAAGGGCTCTGAAATTTCTCTACTTTAGATGCTCTCACACCTTTAATTGGGAGAGGGCTGATAAGCAAAATGCATTTTGTCTTGATGTACAGAGAAGGATTCTGTTTTTTAAGACCATCTAAAACATTACAAAGCAACAGCTAATCAGTTTTACATGTTCGAAGACGCAGTTAAACTGCAACTTCTGCACAGTGCTTATACTCTACATAAAAAATGTGTATGAGTTTACTACCACTAAATAAACAAATCCCTAAAACTACACGCATACTGTTTAAATCCTTATTATGTCAAAGGAACTTGAAACAACTTTGACAAAAATATTACCAAAAAGAGGATTACAGCACAACATATGGAAACTGTTGCAGGTTTGACAAAATTGAACATTAGCAGCAGTGCAATGCTACAGTTGCTGATAAAAAGCCTTGAGCCTGAACTACAAGGCATTGCTTTCTTCACCTCTCACTGACCTTACAATAAAAACAACTGCAAAAATATATATAAACCTTTCTTCTTTTTTAGCAGCAGTAACCTGAATCAGGAACTTTTATTAGCAATTCCTAAGGTCATGAACTTTCATTTCCATATCAGACTGTTTGCCATGTAGTGTCAATAATCTGCTGATTAAAGGTCTCTCAAGTCCCACAGACACGACAGACCATGACAGCTTAATGACCCGCTTATTATAATCTGGTGTAAGATACTTCTACAAATTAACATTTTCTCATTCCAGATTAGTCTTCGGATTTATGAAGAAGTTTAGAAACAAACTGAGAGACCCAAAGCTATATATTAGACAATGAACTGAAAGAACAGATATGACAGCACCACCCACAGAGTCACTGAGAAGCTTGACCTTCAGTGCATGTTGCAAGTTGATTATCAGGAGTGCCTGGGAAGCGGCAGCTCACAGCGAGCGCTGGCTGACCCAGCAATGAGACAACAGCTACAGCACACGAGTTCTCACCATGGTTTTGCCACTGACCTGCAACAAGACCCCGCACAGGTCATGTCCCTCCTGTGCCTCAGTTTTCCCTATCATCTATTGTCTTGTCTAAATAGACTGAATTCTTCAGGACAAGGCCTCTCTCAAAGCTGACGGTTGAGTACAATACTATTCCTATTGTACAGGCAAAACACCCAGTAGTTTCTCAGGCTCAGGAAGGGTAAAGTGTTGATGAAACACTGGTTTTTATTGTTCAATTAAACAAGGCTGGATTTGGGGGTTTATGACAGATTATTGCTGGTTCGTTTCCACTCAAACATACTGAATATACAGGAAAGAACACAGCATGTGAAAAAGCATTTAGCAAAGGTTTCATTTTAGCAATGCTAAATTGAACACTCATTGGTTTCGGTCATACATTGTTACAGTGGGTTACAAATTTGACAGATTTTAAGAAGTCTAAAAGGAAAGGAAGGGAGAGAATAGAGAGATAAATGCAGGTGTAAAGGAGTAACACTACTGTTGTATGATAAAAGTATCTAGGAAAAACCCAGAGGAGACACAAGAGAAATGCAGAGGCCCATCTTTTCTAGTGGCCTGTCTTAAATGTCACTAGAAAACAAACCTAACAGCAGCCTTATCAACCATTCACACCTGACAAACTTTCATCAGTATCAGGACATTAATGGCTGTTTTGGTACCTTTTAGTCACAGCAGACAGCTATACTTTAAAGGATGCAATTACCTTGTCTGACAAAGCCAGACACTTCTTTTTTTTCCCCCCCCAATAAAAGTCTGAGTATCAAACGAGGGAGAAAAATAAAGCAAAGAACATAAAAAGCAGGATAGAGGGGATTCATGTGATTTGTGCTGTCCAGTTCATTTTCTCCTTGCCTGTCCTAATTAAAGTGCATTTGGGATCAACACAATTAAGTCTAGTAATGCCATTGAGAATCCTAAGAGAGCAAGGGTACTAAGCTTGTTTGCTACAAGCTGCATGTCCTTGTCCTTGCCAGAGTAATCTGAAGTGCTGACTAGATCGAAAACTGCTCCTTGTGATATTTTTTGCCACTCTCAGACATCACAAATATAATTCAGGGAACTCCAAGCTGGTAGGGACCAAGACCACAGATGGAACCCAGACAAGACAATGAAGAAATACTAACAACAATGTGAAAAAAAAAGAAATTCCAAAAGTGTGTTAACATTTTTCTCTGTGGCAGTACTTGTTACCCGCTATCTTGTCTGTTCCAGATTTCCTCATCTGTTTTGCATGTCCACCCAGTTCTCAGAAGAGAAATTCCCCTATGAAATAAGGCTTGGAGCAAAATCCTTGTTTTGCTTGAAATCTGCTTGAAGCAGATTTCTTTCATTTAGATCCCATACAGATTGCATTAGTTGCATTAGATTATTTTAAAAACAAAGAGAAAACCCAAAAAACAAGAACAGAAGCTTTTTCCAATGTGCTTTTAGGCAGCGACCAGCTTTAATCAGCTCCTCCGGAGAAACAAAAATTAAAAAGCACTTAATGACCATCCCATGCACTGCAATATAAATTTACTACTCAGTGACAAAATGTTCATTCTTTAATGTTCTCTGACAATGTTATTAGCAATGAAGACAGCAAAACAGATCTAGAGTTTTCCATATGAATTACCAGTTTCAAGCGACTAATTCATGTAATTTCAACTGAATACTTACTGTGCAGTCCCAGTGGTGTTTAAAGGACAATTTCCAATTAGAATGTTCATGGTCTCTTTATGTTGCAGGCTGGATTGTTTTGGGTTTTTTTTCTTTGGATAGGGTTTTTGTTTTATTTAATAAGAAAAAAGTTACACTTACAAATAGAAGGATTTCTAAAAGATTCATATTTCCATCCAAAATGGTGACTCTGTTCATTCAGATACTTTTACTACTTCCCACAGACTGTCAGTAATGACAGGACAAAGTAAATTTTACATCAGAATTGGCAGAGTTGTTAAAGTAAGCGAGTGGTTGTGTGGCGCTTAGTTGCCAGCTAAGGTTAAACCACAACAGCATATCAAAGACATGAAACAACTCTAAATTTTTTAAAGCTTGAAAGCTTCAGAAGGTAGCATCTCCTTAAATCACAAAAACAGTGCCAGTGTTTTACTACACTCATTGCAAAAAAATTCTTCCTTATGTCTAATCTAAATCGATCCTCCTTGGTTTGAACCTGTTAACCTTCGTTCTATTGGAACAGAATCTCCTAAAACATTTGTCCCCACCTTTCTTATAGGTACCCCTTAGGTGCTGGAACGTGCTATAATCTTCCCCTGGAGCCTTCTCTTCTCCAGGCAGAACAGCCCCAGCTTTCAGCTTGTCTGCACAGGAGGTGTTCCATTCCTCTGATCATCATCATGGCCTCCTCTGGACCCACTCCAACAGGTCCATGTCCTTCCTGTGCCAAGGACCTGAGAGCTCAAAACAGTATTCCACATAGGGTCTCATGAGAGCATCTTTTAAAACATTTTTTGGAATCAGTGGAAAAAGGATCATAAGTTGATGTTACTGGTTTTCAGCTTACAGAATCAAAACACAGGCTCCTGATGAGAAGTTTTATCATGTTTGCCACGTACCAGGGCAAACCTCTGCCAAGCCCGGCTCCACTTGAAAAAGCAACAGAGTAACCATTAACTCAGATATTTATCAAATTTCCAAAACCAATAATGGCTCTGAAGCAAATCAAATAATGAATAGAAGCTTCTTTTCCTCCATTCAAAGGAGGACAAACGTAATCTACAAATACAAAAAAAAAAAAAAAAAGTCTGGCAACTGTCTTTGTATTCTTTATAAAATAAAACCTGACAGATGGTGCTCCTGCCCATGGCAGGAGAGTTGGAATAGATGATCTCTAAGGTCCCTTCCAATCCAAACCATTCTGAGATTATTTCATGCCACAAGACTGCACTTCCCCTGTGCACTTTAAGTGCTCTCAATGACACCCACTGCATTTAGATCAAAAAGGTTTCCCTGAGGACACTGACACTGCAGTTGTGCACTGTGCTGAAATTATTTTGATTAATGTCAACATAAAAAGTGAAAACCTCGTTTTTACAGCAATATCCACCCACATCTTGTGCCTCTCCTGGGCCCCATTACCTCCAGCAAGACTAACTAGTCCTGGGCATTTTGAAGGAATTTCAATTAAGAGGCTCTTATTGTCAAGTTTGGGTAAGTAGTCTTAGTGAATCTACTAGGATGACAGTAAGAATGACAAGAATAAGCTAAGTGGGTAATTACCAATACCCCCCTGCCAAAATGGAAGGACATGACAAGGTGCCTGTCCTAAGTCTAGTGCCATTCAATATTTTTCTTAAAAACAGGATAAAAGAAGACAGCACATTTAATAGGTTTTGCTACAGAAGTCAGAATGAGACCTCAAGTTTATTTTAACAGAGTAGAGATCAAAACAGAATGAAATCATCCATTCATCAGGGACAATGTACAAGGAGCTACTCAAAAGTTGACACAGTCAAGTGCAGAAGTGCAGTGCAGAGAACAGCACGTGGCAGTTCTTCACAGAAAAAGATCTAATGCAGGATTATTCAAATGGCTGACGCTTGTTAAGACTCTCAGCGCAAGTAAATTCTGCCCAGACTCAAAGGTCTCAGCTATTTATACATATATACACATATGCACACATATAGCACGTAGACTTCTCAGGAGAATCCCCCACTTCCCATCCTTTTTCTCATTCCAGGACAGCAACACCAAGGCATTGCTGCAGTTTCAGCCACAATAACGATGTGCCTCTCTGGCAAAACCAGAGTCATACACTGCTTCCTTACTGAGAAGGTATAATTAAAAAAAATTAAAGATTAAAAATAAGTGTTTTAAAGACCTAAGGTAAATTGTAAGTTAAGTCAACAATAAAAAGCTACTATACAAACCCCACAAACTTCATACAGGAGCTTAAAAATGAAGCAATATATCCTGCAAAATATAGACAGTAATCCTTACGTTCTACTTAGTCCCTGTAAAGCTTAGCTGGATGTTACATCTAGTTTTAGGCACTTAACTTTTACAAAGACATGGGCAGCTTATAGTATCTAAGAAAGCAAAGAAATGACTGTTGGCCTCAAAAGAACAGGCTTATGATCTTTATTTACAAGGCAAAGGGCAGCAAACTGGTAATAGCGTTTATTGCATAAGGAAAAAAGAATAACCTGTACTCTGCGTTCAAACAGAAACAACAACAGGCTGTTATTTAATCAAAGAGGATTCAGACGAGACATCAAATAAAGCTTTCTCATAGCACAACACTAGAACACTTCAGCTTCTCTGGGAGGTCTCTGTCCTATTGCTTTTCTGAGGTCAAAAACACTGAATACTTCGGCCTTCCCTGTATGATCCATTATTAAGTTGCCTCCGTATTCAATAACAGACCTGTATTTTCAAAGAACTTTCTTTTCGCTACTGGTATACTTGTAGAGGTCCTTCTTGACAATTTTTTATGTCCCAAGCTAGTCTGAACTGCAACTAGGCTTTGGCCTTTTTGGTAGAATCCCTAGGGCCCATAGGATGCTTGCAGGCACCTCTGCCTTTCCTGTCCTTTCTTGTATTTCTTCTACGCTCTCTTAATACATTTGAGTTCATTAAAACTCCTTGCTTAGCTAAACATCCCTTCTTCTGACATTCTTAGCACTCCTGCACACTGGAATGATTTGTTCCTTAAAGACCTCAATCAAATCAAACTATTAGCAGTTTTCTGTTATCAAGTATCAATAAGGGAAACTGATTTGGATTCAAAATCTTTTTTTCACATTTCTGAAATTCAAGTGACAAGTTACAAGGTAGGGTTAAAAATTCCAGAAAGGCAAGCACTTCAAAAAAAAGAAAAACTTGTAGAAGTAAGTTATCACTGAAGCTGGTACAGACCAACTTACAGGCTGTCATTATAATTATTTTGCTTTGTCTCACCCACATCTTCAATGAATACACATTCTTTGCTTTTGAAAGCTTTTTTTTCTTGTAGCAAGAACAAGTTGAACGCATTAAAAGGTTTTCTGAGTGAAACAAAAAAATGCAAACTGAAGAGACTACTGTAAGACTCCCAGACTTAGCAGTATACACACTAAGGATAATAAACCTTTACACCTCAACACTCTCAGTGTTATCATTTAAGATTGCATATTTTTTATTTCCTCACTATAAAAGACTTAATATCATGCTGCAAATGATCACTTTAGGGAAATCTGACAATCCTACTTTTAACCCCAGGCTGGAAAGAGAGCTAGTTCACTCCTCCAAACCAGCATCTTCCCGAGGATGTAAGTGCCTCTGTCCTCCAACTTTGACAGACAATAGATCCACTCAAGAATCACGGGCTCTAAAGGCCTAAAATAGTTAAATAGATTTTCATGGTGTGTAAATCACATACCAACTAACTGCTGCTTATAAGTTTATTCCCATGAACCTTGTACCTTCCACACAATACAATGGTCTAGAATAGATGAAATATTAATGCAGTTTGCCTTATAGTAGCAGAGATTTTTTTTTTCTTAAATTATCTGACTCCTACTGCTAAAAAGAGGTAAAGAAGCTGCACCAATTGGAGAAATCTGAAAGAATATTCTTTTGCAAACTGCTGGCAACTGTCACTTCACCAACATAATGTCAACATCATAAACTCTAACTCTCTTTAGCCATTCCCCACAAAAGAATGAACAGAATATACTCTTAATTTTAAGGATCACATAAGAAACACAAATATTAGCTATAAACTTTACTTGCAACATTTCACTGCTTTATGACCTAATGCCTTTCTTTTGCATGCAGTCCCCACCTCCATCAGCATGCTGGCTTTGGCTGGGATAGAGTTAATTGTTTTCACAGTAGTTAGTAGGGACTATGTTTTGGATTTGTGCTGGAAAGAGTGTTGATAAGGCAGGGATGTTTTTGTTACTGCTGAGCAGAGCTTGCACAGTCAAGGCTTTTTCTACTTCTCATCTCATCCCACCAGCAAGGAGGCTGAGGGTGCATAAGGAGTTGACAGGGGGCACAGCTGGGACAGCTGACCCCAACTGACCCAAGGGATACCCCACACCAAATGGTGCCATGTTCAGTACATAAAGAGGGGAGAAGAGGGAGGAAGGGGAGGACGTTCAGAGCGATGACGTTTGCCTTCCCAAGTACCTGTTCAATGTGATTGAGCCCTGCTTTCAGACTGGCTGAACACCACTCTGCCCATGGGAAGTGGGGGATGAATCTCTTGTTTTGCTTTGCTTGTGCCTGTGGCTTCTGCTTTATCTATTGGATTGACTTTATCTCAATCCATGAGTTTTCTCACTTTTCCTATTCTCTCCCCCATCCTGATGTGGGGGGACTGAGTGAGCAGCTGTACGGAGCTTTGTTGCCAGTTGGGGTTAAAAGCATGAAAATTAGAAAAGTTATATTACAAAAAATGACATTTAAATTACCAGAAAGTAATAAAAGAACTTGCAAATATGGCAGATGTCTGCTAGTTATATTTATAACAGAACAATTGGGATTTTTCCCTCACTTGAATGAAAAAAAATGTATAAAGAAAAAAAATATAATATTTCCTGATTGAAGGACAAAGCAAACCAAGTTGAAAAAAAATGCAAGAACTGTTAAGCAATTTCTGTGATACAAAGCAATTAAAAAAATCAGTGTGTTTATGTATGTATATATAAATACACTTATCTATACACGCATTATTCTAGCATAGCTTAGGTTATTTCAACATTAATCAATGAGAATTTGCAACAGTCTCTGAATAAAGGGACAATAATAGCACCTTTGCAGGCAGGATTTAATGCTCAAGAACCTTTTAAGAGAAAGGGGAATTACATCCTCTCAGACTATTCCAGAAAACAAAACAGAAACTTCTGTTTCTGTTTTCTAACAAAACAGAATAAAGTTTACACTTTTCTGACTCCTATTCCTCACTCAAAAAACCAACACATATCCACCTGCTTAGCAGGAACATCAGTGGGGTTTCCTACCTATTGAGAAAGACACTGGCATTCTACTCCTTCCGGTCACCACCGTGCAACTCCTTTGATTAACAAGGAGCAATACTTCTTAGGCTTAGAGCCTTTCTTTAATTCTCAGTACTAGAAAATTAAAATCCTCAAAATAGGGAGGCATCAACTCTTCCAAGTGTTTTATGGACCTCTTAGTAATTAAGTTTTTCCACAAAACTCTAACTACTCGTTACTGTTAGCTTCAGTTAACTAGTTATTTGTTACTTGAGATTCTCTGTTTTGCTTGGCTCATTAGTCTTCACAGGCAAATAAAAATATAAAAATCAGTAGTCCAAAATTCCCACTATATTAGTTTAAATTATTACTAAAAATCAAGTCTCATATCTTGGAGCCTTGATATTTTTCAAGGCTTGCACTGGCAATGTTAGAAATCACCTAACTGTGACTGTATTTTATCACTTCATCTTACTGGAGAGCTGATGCTTTTATTAACAGATAAGAAAGCAATCCTGTTACGTCTGAGGTCAACCTTCTCTTGAACTCCTATAGCCCATCTTAAGAAGGGCAAACAATTGTCAGCATAGGTAATGCCTGTCTCAGCATCTCAAAGCTCTTTATAGGACATGCATGATAATTAAATATTTAATAAGCATGTAATTAGTATGTGTAACATGTTAAGCAACAAGGGAAGATGTGCAAATTTCCACTTAGTGTTAGAAAAAGTCATGACATAAAAGCTGTAACAATAAATGGGTCATGTCTAGAAGTTCTGGGAAAAGATTTCTGGATCCCTAGTGATCCTATTGCACTCCCAGGTCTTGCAGTATGGGACTCAAAAGAAGAAAGATTTCTGCTGATCAGGGGTGTCTTACTCCCAGCCACAGGTCTCTCAGAGCAAATAATACAAATTACCATATGTGACAGTAAGACACTGAATATGCAAATAATCCAACATTAAATTCTGTAATTCTATAGGTTGAAAAAACAAGAACAAATGTTTTAACTGTCCACCAAACAGGTCAACAAGCATTTCTGTAGACTCACAAATAAAAACTATGTGTCTTTTCAACCTGATTTATATACAAACAGTAATTAAGCAAGTTACAGAATGACCAACTGATTAAACACAGAACAAAATACATCTCATTCCTAAATGGGTTTCATGTAAGATGCACACACATACACAAAAAAAAAAAAAAGACTATGAAGAAGTCTGATGTGCAAGATTTGTGTATTCATTTGTCCAAGCACCAACCTGATCTCCATATAAGAGAAGGACAAGACTGAGAACAGTGGAGTCATTTTAACAGGCTGAAGTGAAGCAGGACATGGAAAAATATGAGGAGCAGCTCTCCATGATAAAGGGAATGCAGGCACCTATACCACTGGTTTAGAAATACTAATTTCAATCATCTTGGAATACCACAGAATAAATCTGAACAAATGTTCAGTTAAAAAAAAAAATCAATCCTGACAATAAACTGGGGAGGGAAAAAAACCCTAAAAAAAAAAAAAGATATAAAAAAGGCATATAAAATAATTCAGGCCTGAGATGGCAATCTCACTGCCTTTCCACAGAATTCAGTCTTTAATCCTTGAGTATGTATATTAGACAGCCACTATCAGTCATATTGCTTTTAGTAGATGCAAATAAAAACAAGCAAGACAACAAACCACACTGAGCACTGTGAGCAAGCAAAGTCAGGGGGCTGATGAACAGAGAAGCTGAGACCTATCATGAGAAACTGCAATTTTATGACGAGGAGCAAGAAGGAACTCCATGCCAACTAGCATTCACAGGGCTTCAAGGGTAATCCACTGGTCAACTGCATTAAAAGCAGGTATGCTGTTTTACCCAAGTGAGCAAAGACAGCACCCTGCTCTCTCACAGCCAGCTGACTTTGCTGAATCTTGTGCACTACAAGAGAAGGACTGTTTAGGAATGAGCTAAAAATTCAAACAGACAATGTGAAAGATGATCCTGAAGTTGTAAAGCAAAAATCACACTAGACTTGGAAAATAAGAAATTTAAGTGTCCTGCAAGGGTCCTAACAACATCCAGATCAAGAAATCAACACATCTCTTTGATGGATGACCATGGAAGTTATCACAGAGTAATCAAGAGTCTAGTTGCTCAGAAACTTCTTTAGGATGCTAGAGACATCTGTTTAATTTCTCAGTTTGTCTGAGCCAGGGACTGAATCCGATTTGAATTTCTTCTGCAGACAGAGTGACAAAATTAACTGTATTACCAGCCAACCAAACAATTCCATATTGGAAAAATGCTTTCCCCTAAAAAGAAATGAGAAGTAAAAAATAGACACTTCCTTGTTAAAGTTTGAACAAACTGACATTTCTTTCTTAATAGACTGTGAGTAAGTTGGTTGACTTAGAAATCTCCTTAGAAAGGGAGATTTTCCTTAATTTATTGTTACTGAAACGCTTTAATTTGGTAACTTACAAAGGTTACAAATACCCTTTTTTCGCACCCCCCAAACTCCAGAATATTTCCCCCATCTGTGCTTTTGCAGGTGAATGCCCAGTTTCCAGGATCCTTGCCTAGACAGATACAGCCCCAGCAAGCAGAAGTCTTTGATCGGCTTCCAACTGACTGCTGGAGAGAATTTGTTTGGGGCTGATGCTCTCATAAAACAGCATGGAAGTAAGTTATGCTGTGCACAGGGTCACAAAAGAAACATTCATTTTCAGAGTAATGACCTGGCTAACACAAGCAGCCTCTACAACTTTGCAGTCCTGAGTTGCTCTTGCTATGAGGAACTTTCTTGTAACTTACTCAAGTAGAATTGTCAAGGACCACACTCATATCTACCACTGAGAATAAGTGTGGTGTCCCAAAGGAAATCAACATTAGTACTTCTCCAGATGAGAAACCGTGGCATTTACTGAAGTACTTTTGCTGCTGTACTTCCTATAATTACTTCTTCAAACCCTCATCTGTTTTGATTGGTACAGGTCCATGACTAGCAAGGAAGCTATCAATGTTCCTTTGGGGAAAGCAGGGACACAGCTTCAGACAGAGGTCTTTAAGTAAGAAGCACACTTTGCAGACAAACTGGCCAGTGCTTAATATATGCTTCTACTTTTGGTTAGCACTACTTGAAATGTTGTGTTAGCAGAATTCTGTCCCTCCCAAATGTAATATGTCCCTAATTTTGGCCAGTCTATTTAACATCATATATATCTGAATCCCTGCCCTATATTACCTTCCATAGAAAAAGTAGAAATCAGCATGGACATGACATAGGAAACAAGTTAGGAAAAAACCTTTATCTGTAACTTCCCCTAAAATGATGTCAGTCAAGGAGCAACCTGTGGCTTGTATGGAGTTGGCAAACTGCCCTTTGGATACAGAAAGCAGATGGGTTATGAGCTACTGGATACTAAAGGGCTTAGACTTAGAGAGGGAAGAAAGGACTTTGTTAAATCCAATCCTTAAAATTCTCAACAAAAGACAACTGTCCTTTGCTAGCAGACAGTTCATCTTGATGTCAGATCAATCAGGGCCACTGGTGCTTCAAAGGCTGCTACACTGATGCCTCAGAAGTAATTGTCCAGATCATTCCCAGTTTTAAAAGCCCTCTTCCAGCAATCTGCACAAATTCCCAGCCCACTCAAGAGTCATGCAAGAAATAGTCAAGATAACAGCTGAAGAAATGGGTGTAAAATCTTGAGCAAAAGCCAGCAGTTCCCAGAAAACAGATCTTAATTCTATACTCCATTCCTCTCAGGCAGACTGCAGGGCAACGTGCAATAGCCAACTTCTTAGGGGAACATTAATGCCTTTGGACAGAGACTGGGAGGAGTAAAACACGGCAGTCCATGAAGGCAAAGAAAATAGTCCTAAAGAGGCAGAGGTAAGAGAGAGGTGACATTTTCAGCTTTATCTCACTTGATTGGACAGAAGCGCACATCACTTGGGCCTTTTGTCAAAAACAAGGGAAGACTAGAAATGACAAGGCAAGTGAAAAAAAATAACCTAGACTAAAGAACAAATTCACCCAAGTGTTTAAGTGGGGTTAAACTAGATCCCTGTACTATTTATGTAACAGAAAAATATTGCGATGATTGGCAATTTATGAGTAATTATCACACCTATTATATAAAGATTTTTTAAGGGAATTTTGGCTGTTATATAATTATTCTATGGGACACCATCTGTCCTTAAGTCTTCACAAAACTACACGTATGTTGTTTTCACCAACTGCTGTAGTAGACTCACATTCTCATCCTGCTTACGTGCTGCAACATAAGAAATCTATTCATATCATCGTGAATATGTCAGAGCCAAATATCAAGCAGTGCTCTGCCAGCAGCTTCTTTCGAAAGCCAGGCCACGTCCTCCTATGTTAACTAGTAACTCAAGGGTGCAGACCTTGAGCTAACTCATCGTTAATTCTTGCTTTGCTGAGGCTTTCCTTTGGCAACAGAGTTAGGATCTGAATAATAAGGGACACTTCAGTTATTCTTAGCTCTTTTCTTTTTCCCCTCTTGTCCCTCTTTTTCAAGTTCTGGAAACGACAACTCAGAACTTTAACTGTTCAAAGAGTTCCTGTCTATAAAACAGGATCCTCTGCAGAAGGTTCCTACTCCATCCCTTTGGATAAGGTGTTTGGATAAGATCAAAGGCATATATTCATTTTCTCTCCAATAAATATTGCAGCTGTGGGCCAAAGGATTTTAGAATTATTAGAGAGGAAGGGGGAGACGGTAACACATTTAGGTCCTTACTTCCTCTGTATTCTTGTCAACAAGTCAGCAAAAGTTTGAAGAGTGGTGGTACCAGAATTGTCACAGCCCACTGGTACAGGACCAAGATTTTGCACAATTCAATATATTCCTCCTCTCCCTCAAAAAAAGATAGGTAGTTACAAATTATCATGGTTATTTACATATGCCTTGCTATTTTGGGATATCAGCATAACAAACAATAACAAAAAAACCCAAACAAGACAAAACACAATTACTGGTTGAATTGAGAAACTGCATGGAAGAGCCAACTGAATTCTCCAGGTGCAGGATCACACACAATGTAAAACACGAAACCAAATTCTTTACCTATACCTCCATGTAGTTTTCAACTCAAGGGCCCTCAGAAACAGACTATGCATCAACATATCAAGCTAGCAGTGCTGCTGAAAACAAGTGAAAGTTCAAATTAAAATATATTTTATCAAATAAAGCCAGATCTTCACATGAAGTCTATATTTCCTTTTTTTCCCATAAGTACAGAAGAGTTCATACAATTTCTCATAGCCACTAGGACAGTTACAACACAATCAGCTGAAGTGGAACTGTTCCTCTTTGCAAGTGCTCACAGAAGAAACAATAATCTGAGAAACTGGACAGCCAAAGTAACCTGATTTCTTTCTTTTAAAAATTGCAGAATGATCACTTTTTTTAAAGTGATGACTGGCAATTAAAAAACTGCCAGATATAAAATAATCAATTAAAAATTGAATAAACTGTTGATTTGGCACTATATTTGAGCCATTAACATTTTAGAACTGATAATAAGTCTTCCAAATGTAAGCTTTGCACAGAAATTGGTTACAAGGTTTAAAACAAATTTTGCGCAATGCAATGCAAAATGTTATAAATGAGATGAAACAACAGTCAAACGTTGGACCCTTTAGGTAAGACTTACAAAAGGTGTCATACAGATTCGCACATGTTAACCAGTACTGGGGAACATTACCATCATGAGCCACTGGCTTCAGGTCTGAGAATATGGCACTTATTTTGTGTAGCTACGTATGTGATTCGTAAGTATTTTTAAAACTAGCGTTCCACTCAACTGAGAAGGAAAGACACAGTATGTGTGGCAACAGCACTCAACCCATTTTTTGTTCTGCAGGAACAAAAGGAAATTACAAGGGCATAACCCAAGGATGGAGCAAGAGCTGTCCGGGTGCTAAGCCTGCCGCAGGTGGGTGAGCAAGGCCCCTTCAGGCTACCTGTAGTGCTTTCCATCCAAACCTGACCAACTCAAAACACTGTAGCTTCTGTTACTGGCACCACATGGTATAAGCCCATACAGTGCTCACTTCACACTTTCTGCACAGTCCAGCAAGTCCTGTTGTGTCAAATACAGAGCTGGGTGGCAAATAGACCTACAGCGTGGCTCTTTTACCCTTCCCCAACTCCAGGTGTTCCCTCATGGCAATCCCCAGATGTGAGCTCAACTGAATCAGCGTGGGCTCAACACTGAGACACTTGGCCCCATGAGACCCTTTACTTCATTTGAAAATGTTTTTAAACTAATGAATGAACATCATAAACTTGCTGAACTTCAGTTTTTCAAAACGCATTCCTTGTAGGCTTCATTCTCAGTTACAATCACACTGAATTCCCATAAAGCAAAGCCTTTGGAACAGAAACTGCTCTGTGAGGAAGGGAATTCAGGAAAGCCCATTTCTCTGCCTGCTGCTGCTGCCTCTCCTCAGTCACAGTGTTGTCACAGTACAGCAAAGCAGCTGCAGATCAGTCTGAGGACTGCCAGCTTGGGGCAGCTCCACTCAAGACAATAAGGAAATGGATACTGCATGTCTTTTGTATTAAAAGCTCCATCTTCAGTGCTGATACATACACTCAAACCTGAACAATAAGCATAGGACTGGAGCACAGCAATACTTCTAGTATATGAACAAAATCAGCTCAGGTAATCAAATACCTGGGAACAATACTTAGATTTAGCAACAAATCCATTGTTAGAAAAAGATTATTTATCACTAGCTGCTAAAAATGTATTTTGAGGAGCTCCTGTTTGTTGATCTAAATTGCTTTGCTTCCCTACAGATTATTCAAAGAAGGTAGAAAACAATTTCTTTGAAACACAATCTAAGAAAAAATTATAGTGTTAAATCTCAGCTCTTGTGAAAGGTTTTTAAAAGCATTCAACTAAATTTACTATTATGCTGTCATGTAAAATAGGCTTTCAATAGTATCTGTGCCAGTACATCTCCCACAATAAAGTAACTTCTAGCAGACTCAAAAGTATCTTAATATTTTCCTCCAGAAGCTTTAAAGTCTCACTTCAGCTGATAAGAACAACATATTCACTATAAAAGCCTTTTCACATGAAGGTAGCTCTGCTGCTCTTGTATATGATAAACAAGTTCCACCACATCACTGTTCCCAGCAGTGCTGCTTCTTTCCTTGAGGGTCTGCTGAAAGCATGAGCAGCTGAGTAGTTAGTGAGGGTGACAGGAGTACACCTAACCCTACTTGAAGAGAAACTCAAATTCATGGATCAGCTAGCAACAAAAGAACGTTGGCAACAAAAAGTTTTCCATCTGCTGCTTCAGGAGCATAGGGTTGTATTTCAAGTCCTTGCAGGAAGAGCTTATGTATAAGAACAGAGCAGGAATGCAGTGCTTGAAGCTAATCAAGGAAGCACTGTAAGGGAGTGACTCACGAGTGGGCACAGAGAAACATTAACCACTCCAGGCTCAAAGTGCAGGCAGAACACAAAGATAGTAGATATTACCACCAGTAGGTTTGGGTGTCACTGTCTCATGCAAAGAGCTAATAGAAGTGAAAGGGCAGCACAACAGCTACATAGCACTTCTCTTGGCATTGTTCATGCACCTAATTCATGATCGTGGCTACACTGCAGCAAATCAAAATACCAATTCTCTCTTTACTGCAATGCTGCTAAGAATAACCCTCTAAAAGTAGAACCTTTCTGTCCCATTCTGTGCAGTATACATGCACTAGTCATTGTGCTAGCAAAACAAAATGAAAAATCAAGTAGTAATGCAGTCCTAAAAAAAATACCCCAGAAATTTCAGGTCAAAATAACCCAAACCACATTCTTACTTTGCAGGTCAATGACTTAACTCTATTTCTAAGGTATACAGTAAAAATACAAGTTTCATTTGAAAAAAGTTTAAAGCAGGTTGCAAAACAATGCTGAAATGCAGAGATTTACATGGCCTAGAGAACTGCTGATCTACTGCAATGAGGCAAGGAACAAAATAAAGCTTGTTGTATAATTATACTAATATGCAGCAATTTATTCGAGAGAAAAAAAGGATTATGTAGTTCTGCAGCAAGTAACTTGCATTAAATGGAGAGAAAAAAAAACAGTGAGGAAAAGCAGGAACTACAGGTAGCTAAAAAGCAACCAAATCATAAGGATTTGGTACTCCCATTAAAAACCACAATCTTCAACAAAATCAGTTGAATCTTCTTAAGGTTCTACCATTTCAAATTCACTGCACCACTGCATTTACCTAGCAAGTAGAAAATTGACAACACCACAGAGCAGCTCTACTACATTCTCTTACAGTTGATCCTGATTTCCTTTCAAAGGTCATATGTGACACATATTGACTGGCTCTCTGGCCAGGGTTTCATCTGAGGTTATGCAAATAATCTTTCATCAGCAACAGATCTTAAGCCTGAGATCTTCCCTCCAATGCCCATTTCTCCTCCACCCTGAGACAGAGGTTGCTTCTTCTTCAAGGCACTAACACTACTTTGTTTAGCTGGAACTATGAATTATGTCATTTTTACAAGAAACAAAATAAGGCATAAAAACAAAGGAGGTTTTCTGTATGTTTGCAACCTGTATCATTTCACCATTTCAGTTTAGAGAGCTGTCAAACCAACAATCATGCTAGTACAATTAACAGTGTCACCTACCAGCAGATGGTGAATCTGCCACCAAGACAGTCATTTCATATTACATCTAGCTGAAACTCACCAGAATTTTTCTGAAAGTAATGATGCTCTTCAAAACAAACTAAGCATCATTAAAGGGGACAGGATTTTCTATTTTCCTCTGCAAGGAGTTACTGAATGCAACTGAAAGCACCAGGAAAAAACAGTATTACTATATGAATATTTGCAACTTTGCACCCCTAATGACCAAGTACTTTGAATTAAAGCAAGACATGTCATTTTGCACCTCACTGCTCTCCTGCTGATTTATTCTGCGAGGCCTAGAACATACTTGACAATTATCTAGACACCATATTTAAGGGGGTTTTTTTTGCACACAGAGCACTTTAAAGTTTTGACCAACATATCACAGTCATCAGTGGTGTAGAAAACAGAGAACCAGCACAGTTGAGAATAGTCCTTGTTTACTGCTTCTCATATCACCATTGTGTCCTTCAACACCCTAGAGAGAGCCCCAGGGAGGAAAATAATCTTTGCCAGTAGGTACTGCCACATGCAATTCACCCCACACCAAGGGACCCCACTAACACTGCAGCTATTGTGAGAATACACTCCCACATCATCGGTGCCAGTTTACATCAACCTGGGACAGCTGTAGCCACTGCTTGATATTGCTCTTTTATCTGGCCACCAGTTTCATTTCCTCAGAGCACCTGAGGTTTTCCAAAACCTCAGGCAACAGCTATTTTTAGCACTGGTAAGTAATCTTAACAGATTTAAGAAACTCTGTGATTCTGTTACAAATCAAAGCTGAACTTCTTTACTTGAAGGGGAAAAAAAAGGATGACATTTCCTATGCCCGTGTCATTAAATATATGATGAAAAGCATAGTAAAACTAAATGAAATTGTAACTTTGCTGTAAGAGAGAACCACCCTACTGCTGTTTCAGAGTTGCTTTGAGATTTACACTGTACTGGAACAGCTAGGATGACACTAACATACAAGGACAACTCCTCTACAAGTTTTTGGCTTTTATTATGAGAAGTGATTTGAATAACAATAATCAGATGCCCCAGTTATGTAATGAACTCTTAAAACATTTCCACTTGTATTTTCTACAACAGCTGAGATCTTGCCCTAAATGACACATTTAGTTGTTCCACAGAAGAGAATGCCTGTACTTTGCAATCACGTACACAATCAAATACTGCTTTACACAATCACCCCAAATGCACTACACTTCAGAGTTTTACATTTGCATACAAATGCTCTGAGAGCAGCAATGGATGTGCTTGGCATGTACTATTAAGAGAAAAAAAACCACTAAGTAAGTGAAAGAAAAGAACTATTAAAGATCCAACAGATGGGAATGCTTAATGCAAAGACAGAAGTTACAGTCCTATTTGCAATTGCCAATTTGGTCATCTCAACCTCCTTTCACCTTGTCTCAAAAGGTGACCAGAAGAAAGGCAACAGAGGCAAGCACTGGGTTTGGGGAGGGGAAGGCGTTCAGCATTTTCAAAGAGAGCAGCTTGTAACAGTGTTAACTAATGTATCCACTGAACGGGGACTCTTATGGTTAAATTAATATGGCATGCTGCAAAATTTGCCATGGTCACCGCACACAGGCTTTAACTTAATCCCAGCTGGAATTAAAAGAAAGATTTTCCCTCCCAAACGCTTGGCCTCTCCATGTTTTGCAGTTTTAGTTGCTGTATCCATGGATGTTAATAACTGAGTAGTCAGGGCACAGAGTTCTCCCCTAGATTCTTCCACCATCACCAGTGGAAGAGCAAGCTAACCAGCAGCTTCTCATTATTTCATTCACATGCTGAGTATTTATTATGCAAAGGGACAGTTCAGCAATAGTTAACTGGTTCAAGTCATATAATCTAGATATTTTACTGCTTCAAGAGATCTATGGCACCTAGATCTATTTTTGCTCCCCACTCCAGCCCTTATGCTGACAAACAACTTTAGATGCTCTGTGTGAGAACTAGCGATTTTTATGCTTTGTGTTGAAACCTGAAGTTGTTTGCCTGTGTCTATGTGTTGAGAAAGTCTTATTTTATGTGCACTAAGTTAGACAAGATCAGTGGTTTCACTGGCACATACCTCTTACAAGAGGCGCAGATCACATCGAGTACAGCTGCTTTTAAAAGAACTTGAAGCAGTTACTTGGAGAGACTGTTAAATAATGCTTGTGTCTTCAAATTTTGTTTCAAATTGAGGAGATTCCCTGGTAAGCAGTGAAGAGGTGCAGTGACATAATGTACTCCCAAACCACAAAAGCTGGCATGTGAAGAGTTCAGAGACTTGTAAAATCTTTCATTACTAGCAGTCAGTCATCTTTTTGACCGAGCACAAGTAGGAACAGGTACTCGTGAACAGCAGTTGATGCTGGTATCGAACATCCAGAACAATGTCAGTCATCTACTTTCTCTCCACAAGGTAAAACCACTTGATAAATCACATGACAACCACCTGGGGAGCTCACCATCTGATTCATTTGCATTTCTTTCCCTATATGAAACATGCTCTGTTGTTTGAAAGTTGTAACCCCTAGAGAATGCAGGAAGTACACATTATATCCCTACTACTGGCAAATATGGACAAAGAATTAGCTCTGTTTGATTTCAAACCCAAAAGCAATTATACACAAACAAGCTCCATTCCCCAGCACATCCCCTTATTTTGCTCAGGATCACACACTCACTGTTAGCAATCTGTCCTTCCCTCAGGAAGGCGCTGAATAAAGGGGCACTAAATAAAGCTCTGATGAGAAATTAAGGAGCTACATGGATGGATTTCTCTCATCCTGTCACTATTCCCTTCTCAACATACAGTAGGCTATAGGAAAACTATAGAATTAAAGAAAATTATCAGAACAACAACTATCAAGACCTTGCAGCACATAACTCAGGTTACAGTGACATGTATTTGAGACTTACACTACATTCTACACGCTCAGTTCAAGCAGTTCAGAAACAGCAGAACAAGCCACAAATTACAAGAGATATGGTTGTAAGTTACCTGTCCCATTGATCACTGGTCATTATGTGAGTTTTTGAAGCCTGTGTAAAAAGACCAAAGGGGAACTGTGCAGCACTTTCAACCCATAGAACTCATTCTCTATTTGTCACACATTACCAAAAGCTCAGATTCCCTTTTATTCTTTCTCCCCCAGTTTGCTCAGTATTTTTAAACTCAACAACACTCTCCCCACCATTCTTGTAATTTAACCAGACAATTCAACCAGTGACCTAGTTTGTTTTCTTTTGTCACTTAGTAAGATTCAGCATTACCAATCCCAAAACTGTGCCACTATCACAGCTTCAAATTTAACATTGCAAAAATCACAACTATTTTTTTTAACATCATAACAATAAACATTGGGCTAAAAATAAAAATAAGAAATTAAAAACCCACAGCAGCATAACAAACTGCAGACAATTTTTACATCTAAAAGGTTTCTCGCTCCCCTCTTGATCTACTGCACTAATGCAAATATTACTTCCTGAAGTCTACTCGACCCCTATATTCTGCATTATTGTTTCCATTCCACATAATTCAAAATAAAACACTTTTAGAAATATGCATCTACATGGTGCTCAGCAAGGATGACAAAACCAACCATTTATTAGTTACTCATTCAGTTTATTTTGGTATGCCTTCCATAGGAACATATATAGCAGTTTTACTAGATAAGCCATTATAACATAGATACTCCTACTAAAAAAAAAAAAAGAAATACATTGAGGGGTTGCAGAGCAGCGTGAAACACATCCTTGTGCTATTCTGGTTAAGAAAGATAACTCCAGCTCTTTCCCCTTTAAAGCCTTCCACCTACAAAAGAACAATGCTCAGAAGGGCAGCATTCTCCATACAATAGCTGTTCTCTAGTATACCAGGGCATTTGTTTCCTAGGAAACAAGCTAAAAAACAACAAACAAAAACGACAGAAAGTATCCAATATGTTAAATATGCAAATAAAGTAGGTCACACCAGTTATATTTCACTCAATGAAGTGAAGAATCCACAACTCATTATATTCTGGAGTGCAGGATTAGTTTTTCAGTAACTGCTCAAAACTAAATGATCTCTATTTTTCCACAGGCACCTCTGAAGTACTCTGCTTTTTAGGAACAAATGCAAGATCAGCAAGAAAGGGCTTTACTTTCAGTATGAAAATACATGTTGTTTTAATTCCAAAATATTCTTAATGCAAAATATTCCAGCTATCTGCACAGCCTACAAAATTCTGAGCAAAGCATTGACAACAGCAAGTCACACCAAACCAAAGTCTGTTATTCCAGTCCAAGACATCACCAAATTTTAGGCAAGTTCTCACCGTCTTTGTCTATAGCCCTTAAGAGAGCTTCAGTCAGAGTAACTGGCTTCTTAACACACAAGCCAGGCCAAGCTTTACTGCAGTGGGAAGTAGAGGAAACAGAACAGAACAAACTACCCTTTTGAACAATACTTGTCAATGTCCTGAAGGTAATGTATCAGCAGTTGTTTCCCAAGCTCCCACGAAAAAATGAAGAAGGTCCTGGGAAGGTTGAGCAGGTCAGTCTCAAAAAAGAAAACAACCCAACAGCTGCATTCCCCACTCGTTCTTATTAACATGCTCTCCATTATTACACTTGAAATGACATTTCAAGAATATGCTTGGTCAGAACAAAAAGCACAGTTATTTATATTATTACAGCACTCACAGGAAACACAGGCTAGTGCAGTCAACCCAAAACAAGTGTCAAAAAACTCAAAATCTCATGATCAGCCTGTTTGAAATCATGGCAATCAACCTAGCACAATACTAAATGAACAAAGCATCTTATGTTGTGAAAAGGCCATGCCAGCAAGCGTAAAAACTGTCAGCTGAATCATGGCAGTGTCAGTTCAGAGCATAATGAATCCTACACTGTAGCTACACACTCCCTCTCTGACATTGAGCTACCGCTATAAGTCTCTTCAGCTCATATGAGGGAGCTGTAACTAAAGTGTACTGGTCATAACTGAGGGTGGAAGGAACATTGCCTGGGGAAAAAAAACCCTCCACCAATGCTATTTGTATTGCTTCTACAGTCTTTGCAAATCACAGTGTGATAGTAGGCAATTACAGTCTACCATGTACTTCAGGTACTGTTCCTATTTTTTTATCTTCTAACCTGTAAAAGAGACCAGCATGAACATCAAAGGTACCCTCATGTTTCACGTGGGTTTTGTAAGTTTTGGTATTAAATAGAAGAGGATGCAGATATGCTTCTCAGTCCTCTTCTTCACCTTTAAAAGATAACACAAACACAAAGGTATGCCAAAAATTCAGGAAAGTGTTATTTATTTAATCAGCCAGGAAAGGACAGGGAAGAGCTTTACACAAAAGTCAATCTTCTAAACCCACAAGCAAGTCAAGTGACAGTGATTCACAAAAACGCATTCAAGGATGATACAATTTCAGAACTAAAAAAGAAGTGAGCACCATCAACTGACAGGAATGGTAAAATTCCTACAATTAATTTTATGAGTCCTTAGCAACCTTTTTGGGTAATCTCACCACACCCTGGTCTCTTTCTACCAAAATATTTCTGGACTGACCAGAATTTAACAGAAATTTATATGCCTTCACATCACCACAAACAGCAAATCAGTGCACAAAATATTTCTCATTTTCTCCAAGGAGAAGGCTTACTGTTTAAAAGAGAAAAAAGGAGAAAAAAAAGATAGGAAGAGTCAACATGCTGTTACAACTGCAGCCCTCCAGAAGAGCAGCTAACAAAGGAAGACCAGCTTACTCAATTCAAGCACTAGCTGGCAAGTTCACACCAAAGAGCCACTATTGTTTGTACTAGCTGGGGTGCAGTTACCAGGAAAGAGCTACCAACAGCTACAGAAGTACCTGGCACTGCACCTCAGCATGGATGCTGTACAGACACTTGCTTTCCCATTCATCCTGCTGTATGTGACATGGAAATACAGGATGCCATCTTACAGGACTACTCATCTGGCACCTGGTACTAGCACTAAACTTATCGAAGGTTTGAAAAACACACATGCACTTTTCCACATGTGTGTTTTTTGCTTTCATATAACAGTTTAATTGCACAATATTGTCTCTAACCCCACCACTAAGATAGCTTTCAGTTGCCTAATCAGCATGATAAAATGAACAGCATGAGCAAGTCCTGATACTTCCCTACCTCCAAATCCATAAAATCAATTACATAAATCAAGACATTTTAATGTAATGTGGATTAAAAGGTTCTAAGCTTAGGCATGCTTTGCTTTTAGGCTTTCACAATGTGGAATATTATTTAGTATGACAAAATGGGATAGCCTGTTTATTCATTCAGGAGAGGTATTTGAATTACCACTGACATTTGTTCATTGCTTCCAGATTTGGGAAATCAGACAAAGAAACACAGTAAACAGCTTGATCCTGAACACCATTCAGATCCTTTTAGTGAATCCTCCCACTCTCCCTGTAAGCAAGGAGTCACCAGTCCCATTATAGTCCTCCTCACCTAACCTAACAGCAGGATAATTCTATTCTGATCGATGGGTACTGAACGCAAATTTCAATTACCGTATAAGTAAAACCTGCTGTAAGAGTTATTGATTCATGCAAAGAAGTTCACCCAAGGAGGGGTGGGGATGGGTGGAGAGGAACATTTTTCTCACCGGTCTTGGAAGAATGTTTACTCGCCTTCAAGTTTAAAGAAGGAGAACTTTTCATCCTGCCTGTCTGCCATTATAAGCACCACACATGAAAACTGTGATTAAAGATACAGGGACATCAACCCTGCTCCTCTTGAATCTCATTACTGCATGCATATGCATTAGGCATTACCGAAGATGGTCCAGACACTAAATATACAGGGAGGAAAAGAACAAGCACTCCATTAGCAGGCAGTCTGGCAAGGCCATGGTTTCATTAAGCAGCAACAAAGCAGTTAAAGCACTCAGTAGTTGATTTCAGAGGTATTTTATTCAAAGACATTAAAATAAATCTAATTACAAAGGTAGTAATGGCATTTTGTTCTTGTTAAGTCCAATTGGTAGGCAGAACAGCAATTCCACCGTTAGTCCCATGATTATTTCCAAACACTACCATATGCTTATACAATTTCCATAATATCTATGACATTTATAAGGAATAATTTTAAAACAGGGCAAGTTTTCAAAAAGCACTTAGATGACCTATTAACATTTAACATGGACTCCAGTCTGCTGCATTATCAATGAGAGATTCTTATCAGCCTCCATCAGCCTGAAGCCACTTGTGAAGATGGCCACAGCTTACACTACTTTGGAAAGCTTTATCAAATTCTTACTTCAGAGAAAAGAGTCTTTGCAAATTAAGACCCTTTTCCACAGTAAACAAAAGGCAGTGCCATTGATTTCAGGTAAGACTCTCTAAGTGCTTGAAGCCTATTTTTGTTCAGTTAAGGCCTAAATAACTCTTAACAAAAAAAAATTAACTTGACAGCTACACTTAACTTCATCAAAGAACCCTGGAAAAATGTTGTTGAGACTGTTCCCTCCAGAACTGTTTCTCCACTCAGAAGATGCAGATAATCAGAGCAATGCTTTGATGAAATGCCCCAACTGCCCAGTCAGAACTTCAAGCTCACAATGACATGTTAGAAGAGGATTGAGGGGGGAACGTCCACCTAACTTGAAAACACTGCAGTTTTTAACAAAATGAACCATCTGGAAAAGTGTTTGTGGCTTAACGTGCTCTCTGAAAGTTAAAAGAGGATATGAAATTCACACACAATGTATCAATACATTTACACTCAAGTGCCCAATAAGCCAAACCAGCTTGTGGAATCCAGAGCAGGGAAAAGCAGAGAAGGTAGGCATAGTTCCTTTAACAAAAAGACTAAAAATAATCATCATCCTCATCACTTATCACCTCTGTAAGGAAGGGTCCTCACATTTAAGCACACTGAGCCAAAGAACATCTATGGTAGACACATATAGGGTAAATAGAAAACAAGCTCCTCACAAAAAGAATACAGTTGGGTCAGAAACTCTACATAGCCAATTTTGAGGCATAGCATTCCATCCCACCACTAAGCAGCTCCCTCTCTGCCCTCTGGGAGTTAAGAACCCCTTTACAAACACCAGGCTTCAAAACAATAAAGACTCATCTGAGAAAACACTCCACTCACTGCTGTGCCCTAAGTCACACACACACGCACACAATGGCAACGCAATGGTTCTGATGTTTCTAACTCTCCGACTGACTTCGTGGGGAGAAGAGAACAGGAATTAGCCCTGTATCTTCAGCAGCCATGAAAAGCACAAAAATAGCCTGCCTTCTTCAGGCAGTATAAAAAGCAGAAAGAAAGACTTGAGCTTTTGGTGAAACCCACATTGCTGATTCTTTTCTCTGCAAACAGCTCCAATCACTCAAGTACATAAAACATTTAGAGTTACTGGATTGCTGCTGCTATTCAGCCCAGTGGTAAAAGACTGTGACTGATACAAATGCAGAGGAAACTCTTGAGAAAAAGAAGAAAGTCAAGTGAAGATGATGTAGGAAGGTCTGATCTGCCATTGCACTGTCAGCCAAGAGTGGCCACAGGAGACTTTTGTATTTTAATTTATGCTCTCTCAGTCAGGCTGAGGAGCAGCTGCTGCTGCAGTAAGAGCAGAGAACGTACGGCTGTCAGCAGGGCAGACAGGAGGGCAGCCCTGATGCCTGATACCCTGCAGAGAGAAGAAAGATAGCAGAAAAAGAAAGACTTCCCCAGCAGGGACCCCTCACTGCAAAAACAGATTCTGGCTGGCAAGAGCAAAAGCTGTTCTCTTCAATGAGCTTCAGCAGTATTGGTATGGAGAAGAAGTGGAAAAACAGAACTAGGGAAAAACATTAAAAAAAATAAGTATATATATATATACACACACATAAACATATCTTTATATAAAAGTAAACATCCTAGCACACACTGCTCACATTGGATTTTATTAACACTAGTAGAAACCATAGTTTTGTAGCAATTACACCTTTGGAAGTATACCTAGCCCACAGCATGAAATTCACTTTGCAGGATGGGCTTATTTCTTCTTCAGTAGAATCTATCATATCAAAGACCAGGGTACGATGCAAAACACAGTTATACAGCAAACACCAAGGATGGGGGCAAGAGAGAGAACCACTCTTTGTTGCTGCCCAGAAAACACTAATTAATCCAAGTAGTTCACATATATATAAAAAAAAAAAATAAAACCCACACATCCCCCAAAAAACCCACACAAACTCACACACCTAAAAACTTAAGAAAGCCAAAACTATCAACCAAACAAAATAACATACCTTTAAATGCAAAGCCTCAAAGCACTTTGTTCTATTGTGCAAGTTTTCATTGAAGTACTTCTAAAATAGATCCCCGTGCAGCAAATAAAACAGATTTCAGGATGAACACCTACCAAACTGTTTTCTCAGGCCTTCTTCCTTTTTTTTTTTTTTCATTTCCTATAACAACAGGAATTTAGATTAAGTTGTTTATCTGGAAATCCCATTCCCAGTGGGATCAGATCATGGACCTGGGCCCTGGGAATAAGGACTTACAAAGGCATTCAGAAGCATTCATTTATTATTTCTTAGTAAAACAAAAAGTCTTAGAACTCTGTAAGCTTTTTTTTTCCCCAAGCCTAGTAAACTAACTTAAATCTAAAGTCAGCCTCTGCGTGGTCAGCTAGCTTTAAAGATCTGGTATTTTTCAGCGAGAACCTTATCACCAGCTCATGTGGCTCTCTTGCCTATCTCTTGTCTTCTCTTTGTCAGCCAGTAAATACAAGTAGTCACCCCTGACACTTATGTTCTTCCTCCCTTCTCATGACTATTATGCAAATAAACAAGAAAAGTCTCACATTTCATTTACCAGGTGTCAAATGCCATGGTATAACGTAAGGTGACTTCTATAAACTTGTCTTAACAAATTTCCTTGGGCTACAACACAACCTTAGGGATGTCATGCTTATACAGCACCGATGACTCCACTGTACTGTCTGGCCACTGATTTACCTGATGCAAACCCTCAAAGTCGTACTCCTAGCACATTGGTCTCTGCTTCAGAGACAGCCTAGGCAGCAGGTAGCACTGCCCAAAAGCCACAGACTTGCTCGTGGACTTTCTCAGGGCCCAGACAAGAAAGGAATTTCCCACCTTTCCTTCCAAAATAATAGGTAAGTGCTACATTTGAGCTCTTATGTTAAAGCTAATTTCTAGAACCTACCAAAATAGTAATCAAAGGAAGGAACAGTCTGGCAGCTGCCTGAGAACACTCTTCAGATTCACCTGCCTATCGCAAAACTCTCAGCCCTAGTATACCATTGTTACTTAATAAGGATCCACCATAACCAATGTCAGAATTAAATAAGAACTCTGGGAGTGCAGACTTGCTCATTTCTTCCTTTTGGGAGGCAAGGGAGAGAGAGGATGAAAAAGGACAAGCAATTGGAATCCTACATAAATACTGCCATCTATATACCTTGCTGTTAAACACAGCCTGGGCTGAAAATGGTTAATTCATTGTAACTGGAGGAGCTGTGTAAAGATCCAAGTAGGTCACCATCTGGAAACTTAAAGCTCCTCTTCCCAGCAGAAAGCTTTTTCATCTGTGACATCCAGCTGTAGTTGCCTTGGACTGCTACACTTACTTGACTTTACACGCCTCCTACATTTGTAATTCAACCATTCGAACCACTGAAAAGGAAGGTATCCAAAATTTGTTTCTTAATGGTATTGTGTGGAAAAGCCAGGGGCAGGGTACAGAGGGAGCAGATAAAAGGTGTTTCAAACTACATTCTTTAGATGCAGGATTTTCATTGTGGTTTCACAGAAACTAAGCAGATGAACATGAAAGTTAATTGACTCCAAGCTGCAGAATGCTTTATTAGATGCCTGTTGGAACTCCACCTCTTGCAAAAGTAAGCCAATACTAATAGGGAAAATGTACAGCTAACAACTGGATGTCACACACTTCAGAAAGGCAGAGATTCAAGGACCAACCAGATAAATTCACAAAGAAAAATCCATACAGGGATTCCAAGCACAAAGATACTGATTCTAGATCTGAAAGGCTGGGGATTCAGAGCATACTCCCTAACATTTATCACTACCTGCCTTGTTTCTCATACTTCTTACCAGCTGGCTGCTGTTCTAAGAATATTTACCTTAAACAAACCTATTGTCTGGTCCAGTATGATCATTGGTATGGTCTCTGCTGCACTTCTAAAAAGGTTGAGGACTACCTTAACAGTGATGCCTTATTTTATTCTGCATCAGGAATTCTATACCTTATTTATTCTATATCAGAAAATGCTTCAATCCAAACATAATGCTAGATGTCAGAGAGGAAAGACTAGAACAGCTCACAGCACTTCACCATAAAAGCTTCAAAACAACTTTCTGCCCAACCCTCCACAAGTTTTCATCTTGCATCCTATCCAAATCTAAGAACATTCCCATATTAAAAGGAAGACACTGATTTAACAGTTTATCTGAATTTAAACAAACGTTTCAATTCTATATATTCTCATTAAAGTAACAATTTCTTGAAAATTTCAGAGCTACCTTTAATAACACTCACAAAATTACTTCCAATACTACCTTTGAAACCTAAGATTATTTACTCCTTTTGCTTTCGGTTACTTTACTGATGATTTTAGTTTGTTGAGAACATTTCACGAACAGCAAATATATAACTCATCCTGAACACTGAGAATTCATTTTTAAATTTTGTTACAGTTTACAGATCATGCAGTCCAAACTGCTGGCATTATCTCAGCTTAAGCCTGAAAGAAGAATTTTCACTAGACACATTTATCCCAAAGCTCAAGGGAGAAAGAAAAGAGCACACCTTTACCACCCTTAAGTAAAGTACAGCAGAAAAACCATTCCAAACTCCTGCTGGGTCATACCAGACCAGTATTGATGGTTTAGTTTCCATAACTTCTGTAGTAACTCTAGCTCTGCAGATTTCAACATGCCTTTCACAACTCAGGCTTTCTTAACTCAGCCTGGCGTCAATCAAAGGTATCAGACCTTGAAAACAACAGGGAAATGACAACTTGTCCACAGACTTCAAAGTTAATTAAGATTAATATTTTCAAGGGACATTGCTCGGTCTACAGTGGGGTTTTTTTTCCAGATTGGGTCTGTCCATAAAAATTACTAATTATGCCAAATATTAATTGCAGTGGTGGTGTTTGACATGGACAACACTCATAAAAACAAAACCTACATGACTTTAACTCAAGGCAGTTAAACCAGATAGGTTTTTCAGTAGCAAAATGGTCTGTTTAGTTCCCCTGGTCACATCCTCACCTGAGTGGAGCTGTCTTCCTCTTATGCCACTCTTCACCAGCCTCTCAGTTGGTTTATGAAGCTATACCTTACACTGGCCCAACTGTTCTAAGTTAGTTTAGCTGGCAAGGATACCATCTTGAAATGTCCTCTGGGAAAAAAACCCATCAAACCTCCAAACTACTTTTGATCTGTATGGGACCCCATCTGGAAATTAAAGATTATTCAAAAATGCCTTTTTAACCACATCTTTCACACCGTACAAAACAGAGCCAAATATATCTTAAAATAAACAAACACCTGTTCTAGGTATTTAAAAGTTGTCAATCCACACAAAAGTAACAGAAATTCAGACTACAGGATCTTCAAACTTTTAAACTTGAAACCATTAAAATTTTGACGTTTTTAATAAGAGCTGTAGGTACATTAATATATTGTTTCTTCACATACTAGTGAGAAATAAAAGAGCAAGATTCTTTCCCTTGGGGAACTCCCTTGCATCGAATCTAGTCAAAAGGGAAGGCTCTGCACATCTCCAAAACTGTGGAGCAACTTTTGGCTCTGGAGGCTAATGTTTCATTTGAAGGTACATGACAATTTAGCTGATTAAGGATTCAGTGCAATAGCTCAAAGTTCTTCATCTCCCTTGGTGGTACAATGAATCTAAAAGCAGGGATTGTTAACTTTGACCCTTTTTTTTTTTCCTGAGCCATCAATAAGAATCAGTTGCACAGTTCTCTAAAGCCTTCCTCGAAGGCAAAAAGAAAGGTGGCTCTTACTGTTTACTTTTAATAGTATTGAAATCATTGGTATTAGCACAGACTATAACTACCTACTCATATTGCTTTTCCACAAAGTGCTGAAACAATCCAATAGTAGAAAATAAATGCAATATGCATCAAGTTCTACATTTGGACTGTTTTTACTTCTTCTTTATCAATCACCAAAGTATAAACAAAACTAGACCGAGATGTTCAGTTCCCATTCAGCTATAAATTGATTTTCAGGCTTGATTTATATACATGGCTTCTTTTATGCTTTGTTTACAGAAATTATCAAGTAAGCTAGTGTATCAGATAAAATAAGACACCATTAGCAGTAATGGAACATATTTCATGCAGAAGCCATTATCTTTAGCCCAAGATGCTGTTGAAGTTCAGATGCCATAAACAAAATGTGGAGATTTCTTATGTGGTTAATGGTAGACCACATAAGTAGTGGTATTTTAGAGCTGAGCATTAGCAGCTCCATTGGACAAAGATTTATCATGAAGTTGCTGCTGTTATGTACATGCCTGGCAAAAGCAGGACTCAGTGCTCAATGAAGTACTATGAATTGCTAGTTATAAAAAAATTACACCAGTGACCAGCTCGCTGCCCAGATTGGTGGCAAGGCACATAGCCTGCAGAAACCACTGTTAAGTGGTATTTCAGCACATGTAAAGCTATTTCATCCAATCACACCACTGCTCTACAACTAGAGAGAATACAGTCACAATTGCTTGCTGAGGACAAACTCCATGTGCTTCATTGGCTGAGTTCTCCCAGTGCTACAAGTATTAGAGTCACATATAGCTCCTGCTACTGAGGGGAAGTTATCATCTAAAGGATGGTCAGACAGGATGCTTATTCTAAAACACAAATGAGTGGGAACACTGCCTGATAGGCTCCACTGTTCTCTGCCAGAGTTTCTGGTTAGACTACTGTAACACCCTTTTTGCCAGCTCTTAGCTACTTAGGCAACTGAGGTAATTGCTCTAGCTCTTATGAAAGACTTTTCAGTGTTTTGTTTCGGGTACCTCTTTGAGCTTTCCCACACATCCTCCCTTTTTTGTTTGTTTTTTTGTTGTTTTTTTTTTTTTGCAAAACACTACATTGTTTGAAAAACAATTATGCAGCTGCCAACAAGTGATTCCCACTGAAGTCAACAGGATCTGCTCTTACGCAGAGGGTTGTAACAAGTGCCCAATCATTTACAGTGCTGAAAGCCTTTGTGCTCTATACCCTAAGTAGATGAAGGGCAATGCGGGGGGCTCATGTAAAATTAATACCACATCAGGAAGTGCATGAGGGAGAGGGAAGGTACTTAATAATTGATCCATAGTTTGTTTCTCGGAATTCTGAGACATCTTTATGGACGTTTGTTTTGGTTTGTCTTTGTGGGTTTTTTTTCCACGGTAGAAAGTTTTTAAACTAAAGTTCTACTAACAAAACAAAGTGAAACAATAACAAGGGAGCTCCCAGAATGGCGTTTTGATAACAATAACTGCAGAAAAGTATCTTCACAGAAAGCAACATGGAGATACAATAAAAAATAAGGCAGTGTTTTTCAGACAAAATATGACTATCCTCTCACTTTTAAAAGACTACATTCTTAAATTTTAACACCTTCTGCTTTATGAACAAGTGGTGTATTCCATTCCTGTTCTTTTTGTGAAAAGTTACAGGTTTCTCTTCTCACCATCATTTACACAGAAGTCCAATCACATCCCACAATGCAAAGTCCATCCTTCCAACTTATAAAGTCCTTTGAATTCCTCAAGCTAGGTGTCTAATACTGCTCACTTGAACAATTTTAACAACACAGCTACACCAGAAGTGTAGCTCTCATCATCTGCAGTCATTTTAAGGACATGTTACAGTGGCAGATTGGAGCAAGATAGCCTTTTAAAGTAAATGAAAATCTGACCTCGGTACACTACGGAGATTTAAACAAACAGCAATACCCACTGGAGTTCTTATCATCTCCAAAGATACAAAAAAGGAATCCCACCAACTCTCAACCCTGTGGACATGTAGCTGAATTCCAGTAACAAAGCCAGCAAACTGCGCCTCTTGGAGCACGGCAATGACCATGCAGAGGCTCTTGTGGGCTAACAGCACAGACCCAGCTGACCTTTCAACTCCAGGTGACAAGAGCAAGAACAGACACATATAGGACACAAAAAGGGCTTTCTTGGAGAATGGAACAGTCTCTGCAAGTTGGAGTACAGCACAAACTGAAAGGAGGGCAAAAACAACAAGAATCAGGTAACAAGAGGCAGGAACAGTGATTTATCCAGGCAGTAGTAAGCTGCTATTGACAAGAAAGCCACAAGTAACAGTGGAGTACATCATCACTGTCATTTATTAAGTATGACATTTAAAATAATATATGAAATACTGGATGATAGAGAGTTCACTAGAAATCACACACACACACACACAGAGAAATTTCTGGGATGGAAAAAGTTGAAGACACAAGCTACCGTTGCCCGCTGTTGCTGTCCTTTTGCCTTTGTCAGAGGTCAGCCCCTCTGCAGAACAGCTGATAGGGTCATGAAACTATGGGGCAGAGAAGAGTACTCAGAACAAAAAAAATGGCCAGATGGGAGCTACAACTCATTCACCTCTTACAGTGGCACAAACTCTTCAGTGTCAGTCTCACCAGGACTGGCAGTGGTTTTCTTTAATATGCAAAGTTATTAACTGCATCTGTTCAGGAGCTACTTTCTCTCCCACAAGCATGAGAATGGTTTAGGAAAAATGAAGGAAAGCAGAGGTCAACAAGGATGTAAACCATGTAAAACTTTAACAGGCTTATGTTCTTGAGTCAAACACAAACTTACTTGCATGGAAAAGTTTCTGCAGAATAAAACATTGATTCAAATATCACCACAAACCACTAGAGTTACCCAGGAAGTGGTTTTGCCTATCTTCAAAATGAAGAAAACAAAACAAAACAAAAAGCAACGTTTTCAAACCACACCCAGCCCACAGAGCTGAAGCGGGAACACAACTGGTGACCATGCCAGAGCTCCCAGCAGGAACAGAACAGTACAATAGTCAGAGGAAGCAAAAAGTCCTTTGCCCGTAACAGCAATTAGATGGGTTTCCAGTCCCTTCAAGTGCTCCTTTTAGATACATAACAATAGATAAATACATAAGTTAATAATAAACTTCTGCTCTAGCAGTCAAAAAAAAATTTTTAGTACTGCATTATTTTATGTACATGTTTTATATATATATATACATATATATATATATATGCATGCATAGTGTTATATATATATATATAAATGTATCTCCAACATTAAATGCATCTCCAACATTAAATGCATACTAACCTTTTGTTTGTAACAAAGCTACCAGAAAGGATACTACTTGGGAAGGGATAATCATGACAAATTCTCTTCAGGGAGATCATTTGCCACCCCATCTAGAAGGCCACTCCAATGAAGGATTTGCATTATTACAGGGAGTGGCATGGTGTTTAGAATGACATTTATGGGAAGGAGAAGAAACTAGAGAGGTAAATGATGGAGTTGTCCACTTAACCTTAAGTTCAAATTAAGTTCACATTACAATAAACTTGGTAGACAAACATTGCTCTTTGTTTCTCCACTTCACTGAGCACTAAGGAGAAAACAGATAACCACCACAACTCTTACAAAAACAGAGATCAAAGTGCACCAGAGGGGTATTCCCAAGTAGCCCATGTCTACATAACAGTCCTCACTGGAGTGAGCTATCTATTAACACAGCAGCATGTCTTACACCTCTGTGTACTCTTGAGTCCAAAACCACTTTACCTAGAGTTGAGACAGGCCATGCTTGTACAATCACTTAAAGTTGATCTGTGCAGGGAAAGGAGAAGATGGTCCTATCATTTTCCCATACTTCATTCTTGCAGCTAAACAGCAAGTCAATAGAAATTGTTCCAGATGAGAGAGTTCTCAGTCAGATCTGGTAACTGACTGCTATCAGTCCACTGAAGCTGTATTAACACATGTGGTTCTGCAGCCTTGTGCCAGCCTCAGCCACTTGCAGCCCCCTGCTTTCATTTTGACACCAGAATTTGCAAGACAGCACACCAAAACCAGCCATGAAACTACTGCCAACCAAGGTGGGGAAGTGGCCCTGCTACAGAAATAGGTCTTCCTAGGTATTCAGAGAGGAAAAAAATTTGAATTAGGCAACACCTCACATGACCCCTTAATGCTTACAGAAAGAAAAAGAAACAAGAGAATGTTCATGATATCAAGCAATATTGATTAGAAACTGGACCTTAGTAATTTTTTAAGCACAATTATACATATTTCATATTTATATATACACATTTTTATAGTCTTCACAAGACAAATGGCTGAATTTTCATCTAGAAATTAATTAGATAACTCCTTGGAAAAGAGGGATTCTAACTGTGCAAGTTTTACCTCTTCTTTTTAAATTATTTTAATTTTATATTTCATTATTGTTGGACTGACTGAATTCACACATATTCCTTTTGACATACACCCACATAAACTGGCAGTCAGGAAGACAACTTTTATGAAATGCTATCTTATACCCACAGGGAACCTTTCTAGTTTTATATTTAGGTGGTAAAAATTAAAACATCTGAAACCCTTGCTCTGTGCATAGTAGAACACCTCTGTATACTCCCAGCTGAGAACAGCCCCGGATACTTGCCAACCCTCCTCTTCATTACCTAGTAGGACTCGATGTTTTAAACTGTCACCATTTTGAAATTCTGTTCTCCAGCCTGAAACACTCTAACCTCATGGCATTGCAAAGACAAACTTGAGAGTGATCTTCCACAAGGTGACACAGTTAACCGAAGCATTGCATGAAGTAGCAAAACCTTTGCTAAATATTATCTGTAAATGTTTTTCCTCAGTGTCTCCATTTTTATATATAAAGCATTTACAGCACGTAGAGGGAACTCCCATCAAGCTCTTTTTAAATCACAGCTGGTTGGAACACAGAATGCAGCAGAAGAGATGCAGTTCAGTGCGAGGGAAGCACAGAGAACCTAGCCTCAAAAGGGTAAATATATGCATATGTGAAGCTTAGATGGGTACATAAAGCAAAGGTGTCCAACAGGCAGAACCTGTGATGCAGGCTATGACAAAATAACAGATACCAGGTGGATCTGCTTGGGGTGACACCCCACACAAAGTGCTACCGCATCTTTGCTTAGGGCACCAGAGCTCAGCTGAGAGAGTCTGCCCTCTTGACACAGAGAAAATCCTGACATAAAACAGTGTTCCACATCATAGAAGTTTTGCCCCTAAATCAAAGTAAATTAAGCTGGGCTCTCATCAAATGTAAGGTACTAACACTAGGAAACACCCCGTAGGCTGACTTATTTCAAGCATCCTTGCAGTATCATTTCTATCACACTCATTACCCTCTAACAGTAGCTTACTGGAGCTAGGACCAGAGACATACTCAGGTTTTAACTCATTAACACTATGTTCAAGAAAACAAAACAGAAGCCTCTATGAACCCAAAGTATTGCATGTATCTAAAGATACCTAGTCTCCTTTTAATGCTTTCTTTGAATTTAATACCACAAAGAAGGATCAAACACTTTCAGAAATAATGTTACTTGCTTATTGAGGAGAAAAAGAACCTATTTAAGCAAAATACAATTTTACAATTCTTTTTTTTTTTCCATAAGAAGTTATGTTGTTAGGAAAACCAGGTGACGAAAGGTACAGAACAGATATACAAAGTGTCTTCATAATATGTATTTGCTTTGCTGCAAAAAGAAAAAAGCTCTTCCATCACAATACATCAGGAACTTTGCTTGAAATGATTTTCAATATTATTTGATGTAATGGAGTCTTCACTAAGAGCACAGGGATTTTCAAGGCCTGGAAGAGGCATATTGATTTTTCCCAGTTCTGTGGGAAATTGACAGTTCATTCATAAGATCCTCTGTGTGTGCTGAAATACTTATTCTAAATGTGTCCAGAGGAAAGTGGCTGGGAAGTTGAAACATTAGCAGAAGAATCTGATGTGGAGACTGATGTGCATTAAAATAAATACCTGTACTGCCATTTGGTTCATTTATTTTATAAAGCTAAAGGAGTAGGATCTGACTGTTTTTAGCATCTCCGCAAGTTAGGCCATCTGGAGGTTATATGAGATCACACTGAGTCAGAGTTTGATACCAAATCAAGCACCCCTGACTGCAAGCCTCAGTGTGTTAGTGACATTTTTAAATGCCAGCATAAGAAGGCGGCTGAACTGCTCTAGATCTCTGTGTACGTTACAGAAGTAGCTACACCGAGCACTGTGCCAAGAGTGACATCCACCCACAACAACCCTTAACACCTGTACAAAATACTGCTGAAATCAGTGAAAATCTATATCCACAGTGATCCGTGAGATAGGATATTTTGTGGCAGGAGCAGCAGAACAATCACAAAAAATGGGATGTTTTCCAAACTCACACAACAGTACAATGAAAAAGAAACAGATTATTCTTTACTGATTTGAGGTCTAATGTTTTCCTAGATTTTGCACTGTAAATGTGTCATTAAATGCAATTCAGTACATTCATTAAAATGGATAAGCTTTTTCTGTTTTACTTCTTTACTGCATTGCAACAATACTTGCTAACTTTTATGAGAAACAAAGACAGAAACTGGTACAAGAGTACAAAGTCACTATGAAATGCTAGCTAATGGAAAAGTCAGATATTAAGAAGAGTTTAAAATATTACCATACTGGAAGGCACTTTTAGGGCTAATGCTAACAGTGACTTCTGGGTCATCTCTAACAGAGCTGGGTTACTTCACAAGCTATTTAGCTTCTCGCTCCTGTCCATATCAATAAAACAATGACAGTCCTGTTGACAGACTACTAGCCATGTACTTGAGAAACGTGCTGCATATTTTGGGTAAAGCCAAGTCTGAAGGCTGGTTCTCTCCTACAGCACTACGCTTTAAGATCAGAATCCCCTAACTGGCAGAATTAGGTCAAGCGATTTCTTTGGGTCAAAAGATATTCTCTCCCACCTCCAGTTTTAATTGAAAGCAAAACATTATAGTCTAAATGTTCACAGCAAATCTTCACAGCTTACTGCTTTTGGTTAATGGAGTATAAACTGTTGAAGTACTTAGCCTGAATACTTAACAACACATCAGCTTCTTGCTCCAAATTTATTACTTGTAGTAGTCCAGGTGCCAAAACCAGTTTCTAATTTGTTTTCAACATAGACATCATAAAGTCTATTTGTAGGAATGGAAATCAAAAGAAAAGGAAGCAATGTAAGCCCAAGTTTCTCATCCTCTACTAATCATTAACTTGCATCTTACAGAGTTTAAGGAACAAAGAATAAATTAAAAGTTCACTAAGAAGTACATCACGATTGTTGTAATCTATAGAACTAGGTTTTAGAGAGCATTCTTAAATGGCAGATTACATACATATTTTCAAACTCCTGTCCACTGGAGAGGATAGAGAAGTTCCTTACATTTTTCTTCTTTCTACTCTCCACACAAAAACAACAACAAAAACACCCAAACCCTTCCTTCTCCCTTGCCCCCAAAAAAACTTTCTCCCCCACATTTTCCATCTGAAAATTATCCTACATCTATTGCACCTGGTAAGTAATTTTTTTGTTTGTTTACAAGAATATGTTTTCTGGGTTCCCATCTGGGAAAAAAGCCTTTCTTCCCCAGGATAGCTGATGCTTGCCTTCCCTATATGCTTATTATATCATACACTGCAGTTGAATATGTACATATTCATACACATAATCCATACACCAAAAAGTTTACAATTACAAGACTGCCTTACAGAATTAAGGTAGCACGTCCACCCTGATATTCAGTGTTACAGAACATGGATTTCTTGCCTTTATTAAGGAAGTATTATCAACATGCAACAAAGGGGATGACATTAGGACCAAAGACAACCTCTTTTTACACATACACATATCAGTAAGATGTTTCACTTGCAGAAGTATTCTGTTGGGACTGACTGTACTCTGCGTGCCATTCACATTTTTCTCTGACTGGAACATTAAAGATTCAAAATTGACTCTTCGTACTTTGAGACAGATGTGCAACCAGAAAAAACTTACTCTGACAATTCAATCAAGGTGAGAGACTGGTAAATATATTTACCAAATTCATCTTTAACAGAGAAGAAAAGTATGTAAGCTGCTTATGATAGTTTCTATAATATTCTCTTGAAGTACATTGACATCAAACAGGAGGAGTCACACAATCAACCACAATGAGTTTTCTCTAGCTCTTGTGCCCTTACACTTCTTCAGTCTTTCAGAAACTAGAGACATCAAAGAGCTTAAAACAGTAACATATTTACAAACATCTAGTTTGGGAAAACAAATATTTATGAGAAAGGAAACAGTTTCATCCATGTTCCTTACCTATTTCTTTTTGTATGACCAATGACACAGTCTATCACCAAGCTATAAGGGAATGCAAGGCAAGGAAAAATTCTATGCCATGAACAATCTCTACAAATCTGAAGCAAGTCTCTTGGAGCCAGGAGCTACTAAATTTTTATATGCATTTGAAATACTGGGGCTACACCTGCTGAAAGAGACACTGAGGAGTTCAAGAATCACAAACTCACAACAACGCATCTCTTTCATCAATATATATACCACTGCCCTTCACTGTTACAAAACAGCAGGATACTTGCCCAAAACAAGCATTGTTTTGCTTCTGGCAAGACCACTTGTGGAATGTTTAGCTATCTGTGCTATTAAGAAATGCAAAATAAAAAATAAGAATCATTTGATCATAAAAGGGGGAAGGGAGGGAAATGAACAGAATGCTTCCACTTCCACTGCAAGGACATCTTCTCAATGCAAATTTTTAAAGATCAAATGCAACAGAATGCATTAGAAAATTGCACGGAACAAACATTGATTTGTTTTGGCAAGGGAAAATTACATAATCCAAACTTCCTTGTGGATATCTGAAAACCAGCTGACATCAAAAATTATTTTTTCCCCTTCTGAAAACAAACTATCAACAATGTACAAAATTTAAAAAGCAATCTATTGGTTGTCCTTTAAAGGTCACTGCACTTTTCCAACACTTTTCCCATAACACACTTACATAACCTTATTTTCTTTCTGCTATCTCTCTGTAATTCGGAAGACTAGACTCCCATATGGTTGCCATCAAAACCATCAGATGCCAAGCAAATTAAAACACAAGTTATGACTTGTAATATGCTGATGTATCATAACTGCAGCATATCTCACAACTTACAGTGAATCATCAGATAAAGCAAAAGTTTCTGAGTTGTCAGTGCTTTTTATATCTTTCCAATTAGACAAGGGTCAGTGGAATCAAGTGTGGATTGAAATTCAGAGTTAAGCAATAGTATATATATGCAGTTTCCATCAAATATAATAAAACACAGAGAACAATTAAAAACAGCTCTTGGAACTAAAGTCAGCCTAAAACTGTCTTGCAAAAGTAGAGGGGGAAAGAGGGAAAAATGGTTCTTGGCCTTTGGGAAGCTGGCTGGCCTACTTTGACCTTTTGCACTCTATCTTTGACAACATTGTACATGGAAGCCTAAGGGGCTTTCTTTAACTATAGAAAAATGCTTTCTCTTACCTTATATTACAGCTTATGGTTTACCTAGACAAAACCAGAGAGGTTCATAAAAAAGCACTGTCTATTCCACCAGCTGCCAGCCTAGAAAGGTAGCAAGCCATGTGATGCTTTGCACAGGCATTATGCTAATCAAGTTAAAGCAGAGGTGTGTGCCCCCTGAACAACCTGCAGAAGGACAGCAGCTGAGCAATGTGAAGGGAGGGAGGCATAATATTGAGTTCTAAATTTTGATTTAGATGTATTTGTGCCTATTAGTTCTCCGTTCCTAAATCTTACTTTGACCACCACAAAATGAGCTTTCCTTTTCCACAGCAGCATAGTAGTCTCATAAAATAAGTTTTTCTGACCAAACACTTTCAGCATATTTACCAACATTAATACCGAATTTCCAAAAGAAATTAAGCTTGCAAATATAACTAAAACATTAATTATGCATAGACTCAGCAGATAATATTGTCTTCTACAACAGTATGAAGCACATATTTAGGCAAGAACATGTTACCTGGTGTGATGCAAGTCTGAGAACTATCTTCAAAAAGCATACTGTCACCTTTAGTCACAACTACATACAGAGCATTAGAGTGCAACTTTCCCATAGTTGTTGCTCTAATAAGTCAGTTGTGGTTTTTAAAGAAAGAAATATCTAACCAGCACAAAACCAAAAAGACAAAAAGGCCTGGTAATTTATTTTGCCCATATTCTGTGGCATTTAAAGCCTCGGATTTTTTGTAATAATTTCAGTTTAAGTAGCATGTACAATCACTCTCCCAATCATTTCAGCAGATCTATAACATTCCTCTATTCAAGGCATTGACAATTTTCTTGTCAAAATCATTACTCTTCCAACTCATTCTCTTTTAGTCCATTGGTTTATGATGCAGAATAAAGCGTATTTCCCACTTGTTTACATTAAAATTTTTAAAGGTTGTGTTGAAACAACTATATAACAATGCTCAGGTAAAAGGTCTAACAAAGGTGTGCTACGTATCTCCAAGTTTGCAAGATCCTGGAGAGTGTCATGGCATTAATATGACGACTTCTTAATCATTTTTACCTATATAAAATTACTACATTAGTGGCTAATTACTTTCTGTAAACAGCCAACTGAATTTGCAATTTTCATTTACAGCTTTTCTGGCCCAGTTTCATCATAGACTATTGAAGGATTTGCTATTAATTCAGTAAAAACAATATTAAAATGTATTCTACGAGAGTAACTGCCTATATTTTCACTCCAAATCATGAAAGATGTGGTAATAAATGCAAGTTTTCTTGTAAAGAGATTACAATATTCTAAAGAAATTACTAAACTCTTATAAAGTGCTTGGTATCCGTGAATTTCAAGAAGTTTTGCCAGGAACACAAATGAGATGATTAGCATTTACAAAAGAGGAAATTTGCAAGCAAGGGCCACACATCAAGCAAGTGGCTGAGTGGGTGATATACAATTATATTTTTTCAGGTTTTCAGATTAGCATTCCAATAGTATAAAGCCTCTGGCCTAGTGGAATATCCTTTGGCCCATTCAGTTACAAGAGAGGCACACCTGCAGAAGTTGTGCTGCACCAGCCTCAAGAACACAGGACTAGAAAACGAGTAGCTACAGAAAACATACCACTTTCCAACTTGCACCCTGCACACATTAACCTTCAGAAAACAAAATGAAGGCAATTATAGGGTGTATAGCCTCTGATATACTGACAGTGCCTGAAACAGCATGTTAACATAGATTTCACCATAATCTCCCTCTCTTAGTCCAAGGACACTGCACTCAAATGTTCCTCACAGCACTTGTTTCCTGCTGCAAAATATTCATGCTCACAGCAACATATGCCTAGGAGAATCCAAATAAAGAAACAGACAAGTGAAAAGAACCATGGCAAACTCAACCACTAAAAACTGAACGTAAGAGTACAATCAAAACAGCTCTGTCGGGTCAGAATACTACAAAGCTTGCTACCACTCATCTCCAGGGGTCAGCCTGGGGCCAAGTAAACACCGACATAAAGCTAGTCAGGTTCACTCTTGCAGCATACCTTCTTGATTAAGGAAAGGTATTTCAGTATAAAAATGTAATTAATCAAAACTCCCATCCTTTCAAACATCCTCTTCAGGTATCTTTATTTTCCAGGAAAACAGACTTGAGATTAGCTATAGATACCTGCTGCCCATGTAACCACTCTCTGTTCTCACCAAGGGGACAATCAGAAGCTCAGTACTGCTTAGGTTTTTTCTCTTCTATTCTTCCCCATTTTCATCCATAAAACACCACTTCAAAGTGGTGTGGGGTTTTTTTCCTCAATTCTCCTTTCTAGTCCAAACAAGTCACTATACTGGATATATATTCTACTTGCCTTCAAAGCCCCTCAAAAACACATTCACCCTACCTGGGTTTGTGCATGTTTCTCATTGTTATGTGCAACATCTCATGACAAGAGGGGGACTGTACATGTAAGAGCCTTCACTTGACTTGAACATTCTATGCAGTAAGACCTCATCATTTACACGTGTGTGAGAATGCTCACATCCTTCCCCTCTGTGGTTCCGAAATTTGGCATGTACATCCAAAACCAGCTGCTTCTCTTTCAAATCTAACACATGGAGAAGATGCTAGAAGTACTAGTATATGAAGGTTACATTTCACTATACAGTTCTGCCTACTCTACAGCCAGAATGGTGCAACAAGATACTGTGCAGGCAGATCACAGCCAGAATCCCAACAAATGCCCAAGCGAGCCTCCCATGGGCTTGAACTTTAGGGATGGGTGGAAATACTGTTTCCCTCCTCCTCCGTTCTATGCTTGCTACTACTAGTATGTGTTAACAGCTAATCATAACAAACCCTTGCCATACTCAGCTTCACCATTGTGCAATCATTAAACATCACTGTTAAGAGAATCTGAGCTGCGATGGTTTTTTTAATTATTATTTGCATCTAACAGGGATGTCAGCGTGAAAACACGCAGATCAATTCGTTCTCCAGGCCCGGGTGTCTGGCTGCTCCCTCCCTCCCCCACCACAAAGCAGAGGAGGGGAAAGGAAGGAGGAAACAGGAAAAAAGGAGGGGGAAAAAAAAGGCATGAAATCCTCTTCGCACCTACAACAAAAGCAATTAGGAGGGCCGGAAGGGAAGAGGAGCCGGCATCCCCGGGAGGTGGAGGAATGCAGCACCACAACTTGCCCGGGGAAGGGCTGTCCGGGGCCGGGGGGGGG